>NC_045803.1:54158100-54792166 GCF_009873245.2 Balaenoptera musculus
ATTATACCTCAATCAATTTTATAGGGAACAGGCCATGTCAACATGAGGGTGGCAACCTGATGGATTGCTTAAATCTTAAACAAGGGAGGGGAAAGTCCTTTCCTCCTTAGTTTTCCACAGGTTTCCAGATAAACAGGGCTAGCCCCAGATGACCTTTGTTAAGTGGGACAAAGAATTGCCTGTGTGTTGGGCTGTGGGCGGGGCGGGGGTGGGGTGGGGGTGGGGTGGGGGGCGAGTCCCAGTGGTGAGGATATTGGCCATAGAAATGCGCATGCGCCCTAGGAAGTGGTGAGTCTTGATCTGAGAGCATGACCCGTGGGAGGGGGCAGCTTTGGGATCCTCAGCTTGAGCTCCTGACTTCATTGTAGGAACGCAGGCCTGGGGTTGGCCTGTCTCCTGGTTAATCAGGAGAAACAATCGATCTGGCTTTTCAGGTGAAATAGCTGGACTCCAAGTGCTTATTTAAATTTTTTTACAAAATACAGTGTGTTGGCCAAGCAAAACACATATTCAGACGGTGTCCTCTTATTTGGTATCAATACATAGCAGGTCCTCAATTTGTGTTTGTCTATTCCACTGATAGAACTGAAATTCCACTATGAGAATGGGCCTTGATACCTCTGAAGACACTCATCCACTGAGAAGCTCTGCTTTAAGCTGCTGTTGTTCAAAGATATTGACAAAGGGGAGACTTGGAGGAGCTTTAGGGACAGAGTCTGGGAGAGATGGGACCACTGGCAGAAAGCAGAGGGTAGTCCTTGGCCAATTCATCACTGTGTTTAGAATAGCTGTGATGACCTTCTGAGATAAGAACTGAACTGAAAATCCTTTTGGTTCCAGGAACTAGAAGTAGCCAGTGAAAGGAGTAGCATGGATTAAAAATTTTAAAAAACCCTGTTGCCATTTATTTAACTAACATCTGGATAGTAATTGCCATGTGCCAGGCTGTGGTCCAATTACTTTAGTACATAAAATCATTTAATCCTTCTAACAATCTTATGAGGCAGGTCCTAGTATCACCTCACTTTATAGATGAGGAAACTGAGGCACAGAGAGGTTAACTGGCCAAGGTCACACAGCTGGTAAGTAGCAGAGCAAGGATTTGAACCCAGGTATCCTGGCTCAAGAACCCAGGCTCTCATCATTTCTGTCTCTACTGCATTTTGACTGGGAGAATTTTACCCAATAGTGAAAAATGATGATTTATGGTTTTGTAGACTATGTAGAAATAGCTAAAACTGGTTTATGTAATATTAATTTAAAAATTAGTTGTCAAATCATATGTGTGCTATAACTGTAATTGTTAAAGAATAGTGTATAGGAAAAAAAGACTAGAAGAAAAAGTACAAAAGTTATGTTAGATTGGTGAGGTTATGGATAGTTTCTTCTTCTTTTGTTTATCTTGTTGTTCTTAAAGTTTTATTACTTATATGATGTTTTACTAATGTCTAGAAATTGTTTACAGGCTTGCAAATTCTTCCCCCTTCATCTCTCTTTCTGAATGCAGCTTCCAAGGGACCAGCTTGTGTCCAAGAGCACATGCAGTCTGTCTTTACAGGGTGGGTGTGTTTCATTCAAGGGACATAGCCCTGAAGAACTTCGGAACTCGAATTATTCACAACTTGCCTAATTTAAGACTTGACCCAACAAATGATGGGATGTGTTTCTGTTCAACAGCTAATCCGGCGCCCCCATGTGGTAATAGCGTAAATCCACTTACAATTAGCCCACCAGCTCTGAAACTATACAATTCTTAATTCTTCTGGATTAAAGGGATTCACGTTTCCGTTTTTCACACAAATTGAATTTATTAATATTTTAGAATAAATCACTATTTCACATTCACTCCTATTTTGCAAAAATGGGACTCTAGTACTCGTTGCTTGCTCCAAGCTGATGGATTTCTAGGCCACTAGAGATAGAATGATCTCAAAGGGCATAGCTTAAAACCACCCCCAGCATTTTCCCCACCCTCTCTTGGGGTAGACATCCAACTCAATATGTTTGCTGGGACTTATTTTGAGTCAGGAACCCTAGTGCCATAGGACTCTCTCTCTCGCTCTGCATTTTTAAGGCATTAAGGCCAATGCCCTCTTTTTTTTTTTTTTTTTTTTTAACATTTATTTATTTATTTATTTTGGCTGCACCGGGTCTTAGTTGCAGCACGCAGGATCTTTGTTGTGGCATGTGGGATCTACAGTTGTGGCATGCAGGCTTGTTAGCTGCAGCATGTGGACTCTTAGTTGTGGCATGCATGCAGGATCTAGTTCCCTGACCAGGGATCGAACCCGGGCCCCCTACATTGGAAGCACAGAGTCTTACCCACTGGACCACCAGGGAGGTCCCAAGGCCAACGCCCTCTTAAATGCCCATTTAGCCAACTCATGCTTTTTTTTGATCACCTACTATATGCTAAGCCCTGTGCTCTGGAAGCTTTGAATATTTTACACTCCAGATGTTTATATGCCAAGCCCTGCCTGGGTTCCAACCTACCTCTGCCATGTGCAGCTGAATGACTTAACCCTTCTGTGTTTCATTTATCCTCCTCCGTAAAGCAATGATAGTAAAATGACTTATCTCCCAGGGTGGTTGGAGTTAATATGTGTGAGGCTGGCTGGACCTTGGTAAGCATTAGAGTCATACTAGGTATGATACTCTTCAGAGGTTACTATTGGGTAACTTATGAAACACTTTGCCTTTTCACAAAGGCCCCCACCTTGTCTTTGGGTTTCTGGAGTGCACAAGGGCTACTCTATCTTGACAGGGAGCGGCTCCCCAGCCACATACTTTCCCAAGGCCCTCTTACCCCTGCACGGCCCTAAGACACCAGGGCTAGCATAGCCTGATCTCTGACAGGAGATCAAAAATGATGTCTGGGTTACAGCCACGCTACTGATAACAAGTCACATATGACAGGCTGGGCCTTGTGCAGAACATCCTCTGTCTTGTTGACTTCCAGGGTCAGCCTAGGAGGGACGTACTGGTATAACCCCACTTCCCAGATGAGGAAGTGGAGGATCCACACGACTATATGTAACATTTCCCAAGGCTCAGACATGGGAGAGGCAGAATCAAGCAGTCTGAGTCTACACCAAGATGTTTAGCTGACTGTCAGTAGAGGCAAACTCCCCACCTACCAATATCATGAATGTAAAGGCCTGTAAGTCAAGAAGGATGTCATGTGCCTAGTATTATTAAAAAAAAAAAAAAAGATCTATTATAGTAATTACAGGCACTGTTAAGCACATCACAAATATCAACTGGTGTAGGCACCATTATCAAGCCTATTTTACAGATGAGGAAGCTGAGGCACAGAGAGGTTAAATAACCTGACCAGGGTTGCACAGGTAGGGATGGTGGGGCCAGGCTCAAAACCAGGCCTCTATGCTACCTTTTCTCACTGGTAAGGACAAACAAATGGTCCCCCGTGAACTTTGGCTTTCTTAATTCACTGTCAAATAAAAAAAAACAAATCCAGATTTTGTATGGAAAGACTTTATAGAATTACTATGGGGCCAGGGGCAGGACTGTTGCAGTGAAGGGAACACTTTGACCACAGGTCTGCAAGTATCTCAAGGGTTAGTCAAAAAAGAGTTTTACTTTCATGGGGAGGGTGAACAAGTCTGAAAAGAACCAGGTGAGGGGAATGGGGATAGGCCAGGAGTGATCAGACGGCAGAGGAGGGACCATATTCTCTGAGGCCAGCCTGTTCTCAGGAGGGGCTATCTGCTGCCTCAGGCTGACGGTGGGCCAGGACCTGGGGGAAGGAAAGAATCTATACCAAAGTTTGGTTAACAAGCATTTTGTTCCAGTGACTCACTGGGGACAAACAGTTTAGCTTGTCATTTATGAAGCAAAGGGTGGGAATTTGGAGGGCCTGGGTCTGGCCTTGTCATTGGTAAACAAGGAGGGCATCCCTGAATCCTCTCTAATTCACATGGAGAAGGTGACTCCTGTGCAGGAAACTATTTCCCAGAACACAAAGAGTGGAAGTGTTTTTTAACTTTTGCTGTTTTCCAGGACCACAGGGCTCGGTAAAGTTCAATATGTCATCTCTCATTTTGTGGCCAGCATCTCCCATAGGCCAGGCTCTTCCTAGGAACTTTCCGAAGAGAGTTAGATCCTGGATTCACGAAGCTGCCTAAGCTGGTCTAAGGCATTACCTTCGAAACTGTCTTTGGATCATTCTCTACTCAGAGAAAATGGGGTCAGGATCAACGTGTCTCTTCCTTCTTTAACCTAGCATAATGTTTTCAAGATTCAACCTTGTTGTAGTGTGTATCAGAACTCCATTCCCTTCTATTGCTGAATAATATTCCCTTGTATGGATAGACCACGTTTTGTTTATCCACTCAGCCACTGATAGATGACCCTTTCTCACCTTCCTTGGTATGCACCCTGGCTGAGTTTATTTGCTGCGTGGAGCTGAAGGCCACAGCCTGCATCTCTGCACCACGGGATGATTCTCTCTGCGCACAGGGAACATGCTGGCATCCTGATATGACACAAACCTTTCAGGGGAACTGGGAGCTTTAAAACCCATGGCCCCAATATGCCCAGCCACACCACCCAGGAGGCAGAAGCACAGGGTGTGGTGCGTCGCAAATGGGAGGGGCCTTCTGTGTACGCCTGCTCTCACCCAGCAGAGTGTGTATCACCTGGCTCCAGGTTCACGCTTCACCCCAGTCTGGTTCTGAGTTAGTTATTTTCAGGTTAATTCATATCCTTCCTTGCTGGGCCACAAGAGGCTCATTCAGAGTCTGGCTTCCCCAGACCTTCCTTCTCTGCTTTCACAGATAAAGGAGAAGGTGGTCCAGGATGAGGAAGAGTCATGCACTGGGATTCAGGTCCATCCCTTCTATCTCTGTGACCTTGGCCTCTCTCATTTTCACTTTCCCCATCTGTAAAATGGGAATGATAATCTCGACTGGAGACATGGGGAGAATAATTTTACAAGACAGATTTGACCACCAGTGACATTTGGTGGTTTCCAGGGAGAGGCCACATGCATTGCACCCACCACCTGGTGAACTTGCCACTGTCAAAGATCTGGCCTCAGATCATTTTTTTTTTCCCTCTAAAATACTTAGCTTTATTAGAGAAATGGCACTAAAAATAACAAAGATTCAAACAACATTTGCTCTATTCTACTTACATATCATAAATAAGAAGCTTTGATACAAGACACACACTCCTTCACAATCTTTCCACGCAGACTCCGAAGCTGGATTTGTCCAACTGCAGGTCTATTTCTACAGGGCAAAGCTACATTTGCAGGGCTCGCAAAATTGTTATATGCATGTAGTATTATATTTTAAAACCAGAATTCTAATGTGCTAATTTACAGCACAGCAGAGATCTGTCACGTGGCCCAGATGCTTAGGTCTGCCTCAAATGGTACAGTCTCCTCCTCTTACCAGGACCAGGCAGGAAACCATGCACACACAGGTAGATGTGGACATACAAGAAACAAAGTAAAGTGCAATCAACTATGGTAACCAGACGCCTTCATCTTGTGTTAGGAGGGGCAGAAGTGCCCGCACCTCTTCCTAAGGCTGCACTCTCTTGGGCAGTGTTTGCAGACGCCACCTACAATGGCCTCTTGGTAATACCTTTTCCTACACTTATAGGGCCCATCTTCATTCTAATTGGCATGACCTTTAAAAGAAGAGAAATTACACAAGAAAAATCAGTACTCTCTTGCAGCAAAAATGGAAAACATTGTAAAACAAAGCTCCGTCCATTCTGCCTCTCCTCCTAGAGGCAACTACTATTACCATCTTGGTGTCTCTCATTGCAAATCCTTCCTTCTATATTTGCATGCATGGGTAGGTAGAGAATTAGTTTCTTCCACCCCTGTTTTGGGTCATAAATTGGATTCTGTATAATAATGGCTGTACTGTAACATTTTATTTCACTTAACAAAGTATCTTGGAGCAGTATCTATGCCAGTTTATATAGTTCTACCCTATCTTTTAAAATCGCTGTGTCATATTCCATCATAGGTACCATAATTTATGCAACCATTCTCCAATTCATGGATGTTAAGGTTAATTCCTTCTTTTGCTATTATATACAGTCCTGTAAAGAACATCCTTTGTCTCTGAATACATGTGAGTTTTTCCTCTAGGACAGATACTGAGACTTTTTGGGTCTCAGTATTGAAAATGGTCATAGATTTCAGCCCTTCACATTTATCAGCAGTATCTGTGAATGCCTGTTTCTCTGTCCTTTTGCCTTTTGATGGTGATTACCCTCTCTTTGGAGACCACAACACTTCTGGTCAGATTCCAGGCAGGTCTTATTAGCTTTGAAGTCAGACATCTTTTCTGATCACTTACATACTGATCCTTGAGTTGACTGTCAGCATGCTGATTTCCTGAATTTTCTGATTCTTAGGGGGATGCCTGACTGTAGCCCCCAACTGCTGACAAGACAGATTCCCTCAAGGTTTACAGGAAAGACTGCCTGACACAGCCAATGTGAAGATGATCTCTCGTCTTTAGAGCTGTAGAAACATATTGTTACACGCTTTTTCTGGTATGGCTCAAAGGGTGATTTTATGTCCACATTATCTTCATCTTCGGAATTTCAGGTATCTACGTTTGTACTTGTGGGTGTGAAACAATTTCTCTAGGGTCCATAATATCCTCCAGAGTGGGTTGGGTAAACTCCCATCTCAGATTCTGGTAGGCTTGACATGTATTTTACATATGATCTTATCCTCTGGTTTCACAAAGCAGTGCACTTAAGGATTTCTATCTGGTTTCTGTTGCAGCTGTCTTCCTAGGACTGATGTCTATTCAGTGGTTTGGGAGAAGGCCATGGCTAGGGAAAAAGTTCTGAGGAGGTGAGAAGGGCAGGTGGCTATGAGCCTTCATCCTTCATAATCCAGAAGGAACTGGTCCCTGTGGGCAGCCTCTACTATTGTCCTGGGTCCACTATGAATCAGGACCCGACACTTTGCTCCATCTTTAAAATGAAGAAACCAACTCCAAAGTATTAGATTGTAATGAATGTTTTACTGAACATTTTATGTAGTGATGGAGGTTATTACATAAAATACTACATGCGGAGATTAATAAAACAGCTTCCATTAGATGTCTTAGTTTTCCCTCCTACGTTCTTTGGCCACCAGCCACTCCTGGACCCCCTCCCCCTCATCAGCATTTCTCCTCCCACTTATGCCCCCACCTCAAATTCTACCTCACCTCCCTTTTTTTTTCATACAGAGAAATTTGTCTCTTGTGGCTTCTCTGCCCATTTTCCCACTTAGCAAAAAAAAAAAAAAAAAAAACAAACTTCCTCAAGACCTACTCTCTCCAGAGAACATGGACCATCATAAATAGCATGCAGTGATTTTCTTCTTCAATGATTTTTTCCTACCATTGTGGTTTGAGCCCACTTTGTATTGCCTTGACCCCTTGCAGGTGGCGATTCTGGGATTGGCCATGCCTTGTCCAAGTATCTGGACGAGTTGGGCTTCACAGTATTTGCTGGAGTTCTGGATGAAAAGGGATCAGGAGCAGAGGAATTACGAAGAACCTGCTCCAAGCGTCTCTCCGTGCTCCAGCTGGACATCACCAACCCGCAACAGATAAAAGATGCCCACAGCAAAGTGAAGGAAAAGGTGCAGAACAGAGGTACTGCCTTCAGCCACCTGTGCCCTCGAATGCCCTCCACCCTCCTTGCAAATGCCCAACACTGGTTCCAGCCTCTAATTACCATTGTCCTCTAGTCTGTTCTGGCACCTGGAGACCCCTGTACTGAGCACCTGCCACACGCTGGCACCTTTCACAGACATGAAGACATTAGGAATGAGTCAGGTGTGGTCCGTCCTCAGAACTTACAGAATTCTCCATCCCATTCCCTCCAACATCTGCTTGGTCACTCTCCCATTAATTATTGCCCCTCCTCATTTCTTTCCTCTCACTGATATTAACTTGTATTAGACTTAAGAAAATAGCTTCATAATCACTGCCTTCCCTTAGCCACTGCCTTTCTCTTCCTCTTCCTTTACAGCCAAGCTCTTTGGAACCCTGCCACCCTGTTTTCACTTCTCACCATGCCTCCCTAACTGGTCTGGCCAAGCGAATCAGTATTATCCTAAACACCAAGCTCTTAATTTCTCTGCTGTCTTTCAGTGTGTTGATTATCCTCCCCTGCTTGGGCTTTGGGGTCTCCAGCCCCCTCTTGCTCTCCTAGTTCTCTGATCATTCTTTCTGCTTCTCCTGTATGAACCTTTTCCTCCGTCCCCTCCCCCTATTCCCCTAAATGTGAATGTTACTGAGGACTCCATCCCCAAACTTCCCACTCCATGTTTCCCAGGCTATACTGTTCTCTCTCTATACCAGGAATTCTCACCTGGGAAGTGTTTTCAAATACTTATGCTTGAGCCCAGGATGGGCTATGTAACTTGAGGGGCCCAGGGCAAAATGCGAATTATGTGGGGCCCCTCGTTTACAAAATGTTTAAGATGTTTAGGTGGTGCCAGCAGAAAATTAAACCAAACATGAGACCTTTCTGAAACACAGGTCACACACCTGTGATACCCACCCAACCTGGGACCTTCCCCCAACAGATTAAATCAGCATCTACAGAAAATAACTCAGCTAATACTTCCACAGTGAGGCCAGTACTCTTGCTCTCCTTTTGCTGAGAATGTCCACTGTAAAGAAGATCCCATTTGGGGGTCCCAGGTATCAATACATTTGAAAGCTCCCCAGGTGATGCTAATATTCTGCCAGAGTTGAGAAACACTGCGATTTAATACAGTAACTTCTGAATGTGTGTTACCAACCTAGCTCTCTTCTAAACGTCAGGACCTATATGCATATAAAATTGGTTAGCAGACATCCCACCTCAATTTGTCAAAAACTGACCTCATAATCTTTTTCTCTGCTGCCGGTCTGCAAATCAGTTTACCCTCCTGCATCCGACGACTCAGACACTGGCTCAAACGCCAGCACTGCCACCTAATCTGTCATTCAAGTCAGCAACCTGGGGGGTCACTTAGACCTGCCGCTTACCCTCGATTTCTGCATCCTATTGGTCCGGAGTCCTGTCAATTCTATGTCCTAGATCTTTATCATCCCGCCCCTTCCTATCATCCCCAGGCAGCTGCGGCTTAACTGGGGCCCTCATCTCCCGCCTGAGCTCCCACAATGGCCTCCTTGCAACTAGGCTTTCCTTCCCCATTGCTTTCCAAATGGAGAGTGGTCTCTACAATGTGCACATCTTATAGTGTCATCCATTTCCTGAAAACCTTTTGATAATCAGAGCCTCCATGTCTTGCATTCCTCCCACGAGCAAGGCCTATGCTTTGCCTCACTGAATGGTTCTGTGGTTCTCCATCCACCACCAAACACCTTAACAAGGATTCGAAGGCCCTTCAGGAAAATGGCCCTTCCCAAACCCTTAATCTGCAATACCTGCTGGTCCACTCAGTAAATTCTGCAATGGTTTCCAGAATAGAATTTACTAGTTTACATCTTTGCACGTCCAGCTTCCTCTTACCCAAATTTCCCTCTTGCCTCACTCCATTCCTCTAGACTTTTGCTTTTGTCCAGCTGCAGACTCTACTCTCACAGGAGATCTAGCTCAAACATCTCTTGCGTGACCCTCCTGGTAATCCAGGTAACGTCATTCACTTCCTGTTCTGGACCTTCACCTGATATCCCTTGCACACACTGGTATTACCAATTATACAAATCTGTCCACCTCTCACTCCTCGCCACAAGGTTCCTTGAGAACCAGAACCATGTCTCCAACAGGATTCTCTCAGACGCAAGTGACACAACCCAATTCAAAATTGCTAAAGCATAAAGGGAATGTCTTTTGCTTATATAACTAAAAAGGCCCACTGATTTCAGGCATGTCTGGATCCAGGCACTTAAGCAACGTCATCAGCACCCAGTCTCTGTTTCTTAGCTCTGCTTTCTCCTGTTTTGCCTTCACTTGGGGGTTTTCCGTGGAGGCCTCAAGCACTTCCTGCTTACATCCTCTTTACAGCTGATCTTCCCAGCAAAAAGAGAGCAATATTATCTGCTTCATTTGGTAGTTGAAGGAGTAGTTATTATATACAGAGCACTTACAAGAGTCCCTGACATGAGGCAAGCAGTCAGTAAGAACTCCTATTTTCCAGTCATTCAACATTAAGCACAGCCCCTGGCATATAGTAAGTGCTCAATATACATCTGAGAAATGAGAGGAGGAGAGAAAAATAGATGGTTGGTAATTAGAAATTAATTTTCAGCAAGTTTAGCAGTGTGTGGTTATTTTCTAGAAAGGTAGTTTTCCTGGCTTTGCCTTTTGCTATCCCTCTTATTATTGACTTGATGGTATCTTTAGGAGATATTCAATACAGACCCATCTGGTGAGGCCCAGAGGGACAGTATTGACCATAATGAATGATAGTGGTTCTTTTTTTTTTTTTAGGCCACGCTGTGCAGCATGCAGGATCTTAGTTCCCCAACCAGGGGTTGAACCCGTGCCCCTGGCATGGGGAGTGTGGAGTCTTAACCATTGGACCCCCATGGAAGTCCCAAAGTAGTGGCTCTTGATACGCTAATACTATCCCAGTGTCCTGGGATGAAGGGGTCCAGCGAGTACATTTTCCAAGGTATGAGCCCATGCTATTTTGGGGCCAGCCTTCTGAAGAGCAATCCTCCTCTGAGGCAGAATTACCAATACACCAATACGATACCAATACAGAATTGCCTGCTCCCCTCGAGGTCTCTCTCGACTTCAGCCTCTCAAGTCAAAAAGAAAGTGCAGCAGTAAAATAGGCTCATTAAAAATCACTAAGAAGGATGTTTGCTAAAGAACCCTCTGGGCCACGTGGATAAACCAGAAAACCTCAGCTCCTGCAAGAGGGCCAGCAACTGTGCTGTGTTCCTACACGCATATTTTAAAATTATTATGAACATATTGTTAATTATTAATTAATATTATTTAAAAACTATTATTAAGTCCTACAGGTATAATGGGCTTATTGGCCAGCTTAGAGTTCTATGGCAGGAGTTGGCAAGCTGTGGCCCTGCCTGTTTTTTTTTTTTTTAACGTTTTATTTTGAAATAATAGTAGACGCAAGCCTCCCCCAGTATTAACATCTTGCATAACTATAGTACAATATCAAAACCAGGAAACTGGCATTGGTATAATCCCCAGAGTTTATTCAGATTTCACCAGCTATATATGCAAGTGCGTATGTGTGTGTGCAATTCTGTAACGTGTAGCTTTGTGCAAAAATCACCTCACTCAAGATACAGAACTGTTCCATCACCACCAGGCTTTCTCATGCTACCTTTTTAGAGCCCTATTCTCATCTTTAACCTGTTCTCTATCTCTTTAACTTTGTCATTTAAATAATATTCTATAGATCTGCCACCTGTTTTTGTGTAGCCTGTGAGCTCAGGGTGGTTTTTACATTTCTAAATGGTTAAAAGAAATCAGAAGATTTTTTTGACACATGAAAATTATATGGAATACGAATGTCAATGTCCATAATGTTTTATTGGAACACAGCCACTCCCATTCATTTACAGATTGTCTGTAATGGCAGAGTTGAGTGAGTAGGACGTGCAGTGCTAAAATATTTACTATCCACCCTTTTATAGAAAATGTTTGCTGGCCCCTGTTCTAGGGCATTCTAAGCTGCCACCTGCATGTGGACTGGTCAAAGGTGTGCATCAGGCTGAGTGAATTAAAACCATCATTTGGAGGTGGGAGTGGAGGCACCCTCTCCTCCCATCACCATCCTCGTAATAGCTGTTGAGCTCTTACTACGTGCCAGGCATCATCTCACTTAACGCTCCTAATCACTATTGCATGTAAATGTCAGACCACCAACTCAGGTGTGCAAGAAATGTAATTTTATTTTCTATAAGTCAACGCAATTTCTATTTTGAGCCGTCTTTCTGCCACGTGGCGAAAACTGTTTCAGTCATTTTGAGCTTTATCCATTTCCCAGGGTAGCATCTTAAATTCCTGGGATGGGACATTTCATCTCCGATGGTCAGTGCCTCATGCTGGACTCTGCTGAGATGTCCAGTGCTCTGTCCAGCCCTCATGCAGGTTGGCAGCTACCTACCTCTTGGAAGCCATCAGAAAGGCACTGTTAGGGCTGGTGCCTCCTGCCATTTCTGTGCTTTTGCTGGCACTGAGGCTCATTCTGCTCCTCTACATCCCACTGGTTCTCACACTGGGGTGTGCATCAGGACCACCTCGAGGGCACGTTATATCACAATGCTGAGCTTCAACAACAATTTCTGATCACCAGTTTCTGATCCAGCAGGTCTGAGGTGGGGCTCCAGAATGTGCATTTCTAACAAGTTCCCAATTGATGCTGATGCTGCTGGTTCTGGACCACACCTTGAGAAACAGCCGGCCTAAACCATGCCGAGGCTCAGGGAACTCAGAGAATCTGCTTCAGGTCTATCTAGCTGAACACACCCCGATGTTTCTCCTCTGTAAAGAGGACCCAGGGACTTCCCTGGTGGCGCAGTGGTTAAAAATCCGCCTGCCAATGCAGGGGACGTGAGTTCAAGCCCCAGTCCGGGAAGGTCCCACATGCTGCGGAGCAACTAAGCCCGTGCGCCACAACTACTGAAGCCTGCACACCCAGAGCCCGTGCTGCGCAACAAGAGAAGTCACCGCAATGAGAAGCCCACGCACTGCAACGAAGAGTAGCCCCTGCTCGCCGCAACTAGAGAAAGCCCGTGCGCAGCAACGAAGACCCAACGCAGCCAAAAATAAATAAATAAAAATTTTTTGAAAAGCCCAGAAATTAGAAAAAAAGAGGACCCAGGTCACTCACTTCTGCTCCAGATCCCCCTCCCCCAAAAACATCTGGAGTTTTTGTATTACCTCTCTGCTACCGTTTAGGGCAATGACTCCAAAGCTTGGTTTGTACATAGGAATCACCTAGGTAGGGAATTTTAAAAACTACTAATGCCAAGGTCCCCTTTTCTCACCACCCCACAGTTTCTGATCTAATTGGCTGGGTGTGGCCCTGGGCATTGGGGTTTTAAAAAGCTCCCCAGGTGATTTTAATGTGCAAAGATGAAAAATCACTAGTTGTGGACAGCGGTTCTCCAAGTGTGGTCCAGGCCTGCAGCATCAGCATCACCTGGGAACTTGTTAGAGATGCAGATTCTCAGGCCCTACCCCAGACACCCCCCAATCAGATTCTCTGGAGGATGGGGCCTGGCGACCTGTGTGTGAACAAGCCCTCTTGGTGATCCTGGTCAGTCGAGGGGATCAGGCTGGCTGGGGAAGGGACTAGAGCTCAGGGACCCTTGCAATCTTTTTAGCTCTTGGCACTTCTAGTTTTCCGGACTAAGGAATCTTTTCTAGTCGAAGGAAAAGGGAAAGACAGGATCTTATATCATTGCACTGCATGTAAGATATATCGTCTTATATCTGCATGTCCTAAAGATATCATTCTGTCTCCACACACTCCTTTGAGGAGAACATGAGGTAGACTTTGATTAAACCTCCTCCTTGCTGTGTCATCCCTCCATAGGTATAACAAATATCTAGCTGCCAGATGTAGGAAAGGGGCTTTGGGGCAAAAGAATATACCTCCAAAAACCATTGCTTAATATTTCACAAGTAGTCAAGGAGACTAAGGTTTGAGAGTTGAAGTCATCTGCCTAGATCCTAAATCTCAAAGGGGCCCTTTTGACTTCAGAGCTTGAAGGGTTAAAAATCTTCCCACTCTCCCATCTTGCCTGACCTCAGAGTTGTTCCCTTCTGTCCTCAGGACTGTGGGCTGTGGTCAACAATGCTGGGGTCCTTGGCCTCCCAACTGACGGGGAGCTCATTCCCATGACCGAATACAAACGATGCATGGCCGTGAACTTCTTCGGGGCCGTGGAAGTCACGAAGGCATTTTTGCCTCTTCTTAGGAAATCCAAGGGGAGGCTGGTGAACATCAGCAGCATGGCAGGTGAGTTGGCCTTTCCCCACAAGGTCGTGGGTGCCAGTCATGCAAGATGTGACTCGCAGTGCTCCCTGTGGGCTGAACAAGAAAGCAGGGCACTCTCATGCAGGGCTGGGTGAAGAATAGTCAAATCGTGTGTTTACCGTTGATCTGAGTACAATAAAACCTTCCTTTCCTTTCAAATCCTTTCATGTACTGACTCTTACCTACCTTCTAACTCATCTATTCATTACTGGGGATTTAGGGCTCTCACATATCTTCACAGTGTGACTGCTAATTGCACAAGCTTCCTAGATTGGAAGGAAACCCTGCATTACAGTTAATGTCATCGTGACAGGGAACCTGTTCTCAACCCTCCCTGAATTCTGCACACTCTGTTGTTCCCTGTGAGATGAATAGCAAATGTCTTCACTCTGTTGGCACTGTCAGAGCCCTGTGTCTCAGTTGGCTGCCTGCTAGTATTTTCCATAAGACAATTCCCATCGTTCTGCAATCTCAAGGGAGTTGGGGCAGGGTGTGACATTTGATAACTCATCTCTCTCCATTTCAAAGAACAGATAGTCAACAAGTCAAGGGTTTACCAATCTCCCTTCCATAAAAATGCCCATGTATGTGATGTCTCATTCTTTCTTCTAGAACAGATATTTCCAAACTGGGTTCCTCAGAGCCTTACTCAGCTTTGAGTGGTGTCCATGGGTTGTCTTTTGGGCCACTGCACAGGTGAGAGGGAAGCCAAGAGGGTGGGCTCTGGACTCCAGGATCTGCCATCACATTAAGGAATACCACTCTTCACTGTTGGATCAGTTGGTTCTGAGTGAGATTTTTTTTTTAAAATAAAAGATCCAACTATTTGGTTGGTTGGTTTTGGTTCTTTGTTGTTTTTTTTTAAGGGAGACATTTTTGTGTATTTTCTAGACAATCGTTGTCCCTCATATTTTTCTTACCTGGTTCTAAATTAGCAACTTCTAACTTACTAGCTAGGTGAGTGTGTCACTAGCGTTGCTGTTGCCTGAGGAAGGAAGGAAGGAAAAGAAGGAAGGAAGGAAGGAAGGAAGGAAGGGAGGGAAGGGAGGGAGGAGGGAGGGAGGGAGGGAGGGGAGGAAGGAAGGAAAGGGAAGGGAAGGGAAGGGAAGGAAAGAGGGAGGGAGGAGGAGAAAGGATGGGAGAGAGACGTCTAAGGTGGTAAGAGCAATGAGTACTGTGTTTCAAATTTTATGAGAACCCCAAAATATTTCCAATTTTTTTCTACCTTGCTAAAGCAAACAAATCCTGAGAAAATACATTTGCAATATTTCACCCTAACTTTCTTCTGAACTTAGCCTTTACATTTTGACCTCTGTGGAAACCTCACTTTCTCAGTCCCTGGTACAATCTGGTACATCTGGAAAAGTCTCACATGCTCCTTTGCCTCACTCATTCAACAAATATTTACTGAAATGACTTATCATTGCCTTCTCCTTGACACAGTGACAAGGAAGATTTTCTCTTCCTCTCTTGGTTCTCAACTTTGAGCAGCTCATTCGTTCATAAGATTTTACTTACGTATCACTGATATGCACACTACCTGCTATAGGCCCAGTGTCTGGCATGAAGTAGAAGTTCATTAATAAATAAAAAATGCAAGTGTGCAGATGAATGAATGGGCGAGTGACGAATTTATCCTACAGAGGATGCCCATTCATAAACCTTCAACTTGACCTCTAAAACTTTTTCTAAGCCAAGACGTTGAATGGACTTGTCACATATTTCCACTGGAGGAAAATGTTTGAGGGTTAAAATAAATCACACACCTCACTCCTATTCTCACCACTGGACATACAAAATCTTTTATACCCAGCCTTACTAGTTCCATTCCAGTATCTTACCATCGTCACCAAGTCAACATGTCTGAAGCTAAACTTTCTATCAGCCATTCAGCGCTTCCTCTCTTGACTTCTTTCTGTTCACTCCTAGTCTTTTAGGTTTCAGAGCTTTGAGCCTTCTTGGATTTGTTTCTCCCTGTGCCTTTCTCTCCTTTTCTCCCACCCAGTCAGTCACCAAGATGTATGGAGTCTTCCTTCATCACATCCAGCTTTGAATCCTTATGTTTCAAGGAAACTCTAGAAATAGGTTCATTTGCAGGACTCAGAAACCACCCAGGGAATTTTATAAAGTTGTTAAAACAATAGCATGAAAGCAGAACAGAAAGGAAACATATGTACTTGACAGGGCAGGTGTTTGTAAGAGGACAGGAGCCAAAGATCTTAAATCATGCTTATAGTTTCCCTCATTGATGAGGGCAGAGGAGTTCAGCAGAATCCCTAGAAACTTTGCTGATGAGTGTTTTGCGAAACAATGGAAAAGATTTTTGAGCAAGGGGATAAGAAGCTAGACTGTAACACAAGAATCAGAAAAGTCATGGCATGTGTAAAAGAGACTATATAACCAACCACCAATCCACAAAATTAACATCCAATGTGTTGCCAACTTGATGATGTGTCTCTTGGCAAAGCTAATGTAACAGTAATTTTGGAAAACGTACTTATTTGGGAGTTCACCCTGGTCTTTTTCTCATTTTGAAGATGGAGGTATGGAGAGAGAGAGAGACAGCCAGTAAGTGTTCTCCAAAAGGAGTTCATGGTTGTCCTGACCCATCAGGTTGTCTTGAGTCTGGCACCTCGGCCACCCTCTGCATGACAAGAATTTCAATGATGTAGATTTATCATGGAAGTTTGCATCAGCCAGGAGGAGCTGAGCTGGAACTGCTGACTCTATTCAAGTTATCCACTGCTGCGTAGTAAATAACCCCAAAGAAAGTGTCTCAGGATACTGTGAGTAGGCAACTGGTTTGGTAGAATAGTGGTCTCTCAAATACATGCATGTCCTAAAACCTGGAACCTGGAATATGTGACCTTACCTGGCAAAAGGGACTTTGCAGGTATGATTGAGTTAAGGATCTGAAGGCAGAGATGATCCTAGATTATCTAGGTGGGTCTGATGCGGTTACAAGAATCCTTATAAGAGGGAGGCAGGAAGGTCAGACTCAAAGAGAGGTTGGAAGATGGAGGAAGGAGCTGTGAGCCAAAGAATGCAGGTAACTTTCAGAAGCTGGAAAATTCAGTGGGGATAAACTGCCTAGGTTTTGATCCTGTCTTTACCACTGACAATGGAGTGACCTAGGACAAAGTGCTGAACTTCTGAGTTGCAGCTTCTGCGTTTTACGATGGGGATAATAATGATCGTTTCTTCTTAGGCCCATGTTGAGATGAGATGAAATGACACGGTTTTAAGCATCAGCCTTGCACCTGGCACATGGTAGAGTTAGAGACCCAAAAGCCATCTGCCATGAAGAGGCTGGCTCTGTGTGCACCTGTGGCTTTTTATCCTGCCAACCGCTGGCATTGCCACCTGTGACTGTTCCATCCTGTTGCTCCCTGTCACGCACTGGCTCCTGGGCAAATAAGCCCAACAGGTCATTACTTCCACATTTGACCACATCTTCTCTGGGAGGATTTTCCACCCCCCTGTAATCATGTTTATCATCCCTCCCACAGAAATAGAATAGCTCTTTAACCTAAATCCTGGCAAGGAAGTTTGATAAATATTTAACCAAGGATTGAAGGAAGTGGGAGATGACTCTTTGATTGATTGTACAAAGGGCACTTGAAAAATCTTTATGTTTGAGAGGTCTAAAAGTCTTTTCTGGCCAGTTTTCCTCTTAAGAAATTGCAGAGTAAATACCCGTGTTATGTCGTAAGCTGTGCTTGAATGAGAACAGCTGAAAGCAAACCTTATAAAATGACTAAGGCCTCAGGGATTTTGAGCCGGTTGTGCTTTGAATCGTGCTCTTGTATTACTAGCTGGGTGATCTGGGGCAAGTAGCCCCACTTGTCTGTGTCCATTTCATCTTCTGTCGTGATAGGGTGACACAGCTCCTGAGTCTAAGGCAGCATTTCTCAACCTGAACATTATCGATATCTGGGGGAGGCTAATTCTTTCTGTGGGGGGGCTGTCCGATGCATTGTAGGATGTTTAGCAACATCTGTGTTCTTGACCCATTAGATGCAAGTAGCACCCAGTGCTGACCTTCAGATATTACCACGTGTCCACTGGGGTGGGGGTGGGGTGCAAAATCAGCCCCAGTTGAGAACTTCTGGTCTCAACTGTAGATCTAAATGCATTGTGGATTCTGAGTGTTTAGCACAGTTACTGGTACACAGAAAGTACCCTAGTAACAGGGACCTCTCTACTGAGAGACAGTAATGGTTGCCCATCACATCGAGCTATTTAAAATGCATGAAAATTACTTTACACCAAAGTAAGTGGCCTCAGAGAGTCTTACAAGTCTACAGATTTTAGGTATCTGGCAGATTTCACAGTTCCAAGCTTGAGCCTGGTCTTACTTAGTCCGGAGAAGTTGACAATGGGATCATTCCTGGATTTTTTTTTCTTGCCGAGGTAGCTGCCTTAAGGGAATCATCTGGCAAATCATTCAGCCAGTCTCAGTGCTCAGTGACGTGAGAGGAAGCCAAAGCTGAGATTCGTTTCCTTAAAACTCTCACACTAGCCAGGGCTTAGCGTAGAGTAAGGGGGAGTAAGGGGGAGAGGGGAGAGCAAAGATGGAGTGAACGTCTTCATGCTGAGTTGAATTAGATGCTTACACCCCTGAAGTCATTCAGTTCTAACATGTGCAGGATGCAGATACTGATTCCTTTTTAGATCAAGCACACTCTAGCCCAGGATCATCCAGCTGGTAAGCAATGATCAGTGCTGGTAACGGGTCTATTTAACTCCAAATTCTGTGTTCCTCTCACTTTTTCCAGATTACCAAGCAAGAACACACCAGGGAAACGGGGGGCGGGGGGGAGGGCAAAAAAACACAGACCCTAACGCTAGTACGTTTAAGCAATGATTAGAAGTGTTAGCAATTTAGGGCTTGTCTCTACCCCAGTGCTTCAAACATTATGTGTATAGTGATCAGCTGGGTGTCTTGTAAAATGCAGAATTTGACTGAGTTGGTCTGAGGGGGGCCTAAGATTCTGTCTTCTATAACTAGTTCGTAAGTGACTGCTATGGTCCCTGGACAATTTTTTCAAACTTCAGATGCATTTGATTCACCAGGAGGGCTACTTAATAACGACTGCAGGAAATCAAACTTCAATGAGATAATATTTCACACCCACTAGGATGGCTATATCAAAAAACCAGAAAACAGCACTTGATGGCAAGGGTCTGGAGAAACTGGAACTCTCCTGAGTTGCTGGTGGGAACGTAAATGGTGCAACCTCTGTGGAAAACACTTGGCAGTTCCTCAATAAATTAAACACAGAGTTACAACTCAGCAATTCTACTCCTAAGTGTATGCTCAAGAGAACAGAAAACAGGTGTTCCAACAAACACTTGTACATAGGTATTCATAGCATTATTTATAATAGCCAGAGATGGAAACAACCCAAATGTCCATCAACTGATGAATTAATAAACAAAATGTGGTCTATCCATACAATGGAATATTATTAATCCATAAAAAGGAATGAGGCACTGATACTCTGAAGGGTGAATCTTGAAAAGATTGTGCTAAGTGACAGAAGCCAGACAAAAAAGGCCATATCTTGGGACAATCCTATTTATGTGAAATGTCCAAAACAGGCAAACCCATAGCGACAGAAAGCATATTAGTGGTTGTCAGGGGCTGGGGTATGGGGGTTCCTTTTGGGGCACTGAAAATACAGAACTAGATAGTGCTATTGGTTGTACAACATTGTAAACGTACTAAAAGCCACTGAATTGTACACCTTAAAAGGGTTAAATGGTGAATTTTATGTTTTATGTATTTTACCACAATAAGAAAAAAATTCTGCCCGATCCCCAGAATTTCTGATTCAGTGGGTCTGGAGTGAGACCTGAGGGCTTGCACTTCTAACAGATTCCCAGCTACTGCTGCTTCTCAATCACACTTTGAACAAGGTCTCAGACATTGGTTTTGATACCAAACAGTTGTCGAATCCCCAGAGATTGTCAAATTACAAGGGAACAATCAGATGCTATTAGTCTCCAATTTCTGCTAACCATGCCTAAAGTTTTTTTTTTTTTTTTTTTTTTTTGGCCGTACCACGCGGCATGTGGAACTTCCCCAACCAGGGATCAAACCCACGCCCCCTGCAGTGGAAGCGCGGAATCTTAACCACCTGACCACCAGGCGGTGGTTACTTTTTTTCCTTTTTTTTTTTTTTTTTTTGGCCACGCTGCATGGCTTGTGGGATCTTAGTTCCCCGACCAGGGATTGAACCCAGACCCTCGGCAGGGAAAGCTCAGAGTCCTAACCACTGGACCGCCAGGGAATTCCCTGGACTTGGTTACTTGAGTTGAGTCCAGTTGACCTTGGAGGAGGCAGAAACCAGCTGGGAGCCCTCATTACTTTCTCCTGAGACAAGGTCATGGGTGTTCTGGCTTGGGAAGATATTAGAGAATGAGAAAGCTGCTGTGGGCATGGGACCCTGGTACCCCTATAAAAGTGTCCTGCACCTGGTTCCATATTGGAGAGAGGAGTTTCCCCAACACCAACAAGCAATGCTCAGATACCAGCAGGGTGTCCTACAATTCAACTCAATTCTGAAGTTCTCTACCTGGAGAGAGCATCAGATCCCATAGGTTAGGGCTCAGTCCTACAAGGCTGCCCCCCATCCCCACTTTGGATGCCAGTGGCAAGCCCAGGTTATCACCTGTGCTTCTGACTGATTCGCTATAGATCAGAGGTACCAACTACCCCCTCTTTGGGTTCGATTAATTTGCTAGAGCAGCTCACAGAACTCAGGAAACCTGCTTACTCACTGGATTACCGGTTTATTACAAAGGATATTAAAGGATACAAATCAACAGCCAGATGAAGAGATACACAGGGCAAGGCACAGGGAAAAGGTGTGATGCTACCACGCTCTCTGAACTAGCTACTCTCCCCGAATCTCCCTGCTCACCAACCTGGAAGCTCTCCCAACCCCCTCCTTTGGGGTTTTTATGGAGGCTTCGTTATAGCATGTGATTGACTAAATCATTAGCCATTGGTGATTGATCTCAATCTTTCTCCCCTCCCCGGGGTCGGGGTAGGACTGAAAGTTCCAACCCTCTAATCACAAGATTGGATCCACTTGCAGCCAGCCCTCCACCCATTCTTAGGAGAGGTTCTCGTTGCCTCATTAACATAACAAAAGTCCTCATTAACCTTTGCCACTCTCATCACTTAGGAAATTCCCAGGGTTTTAGAAGCCCTGTGCCAGAAACAGCGACCATGACCAAATACGTATTTATTATAAATCAAAAAATCACACCTTACCTATACAGCCTCAGGCTGAAAAGCTGCAATATTTCTGCCCTGTGTTAATAGAGCACTCGCTTGGAAAGCCCTTTCTTTTCCATAATTCCTATATGGTCATATGTTAGCTTTAGGTCAGGAACAAGAGGATCTCCTGGTAGGTGTTGATTATTATGGCTAGGATGAGTGTTGTGAGGCCCTGTGTTACCTCAGGGGACATCAAGAACATCTGAATGCTAGAACCCTGGGAAATGTTACTAACTTGTTGCTTATGCCACACCAAAGGAGTCAGGCAAAGACCAGGACCGAGCCCCCCGAGGGGGGTGTGGGGAAAGGGCCTCACAATTCTGTAAGCTCCAGGATTGTAACTTCAAGTTTCCCTCCGTGTTAGCCACGGCCAACAGTATGCCATAAGGTCAAAACAAGGACCACCAGAAAGACAAGGACCACCAGAGTGATCAGAAACATGAGTGCTGAGTTTATTCTTGCCAGGGGACAGATTCACTGAGTAGTTCCCCGAGGCAGAAAAGCTGGGTGGGGGGGACTGGTATGTTCTAGAAGAGGGGGAGGATGCTGCCTTCATGGTAGCTGCACCGAGTAGGGCTAGATGACTTGCAGTTATGAAGGATGGAGAGTCCATAGGTCTGTACGTGGTTGGTTAAAACACGTCCCATTGTTGACTGGGTGTTCCATTAAGTCGCTGAATAACAAGGTCACCCCATATTCTGAGCCATTTACCAGCACTGGCTACTTAGAGTCGATTGGAGGGAACCCCAGCATTCAGTTTTGGTACCTCCTAAGCGAGTACTGCTCTAAGGGCAAAGTTTTGCCTTTGCATTAGCCACGTCCATCAGTGATGGGGGGGAGCGTGGAATGGAGTGAGGAAGAAGTATATTGTCACTTTAAATTCAGTTGCAGCCTTGGCAGAAAATGTTTCAAAAGCTCTAGCTTGCTTAGGGGGCGCTTCTCTTATGTTTTAATATTTCAAATTAGCCAGGCCTTGATTTTTGGGCCTCCCATGCCAAACTTCAATAAACTTAATTTTTTAGTTTTATTTACCAAAATGTTAGGAGACCTTATGACCTTGGTATGGCCAAAGACCTACATGGGAGCTAGGCAGTTCTCCTGACCTAAGTGTGTTTCTTTTTAAATTTAAATTTTAATTTTTAAAAAAATTTTTGGCTGCATTGGGTCTTTGTTGCTGTGCACGGGCTTTCACTAGTTGCGTCGAGCGGGGGCAACTCTTCGTGGCAGTGTGTAGGCTTCTCATTGCGGTGGCTTCTCTTGTTGCAGAGCACGGGCTCTAGGTGCGTGGGCTCAGTAGTTGTGGCTCACGGGCTCAGTAGTTGTGGCTCACGGGCTCTAGAGTGCAGGCTCAGTAGTTGTGGCGCGCGGGCTTAGTTGCTCCGCGGCACGTGGGATCTTCCCGGACCAGGGCTCGAACCCATGTCCCCTGCGTTGGCAGGCGGATTCTTAACCACTGCACCACCAGGGAAGCCACCTAAGCGTGTCTTAAAGGGAGTATGCATTTTTAAACTTTTTATTTGGAAATAATTATAGACTCACAGGAAGCTGCAAGGAAATGTACAGGGAAGTCCTGTTCGCCCTTCATCCAGACTCCCCTAATGATAACATTTTACATAACTACAGTACGATATCAAAACCATTGGTACCATGCACAGAACTTATTCAGATTTCACCAGTTATATCTGCACCCATTTATGTGTGTGTGTTTATAGGTCTGTGCAGTTTTGTCATATGTATAGCTTCCTGTAACTGTGAATACAATCAAATACAGAATGTTTCCAGCACCATAATGATCCTGAGATACCCCTTTTATAGCCACATCCACACGCTCACCCCATACCCAACTCCTGGCAACCACGAATCTGTTTTCCATCTCTGTAATTTTCTTTCAAGAATATTATATAAATGGAATCATACAGTAATGCAACCTTTTGAAACCGGCTTTCGCTCAACATCATTTAAAGGAAATATATTTTGACCAAGGCATATGTAGCTCAAAAACAAACAAGCAAAACCGAACATATAAACAAAAAACGTTTCTTCCAGCATAGCACTAGAAAGTCTCTTTTAATTTCAGTCTCTTGAAACACAACATACCTTAGGCCCCACATCTGTGAGACTTGGATCAAGGATCAAACAGCACTGCCAGGTCACTATCCAACTTCTGAGATCACAACTTCTACAACCAAAACAGAGATCTCAGTTTTTCCAGAGCCCAAGCTGTATTAATATTTACATGTCCAGAGGACAGAAATAAATCGAAAAAAATCATAGATGTTCTCTAGAAGTGTTTAACAACCCTATCTGCCCATTGGAATCACCTGGGGGAGCTTTTAAAAATCCCAGTGCCTTGGCAAATAATAGGAAGGTCTAATAGGGAGCTTACTTTGTGCCAAACACTGTTCTAATATATTAATTCACTTAACTTTCATAACAACCCTGTGATACATGTATTATCATTATTCTTAATTTACAGATTAAAGGACAGGCACATAAACATAAACTGGTTTTCCTAACTTTAACTGCTTTTACTAATCAATGGCAGAGCTGGGATTTGAACACAGGCAGTGTTGGCTCCAGAACCTGGCTCTTAACTGCTGCCCTCTGCTAACCTCCCTTCCAGCTGGCCAAGCTCACCTCACCTTAAAAACTGTGGAGAAATGAGAATAGTCTAACCGCACAGACTGGGTTGAAACTTTGAACAAGTTGCTTTAACTTCTTTGGCCCTTCTCCCCAGTCAAAGGAAGGAATTGGATTTTGAACTCTTAAGATTTGGTGAAACTAAAAATCACTTAAATAAGAATCAGCTGGTCATACGTGACAAGATGCGAACCACAGTTGAATGTTTGATGCCAGATACTATACTGAAATTTCACCAGTTAAGCCTCAGGACTCTTCCTTTTAAGTGACAGGGCCAAACCTCAGACAGACTTAAGGGAGAAGGAGGTGATTAGCTCACCGACTGTTTGGAACCAAGTTCCGAGTCATCGTAACTCTCCCCCACCTCCACTCCCCGTTTCCGACCTCAACCCCTACCTCCAGCTTCCTGAGCTCCCTTCTCGCTCCTCTGTTTCCCTTTGTTTCCCTTCTCCTGTGTGGGGGCAGAAATGGCCCCTGGGAGTGCCGGTGTTGCACCATTATCACACTTAAGTAGCCAGGAATAAACCATAAAAGCGTCTCCCTTCCACGATCTAGGTCAGGACTCTGGCTCAGCTGAGGTCACGTGCCCAGCCCCAAGCCAATCTCCGGGTCCAGGGGATAGGATATTATGATCAGTCAGTCTGCCTCTCTGAATGAGGACAAACCGTTGACTGACAGCCTTCCTACAAAGACAGGGAGGTAAGGATGAGTGTTTCCCAAAAGGAAGTTATGTGAGCCAGACCAAAGCTTTTTTTTTTTTCATTTTGGCCACACCACGCGCGGCATGTGAGATCTTAGTTCCCCCACCAAGAATGAAACCCGCGTCCACTGCATTGGACGGCCAGGGAAGTCCCAGACCAAAGCTTTAATAATCATGTAAGAATCATGATGATAATTGACATTAGCTATTCTAGGTATCTCTACTTCAATGCCTACATTCCCCGCCCCCAGTTTGATTGGGCTATAATTGGCATATAACATTGTATCAGTTTCAGGTGTACCACATGATTTGCTACATGTATATGTTGCGAAATGATTACCACAATAAGCTTAGTTAACATCCATCACCTCACAGTTACAATTTTTTTTCTTGGGATAAGAGCTTTTAAGATTTAGTCTCTTGGACTTCCCTGGTGGTGCAATGGTTAAGAATCCGCCTGCCAATGCAGGGGACACGGGGTTCGAGCCCTGGCCCGGGAAGATCCCACATGCTGCGGAGCAACTAAGCCTGTGCGCTACAACTACTGAGCCTGCGCTCTAGAGCCCACGAGCCACAACTACTGAAGCCCATGCGCCTAGAGCCCATGCTCTGCAACAAGAGAAGGCACCGCAATGAGAAGCCCATGCACCACAATAAAGAGCAGCCCCTGCTCGCCGCAACTAGAGAAAGCCCACGCGCAGCAACGAAGACCCAACACAGTCAAAAATAAAAAATATAAATTTATGAAAAAAAAAATTTACTGTTAACAGCTTTCAAATATACAACACAGTATTGTTAACTATAGTCAGTATGTTGCACGTTACATCCCCAGAATGTATTTATGTTATAACTGGAAGTTTGTACCTTTTGACCACCTTCATGCATTTCCCCAGCACCCCACCCCTCACCTCTGGTAATCACCAATCTGTTCTCTGTATCCATGAGTTAGCGTTTTTTGTGTGTGTGTGTTTTTTTTTTTTTAAGATTCCACATATAAGGGAGATCCCATGGTATTTGTCTTTCTCTGTCTGACTTATTTTACTTAGCATAATGCCCTCAAGGTCCATAGATATGTACCTAGGAAACCATCACCACAATCAAGATAGTGAACATGACCTTCATTCCCCAGACTTCCTTGTCCCCCATTCTAACCCATATACCCTGGCCCCCCAGCAGGTAACCACTGATCCATTCTATCACTATAGATTTGTTGGCATTTTCTAGAATTATAAATAAATGGAATTATACAATACATACTGTTTTTTTGTCCGGCTCTTTCTTTCACCATAATTATTTTGAGACTCATCCATGCTGTTGTGTGTATCAAGTTCTTTCCTTCTAACAGCTGAGTTGTATTCCATTGTACGGCTGTATCACAGTTTATCAATTCAGCCAGTGGATGCTTCTTTGACCAGGGAAATCTTTGCCAAACCTGGGACCCTTAATGTCATGGGCTCAGTCATCCTGGGTTCCCCATGAGGTCTCCTGGGTGCTCTGAACCCCTTCATAATCTCGTGTTTTCCAGTGAAAGGACACCAGGAACACACCCGTATTCATTTCCTAGGGCCGCCGTAACAAATTAGAGTGGCTTAAAACAACAGGAATCTATACTGTCACAGTTCTGGCGGCCAGAAGTTCTGAAATCAAAGTGCTGGCAGGGCCACCTCCCTCTGAAGGCTGTAAGGGAGAATGCCTCCTTGCCTGTCCCAGCTTCTGTAGCCCCAGGCATTCCTAGGCTTGTGGCAGCATCACTCAAATCTCTGTCTCCATCTTGACATGGTCTGCTCCCTTGTTTCTCTGTGTCTTCTCTTTCTCTGTCTCTTACAAGGACAGCCATCATTGGATTTAGGACCCATCCTAATCCAGGATGGTCTCATCTTGAGATTTGTACCTTAATTACATCTGCAGAGAACCTTATTCCAAGTAAGGTCACACCACTTTTCTGGCTTCCTTTGCTTCTGCCTTCCATAGCTCATCCCTCACAGCTGGTCCAATGAGAGACGCAGTTTAAGGCTCAATCTCTCTCAGCTTCTACAAGAAATGTGATTCAAGTGGAATAAAGAGCATCTGCCCCCAGCACTAGCTAGCCCTCCTAGAATAAGTCCTTTCTCACACCCTCTTTTTTTTAACCCCCAATTTATTATTTTACAGTTCTACAGGCCAGAAGTCTGAAATGAGTCTCACTGGGCTAAAACCAATGTTTTGGCAGGCCTGAATTCCTTCTGGAGGCTCTACGAGCAAATCCATTTCCTTGTCTTTTCTAGGTTCTAGAGGCTGCCTGCATTCTTGGTTCATGGTCCCATTTCTCTGTCTTTAAAGCAGCAACATCAGGCCATCTCTCTCATTCCAATGCCCTTCTCTCCTCTCTTTCACTTGTGATTACATTGGACCCACCTGGATAATCCAGGCTAAGCTCATGATCTCAAGGTTGATTAGCAACCTCAGTTCCCCTTTTTCCATATAATCTAACATATTCATAGGTTCCAGAGACATCTCTGGACATCTTTGAGGGACCATTATTCTGCCTACCATACCTCTCTTTCCTATTTTCCACTTTCTCTGTATCCCTAGTGATTTCCTCAGATCTAGCTTTTAGGTAACAAATTCTCAACTGTGTTTGAACTACCATCTAATTTGTCTACTGAATTTTTTTTTTTAAGTTTAGTTGATTTACAATATTGTGTTAGTTTCAGGTGTACAGCAAAGTAGTTCATATATATATTTCAGATTTTTCATTATAGGTTATTACAAGATATTGAATATAGTTCTCTGTGCTATACAATAAATCCTTGTTGCTTATCTAGTTTATGTATAGCAGCTTGTAACTGTTAATCCCATACTTCTAATTTATTCTCCCCCCGCTTTCCCCTTTGATAACCATAAGTTTGTTTTCTATGTCTGTGAGTCTGTTTCTGTTTTGTATATCGATTCATTTGTAGTATTTTTTAGATCCCACATATAAGTGATATCATATAATTTTGTCTTTGACTTACTTCACTAATAGTCTCAGGTCCATCCATACTGCTGCAAATGGCAATATTTCATTATTTTTTATGGCTGAGCACTATTCCATTTCATATATATGGTATATATATATATACCACAGCTTCTTAAGCCAACTGTCTGTTGATGGGCACTTGGGTTGTTTCCATGTCTTGGCTATTGTAAATAGTGCTACTATGAACATTGGGGTGTATGATGTATCTTTTTAAATTAGAGTTTTCATCTTTTCTGGATACATATGCAGGAGTGGGATACCTGGATCGTATGGTAGCTCTTTTTTTAGTTTTTAAAGTAATCTCCATACTGTTTTCTATAGTGGCTGCACCAATTTATATTCCCATCAACAGTGTAATAGGGTTCCCTTTTTGCCACACTCTCTCCAGCATTTATTATTTACAGACTTTTTGATGACAGCCATTCTGACTGCTCATACCCTCTTACAGAGATGCCCCATGGTTCCCTATGGCGTGTGTTACTCCTTGTTGCAACAAGTATTAAACCCAATTTGTTCAACTACAAGCTCTGTAATGGAGAGAACAGTGCCCACTCTGCCCCCACTTCCCCAGAGATATGTCCATCCAGAACCTCAGAATGTAGGTTGGCCAAACTGGAAGGTCAGAGGCTGGGGCAGATGCTCTTTATCCCAACTAAATCACATTTAGCTTAGAAGCTGGGAGAGATTGAGCCTTATACTTGGTTTGCCATTGGACCAGCTGTGATGAAGCAGGCATGGAAAGCAAAAGCAAAGGAAGCCAGACAATGATGTGACCAAGAATATGCGTTCACCTGCATACAGAGGGCCTTTGTCTTCCTTTCTCTGCCTTAGTCACCACTGATACCAGTTCCTGGCATGAAGTAGGTGCCATCTAAATACTTAGTGGATGAACAAATGAAAACATCAGACCTGATTTTTTTTTCTCCCATTATTCCCATAGGAGGGGTTCCAATGGAGAAGATGGCAGCCTATAGCTCATCCAAGGCAGCTCTGACCATGTTTTCAGCAGTCATGAGACAAGAGCTATCCAAATGGGGAGTTAAAGTCTCTGTCATCCAGCCCGGAGGCTTCCGAACAAGTAGGTGTCTGAGCCCAAGAGCCCTGCAATATTAATTCTGGAAGGGATGCTGAAGGTCCTTTGTTCTGACAGAGTTCAAGCCGAACCCCTCAGTGGTGGACCAAAGAGGGGTTGGGATGGGTGGGCTTCTTCTAAGCATAGAGGGGCAGGTGCCAGGTTTTGCAGTGTACAGTTGCTCCCCTGCCTCCTTTCACCAAGGAATTAAGTTTTGATGTTATGTATTTTTCAAACACAACCTCCTCCCCTCTGAAGGACATGACCCACATCCTTCTACCCCGGGAGGAGATGGCCATCCTCTCCTCTCTGCTCCCTGAATTTCTGGACCCTGAGCAGATGTAGACGACCCCCATGACTCAGCCCTTAGTTCTGGGTCATCAACCATGTAATTGGTGATCGAAATGAAGACGTAAAAGACCATATCTAATAAAAGACCACGCACTGGGAGGGATGCCTAACACACTAAAGAACAAACCCTAGAGGTTTGAATATTAACCCAAATGCACCAGATAAAAATCTAAAAGAAAAGCAGAACTTTGTCTTGAAGCATTTAGCAGCCAGGATCTCCCAGAGTTGTCCAGGAGGAGCACGAAGACTCGGTGAAAGGGCTCATCTGGGAAGGAAACCGAGGGAAAGAGACCTGGGCCACCCAGGTTGAGAGGCGGGACCAGGGCAGTAGGAATGGAGGGAAGGTGAAGTCTTGAGAGGGGTTTCCAACTTGGGGACTCCCTGGGCAGGTAGGAGAGTTGAGGGGAGTTGATGGAGAAGGAGGGGGGGGGGTCAAAGATGATGCCGAATATGGCAGCCTGAGAGACAGAGCACAAAAACCTGCCTAACAGCTAGTGGAAGGGGAGAATGATGAATTTGATTTTGAACCTGGCAGGAGGATTGAGAGTTTGGTGACACAGCCAATGAAAACTTCCAACACACAGATGCAAGATTCCCTTTGGACCAGAGAGCAACCCTGCAGTTAAGTTACAGGTTCAAGGACTCACTGAAATTGTCATAGCTAGCATTTTGGGCAGCTGTTCTTATCAGGCACTAGCCATTTTCCATACATTCTTTCCTGATATTGTTGATCTTACTTTTTTAATTGAGAAATATATCATATACACACATAGTTTAATAAATTATCAATATTATAAAAATTCATGTACTTAACATCCAGATAAAAAAATAAAACATTGCCAGCTCTCAGAAGCCCTCACATGGTCCTCTCCAGTTTTAGCCCTCTCCTCCCTGCAACATGTAACCTGTCGTACTTTTTGTAACATTCGTTTATTTGCTGTTCTTGACAGTGTTCCATGCATATATGCATCCCCAAATAATAGTTTGGCTTCACTGGTTTTTGAACTTTAAATGGAATCACTGTGTATGTATTTTTTTGCGTCTGGCTTCTTTCACCAAACATTATGTTTTCACAGTTCATTTATATTGTGTGTAGCTGTAGTTCATTCATTTTCATTGCTAGTATTCTGTGAATATGCCACAATTTTTCTACTATCGATGGGATATTTGGGTCACTTTTGGACGACTGTGAACAATTCAGCTGTGGACCTTCTGGCACACCTACTGTGGCGTATGTGTGTGTGATTTTTCCTATGACATATACCCAGGAATGGGATGACTGGATCATAGATTTTAATTATCTCCAACTTTATTGGATATTTCCAGATTGTTTCCTTAATTATCATTCCAGTTTTACTCCCATCCTTTCCATATATGTCTTAATCTGCATCACAGCCCTGAGGAGTAGGTTTAATTGACATCATTCACCAGGTGAGGACACTGAAGTACGGTGGGTAATATATAGCTCAGCATGGACGTCTGTGACACCACGATGGTGGGGAATTTGAAACCAGATCCCTAGGTGCAGAGCCTGGTTCTTTCTTTTATATCAGGATGTCCTCAGTTTAAAGCTGACATTTGACGGGCTCTCTAAAGACAAGAGGCCAGACGGTGGAGAGCTGAGGACTTAAGTTTGGAGAATGACATTTGAAGTGGGGGATGAGACAAGGAATCTTTAGGGACACAGAGAGCTCCTGAAGACATTCAGGGAGACATATCAGATTTTTTGGGTACCCTGCAATAAAAAATAGCTCAAGCATATTGCACGCTTCGCAGATTTTAAGACTTTATGTGTACAATCTCACTTAATCCTCACCTATGAGGTAGGCATCATAATATTCCCATCTTATGGGTAGAAAACCGAGGCTCAGAGAAGTTAAGGAATTTCTCAAGCCACAGTGCTGATATGAGGCAGAGATGGGATTTGGATCCACGTCATCTCACCAGTTTTATTGTGTGTAGCCCCAAAGTGGCAGGGGATGGGCAAGTGTGTGTCAAAAGTGGCAGATGAAGGTTGACAAAAGGGTGGTGTCTTTGTCACCAATAAAGAGAGTTTTGGGGATTTTGGACAGGGTAGGCACAAGAGTGATTAGAAAGTCCATGAGGTGTTTAAAGAGGGAGGAAGTGGAGAGGAGAAGGAATCCCCTGTGAGAGAAGAGACTGGGGCAGAAGTAGCTGGAGGAACAATAGTTCATGCAAACATGTTTTTTAAGATGCAGAAGCCTCTGGAGTAGTAACTGTCAGGGTAATCATTTCTTTAAGTATGGTCGTGCCTTCATGAAAAGAAATGAGCAGTTGAAACTCCGTTTGCATTTCCATGAGTATAATTGGATTTCACTGGCTTACATTTCATAGTGAGGCTCCCCTGCAGTCCTGGTATCCAGGAGTCACCCAAGCTAGCAAAGACTCATCCCCAAAGCAATCCCTGATCAATCACACACTTTGTAGGAGAGAGTGTGGGTTGCTGCAACCTTTCTGGAAAGTAATCTGGTACTAGCTATTAAAATCCAAAATGGGGGCTTCCCTGGTGGCGCAGTGGTTGAGAATCTGCCTGCCAATGCAGGGGACACAGGTTCGAGCCCTGGTCTGGGAAGATCCCACATGCCGCGGAGCAACTAGGCCCGTGAGCCACAATTGCTGAGCCTGCGCGTCTGGAGCCTGTGCCCCGCAACAAGAGAGGCCACGATAGTGAGAGGCCCGCGCACCGTGATGAAGAGTAGCCCCCACTTGCCGCAACTAGAGAAAGCCCTCGCACAGAGACGAAGACCCAACACAACCAAAAATAAATAAATAAATAAATAAATAAAGGGGAAAAAAAATGCCATAGAATAATTAATTTACAAAAAAAAAAATTCAAAATGAATGTGTTTTTTGACCAGACAGCCACCCTTTGGGAACCGTAGCCTAAAGAAGTGAACGCCAAAAAACAAAAGGATACATTGTGCAAAGCTGGTGATGGCAGCGTTCCCTGAAATGGTGAAACCTAGGAACGACTGGCAAGTCATTTGATAGAGAAATGGTGACTAAAAGCTGCTCAGTGGAAAATTCTGCTGCTCTGGTTTAAAACTATAGCCATTGACCAGGAGGCAGGTCTGTGATTCATTACTAAGCAAACAAACAAAAATCAAAACCCACAGACAAACAAAAAAGCAAATTCCTAGAAAATACGTCTAGTATGATCCTTTTTGTGTTTTGTTTGTTCCTGGTAAAATAAAATTAAGCCAAAGCCAAACATATCTATATGTTTGTATGAGCAAGGAGGGAGTGTAGAATGACACACAATACTGTAAGTTTCCTCAGAGGAGATTAATTTTAAAAACATATGCATCTCCTTATTATTCATTATTTATATAATGAGCAGCCATTGCTACTATATTTTAAAGTAAATATATAGATACTATTAGATTTTATATAATAAGCAAGAATTTACTTCTATATTAAATATATGGTTATATATTTAATCACATATAATTTATACATTAAAATTTAATGTATTATTTAAAATGAAATTAAAATTATATTTATTAAATAGATAACATGAGGGACTTCCCTGGTGGTCCAGTGGTTAAGACTTCGCCTTCCAGTGCCGGGGCGGGGTTGTGGGGATGGGAGGGGTGGGGTATGGGTTTGATCCCTGGTCAGGGAGTTAGGATCCCACATGCCTTGGGGCCAAAAAACGAAAAACATAAAATAGAAGCAACACTGTAACAAATTCAAGAAAGACTTAAAAAAAAAATAGATAGCATGATGCTCAACATTACATATTTTTTTAACCTTTTCTTTTATTTTTTTTTTGGCCGCGTGGCTTGTGGGAACTTCCCTGACCAGGGATTGAACCCAGGTCACGGCAGCGGAAGCCCGGAATCCCAACCACTAGGCCACCAGGGAACTCCCAACATTATATATTTAATTTTATACACAGAAGCAGGCGTTACTGCTATATTTTTAAAAATTATGTGTATGTATATACATAGGTATATACATATCATATAGATAATATATATTATATACATTATATTTTATATTGTATATAATAGTCATGAAAAGATATGTACTAGAATGTTTGTGGCAGCACTATTCGTAAGAGCCTCAAATTGAAAACAACCCAAACGCCCATCATAGTATAATAGATAAATAATTTATGGCATATTTACAGAATGGAAAGCTACTGACTACACAATACATGCATCCATGTGTGCATATGTCTAAAGTCAGGCAAAGCTACTCTACTCTGTTCATCTGACAGTGGCTCCTGGGAAGGTGGCCAAGGCTGGTTTGTCCTTTTCTTGGTCTGGTTGCTGGTTACATGAGCTATTCGGTTTGTGCAAACCTATTCATCTGTGCACTGTTCTGTATGTATGTTTAAAAGAATAGAATTGCCATTATAAAGCACATACTTTAAAAGGCATTTGGGAATGTCCTTCCCAACAGAAGCCAATTCACAAGGGCCTTCTTCCCAATTAGGGGTAGGACATGCCTGTTTTAGCCTTCCCAGCATCTGAGCCCCTCTTTTTTTCTTGCATCTCAGACATCACAGGCACGAGTGACATGTGGGACAAGCTGGAGAAGAACATCCTGGACCACCTCACCCCTGACGTGCAAGAGGACTACGGCCAGGACTATATCCTTAGGGAACGCAATTTTCTCATGTTCATGCAAACCTACTCTGTAATGGACGTCTCCCCAGTGCTCCTGGACGTCCAGCATGCCATCTCTGCTAAGAGCCCCTTTGCATTTTATGCACCGGGGAAAATGTCTTATCTGTGGCTCTGCTTTGTTTCCTTTAGCCCTACTGGCATATTTGATTATTTTAGCAAAAAAATGCACAGCCATGGAAAGAGCATGCCCAGAGTGTTAAGCATGCCTAACTGGAAGAATGAGGCCATGTAGGCAAATCAGTGGGAAATGTTAGAGTCTTGGAATGAAAGGGAATCTCGAGCTTCCCATTAAAGTTGTGGTTTCCTACCTTGCAGCCCCTGTGAACTCTGTTGGTTGAATAGTGAGACAGCAGGGGAGAGGGCAGGGCACAACCTTGAAAAGAATGACATAGACATTGAGCATATGACGTAAAACTGGTTAGAACCGACTAGGCCCAAGATGGCAGAAGATTCAACTTCCAGGGGACCTTCTGCCTCATTATACGCTCACTGTAATATATTACCTAAATGACACACCCACTGGCGCCGTAATAGTTCTGAGGCAGACCATAAAAAGCCAAAAAGTGGGCGGTGGCCCAATTCCTGGAAATCCCCACCCCTTCCCCGAAATAGGTGGAATAATCCTCCCACTCGTGAGCCTATGAAATCACCCAGCCCATAAAAACTAACCACCCCATATTTTGGGGTGCTCTCAAGCCTTTTGAGATGGACCAAATTCTGTCTATGGGGTGTGTATCTCTCTCAGTAAATCTACTTCTTACCTATCACTTTGTCTCTCACTGAATTCCTTCTGTGATGAGACATAAAGAACCTGAGCTTCATTAAGTCGTGAGACCAGGTGTGCGATTTCAGTTAAAAGACGGTGGGTTTGAGTCTCAGTCTGGGTTGTGAGGTTTCAGTAGGACTTACTGCAGGGTGGAAATGATCACCATGGAGAGCATTAATTGGGTGTTTACACTGAATACATTTCAGATATTCTCTCATCTAGTTCTCATTTGAGAATGGAGGTAGGAAACTTCACCCCTACTTCATAGGTAAGGGAATTAAGGATCAGAGAAGTTAAGTTCCTAGTTCATTGTCACACAGCTAACAAAAGGTAGAGCTAGAATTGAAATCCAGGTTGGACTACACTGCCTGCCAGGAGAGGCAGAAGAGAAAGAGAGATGAAGAGGGAAAAGAGAGAGGAAAGGGAGAAAAGGAGGAGGAAATGGTAAGGACCACAGTCAAATCGAGTCTTTCTCACTGTGCATTGATATCCTACTGTAACTACTGCTTCCAAGGTATTGGATTCATTGTATGTAATCAGCGCTCCATGCCCCTCTTCTCCCTTCCTCTACCAGGAGCCCTGGGGATAATAAGATGAGGTCTCCCGTCTCAAGCAGTGCCCCTGAGGTCTTTTGGCAGACATGGGGCATGTGACTGGCTGGGTTTGGTATCCATAGTAACCATCCCTGTGGCCTCCATCTGAGCATCCAGGATGGAAAAGGCAGCATTATCGCTTGGAGAAGGCCAGCTGAAAGGAGCAACGTCAGATACTAAGGGAGGTGTAGCCAAGTTCACCTGGTAGAGGCAAAAGGGGAGGAGCTGGTGAACAGAGGGGGCATGAAAGTAACCAGAAAAAAACCCAGCTTGACATGAGGGAAGCAGAGGTCCAGATATCTTGCTCATTGCAAACCTCCCTTTGTCCCATTTCCTTTCTAGAATGTGCAGGTTTTCTATTTTCCAACCCCATGGAGGTTTGCGGAGAGTAGATAAACTGACAATGCTCTGTGATTTCACCCCAAAGAAAATAATAAAAAAAGATATAGTGAGATAAATAGTTATAAAATACTAATATGATACATTTTTAATGGCTGGTCATGCTGACTGTCCAGTGGTTCTACAGCATTGTTTTAGGGTAGAACAGAAAATAAAAAAGAAGAAAAAAAATCAAGTGTTAAGTGCTGATTTCCAAAATAGGCACTTTTTGGGGATAAGAGTTATGAAGCCCAAGGCTTCCATTTGCATGATTTGGATGTTGAGAGAACAAAGTTTTTATACAACCTGCTGTCCAAGGTTTGGAGGACTGAGGATTGTGTGTTTCACTCTAAGCCAGTGGTTCTCAAAGTGTGGTCCCTGGACCTGCAGCATCAGCATCACCTGAGAACAGCTGACCTAAAATAATAAAACAGCCAATTATTATTTTACCAGCAAAATGAGTTTATTCGAAACAGCAAAGAATTGCAACTTGGGACAGACAATCTAGGGCAAACCACAGGCAAGTCTAGAGAACAGAGAGGTCTTTTCTTTTATAGAGGAGAAGGGGGAGTTGGGAGGAGCTGTTATAAACAAAGAGTCCATTGGAGGAAACTGGGAGTTCGAAGTGTAGTGGCTTTTCATTGGCTGAGCTGTGACAGTCTCTCATTGGCTGGAACGTTGCCCAGCCAGGAGTTCTTCCTCCTGCTGGGTAGTAAAGTAGTAACCTTCTTCCTATTGGAGATGCAAAGTACCTCTCTTTCTGATGGGTCTGCAATTCCTCTAGTGGTCGGGCATGAGAGCACCCCCTTCTGGCCTCCTGACTCCATTTAAAATGAGGTTTCTCTTTATTAATTTCCAGAGAACCTATTAGAAATGCAGGTTCTCAGGAGCCAACCCAATCGTACTTTAGGTTCCTATTGCTGCTGTAACAAATCACAAAAAAACTTAGCAGCTTAAGACAACAGACATTTATTATTTTACACTTCTGGAGGTCAGAATTCTGAAACGGGTCATACAAGGGTAAAGTTGTCAGCAGAGCTGTGTTCCTTCTGGAGGCTCTAGGGGAGAATTCATTTCCTGCCTTTTCCAGCTTCCAAAAGTCTTCTGTATTTCTTTGCTTGTGGCTGCATCACTCTGACCTCTGCCTCCTTCATCTCATCTCCTTTGACTCTTACCCTCCTGATTCACTCTTTTAAGGAAATTGTGATGACATTGGACCCACACAGATAATCCAGGATCATCGCCCACCTCAAGGTCCTTAACTTAATCATGTCTGCAAAGTCCCTTTTGCCATGTGAGGGTCACATATTCACAGGCTCCAGGAATTCTTGTGCCATTATCATTAGCCATACATCAGACCATTATTCTACCGACCATTCCTACTAAATCAGAAATTCTGGGGGTAGGCCCAGCAACTTGTGTTGTAATGAGCCCTCCAGGAGATGCACACCCGACTTTGAGAACCACTGCTCTAAGCCATAGAGTAAGCAGGCTGCGGGATTTGTGGTCAGGTCACAGAAGGAGAGGGAATCTCTTTGAGGACAGTGGGAGAGAGCTGGAGACATCAAACAGGGTCCACTTTCTGTTCCGTAGCCTCCCAGGGGTTGAAATCACTGTGAGGCATGGGGAGAAGGTGCTGAATACAGACCCAGGTGGGTCTGAGAATCCTGGATCAGAGAAGCTTCTAGCTGGTTTCCCATAGGAGTGCTTCCACACTACCTTGGGGTTACCTCGGAGGGCAAGAAACCACAGTGTGGCCTATCTAGTTGGAGAAAGACTGACCACCTCTCACCAGCACTCCGGCCATGACTCCCCTGGGTTTGGGTGGGAGTGGGGGGTCTGGAATAGTTGCTGAGTCTCCTGGAGAGAGTAATGAAGAGCTCCAGAATGAAGACCCAGCACACCTGTGGGGTGGTTCAGGGGAATACTGTAGCAGAGGCCACTTGAGCTAGGGGCTAAAGCGAGGATGAGAACTCCAGTCAGAGGCCAGTGAAGATGAGACAACGCTGCTTCCCTGGTGCCAGGAAAATACACCAGCTCCTACGCACCCAGATTCTTAGGATTAGGGCAAGGAAAAGAAGAAGAGATGGCAGGGGAGGGGATCTTGAATTCCACTGCATATTCACCTGGAAGACCCTGTTTTAAACCAGAAGAGACTAAGTTACCTGCAAGTATTAATAAGCATTAAAATATATTTCAGTTTTAGCACAATACCTATAGGTTCTCAGAAAACAAGAAACAAGTATTACATATGAAATCCAGGCCCTGACCATATCTGCACAGTAAATGATGTCCCTGGTTTACTGTAAGAAACCAGTAAGAGCTAATGGCAGAGGGAAGCCCCCAATATATCCACAATTCGTCGTATTCTTGGCGGAAGGCATGATGAACAGATAATTCAACAACAGGACTCCTGGCAAAAAGTATTTTATCTTCCCCAGTCCTGCTTTCTGCTCAAGGGCAGGATACAAGGTACATTTAATACCTGGCCACACAGTATCACATGCAAATTCCATGCAAACCCTCACTCACTCCCCTTTATCTCTTCCCTTTCTGTATTTTCCCAATGCTGGCAGAGGCAAGTGGGCCATCCTCACAACCCAGGATAAGAGGAAGGAATTAGAAAAAAGCATCCAGGGAAAATCTGATTTCTTTTATTACATAGGGAGCTGATAAAGGCCTACAAACAAACTTTACTATACTATTGAATGGAACATTAAATTTCATCAGTTTCATTATACTGGTGATAAAGACCATGTTTTGCAATGCCATTCTGGATGGTGTAATTCTGAGGAAGAGTAATTCCATGCAAACAGCTCTGACGAGGTGCTGGTATCTCCTGCCCAGTAAAATTTCCCAGGCCAACTCACACATAGTCATCCACTCAGGGACCTAGGACCCCTGAAGACCTGCTCTGGAGTGGCTCCAAATAATGTTTCTCTACTCATTTATCTTATAAGCCAATATTTCCCTCTGGGATCTCAGGTGTAGTGGTGTCCATGGCAGGACCAGGTGGGTGTTTCAGAGTCTCAGCTTAATACCCAACTCAGAATTCCACAGCAAGAAATAAGAAGCAAAAGGAAGGGAGAGAGTTTGGGAACTAATGTAAAGGTTGAAGATATGTTTGTAGTCTGAAGTTGCTTACTCTTGCCTGCCCAGCATTCCTTTGGGGGAGGATTTTAGTGAGACTGTCATTCAACGGACTCTACATCCCCATCATAGGGGTGGGCATGTGACCCAGGCTGGCCAATCAACTCATACCCTTGGCTCCAGTGACTGGTTCGGAGCAGGGGGGCACATGACCCAAGAAGAACCAGTCACGGCTCCCGATGGTGGGAGGATTGCTAATGGGCTCTGGGAGAAAAAGGGTGTCCTTTTCCACTATAATGTCCATGTTAAACTGAAGCCTCTAGAGCTCACAAAGAGGAGAGCCTGGTAGAGAATGAAGCCAGGATAGAGGAAAGTGGGCCAGAATGATGAGGAAAAACCAAAGTTTGATGACATAGTTTGAGTCCCTTGATCTTGCTATACCTGCTGATCTACTGTTTGGACTGATTTCCAAATTGTGTGAGCAGATACATTTCCTTTAAACTATTTTGAGTTGGGTTTCTATCTTTTGCAACAGAATTAATTTCTGACAAATATACACTCTAGGGAAGGATTCAGTGAAGAATTAGAAGTAAAATAATGTTTGATGGAGAAAATAGGCAATGCCACAATATCCTAGGAGAGGAAGAAAGACGAGACTAAAGAAAAAAATAAAGGAGGTTAGGGTGGGTGATATTACTGTTTAGTGGCCCTCTTCCATAGAAAAGCAATTTTTCTGTTAAAATTTCCTTTGGGGTTTTATCCCCAAAGTCTGCGAGCATGGTCCCTCTGGAAAAAGGTGACACAAAATCCTTGCTGAGGCCCATGGTGGAAATCAAAGATTTCAGCTGATCACTGGCAATTCTAGACTATTGAAATCACACTTGGCTAGAAGAACAGTGGTAGGTACAGTGCGTCTAGTGTGGTAAGACACCCTGTCCTGGATCATCACAAAACTTATTTACCATATTGCAAAACATGAAGATGACGAAAGTGAGAATCCCAGCTTACCATGGGAAGCAGGAAGATCAACAAAGAAACTCAAAACTTTTGTTCTAAATTATTTGTTCTTCTCAGGTTATTCCATCCACGTGAGAGTGTTCTGGCCACCAGGTAATTGCCCTGGGAATTTTACCAGAGAGATAATTTTGTTTAGCTCTACTTTCTGTTCTTCCTCCTATTTTGATAATAGGTAATGATTCACCACTGGATATCATGTAACCTCTTTCTTTGACTTTGTCCTGTGCTCTCTCTCCTAACTATCCAAGATGAACTAATTCCATATAGAGAAGGTCTTAACTGGAAACATGCTATTTTTTAGACTGGGTATGATTTTTAGGTAAGACAAATGTTTGTGTAAGACATTTTCATTGATGAACACAAAAGTTACATTTTCATCTTGAATATTCATGGTATTCAAGCAAACTGGGACTGGAAAAAAATCCTAAAAGGGCTACTGATATTAATACATGTCATTGCTATTGCAATGACTGGAATTTTTTGGCAGGAGTGGGGGTAAGGGGGACGTTGTGTGGTTCAGCATCCACTTACCTTCCTATTTGGAAGTCATTCCCCAGGTGTGAGATCTTGGTGGAAAGCAATGCTTTTCCTCCAACTATGGAAGCCAGAGATCTAAAGCCTGCCTCTCCCAGAATCTTAACCTTTAGGACTTGGGCATCGTGAACAAATGTATGACCTTCCTAGGATACGGAATGTCGATTGAGGGATATGAGGAGTGATGATGGCAGTCTCCCACAAATGACAGTTGTTGCGTTTCCTGTTTCTTGACCCTTTGGAGGCACTTGGTCCCATCAATTCTATTTTTCAAACCTAGTCTTCCAGACTTGCCTTGATTAAGCGAATCTCATATATATATATAAACAACTCCCATTTTGTTCAAAGAGTCAGAACTCAGTTTCCATTGCTTACAGCCACAAGTATTTTAATTATCTCCTCCTCTTCCTCCTCCTCATCGCCACAGTGTTTTCAAAGGCCCACTCCCAAAACACAGTGCCATATTTTCATGGGTCCTCAGGGTGAATGGCTCCAAGAAGGATGCACCCTCTCCAAAGAGGGACAGAGTGTGCATTTCTCCTTGTGTACCATCCCAAAAGCCTGCTCCTCCTCTCGCTCTGTCTAGGACTCTGCCTCACCTGCAGGGACGCAGTAGCATGGGGACCCAGGCAGGCCCTGGATTCCCATCTCTTCTTTTTTGGTTTCTACTGAGAAACAACTTCATAATCCCAAGTCATTAGGTGGCCTCCCCTGGACGGAAGGCTTCAGGCTATAATGTAAGGGGTGAGACTAAGATTTGACCTGGGCATGTTGGGAGAGGAAAGGGAGACTGGTGTTTGAGAGAACACTTTTCCAGGGAAGCTTATAAGAAGAACTGGGGAGACTCTACTAGTCTCTCCCATTTTAAGGTCAAAGGAGAACTCTCTCCTCCTCCTGCACAGTGATTCATTTTGTTTTGTGTTTTGAATTCTGGTTAATATTGCTCCAAACATGTCACACTCTTGGTAGCAAAGCAGCATGGTGGTATAATACGGGTATTTTGGAATTATTTTTAGAGAGTGTTATGAACTGAATGCATGCCCTCCAAATTCATATGTTGAAAACCTACCCCACAATGTGACGGTATTAGGAGTGGAACTTTTGGGAGGTAATTAGTTCATGAGGGTAGAGCCCTCATGATGGGATTAGTGCCCTTAGAAGAAGAGAAAGGAGAGAGCTTGCTTTTCTCTCTCTCTGCCACAAGAAGATGGCCATCTGAAAACCAGGAAGTGGGTCTTCTCCAGACACCATATCTGCTGGCACATTGATCTTGGACTTGCCACACTCCAGAACTGTGAGAAATAAATGTTTGTTGTTGAAGCCATTTCATGCTTGGTGATTTGTTATTATAACAGTCAGAACTGACTAAGATGCGTAGACTTGGTTTCAAATCGTGGGTCTGTTGTTCAGCAGCTGGGTGACCTTAAGCAAGCTGTTTAACTTCTCTGCATCTTAGGGATTTTGTTCTTTTTCCTCTAATGCAGGTGATAATGCTGATTTCATACAGTTACCATGATAATAGGATGATAATGCAAAGGGTTTAGCTGGTGCCTAGCAGTTAATAAGGGCCCCCAAACATAGGATAATAGTAGTTGGTTTTTTCTTCTTTGTATCTGAGCACATTTGCTGTGGAGATGAGGTTACCTTGGTGTGTCCTTTCTAGGTTGAGGCTGGATGGTGGGACGGCTGATGATTGGCTAATGCTTCTTCCTCCCACAAGAGTACAAGGTAGTCTTTCATGGACAAACAATGAAGTTCACACCTCCTGTTCTTCCTGATAAGAATCTTTACTGCCTTTATTTATTTATTTATTTGTTACGCTAACAATCATTTCTGTCTTCCTACATGCCAGGAACTCTGCTGAGCAATTTACTTGAATTAACCAATTCGATCCTTACAGCAACCCCACGACGCACGCACGTACTGTTATCATCTCCCTTTTTAGATAAGAAATCAGGCTTAGAAGGTTAATTTGCCCAAAGTCACACAGCTAGTATGTAGTAGAACTGAGTTCTTTAAAAATTGTGGTAAAATATACATACCATGCGAATTTATCATTTTAACCACTTTTAAGTATGTAATGCAGTGGCATAAAAAGTACATTCACAATGCTATGCAACTATAACCACTATCCATCTCTGGAACTTTTTCATCATCCCAAGAGTTGAGCTTTTTAAGTTGAATTTGTGCAACTTCTAATTTGTGAAAGGAGCCTATTGTGAAGTGGTTATAGCATAAATTCTTCCAGGGTTCAAATCTCAGTTCTGCCACTGATGAGCTATGAGATCTTGGGGGGAAGTTACTTGATTTTTCTAGTGCTCCAGTACCTTCATCTGTAAATGGAGAGGATGATAATTAATGGTGCCTATCTTATAGAGTGGTTATAATATTAAATGACTTAAGTTATATTAAGTACTTAGAATTTACCTGGTAAATATTATGCATACAATAAGCATTAGTTATTATTACTCCATACTGCTAATTATAGGGTGCTGTGGTACTGGTGGGAGGGAAGCTGGAACATGAGAGCATTAGGAAAGATGTTGTGATGTGGAGAAGGCTTTGGACCAAATGAAGTTTTATTCAAGCTCACTTCTTTGAGCTGGGCTTGAGGTGACACATCATTTCCTTGCATAAGGTTGATGGGGTCTCATTAGGTCTCCAAAATCTCCTCTAATATTGAAAGGCAACATGATCTCTCTCATCACTAGATAACTGGGTGACCCAAACAGGCAACTGAATACACATATGTGTGTCTCTACCTACAGAGCTGGGTCCCTGGCAGATGGAGAGCCTGGGATGAACTGCAGAACAGAAGCCTGTGTAGGCAACATCCTCAAAGCCCTCTCTTCCTCTGGACTCCAGGCCACAAACAAAAAGCTCACAACTTCCATGCCACCTCCCTCCTCCTTCCATACTGTCAAGGAATAAGTTTCAGAAAATATTAAAATCTCAAACAAATGCAGAGTGAGCATGCACCAAAGTTTTATTTAACTCATAATGAGAGAACCAGTGGGATGGCAGAGCTGGCTTCAGAGAGGATATGAGAACCGATATATAAAATATAGCGCTCTTAAAATAATAGAAGGATGCTAGAATTAGATTGCTAAATGCAATACAAAACTGCAAGACTGGTTAAGGTTCTACAAACAATATGTTCATACTGTTTGGGTCTATATTCTCTGCTGATCAGAAATCATCTGCATCTCTACTGCATAAAAATATTGTAATTTGCACCCTCCAAGTTTTTTCCAAGTTACTATCTACCCTTGCAGAGCTGGGTCCCTGGTCAATACGTAAGTTCACATTTCCTTGGAGGGTCAGGTGGTTCTTAGAGGGCTTTTAGACAATGCTCTGGCCTGATACTAGAAAGATCACAGATGTCGTTGTGCCTTATTTCCAAGTTTTGGGTGACTTTTTCATAATAATAACCAAGGTAGGGATTGATGAGCAATCAGAAATTCTTTTCCACCAAGCCTTAGATAAGGCCTCAGTTGGCTTCTCCAGAACTGTGCTCCATGTGGCCACTACCAGTTGATGGGAACTAGTGCAAAGGATGAAATTGATTTGCCATCCACCTTGATGATGACAGTGGCTTGGTTTAGAAGTTCCAGGTAGCTTCTCCCACAGCTGGCTGAGGCTATTCCAATGACTCAGTCAAAGCTCTGGCTTAGCCACGAGGAAAGACCTAAACAAGCATCATCTCTCATTGAAAGAAGGCGAGAGGCCAAAGGAAGTGGGAGGTCAAAGAAAACTATTTTTTTTCATCCTAGATGAATGTTCACTTGTTCTTCCTAAAGTCAGGATTTCATAGATAAGCTACATGGCTTCAGAGCCATTTATGTCAGGCTGATGGGATGTTTTGATTGTTCCTAGTGTAGAGAGTTGTGTGTTAATGGGTGAGGAGCTTGGAAGAGGATGGGAGATTTGCTCTTACTTACATTGGGTGCCGCTAATGACCTTACAGAGTGTATGGTCCATCCATCCAGTCAACGGACCTGTTGTAATCAAGAGAAATGGGAAGATTAGGCCCCTGAGGAAAAGCAATTATCCTTCATTCATTCCAAGGCATCCCCTGGCACCTACTATGTGCCAAGCTTTATTGAAGTCCATTGGAAGCTGTCAATGAGTCTCTCCCCTAGAAAGACCATGAGATGCTACCATATAACAAGTTTCCTTTGTGAGCTACACCAAGGCCCACGTGCTTCTGGTCTATTTGCAGCTAGAGGGAAGACTTAAGTACTGTGTCAGTGTCCTTTGTTGAAGTGTTCTTTCTTATAATTACACAGTGTTTAAATTGTCAACAAAAACTCCTGCTTGAAAATTACACTTGACATTTATATTTCTATGCAAAATTGGGAAGAAGGTGGTTCATCAATGTTTCAAATAAGGTAAGAGAACACTAATTCAGTGTCATCATAGGTCTTTCATTTCTGTCCTGAGTGAAATGATAAAAAGGGACAGGAAATTTCCCCTCTCAGGACAGCTGTGAATGGTAGGTGAAGAAAAGCACAAGGAGGCAGAGGCTGGAAGCTGAGCAGGTGATACCTGGCATTGTGATTTTTATGCAGTAAAGGAAAAGTGGAAGATGTGACCCATCTCTGTGTCTTGGTGTCCTGTGACTTCTGCTTCAGTGTTCATTAAGAGTGAAATTCTTACCTTGTTGAGAGATGGGAGACAACCCCACTTTGGTAGACTATGAAGCAACTGCACTGGGTGAGAAGCTATGGGAGGGTGGGGTGGGTCCAAAGCAAAGAAGACAGCCCCTGCCCTCCCAGAACTCACTGACCCTCAGAAGGCTTAGTCAACGTCCACAAGGACATTGAAACTAGAGGGTGTCAACAAGAGAAACATCCTAAGATTGTAGGTAAGAAGATTAATTATACCATGCAAATACTAATCAAAAAAATGTTGGCATAGCTATACCAATGCCAGACAAAGTAGACTCTAAGGGAAAGAGTGTTTCATACATTTTATATCCTGCACACCCCAACTGGAGCCGAAATGTTTCTGCTCTGTGACTCCTGGCCACTCTGCCTTCTCTGATCTGCCCTGGGGTGTGAATGTCAAGCCAGATCGTGGCTGTCCGCTTTGCCCATCCGTCCTACACCGTTAAAAGGAGGGAGTTCTGCCTCAACCCTAAACCTTAGGTTTTCGCTTTCATCTCTCACCCACTGCATTACCAACTCCTTCTCCTGCTCAACAAGTTTTTCTTGAGTTCCCACGCTGTTCCAGGTACATCTGGGAACAAGATAGATGGATCCCTCCTCTCCTGGGAATTGACAGTATAATGAAGAAGACAAACATGCAGCGACTAAAGAGTCTGAGTTAAACGTGTGGTCATTGCTATTACTTTTGAGTGCACAGGGAGCTCTACTGACCTATGACAAGGGGTTCCTGATTTTAGCTGTTTCCCACCAGGGCTCCGACCACCAAGCCAATTACCACTGGCTCTTCTGAAAAGATGCCAGTAGAGGATGAAACCCTTGACAATCAGCCCCAGGAGGTGTAAGAAGGATAACAGCCCTCTCCTGAATAACTGCTTGATGTTTCAGGCTGCTCAACTCCAACTCAGATGTCTGCTGCTCCTAGACTCTTGAGAAGTGACCACCATCCCCATCTGACACCTGTGGGGGACGCTTGGCTCTGCTCAGGGCTGATTGTAAAGTCAGCCAATGTGGGGCCTCAGCACCCAGGTCTGCAGGCCCTGGGCCACAAGGAGGAACCTGTGTTCTGGCTCGAGGTGACAAATTGCAGAATCAGTTTGGTCTGGTAATTGATTTTGAAACACCTGGGTACAGGCCAGGTGGCAGAGGCCCATGAGGGAGTAAGGGCCTCTCTAGCCAAAGCTGAGTGGATGGATGGAAATTGTCGGGCAGGGGTTGTGGCTGATTTTACATCATGTAACTTGCTGAACATCAGATAACAGGACTCATTGAAAACTGGCTCACGCCTTTAGGCGGCTTCTTTCATACCTTCTCAGAAAAGCCTGTAAATCAGGGCCCTGAATGGCTGCAGGGCTTCTGAATTCAGCCAAAGTCAGTTCCCTTCCTGTCTTCCCCAGGCTAGGTTTCAGGGTGGATGGTAGACTCTTTAGTACCTTTTGCAAATTAGTACACAATTTTACTAATTGTCCACTAGACAGACACAGTCCCAGGGACGTATGGTTTGTTAAGGGGAGTGAAGGCTGGGTTTCAGGTCCCTCTTACCGCCTTAGCAGGATGTGTTGTGAAATGCACAACCTGTGCAACTGTGCATGTCAGCCTTGCTGAGCTTTATGATCTCCAAGGACAGTTTCTATCATCCCTCCTTAAAATATGTACCTTGCAAGGACAGAGTTAGCATCAGACCCAAGGGGATGAGCAAGCAGCAATTAGAGAACAAAAGGTAGTAATCCAGCTTCAATTCTACTTCCCTGGCGAAGCCTTCGGTTCTAGGGGCACCAGAAATGATTCTGGATCCTGAACAGGTACCGAATAACCACAGAGACTCTGATAGGACACCCAGAAGGCAGGGCAAGTTTGGGGTTTCAAAGTCCAAACTAACAACCAGGTGTGTTGTTATTATCTCTTACTTTGTGATCCTCAACATCTTGGAGGAGGCAGCCTGGAAAGCATTTCTAGGGGAAGAAGATGAGGAGACTGGGATGGGAAAGCAAGGAGATGATGGGTGGAGCAAAGGCTGGAGGTGGTGGAAGGGAATGGGGCAAACATATAGGGGAAGGGGAGCAACAAAAAAAAGAAGAGAGGGTAAGCGGGGGGGTGGGGGATGGAGGTCGGTTGTAGAGCAGGGGGATGAGGAATCTTGGCTGGATAACATTCTATCTTTTTCAGGTTGAAGTCAGTACAATGCTGAAGGGACTGAAGGTCTAGAGTGGTAATGGAGGACCTCTCTGAGGAGGTAACATTTAGGCTAAGAGCAAAGGTTGAGAGGAATTAGTGGACATAATCATTTCAAACAGAGATTTTTTAAATTGAGTATTATTTCATGTATGAGAAACACACACACACACATACACAGACACACACACACACACACACACCCCTTAAGCACATGGCTCAAAGAGTTTTGAGAAATGAATAGAGCTGTGTAGCCCACGCTGGTGGGAGTAGAGATCAAGGTTCCCTTTTTTCCATATAGACATCCAGGTGTTCCTGAACCATTTGTTGAAAAGACTTTACCTTCCCCACTGAGTTGCTGTCATGCTTTGTAAAAAATTTACTGGTCATATAGATATGGGTCTATTTCTGGATTCTCCTCTATTCCATTGATATATTTGTCTATCTTATGCCAATACCATGTGCTTTTTATTTCTTTTTTCCCCCTCTTTTTCTGTCTTTTATTTTTGGCCTCCTTTTTTTAACTTGACCATATTCTACTTCAATTCCTTTGGTGGTTAGTCAAAATTTTAACAGGTACACTAAAGGGTGTTTTTTTTTTTTTAAATAAATTTATTTATTTATTTTTGGCTGCATTGGGTCTTTGTTGCTGCGTGAGGGTTTTCTCTAGTTACGGCGAGCAGGGGCTAGTCTTCGTTGCAGTGCGCGGGCTTCTCATTGCCGTGGCTTCTCTTGTTGCTGAGCACGGGCTCTAGGTGTGCGGGCTTCAGTAGTTGTGGCACATGGGCTTAGTAGTTGTCGCTTGTGGGCTCTAGAGTGCAGGCTCAGTAGTTGTGGCACATGGGCTTAGTTGCTCCGCGGCATGTGGAATCTTCCTGGACCAGGGATTGAACCCGTGTCCCCTGCATTGGCAGGCGGATTCTTAACCACTGTGCCACCAGGGAAGCCCCTGGTGTTATTTTTTAAACCAGATAATTAGACTATTTACAATCAATGCATATTTAAAATTTTTAAATAATTACACAACTTACAATCAATGCACACGTAGACTGTCCAATCAATTTTTGCTGATTTCTGTCCTCACTAATTCTTCTTACATGACACAACCTTTGTCTTTATTTTCCTAGTTTCATTCTTTAATACTGTTTTCAGGGAGGGTCTGTGAAGAATAATAGCTCTTGATCTCTGGGTTTCTGAAAATGAATTTCAATCCAGAGTTCTATGCTCAAATGAGCTGTCATCACGAGTGATTCCATTTCTAAGCATGAGTTCAAGGTGTAGTTCCCAAAGGATTTATCTTATGGACAGGCTCACATGAGTTACACAGCTGTTTTCTTTTTTTTTTTTTAAGACAATTTTTTAGAAAGAAGTTTTAGGTTCACAGCAAAGTTCAGGGGAGAGTACAGAGATCTGTAATATAACCACTGTCCCCACACATACACAGCCTCCCCCACTATCCATATCCCCCACCACAGTGGTACATTTGTTACAAATGATGAACCTACATTGACACGTCATAATCACCCGAAGTACAGAATTTGCCTCAGGTCTTACCGATGTCATACATTCTACAGGTTTGGATAGATGTGTAAGACATGTATCCACCACTGTAGTATCGTACAGATAGTTTCATGGCCCTAAAAATCCACTGTGCCCTGCCTATTCATCCACCCTTCCTCCCTCCCCTGGCAACCACTGATCTTTTGACTGTCTCCATAGTTTTGCCTTTCCCAGAATGTCACAGAGTTGGAATCATCCAGTATGTAGCCTTTTCAGATTGATTTCTTTCACACAGTAACGTACATTTACGTTTCCTCCCTATCTTTTCATGGCTTGATAGCTCATTTCTTCTTAGCACTGAATAACATTCCATTGCCTGGATGGACCAGTTTATTTATCCCTTCACCTACTGAAGGACATCTTGGTTGCTGCCAAGTTTGGGGAATTATGAATAAAGCTGCTGTAAACATCCGTGTGCAGGTTTTTGTGTGGACATATTTTCAACACCCTTGGGTAAATACCAAGGAGCGTGATTGCTGGATCAGATGGTAAGAATGTATTTTAGTTTTGTAAGAAACTGCCAAATTGTTTTCCAAAGTGGCTGTACCATTTTGCATTCCCAGGCCACATGGTTTTGATTTCTGCTTGTTACTGGGGCTAAGTTCCCCTGGTGGCCACGGGAACATTTTGTCTTTTGTTTTCAGGTTTCGCTATATGTTTTTAAACTTGGGGCGTAGTCTGTATCTGTTTAGTCCTCCATCTTGGGCAGACTTGTTTACACTCAGGAACAAGCACTACCGAGACAGAGGACAAAGCAAGTGCACAAACCCTACTGAGGCGAGAGGTTTGGAGAGAAGGCCGTCTGATTGTATGGTCATAAGAGACTGAGAGCTAATAAGGTGAGATTACAAAGGCAGGTCTGAACCACACAGGGCCAGGGTAAGGAGTTTTGAATTTATTCCCAGTGTGGTGGAAAACCATAGAAACATTTTAAGTAGAGAAAGTGACATGACTGATTTCGAGATTTAAAAAGTAATTTGGCATTTATTGCTGCCTTTCTCATTCTCTTTACTTATCTAGCTTCTGAGAGCTCCTGATTTTACTTTCATATACATATGGCTGTTTCCACAGCCTCCAAGCATTTACATTTTGAGAATGCCTTCCAAAATATAAATAAAAGTTTCCAACATTAGTCTGCAGAAAAGAGAAAATCATGGTAAAGAACTGGACTAACACTGGGTTATAAACTGCATGACTCAAAGGAAGCAAAAATGTAATTTGCATTAGTTTTAGCCAAATCTTAGTAAATTAAAATGTATCAAGTAATTATTTAATAAATGCAGTGCAAGAAAAAGAGTGAGATGGAGTAGGGAAACTGTAGATTAAAAGAGACTTAAAAGAAATATCAATGAGTGATTATGTGGAGAACTTATTTGGATCTTGATTTAAGCAAACTGTAAAAAAAAATATGACATTTGTTAGATAGTTGAATTGGATATTTTATGATATTAAGAAATTGTTACTTTACATGTGATAATAGTTATTTTAAAAGCCCTTATCTTTTAGACATATATACTAAAATATTTTCAGATGAAATGGTATGACGTGATATTTCATTCAAAATAATATAGAGTGGGGTAAGTGGATGGAAGTATAAATGTAACAAGATGGCTGTAAGTAAGTTGTTGAAGCTGGAAAATGGGTACATGGAAACTTATGATACTATTCAGTCTACTTTTGTATAGATTTGAAATTCCACAATAAAAATCTTTGAAAGAAATTTGCCATTTTTAAACATTCAGTAAGAAATATGAATGTAATCAATACAGATTTTCTAGATAAAAGTCTGTGATCCTTCTCCTTTCCAATCATTCTTTTCTTGCTTTTATGTATTATCTATCTATCTATCTATCTATCTATCATCTATCTGTCTGCCTGCCAATCTACCCTTATATTGACAATAACAATTGTTCCAAAGTCTGACTCAGAGTTGCTGTCTCAATTTGGGTTCCCCCAGAAGCAGACCCTGAGATGAGGGTTCAAGTGCAAGCAGTTTATTTTGGAAGTGCAGGAAACATGCAAACAACGTGGATAAATCTCAAAACATTATGCTGAGCAAAAGAACCTGGGTACAAAAAAAAATGTACTATAAGATTACATTTATATGAAATTTTAGAACAAGCAAAACTAACATAATGTGGCAGAAACAGATCAGTGGTTGCCTAAGACAGGAGATCAGGAATTGACCACAGGGAGGAATGAGGGAATTTCTAGGGTGGATGGAAGCAGTCTACATCTCCATTGTGGTGATGGTTACCCAGGTGAATACTTTTGTCAAAAGTCATCAAACCATAGATTTAAAATGGGTGCATCTTATCACATACACATTATACCTCAATGTTGACTAAAAACAGAAATTCCTTTTACCAGTTGACAGAGTGTCAAAATAAAAGAGACATATAAAATGACCTGACCTTTTAAAAGAGTTACTTTTAAAATCTTCAGCTTGAAGCCAATCTCTTCCTTGGCCCCTTCTCAGGGAAGTTCAGTGAAGAAAGAGCTTTCCATACTTCCTCCACCTTTTCATTTTCTTCCTAAGGAAGAAAGTATTTATTCCTCATCAAGGAAATGAAGAGTGAATTTATATTCGATTTTTTACATTCAGAGTTGATTTAATACGAATTAGAATTTTTGGAATAAGACAGTACTAATTCTAACACTTTTAAATATTAAAGCCAATAAGCTTCCAACACGCATAATTCACATTCACGAGACGGCTTTTCTTAGCTTCATAATTATTACTTCCTCACACCTTTGGAATCACTGGCATCTATTTCGTGTCTTTCTCATTTTTTGTAATCTCTTCATCTGGGAGAAGTAAGCTCAGGGAGACTTCAGGCATTTCTTAGTTTTGCTCTTCTGCTCCCAGGTATAAACACTTGGAAACATAGTTTCTGATTTGAAAATTACTGACTGCCAATCCATGGGTGCTGGAGGGTGTTTTGAAACCCTCTGCCGCCACCCAGCTGTCTCTGCCTCATCATGAGGACAGATGTTTCAGCCTCACTTTCTTTCACCAGCGAGCCTTCTGGCCCAGTGGTTTCCTACTCGATTCCTGCTGGAAGCTCTAGGGCTTCTGCTACTTTTGCTACAGAGGATAGAAGCCACCTCAGAATTGTACATTTGGCCACATGGATTGTGATGTCTAAAAATCCAGATGCCAGCTTTCCCAGAATCAAGGGCATAGAGGCCATAATCTGTTGAACAGTTCTGAAATCAGCTACAGTCTTACCACCATCTTGTGCAATAACTACCATCCTGCGTAATAACTGGCCAGCCAGCAACCTAACATTCTGGGATTATTTGCTTCCCTTCAAATTTCTCTCCAGCAATATCTGCACTGCAGTTTATCCCACAGAGTTGATTTCTCCTGGCTAATTCGGAGAAACATGTTTTTTCCCTTTCCAAACCTTATTATCCAATTTACAGCGGTAGGAGGTATTCACAGGGATTCAAGAAAAGATTCCCAACCCTCTCACCTGTTGGTGGGAATGTAAATTGGTGCAGCCACTATTGAGAACAGTGTGGAGGTTCCTTAAAAAACTAAAAATAGAGTTACCATATCATTCAGCAATCCCACTCCTGGGCATATATCCAGAAAACATGAAAACTCTAATTTGAAAAGATACATGCACCCCAATGCATGTATAGCAGCGCTATTTACAATAGCCAAGATATAGAAGCAACCTAGATGTCCATCGACAAATGAATGGATAAAGAAGATGTGGTACATATATACAACAGAATACTACCCAGCCATAAAAAAGAATGAACTAATGCCATTTGCAGCAACATGGACGGACCTAGAGCAGGGGTCCCCAACCCCTAGGCCGAGGACCGGTACTGGTCTGCGGCCTGTTAGGAACAGGGCCACACAGCAGGAGGTGAGCAGAGGGTGAGCGAGCGAAGCTTCATCTGCTCCCCATCGTTCCCGATCACTCGCATTACTGCCTGAACCATCGCTTGTATTACTGCCTGAACCACCCCCCGTCCCATCCCTGGAAAAACTGTCTTCCACGAAACCAGTCCCTGGTACCAAAAAGGTTTGGGACCGCTGACCTAGAGATTATCATACTAAGTGAAGTAAGTCAGACAGAGAAAGACAAATAACATATGATAACACTTACATGTGGAATCTAAAAAAACGATACAAATGAACTTATTTACAAAACAGAAGTAGACTCACAGACATAGGAAAAATACTTATGGCTACCAAAGGGGAAAGGGGTGGGGGGGAAGGATAAATTAGGAGTTAGGGATTAGCAGATGCATACTACTATATATAAAACAGATAAACAACAAGAACCTACCGTATAGCACAGGGAACTACATTCAATATCTTGTAATAACCTATAATGAAAAAGAATATAAAAAAGAATATATATATTGATATATATAAAATATATATAATTGAATCACTTTTCTCTACACCTGAAACTAACACAACGTTGTAAATCAACTGTACTTCAATTAAAAAAAAAAAAAGATTCCCCGGGACTTCCCTGGTGGTCCAGTGGGTAAGACTCCGTGCTCCCAATGCAGGGGGCCCGGGTTCGATCCCTGGTCGGGGAACTAGATCCTGCATACATGCCGCAAGTAAGAGCCCGCATGCCGCAATTAAAGATCCTGCGTGCCACAACTAAAACCCGGAGCAGCCTAAATAAATAAATAATAAATAATTAAAAAAAAAGATTCCCGAACTCACTAGCAGCCGGGGAAATGCAGATGAGAGAAACAAAGTGCCACACCTCGTACAGATAAGATTGGCAAACGTTTTAAAGTTGGTATTTTCATTAGGTATTGCTGCATAACAAAGTGCCCCCCTTAAGATTCTTGGAATCTCTCTTACATAACAAAGAAGATCTAGGAGACATACCTTTAAATCTGACATCTCAAAATCAGAAAAAGTCTACAGCTGCATCCTTGACTTTGACGATCTACCTGAAAATTATTCTAAGACCAAATTTTATTGACAACACTCCAGATTTGATCTTTGCATTTTCTTACTTTGAGGACCTTTTGCTTGCTAGAAAGACCACCCTTGTCCCTCACATTTCCTCTAAATTCTGCTACAAAACTAAACAGTTCCTTCTGTAGTTCATCTCTCTGGCTTTTTAAAACCATATTTACCTATTTTACCATAGGCAGCCAGAAGAAGCCATTTGTTGCTTTTAATTTTCTACCTGGGAATTTCCCCGGCCAGATCTTACCAGATGGGGTGGGCCCTGGAGTTAATTTCTGGGAAGAATCAGCCTCAGATGCCTTGCATCTTCTGTTTGACAGAGAGAGTAGAATCTGGTGCCTGGAATAAATCAGAAGGGAGAAGTAAATCCCAAACTAAGAATTTTATAATTCTAACCTCCTGGGGAAGGTACTGAAATTCTACTCCATTACTCTTGAAACTTCAACTAAAGACTTTGAGTTTGTGAATATATGCCTGCAGATAGAATTTTCTTGCAAAACAGTGAAGTATGAAAAATCTTTGAGGAGCCAATATTTATTAAATAAATTCACAGAGAGTCACTAAAAACATTTATGTGAGGCTAGGTAAACAGAAAAAAAATTTTTTTTCCATTCAATTCACTATTATCTTTAAATACCTACTTCTTTACAAAGCCCTACATGAGGAACTTGGTTTGGAACCAAAGAACAGTGAGGCATAATCCCTGCTTTGAAGTTAGGTAATATATCATAGAATATGACCTAAGTGAATATGTGATGACACAGTTATATTCCAAATGAGCACTCATCAAATAATTGCTTTTCCAATTTTTTTGTTAGCATAGATTGACATGTGAAATCATTCTTAATATGGGATCACTAATATTGAGAATACCCTATTTATGAAATTAATCGTTTATATTGAAAACAGATTATTAATGTGAATTTAACCCATACCATCTGGAAAAAGTAAATTTAGAAAAAAGGAAATATTAAAAATATACCAGGTAGTACAATATAATTCTGTGAGATTCTGTTTGGGAAAAATTAGGGTCTTATGGGGCTAGGTTATTTTATGCTTGTTTCCCAGTTCTAGTCTTTTGCTTTCCCCTGCAGTGTGACATGAGAGAAAGAGTGTGGGCTTTGAGTTCAGTAAATCTGGGTTCATATACTGCTCTATCACTTAAAAGATGTGTGACATCAGGTGAGTTACAGAATGTCTTTGTACCTCAGTTTCTTCATGGATAAAATGGAGGCAATAAATGATATCTCCAGCCCACAAGTCAGTGCCTGGCTGAGTGTCAGAACTCAGCATTTAACAAACAATTGAATAATATCAGAAATATTCCCGGCACATGGCTGACATTTAATGACAAATCTTCGCATGGCTATTGCAGTGGTATGAGTAACTGCTTCTACCTTGCTTCATTTTCCTCCAGGTAACATCTGGGTCCTCCATTACCAGCTCCCTTCTTGGTTAAATACCTGCTAGGGTTTCTGATGATCAAGTGTGGGTTTGTGCTTTATACTCCTGAGGTAGCTCAGGTTTTCTGTTACCATGGACTCCAGAATCTGGCCTATGGCTCACACAGCACACTTGTTGTTCTCCATTTTTAAGTTGTTGCCACCCCAGTGAGGTTAAATGAGAATCTGAGGTGGGAGCAGCGAAGGTTCAAGGACCGATCCACTTGACATGGGTGTCATATGTGGTAAAGTGACATCAGGGACAATGGTCAGAGCAGAGGTCAGAGACGGGGACGTGGGTGTGAGAGCCTGCCATGAGTGGGAGAGGAGGAAGACAAGTCGCTGGGAATCATAGTCTGCCAATATTTGTCAGGTTGTCATCTTCATTACCTGGATGGTCTTGTTTGATCCTGCTGCAATTTTGCAACAACACACGATTACCCCTGCTACTCATGGGCAGACAGGCTTTCTCCCACCCGGACAATGTGGATGGAAGAGAAATTAGCAAGGGATACCATCCAGATTAAATATGCCTTAAGGAGAACAGTGTGATTTTGTACAAGCGTGTCCATGGACTCCTACTTTACAAAGAATGTCTGAAACCAGTGCATCTTTTTTCCTGGGGCAAGTGAAAACACAGGGCCACATGGAAAACAAGCTAAATATGCTGGAAGGAAACTCCAGGATATAAAATTGAGCTGCTGGCTTGGAAAGTAGTTTCCTCTCTGTGTAAATAGTTTCTTTGTCCAAAGAGGGCTAAACAGGGTCCATTTAAGTGTTAATGACTTTCATAATGATTAAAATTAAAATTAGAACTTACCATGTAGTGAGAGGCTTATAGCTCTATAAAAACTTACAGAGACACCAAATAATTTTAGTAAACTGCTTATGGAAGGCTATGCCTACAGGGAGAGGGGAGGTCAGACCACAGACTCTTTTAAGAAGCTGCCAACACACCTTGGACTCAAATGATAAGGCACCTGTGTGTTCTCTGAAGCCAGGATTGGGAAAATTTAAGAGTGTTTCCGTAGGCAAGTGGAGAAACTAGTATCTTCATAAAAGACATTAAACACTGGAGGTTCTCTGGAGATTTTCTTGCAATTACTATTATAGCTATTATCTTCTCTCCCTCCCCAAATAGCCCACTTTGATAAAGTTCGTCAACCAACTTGAATGTCAGCGAATGGCTGGTTGTATATGCATGAAATGATGATTATCTTTTAAATTGAATTTTGTATCCATTAGCCAGTGGTATTCAGTTTTCTTCCCCAAGATCTGGGAGGGCAAAAAGTTTCAGTCGCCTGATTTGGTGGCTTTGTCTCTGTGGCATTAACCGCTGAAGGGTCTGCTTCCAGCACAGGCAGCTCCCTTAATGGCTGGAGCAAACATCCCTGATCCCACTGGTGGCATCCTCTTCTTAAGTTGGGTGCATGCTTCCTCAGAGACATGATCAAGTGGTTGTATTTTATAGTACGATTAGAAATAAACCTGAGCATTGTGAGACTGAATACACAAATGGACAATGGCCAGACCACATACAAAAACAGAATTTTGATTCATAACCTGCAGCAACCGGCCCAAGAAATCAAACTTTATAATAAACAACTCAGGAAGCCAGCCTGCTACAAGCCAGACTTGGCAGGAAGTCAGATGGTTATCTCCAGGGACAATCCAGGAAGCTAAAAAATAACTTTGTAACAATCAGCCCCAAATGGTCAGGACTTGGTTAATAACTGACAACTTCCTTAATTTTTGTCCCAATTTCCAATTTGGGACCAACTAGAGAAAGTAAAATACGAGACCCTAACCAATGATTTAGGATACCCTGCTGCTAGTTGGCCGCCTATAGCTTTCCAATGCCAACAGCCTCCAATCAAGGCACGCCTAACCCTTCCCTTTTTCCCACTGTAAAGCTTTCCCACTCTCTGCCTGCCTGAGTCTCTGCTAAGGCACAAGTGATGGTGGCTGACTCCCTAGCTATACAGCAAGGTCAGAAGAAAGTCTTTGTTTTTTCTCATTTGGTTGGTCATTACCTCTATAGCCGTGTGGTTTAAACATGCTCTGTAGGCCAGTTGGTTCCCAAATCCATTCACTTAAGAAGCATTTATCAAAGCCTTTACTATGAGCCATATCCCTTGCTAGGTGCAGGAGTCAATAAAAAAAGGTAAGATATAGTTCCTGCCCTAGAGGACAGTAAGTAGCTTGACAACTAAGGGGATGAACATGAATGACTCAGCAACCAAGCCGATGGTCATTACTGTGCTGGGCAGTGTTCTCCAAAAAGTGGTCTGCTAACTTCTGGTTACATGAGATAGCTTCCAGGAAGTGGAAAGGGTTGAACGTCCTTACTTTAATAGTTGTAAACTTGAATGCAGATTAGAAAAAGCAGGGTTTCAAGCCGTACCAAGCCCATGATTTCAGATATTACTGCTTTAGGATGAGTCTGTATCTGTCAAAACCTAGTCAGGAGATAAAAGCCACCCTTATTTTAACAGGGGAAATCTAATACAAACAATTGTTAACGGGGTATTAAAAAGCTAAAAAGGCAAAAAGAGAACGCTTAAGGTTATCATGCAGGAAGCTGCCACTCTCAGGGAAGAGGCTGAAATTGTTCAATTTTAGAAGCTTGGAGGGCCCTGGAGAGCTGAAACTCAAGACCTCTGACAAGAAGTTGCTGCTCAGGGTCTTGCCTGGCGGTCCAGTGGTTAAGACTTCGCCTTCCAGTTCAGGGGGTGCGGGTTTGATCCCCAGTGGGGAGCTGAGATCCCACATGCCTCAAGGCCAAAAAACCAAAACATAAAACAAAAGCAATATTGTAACAAATTCAATAAAGACTTCAAAAATGGTCCACATTAAAAAAAAAAGAAACTTAAAAAAGCTGCTGCTCAGTTAAAACCAGTGTCTCTGAGCCGAGTAGGGGGCCCTGTGGGCCAGGGTACCAGGCAGGAATCTGAGGGGCACCAAGTGTTATCAACAACTGTGACTTGAATGAACGCCAGCCTTTGCTGGGGTGAAGAGGTATTGTTTGGGGGGGGGTGGGGGGGGCAAAGGAAGAGGAAGCACAGAGGAAGCAGACAGGAAGGGCCAAGCCCTTTCTTCCCCCTCTAGCTTTGCTGTCTCCTTCTGGGCTCCATTGGCTGATCCTAGTAAGGAGGCAGCTGGCGAATGAGAAATGGTGTTTGCCTAGTGCCAGCCCAGCATCAAAAGCTGAGTATAGAAGAGTGTTTGAATCTGAGAAACAACAGGTTAATATTTGCAACAGTCTGTCCCTTGGGCCATTCAGCATACACGCGCGCATGAACACACGCACGCACACACACGCTTCTAAACGTGATTAAACTTCCCAGAAGAAAAACTCCATTTCTACCTAACAAATTGCAAACATCCTTTGTACAAAAGATGTTCTCACTCATTTTTCAAAATCCCAGCAGACATTGTATCCGTTTCTGGGAAACAGTCACACTATTCATCTTATCTCCTGTCAGTTACACCTGGACTTTAGTCATAGACCCATCTGAATATTCTATTATCTCAAGGCTAGGAACAAAGTTAACCCTCTTTAAAAAAATGTACACAATAATAAGAGGAAGGAGGGGAGAGAAGTCAGTACACACACACATCAAGGAAGAAAAGATGTGAAACTGCTCTGTAACTTGTTCCTGTAATTGGTCGCAAGGCTGTAAGGGTCGCAAGTTAATAACCTTCATTCTTTCCCTACACACTCCGTGTTTCCTCTTTCCTCAGCCAGCATCTCAACTGCTCAGGGTTGACACCTGCTAGGGTGACCCAAGACTTCATAGCCCAAAGGGTTGAAATCGTTCCCACCTCTGAGGTTGTAGTTTTCCATTAAAATTTGTCATTGGATATGGAAGTGCTAAAAAAGATGCCCTGGAGAATGCTCTGGGTTTGACATCCTTCTTCATCACCCATTGTGTAGGAACAACACAAATGTCCCTTTGTTCCCAAGATCACATGCACCAGCCAGGAGAGTAAACTTCTTTGCCCACTGATTTACTGGTAAAATGACCAGATTGTTTCAATTTCTGTCTTAATGGGACCACTGTTGTCCTCCCTGGTAGGAGCACACCTTCCTTGGGAACCCAGATCTCCAAACAATGGAGGTCATCCAAACTGTGAGTAAGAGGAGCCACTCCCTCTGCCTCTGTTGATTCCAGACCATACATTCTGACCATGATGAGAGCAACAGCCCCATCTGAGTGGTGAGTGGTTCAAAACATAAATTACATTTTGTAAGATGGAGTGTTGTACCCCACCTAGGGCTGTGACTGAATCTTCAGTAGACCCTTCCACCATCCTATTACACCCACCGCTCCTGGGTGTTGGGGTATGTGCTCAGACCAGTGAATTCCAGAGGCACAAGCCCACTGCTCCACTTCTTCTATTGGGAAATGGGTTCAGCTATCGGAAGTAAGGCTGTGCAGAATATCATGAGGGATTCCATAGATCCATGGATTGTGGTGCCGGCGAAGCACTGTGAAAAACTTCGAGCTTCTGCCCCAGGATGTAGGGAGCCAGAAGGTGCACTGTCCTCATCTTCACAATGAATTAGAGTCAGATTAACTTCAAAGTCACAACCTTTTCATAACTCACCAGAGAACTGAGGTCACAGAGTAATCTGAATCTAAGGAGATTCAGAGAAAGAGGAGAAATGCACCTCATTTAATTGCTGGGAACATAATTAGATGAAATCAGTATTTCTTAGATGTCCTAGGTACATATCTCCAGATGGACAGATACACTTACACACTTAATTCCATGGGCTTCTGTATTTACTACTTAGAATAAGGTTCAGATTAGGAGATAGTCTGCTTGGTGGTAAATTCTACTGGGCTGAACTATCAAAAATCGATAATTGTTTTTGACCCATAAAAGGCAATTTCTTATGGTTCAACCTAATACATCACCATATTCTAAATTAATGGCTGTTTTTTAGAAGTTACTAATTGGACAAAAGCTCCAATACTGAATTAGACTAAAATTATTATTTGAAAGTATAAGAGAAAGAAAAGTACATGAAAACAGGTATTTATTACAGAACAATTTTTTTTCTTAATTAATTAAAGGCTTTAAACAAAAAAACATAATTCCACACACTGACATTGACTTGGTAGCATGGAAATACTTCAGCCTGGAGAGGCATGTTTGTTCCTGATGAATTTACATATAATAAATTCTCATGACGTTTGATTCCGAAATATATGTATGAATTGACTTGACATGATTATAAACATAAGGGCAATTTAAACACTGGTATTAGTTTACATGAGTCAATTCAAGGTCAGTGACTGGAGAACTATATTAAAAAAAATCTGAGATAAAAAATTCTTTAGGAAGCAACCACGTACCTATGTATAGTTGAAGATCAAGGGTTAAAAATCCACTCTTGATGAATACCATTAAGCAAAGGATGTATAACATCCATCACACATCTGTTCCAAAAACAGCATGTTTCCAAAATTATACATGTCTTTACAAATAAACATTACAGCATTAATAACTATAGAGGAACCAACAGAATGAGTTCCAAAATGTGCTAATTCTCACAAGGCAACCCTGAGCCACATGTTAAGGCATCCGTTTTAATCTTGGGGCTTTAAGAACATCTTCCTTGTTTTAATTGGTTTTATGTCTCCATTTTCATCTTCTTCATAATTGGCACGGTCTCTTTTTTTGGCAAACTTTTTCCCAATTGTCCCCACCAAGGTCTCATATCTGTTAAGATGATATACAGAACAAGTTTAGTTTCAAATAAAAAAGGTAGGAATCAAGACTTGTCAAGAATATCAAACCAAATACGCAACAAAGAATAAGAAAAATCAAAACTTTGATTAAAAGAAACCATCTGATTTAAAATTTATGAACTTCTCTATGAACGATTAAATTCTTCACTGTTTTTTTTTTTTGGTTTTGCAATATCCTAAATAAATTGAGATGTATATTTTAAAATATGTATTAGAAGCAGCACTAGAAATAAGCCCTCAATTTGCCAGCCTGTGACAGGTATAAATTCACCCCAGGCCATGTTAGAAGATGACTAAGCCAAGATGACTTCCTGCTGGGGTATTCCCTTCAAAGGTATGGCAGACCAGTCACCGTGCGGAACGACTGCACATGTGAGAGCCAGTGAATGCTGGTCTCAGATTATAAAGCTGGTCCAAGATAACAGTTACCTTCTAGCCATTTCTTCATCTGACACATCGAGCTCCACTGTTTCCTCTTCAACTTCTTCTACTTGGTTCTTAGCATTCATCTGAAGCATTAATTTCTGAAAAATACAACAATGGGGACTAGCAGGGCTGGAAAAAGCTTGTTAAAGGAACTGGTGTCAAATGTATTTGAAGGTAGAGACACAGAAGCCACAGAATCTACACGACTAACCAAAATTTATAAGGGATTCTCTGTAATACTTTATTCTATAATACGCTAATAGACGCCAGCTCTGAATTAAAAAAATAATAAGACAAAGCTCCACTAGATTAGACTTACTGTTAATGAGTTTAAATGTATTTTAGATCATAAATTTATTAGTTACTTGTATCTAAAGCAGGCACACTGCTGACACACTCTAGTGATTGGGGGAAAGAAGAAGTAAACTTTCAGATACCCTTTGAACTTCCCAACTTTGAGCCAAATGGGAGAAACATTACAGTCAAGAGTAATTTTAAATGCAGTTTTTGGTGGTGGTTGGGGAAGGGGAGCAGCAAACTGCTGGAAGAACTGGAAGGCTGGCTCTGGTAGAACTGGGAGAACTTCCTCACCCCTGAACACGCGGGCGGATAACGCACTGATTTCCACATGATGTCCACGCGTCATGGGTCTCTCCTTCATTTCTTTTTCTCACATTAACCTTTTCTTGATAGTTATCCTCTGACAGACTTAAAAAAAAAAAGTACACTACCTTTTTTATCACTAGAAACACATAGATATTAAAAAACGTGTTCTAAGTTTACCCTGCTTATAATAAAGTAAGTACTCTCAAGTTGGTATCATTCTTTTTATAACCAGGTACCTTGAACTTTTCTCACAATTTATGACAGCTCAGATCTGCAAGCCAAACAGTTCAAAACCTTTTCCCAGAGAGAACATATTCAGTGTTACAGAGTGCCAGTAATGAAAGTAATTTTCTAATAACTTCCCACATCAAATCTGGAGGGCCAGATCAACTCCTTTTCCCACTGTATCAGACATACTTTGGAGTCCTTGCCCGCCCAGTACCCTAGTCTCTGGGCATCATCCACTCATAATCTTTGCTATCTTTTTTTCCCTTTTACCCCATTGTCCTCTTTGTCTTCCTAATCTAAAGCTTTAAGCAGGCCAAAACAAGGAAATATATTAAAAACAAACACTTTGTGTTGATTCTGTGTAAAGTAAAATTAACACCTTAATTATCATATCCCCTCAAAAAAGGAAAAAAAAAGAAAATCAACTTACAATCTTTAAATAAACCCTGGCATTTAGTTTGGTTAACTGTGGTTCCTATAAGCATCCTGAGACAACTGGTTTTCAACCAGGTTATGATTTTGCTTGCCAAGGGACCTCTGGCAATGTCTGGACACATTTTTGGGGCCACAGCTGGGGTGTATATATGTATCTAGCGGGTAGAGGGCAGAAGCTAGGGACGCTGCTCAACATCCTACAGTGCACAGGAAAGCCCCCACCATAAAGAATAACCTGGCCCCAAACGTCAAGAGTGCCAGGGCTAAGAAACCATGGCTTCAAGTGACAGTTACAAAACGAAAGCTTTATACCACAAACCTCCATGTGGTTGGTCAAGTACCTGACAGGATGGCTTTCAATATATAAGCCAGAGTTCTAATAATTACTTGTTAAACGAAGGTTTGTGCTTCTCTACAAACCCGAGGCAGGAAAATTAAAATGAACATCTCAGTTATAAGCTGAATATTTCGTTTTCAGACAAACTTTCCAAAGATTCATTTAAAAATCTATTTACAAGCTTGGATTAAAACCTGTCCATTAAAAAGTCAAATTACTCAAATTTTAAGTAACATTTTTTCCACTAGAAAAGATACATTTATAGATGCCAGAAAATAATTTTTTGTAATAGCATCATATGAATAAAATCCTGACATTCCTGCAAAAGAACTGAGGTAAAATTCTAACACTTAACAGTGGCACTGTCCAGGACTGTACACTGCTATATTAAATTATCTACTCAATTCTATCATAAGACTAGACTGCAATGCCTATAATTTCTTTAAATAGCTATGGCAATATTTCAAGCTTGTTATTTTCTATATAATGAGGAGAAATGGTATCTGGTGGAGAAAAACCTAAACCCAATTATTAGCAGAAAGAATTCAATTGCAAAAATCTTAAATGTGAAGCAATTATATTTAATACCTCAACCTCAGGATTAAATCCTCTGAATGACATTCTTCCATAGAGAAGATCTTCACATAACAAGAAACTCTGCTCTTCTATTATGAAACTCCTAGACGAGAAAATAAACCTGTATTAATACCATGACTACTTATAACAAAGCACAGCAAATAAAAGTCAAGATTTCAAATGAAAAATAGATCTTATGGTTCTCAGCGGAATCAAGTAAAAATACAGTAATATTACTAACCTAGGATTAGAAATAAAAACTGATTAATTTGGTCAACAAAAGCATTAGGAGGCAAGAGCAGCAGGGCACCTGAATTTCCCAAAAGTGAAGCAAAGGTTCCTTGACATTTATACCCCCCACCAAGTTTTTATTAAATCTGCAGAAATTAGTGTCCTAGGTGGCTTTAAAAGAGTGTTTTACTTGGAGCTCTTCGCTATAAATAACAACTGGCCCTGGATGACTTAAGCAGAGAAGTAATTTATTATAAGGATACTGGTATCTCACAGAATCAATGGGAGAGCTGGATGAGCAGAACTGGAGAATGGGCAGAAACAGGGTAGCTAGGTGGTTGACTCCAAACCAAACTCATGCTACAAAACCACCTTGGTAAAAATGACACTGCTGCTGAGAGGGCATCCAGGAGGCACTGTTGCCCTGGAAATGTGATGCAAGTGTGAATGTTTCAGTCTCCAAAAGGGATTCTCCCGTGAGTCACCAGTTTATGACCCCAATTCCAGGTACGCATATCCGACTACAGCCCGGCAGTCAACCATAAAGCAAGCCAGGAAAGCAAATACTTAGCCTTTATGGCAGATTGTTCCTTGTCAAGCAATCTTGCCCTGCTTCTTGTCAAGATACGCTCATTCATTCACTCACTCCGCAAACACTTGTTAAACCAAACTGTGTGCCAGGTACTGTTCTAGAGCTGGGGAGACAGCCATTACTGAGAGGCTCTGCTCTCATGGAGGTTATATTCTAGAGGGGGGCCAGATAATAAATAACAGACTTATACAATGGATAAACATGAAGAAGGTTATTCCACTCCTGGCCACAATGGAGCAACTGGTACCAAACCAGGCCTCCGACTGTAACCAATGAATTTAGGCACATGTTCTCCTGAATTTTTTATTCAGCCTCTTCCATAAACTAGGGATTCCCTTTCAACTGGCCAATCTTGTTTCTTGTAAAGTACAGGCGATAAAACATCACCAATGTCCCCAGTAAATCATCTCCCTCAGGAAAGCACCATACATATGCATTTAAGCATTCACTTAAGTCAAGAGGTGGACCCAAAGGCCAGGAAAGGATTCATAGTAGGGCCACTGGCCCCTCAGAGGGTTTTCCCATGGGTTTCTATTGGCCCAATAACTGTAACATTAATATAAAAAGGAGCATAAGTGCTTTGTTATCTACAGCATAGTTTCAATGATGAGCGACACTAATTCAGTTAGCAAATAAGGGAAATATTCATCTATTTTTGCAGATGAGAAACTACTGCTCAGAAAAAAATAAACAAACTTGCCTAAAGCCACAAATAATATGCACGGCAAAACAGGGCAAAAACTCACTGCTGAGAAACAATTCTCTATGGGTCGCTCTTATTTTAGCACACCTTGTGAGTGAGGCGCTAAATGCCCTTTTGTTCCGAAATATCTTTTTAAGGATATATGCACAGTGAACAGCTTTGAAAGGCAGAGCTTTGCCTTCATTCTTCCTCTGGAGCAAAGCGCAGACTTGCTTAATGCCCAGTATAATAAAGATAATGCCTCCCTTGGAGCCAAGGGCAAGTCTGTCTGCAGTCTAGTATCAAAGACTCAGGTTTCCCTAAGCTCAGGACTTTGCTGTGATGCAAACCTACTGTGGGTGCCACATCCTCCTCCCTGGGATTAGGGGAAATGATGCCAATGTGATGCTCATGCTGCCTGCTGTACTGTGAGTAATAAAGTCCTCTGTCTCTGACTCAGGAATCTCGTACCTTCCACCAGTATCCATGAAACTGTGGCAGGCTAACTTGTCAGTTTGTTAAGTAGGGTCAATCTCAGACCTCACAGTTCTTGAAGTTCACCAGGCCACAATGCACAAGCACGAGAAGCACAGGAGGCAAAAATACTTTTTAAACAACATCTTATGGCAAAGGAGTAATTAAAATGGCTATACTCACATCCTCTATACCAGGGCACATCCTTTGCAGAAAAACCATATAGCCACAACACAGCAAAATCTTGGATCTGGTAAATTCTATTCCTAGAAATTTACACCAAGTATTTTATGTCAGGTTCCCTGGAAACAGACTCTGAGACAGAGCTACGTGCAGAAGTTTTACTGGTGAGTGCTGCGTGGCAGATGCCCCTCTATGGAAACGAAGACTGCAAGACTGGGCTGAGGAAGAAGCTGACTTGCAACGTGGCTATGCCAAGACCTCACCCCCTACAAGGAACTCTAGGAAGCCCTGCAGTTGTTCCAAGCTGAGACAAAGAAGCCAGACCCTCAGCCCCCTACATAGCCTGGTCACTGGCTAGGGGTGTCCTATAAGGGGAGGTATGAACACTGAACGGCCCTCACAGTCACTGAGTTATAGCCCAGTGCAGCTGAATGGCAACCTCTAGACTCCCAGAGCATATACACCATGGAATCTCCAGTTTCACAGATAGCAGTAACCCTCTGGAATAACTCAGATGACAATACCAAGTAAAGATTCACAGACACAAATGAGCAAAAAGAGTGGGTGAATTTCATAATATTCAAGTATAAGGAAACACATATACTGCTAACATTTCTTGTGCTTTATGCCGGGCACTGTGGTCACTGCTTCACATACATTATCTCATTTACTTCTCATAATGTAAGTGACAGATACTGTTATCACACCCAATATACAAATGACAGAAGACAGGTTCAATAACTTGTCCAAGATCCCAAGTAAGCAAGTAGCACAGGTGGGCATCAAACCCAGGTCTGCCTGTCTCCAGAGCCCATGCACTTAATTAACCAATCCATTCTACTGTCTCCTTATTTGGGGTGTTAAAACACACACACCCCAGGGACATACCATCCATTGACCCCTCCAGATCTACTCCCCACTCTCCCCACCCCCCCACCATCAATGCCTTGGGAGGCTGATCTGAATGTAATACATGGAAGGGCTCCTTTGCTGTCTGGAACGGCTGGCTCCCTTCCTATGGGATTACTTGGGCTGGCCATGCCCTCAAGTAAAGGTAGCAGCTCTTGTAAGATGCTCTCTCCACACAGCCTGCCTTTAGATTCAGTAACCATTCCCTCCCCTTGATCCTCCAGGCCTGGAGTGGAAATTATTTCTACTATACAAGCCACCAAGGTGCTGCACTGTCCACAGCGGCTCCCCTACACCTGCTCACACTTTGGTGGTCTCTGTTATACGCTCCTCAAATTACCCAATTTGACAGTGTCATCTCTTCCTGCCAACATCCTAAACTGATAATTCGTTCCTATACATAAATAGGACACTGAATGATGGCAAAAGGTTATTATTTACTGCTATGGCCTGAATGTTTGTGTCCCCCCCACCCCCAAATTCGTATGTTAAAATCCTAACCCTCAAAGATGATGGTACTAGGAGGTGAGGCCTTTGGAAAGTGCATAATTCATGAGTGTGGGGTTTCATGAAGGGGTTTAGGGCCTTAGGAAAGAGACCCCACAGAGATCCCTAGCCACTTCCACCAGGTGAGGACACAGCAAGAAGGCGCTGGCTATGAACGAGGAAGAGGGCCATCATCAAAACATGACCATGTTGATATCTTGATCTTAAAATTCCAGCCTCCAGAACTGTGAGAAATAAATTTCTGTTGTTCATGAGCTTCCCAGTCTGTGGTATTTTGTTATAGTACCTGAACAGACTGAGACACCTACCTCCCTAGGAAAGGAATCTAGAGGTCATTTTTCTGGGACTAATATGCTGTGTTGGGGGAAAAAAAAACAATACTGAAAACAGGATACAAACTGTCTTGCTTTTCAATAAAAGTAAGTAACAAAACATGTGGCAAAACTTTGAGCAAGTTTAGCCAAGGCATAAAATTAAATTATAGCTCCTTACCAGTAATGGTCCCTTCCTACCAAACCCTGCTCCTAAATCCATACCATCTTCAGCATCATCTTCTCCTTCCTCACTAACATCTTGCTTCCTCTGAGAAGCAAGAGAAAAGCAAGTTGAGAAGCAAGCAGAGAAAACAAAGTACCTTCCTTCCATCCCTCCTGGTGGGACGTACTTTCTACCTTTAGAGAAGGATGTCTAACCTTCCAGAAAAGATTCAGAAAAAGTCTGCCAAATGAACCATGAAAAACAATGTGTTAAAAAGAAAAAAATAAATTATAAGGTATGGAAAGGAAAGACATAAATGGGCCTGGAGACAATAAGCAGCATCTTCAGTCATTTGACAAAATTTAAATAAAACTGCCATACCACAGAGGTTACCAAGGTAAGAAAAGCATCAAGGAGAAATGATAAATAGCTTCCAGAAGAATTCAGAAGAATTAATTGATGATGTGAACCCGTCACTCCTTCATTCAAAATTTATCATGCATCAACCAAGCTTAGAGGTGGAAGAGAAATGATCTAGTGTGTTATCCAGCTTCAGTAACGACTAGCTGGTGACCCTGGCCTAGTTACCCTCCCTTAAGCTTCAGTTTCATCAACTATAAAATGGATGGAATGATAGTAGCCAGCTCTCAAGTTTGCTATGAGGATTAAATAATTAAGAGATGTAAAGTGCTTAGCTCAGTTCCTAGAACACACTATAGACTCAATCATCTTAGCTAAGATGACTGGTATTAATAGCAAAAATTTAAAAAAAGAAAATAAACAAACATTCTTGACCTGCCTTTACAAAGCTCAGCCTAATGGAGAACTCTGTTACTGAAACAAAACTGGAGAGGCTTGAAGAACACATCAAATGTTCAGAACTTAATATGATACAGAGCACGTTACTGATTCTCATAAAAGGTCTCCAGTTATTACCAGAGACATACAGGCTGGATTCCTTTATTCAATGTAAAAAAAAGAACGATTGTTGTTATAAATGCCGGCCGAGGACCATAAAAATGTTATTAAATCAAACTAGAAACTCTTATAGACTTAATAATTTTAAAAAAAATTTGCAAGGCTAGTTCAAGAAACTGAATAGATACTATTTCATGGGTTTTATGTCATGCAATGATCAATCGCATCTAAAGGGATTTCCCTTTGAATGTCCAAAGTGTCATAAAAAACCTACTCTTTCTCTTTAAGCTCGGGCAAATCCAAGTACCAGTGCTCTTCACTAATGATTTTCTTTTCTTCCTCTTCTAGTTGTTTCTTGGTTTCTGAGTCCAGTCCCCTTTGCATGAACTGTCAAAATGAAACAAAATCAGTGTCAGCAACTATTTTTCCCAACTTCCAGTTGAGGAAAACTCAACCTGCCCTCCCTCATTTCTCTGGGAATCCCGTCTTGTGGGTGGGGGTGGGGTGACCAAGCAGCTTAGCCCTGCCCTTGACAACATCACTTCAGGAGGGAGCCTGCGAGAGCACATAAAAAGCAACATGTGTACTTCCTTTAGAAGACTTTAAAAGAGCTTTACCACATTTTAGTTTTTCTGATTTAATGAAACAGGCAAAAAACCCCAACTGTATTCAGTAAGTATCACGTTAAATATTTCAGTTTTACATAATAGCCAGTGAGCAAGGGCTAAGACAAAAGACTGATCCACAGAGCAGGACAGGCAGGTTGAGACAGAAAGTGAGGGGGGCACAAAGGAGAGGATGTTCAGTACTATCCGAATGTCTCTCTGACCTGGGAAGCCCATCGGCCTTTGCACCTGCTGACCTGGATTTGTAATGCCCTTCTCAAGTCCTTCCACCTGGCCAACTTCTAGCCCTTCTGACATAGGTAAAGCTACTCCAACTCTGTAAAATTGTCCCTGACAGCTGCAGGCGAAATCAGCATCTCTTTCCTAGAAGCTTCCCATGGCAGCTTCAACTAGTCTCAGGACATTTTAATTTCTTGAGTATCTGTTTTTTCTGAAGACCTTCAGGGCAGGGACTGTGTTTGGATCATCTCCATCAGTACCAGCATGACGAATGATGCATTGTAAGGGCTCTGTGAACACAGATGGCCGCAAAGCTGTATCTGTAACCCTGCTGCTCTTCACTTACATCTATCCTCTGAAACGCTCATCAACTCTACGGCTGCCCTTTACTCTAAAATCTGCAGAAGCTCAACTCAAAACAGGCCAGTCCTGCTGTTAGTCTCTTCTTAGCACAAACAATAGCTATATTTCCTCAGGAGACAGACGAACAAACCAAGAAGTTAACTGCAGCAAAATGATAAAATATCAATATGGGAAAAATAAATTCAGAAAACATCCAGGAGCATCCCAGAAGTTAGGTCTAGGGTTCCACTGGTTTCCATTAATCCCCATTTATTTCCCTTATCCAGGCTCCATATTACTTTCCCCTCTACTCCAGCTCTTCCAAAAACACAAGCATTTTTAGGCATAAGGGCTTTACCAATGGCTACAAAATGAAATGAAAAAACTTGAAAAATGTTCACAAATAAAATAGTGATAACATCAAGTTCTGATGATGATGTAGAGAAACTGGATCACTCCTACACTGCTGGTGGGAAAGTAAAATGGTATAACCTCTGTGGAAAATAGCTTGACAATTTCTTACACAAGTAAACATACACTTACCATAGAACCCAGCAACTGTCCTCTTGGGCATTTATCCCAGAGAATGAAAACTTACATTCACTCAAAAAGTTATACAAGAATATTCACAGCAGCTCTATATGCAATAGTCCCAAACTGGAAAGAACCAAAATACTCTTCAAGAGGTGAATGGTTAAGTATATGGTATGTCCATAGCATAGAATATTACTCAGCAATAAAAAGGAACTACTGATTGACTCAATAACCTAGAAGGATCTCAAGTGAATTACGCTGAGTGAAAAAAGTCAATCTCAAAAGGTTACACATTGTAATGATTACATTTATACAACATCTTTGAAGTAACACAATTATAGGAATGGGAACAGATCCGTGGTTGTCAGAGGTTAGGCATGATAGAAGGGAGTGGGCGTGGCTACAAAGGGGTCGGTCAAGGGAACTTGGTGGTGACGGAACAGTTCTGTATCCTGAATGTGGTAATGGTTACATGAATCTACACATGATAAACACTCTCACATACACCTGCCCCCACACACGAAGGAGTGCAGGTAAAACAGTGAAATCTGAGCAGGCTCTGTGGATTGTACCACTGTCCATTTCCTGGCTTTGCACTGTACTCTAGCAATATAAGACAGGGAGGTGAAGTGTGCACGGCATCTCTCTACATTTTTTGCAACTTCTTGTGAATCTATCATTATTTTACATAAACATAAAAGAAATGTTTGCAATCTATCTAAAGTGTTTTGTGGTCCTCATCCTTTCACCTCTGTGTCTATAGCATCACCACAGGAAAGAAGAACTGGCAATTTCTGTAATGCATACCCTGTACTTCCCACTCCTTCTGCCTCTGCTACTCAACATCATGCTTCAATTTTCTGCCTGGCAAAATATTCCTCTGGGAAGGCCCAGAGCATGTGTCCTTTGGACCTTCCCTGACTTTTTTGGTCAAGCTTTTCTCAGGTCTGTTCCCATAAAAGAATACCTTTCCCTACTTCTAAGACAGCCTTATGAACACTGGCTCATTATGCTTTTTCTGTGCCTCCCAAAAGACTAAGATTATGAATAGTAGACCATGTCTTTTGCCCATCTTGTATTACTGGGACTCAGGCAGTACTTGGTACCTGAGAAGAACTCAATAAATTTTCTCTGAACGTGAGTCTACACTTGTCCTATTTTTCCAGACTCCCTTTCTTGGATGGTTCTCTTTAAACCTAGATGCCTCATTTCATCACTTATACTCTTGGTGGCGAAACTCACCAATCCTGCCCAACTGCCCTTTTACCTCCTAATTTTAGTCAGGTAGATATTATTTATGGTATACAAAATACACAAACACACACACACACACACATTCTATACACATGGAAAGGACAGATCATCCTGTGAATATGAATCAAGCAACTCCCCAATTCTCCTGACTCTACAGCATCTAAGAACATACTCTAAAGATAGTGATTTAACTTTACTCACAACTGACGGCCTAGGGCAGGTCTCACAAACTAGTACAGTCCTTAGGCTGGATGTATATTGTTGTAAATAAAGCTTTACTAGAACAAAGTCATATTCATTTGGTTCTGAGCCACAATGGAAGAGCTGAGTAGTTGTAACAGTGGCCGTTTGGCCCACAAGACTAAAGTCTCTTTATAGAAAAAATTCACTAATTTCTGTCTTAAGAGTCCAAAAGAGCTAAGATCACAAGTAAGTACCCTCTCTACAACCATTCCATCATACTGACAGACCTTCCACCTACCTCCTTTACTTTCTACTTCTGGTCAGGATCACCCTCCAGCCCCCAATAGCTGACCAAGACAGAGGAATTCGAGTACACTAGAAAACAAATGAGTCAATATTAAATCCTCAACCCTCTCATTCTTACTCTACAATTAGCTCTGGCTGAACAGCTACACTAGATAAGGAAACCTAGTGCAGCTGCTCCATTGCTTCTCAAAGGATACCCCACTCTATCTGTATATATTGTGTCTCCTGCTATCCTGCCAGTAAGTTCTTTCTCATCAATGGCTGAAGTTGCTAACCCACATAGAGAACCTGGGTAATTTTTTTCTCTCTCCTTTGCTTCCAATGTCCAGTTGTTGTCTTCCCCAATCACTCAAGTAGGGGTGGATAATTTTTTTAAGTTAACTTCTACCTTCCTAATTCCAGAGTCAGATAGTTGGTCTGAGCCCTAATTACCCAGCACATCTTCACTTGACTTATTCCAAGAGCTAAAACAACTGCTAAAATCTTTTCAGTGTCTGCTTTGCCAATCCACTTCTCTGAAGCTTACATGATGTTACAAACCATAAGCAAAAACAAAAACTCTGTTCAGTAAAGATTCAAATTTTGCTAATATGCTTGAAAGAAGTACTTTAGAAATGATAAATAATGCTATGATTTACCCTGCACCCTCACTCTCCCTATTCATCCCGAGTTACACCCTAGCTCAACTCCATTCATGTCTTGCACATGCAACGTTTACTCTCCAATCTTTCAAAACATTATTCATGCCTTGCTTCCCTTCACTGGAAATTCTATTATTCTGTAAACATGACAGCTAACAGTCTGCATCTATGAGTGGTGGTCAGCGACAAGCAGTACAGATAGTAATTAAGAGCAAGGGCTTTGAAGCCAAACTGCCTGAGTTTAAGTCCTGCCAATACTCTTTCTTAGCTGTGTAACTTTGGGCAAGTTACCTACTTCTTGTTTCAGGTGCCTCAGCTGTAAGAGAGGGATAATAATCGTGCCCACCTCAAAGGGTTATTACGTGGATTTCACACGTTATAATATGCAAAGCACTGAATGTCTACCGCATAGTATGTTTGCCACTACTATTAAGTTTTAAGGTTTGGGTGTTTCTCTTGTTTTAATTCCTGTATTAATTTCATACACCCTTGTCTTCCCCCACACAACTCCGAAATTATTTGGTTAAACTGATTCAATTTCAAATCTGAAAATCACTTTTCTTTCAAGTTGGGTGACATAATTCACTTTCACCTCAACTGTTAAAATTCTCTCCATTCCCACCATCACCTGAAACCCCTCACCCAGATCATTAGTTCTAGCTGGTCGTTAGGACTGCAGTTTGGTCCCTTGTCGGGTCTTTCTTTCACCAATGTATTCTCCACTGGACAGTTAAAGTGACGGTGAAAAGTAAAAAGCACAGCTCATGATACTTTCCCCGGTGCTCAACTGCTTCCCAATGCTCACAAGATAAAGAAAAAAATCCTTAACCTGGCCTAAAATCCCTTGCATCTTGTGATTACTGTCTCCTTTTCCAGGCCCATTTCTTGCTACTTGCTTTCCAGACATACTGAATGACCTCTAGTTCTTGGAAATAACGGATTTTTGGGGTTTTGCCTCTGAGACTTCTGAACTCGCTTTCCCCACAGTCTATGGCGCTATGCACCCAACCCTCCCACCTACCCTTCAGTCTCTACTAGACGCCACTTCCCTCAGAAGCCCAAGTTCCAGGGGCTTCCGGCGACTCTAGCATCACTGCACTTAGTACACTGCATCCTAACTGCCTGCTTAGGCGTCTCTCCTATCCGGCCGCGGGCTTTAAAAGAGAATCCGACGGATTTATAATCCGGTTCCCAGTGCCTAACGCAGAGAAGGCGCTAAGTGAATGAATGACCGCGAGAGCTGGAGGTCCTCCGGGGCCTCTCGAATGCCCCCATACGCCCGCCGCCTCGGCTCTAGCCAGGTCTGAAAGACCGGGTATTCCCGCCGCCCGACCCGCATCCCTCGCGTCCCCGCACCTTCATGCGCAGCAGGTTCTTGGACAACTTAGTTTTGCGCTCGGCCGCCATACTGATCGCCCCGGACGCCGCGCTCCGCCACTAGGTCCGCCGCGCATGCGCGATGTTGCGTGAGCGTCGGCGCCTTCTTACGTACATCACGTCGTCCCGCCCCGTGGCTCCGCCCCCGTTTCTCGCGCTTCAGCTTGGCCCGCGCTTTTCGCGCGTCGCCTCAGGGAGCGCTCGCCTAGTGAAGAAGCTCAGGGGAGAGGCGCGGCCGCCAAAGCAGGAGTGAGAGCGAGCGACTTGACGCCGGCAGGGAGACCCCAAAGAGGCCGCAGCCGCAGAAGGCCGGAGTCCTGGCCGCTGTCGGCCTTCCCCAAGGGCTTCGACCGGGCCCCTCAGGCCGCGCACCGGCTGAGCGCCGCCCGCCTCACGGACCCCGTCCTGCCTCGCCGACCCAGTCGCCCTGGTGAGACCTTTGAGATAGTTGCCACACCAGCCGTCGCCCCCCCACCCCCCCGACCGTTTCTTTCACGTGTTTCTGACGTGGCTGGTGGGCTTTCTATGTTCTGCATCACTTTACGTGTCATAAGTTCATTTTATATTCTCGATAACCCTATGGGGCGGTCATTATCCCCTTGTTACAGTTGAGTAAACTGAGGTACAGGCAGGTTCCAGAACTTAGCCCAAAGCCAGAGGGAGGGAGGGAGGTGGGGGATGAACCCAGGTGGCCTGGCCGCAGAATGGCCCTTACAAACAGTGTTAAATCCACCTGTTAAGTGGTGTGTGCGTCTCTGAACCTAAATGATCTGTGAACGAGGAAGAATAGGAAGAGGTAGATGTCAAAGACATACGAGCATGAGAACATCACCTTGTTTTAATCCGAGGAGTTAAAAGAACGTTGCCAAGATGATACTTTTAATGCTCCGTGTGCCACCTAAAGACAGTTGTCACACCGTTCACAGCTGCCGTACTTTGGAAAACACCTAGCCTAATAGCTTTTCAGCTGATAGCGTGCAGTGTATGCCGAATTCTTATGCTGGGTATACCACGTGTATTTTAATCCTCATAAGAACTCTGAAGAAGGTATTTGTTTGGGAACCTGAGGCCCAGAGAGGTGAAGGGACTTACCAGAGTTTACACAGCTGGTAAGTGTTAGAGCTGAGGTTGACCAGAGAGCTGACACATGAATAAAACATGGCCATGCCCTGGCAGGTTTTCTCAGAAAGTCATGATAATGTGGTAAGTGGTTATAGAAACTTATTCATTCGCATGTGCGTGTGAAACGCTGGGTTAATCTCTGAGCTACACTAGCGCGTAAAAACACATGACCTCCCTGTCCTGGAGCTGACATTCTGGTGAGTGCCATGGCAGAAAGAAAATGATGATGTGATAGAGTGACTTTTAGGGTTACATTAGATAAGGTGATCTGGGATGGCTCTTGTCAGATGATATTGCCAAGGCTTGAAAGCTGAGAAAAACCTGTTGGATGAAGGGTTGGAGGTAGAGTGTACTAAGAAGAGGGAATAGCAACTGTAAAGGTCCTGAAATGAGAATGAGATGAGTTGTCATAGAGTTTACCAAGTGGGAACAACAGAGGTGATCCCATGTAATGGGTTGAATTGTGTCCCTCCAAAATTCATCAGAATTTTGTTTCAGAATGTGGCTGTATTTGGAAACAGGACCTGTAAAGAGGTGATTAAGTTAAAGTGAGGCCCTTAGAGTGGGTCCCAATCTAATCTGACTGGTGTCCTTATAAGAAGAAATTTGAACACACAGGGAGATACGAGGAATGCACATGCACAGGGGAAAGACACAGTGAGAAGGTGGCCGTTTGAAAGCCAAGGAGAGAGGCCTCAGAAGAAACCAAACCTGCCTGTGTCTTCATCTTGAACTTCCAGCCTCCAGAACTGTGAGAAAATAAAGTTTTGTGGTTTAAGCCACCTGGTCATACTGTTTTGTTATGGGAGCCCTAGCAAACTAATATGACACAAAATTAGGTATTGATTACAATTATAATAAGAGCCCTACATGAAAAGTATGGGGCTCATGAGAGGGTGTAGCAAGGGCACCTAAACCATTCTGGCCTGGAAGAGGGAAGGACTCTTAAAAGTGGGACATTTAAGTTGAGATCTGAAAGGGGAGGAGTTAGCCTGGGGAAAGGCCTTCCAATCATTTAGTTTTGTGCCTCTGTAACTCCGATATATCCACAGAAAACTTTTCATCTTGCAAAACTGAAACTCTACCCATTGAACAATAACTTCTCATTCCCTCCTCCCCTGGTAACCACTATACCACTTCCTGCCTCTGTGAATTTGACTTTTCAGGATTTTGAAAGAGGTTCTGTGGAGCAAAGGTGAAGAAGTGATCCATTCTGTAGTCTGCATCTGGGAAACAGAGCTGACTATGAATATGATCTTGAAGGATAGGCACATGTCTTACTTATCAGCTTAAGAGGAAAACAATTCTTGACAGAAGTAAGAGCATATGTACACCAGCTAAGGATGCTGGAAGCTCCAGACCTTCCCTCTGGACCTCTGTTGTTACCAGTCTACTTGCACACTGGATTTTGATTCCTTTTCCTGAAACATTGGCCTCATCATGGCCACTGACCTACTCCACAATTTACAATGACTGTCATTGTCTGAGGGATGAAGGTCAAATTCTTCAAACTTCAAAATTCTACATTTTTATTTGACATAGAAAATACTTATACTTAAAGCTAATCCCCAAAGTCTTTCTAGCCATCAAAATGTAATAAATGAGAAGTGATTTAAAAGTAATAATGTAATTTTAACTTTGAATTAAACTCCCAGACAGGGAAGATAACTCCTTGATCTCTCTATGCTATTGAATTGTAGAATACAGAGGATTGGTTTCACACTCAATAATGTGTTAACCTGTTTTAGTTACCCAGCCAAGCAAACATCATTTTGGGGGAAGAGATATTTTCATAGGTCTTTACACAATTCTGAATCCTTCATAATGGAATTTGTTGGAAGTGTGAAAACCTCCAATTCCTTCCAGTTACTAAATCCATCAAGAACACATCCCCTGAGTCTCTTCACTCTTGGAGCTGATCATGTCTAAGGCTGTGCAGCCCAGTACAGTAAGCCTAGTCATATGTTGCTACTGAGCACTTGAAAGGTGGCTAATGTGACTGAGTAACAGAATATTTAAATTTAGTTAAATTTAAAAATTATAGCAGTGTAAAATATTTTCCTGTTATACACATTTCATTGTTTTGGAAGGACTGCATTTCACTTTAGCCTTTGCAAATTTATTGTCTGCATTGAGATGGGCTGTAAGTGTAAAATATATACCACATTTCAAAGACTTGAAGAAAGTAAAATATTTATATTTTTTATATTGACTACATGTTGAAATACTGAGTTTGGATGTATTGGTCTAAATAAAACCTAGCATTACAATTAATTTCATCTGTTTCTTTTTTTAATGAGGCTGCTAGAAATTTTAAAATTATATATATATCTTGCATTTCTTTTTCTTCTCTTTCTCCTCCCTCCCTTCCCCCCTCCCTTTCCTCTTTCTTCTTTCTTTTTCTCTTTTTCTGTTAGCTTTTGTTCTTTTGTTTTTTGCAAGTACCAGAAATTGACAATGCCTTATTAAATAAAATGGGGATTTATTAGAAGGACATTTCTAGTAGTTCATAATAAGGTTTGAGAACAAGGACAAGTTAAAAGCACAGAAACCAGGGCAGCCCAGGTATCTAGGAAGCAGGAACTAACTTAGTGCCACTGCAGGAATGATGAGCATCAGGTGATTGCTCTTAGGACACTCAGTTTTTCAAAGTCAAGGAGAGAATCTCATTGAGTCTTAGCTAAGAGAGGGCAAGACCTGATTTATAGTCCCTTTAGGACTATACAAAATGGGGGAGGGTAATTCTTTAAAGAGAAATTGGGTGCTATAACCAAAGAAGAGATAATCATTTTACAAGCCAAAACAGCAAAGCCAAGGTTAAGTATCTATTTAAGGCAGGAAAGAGGAGAGTTCTGTTGACACAGCCATGGAGGACAAATAAGGAGCATCAGTTGGGAAACTGACATACAATATCAGATCTCCCTTTCTCACAAAATGTGTTCCCTCTTACTTCTAAATCTTACTACTTTATGACTAACAGTCATAGACTCCTATTTTTTTCTGCCTTCTGCCTTTTTCATTCTTTAACAAATATTTTTAAGCATCTCTTATGTTCCTCGCCCTTTGGTAGGTGGTGTGGAAAATACCCCTTCCCTGATGGTATGCCACAGACAAGGATACAGGTCTTAAATGCTGTCAGGGATAAGACTTATGGCAGGAAACCTAATCTGGATTTGAGGAGCTTGGAGAGCTTTCCTTGGGGAAGTGACACCTAAGCTGAGACCGCAAGATGAATTAAGTCTATACCAGACAAAAAAGGGTAAGGGGCAGGAGTAATGAAGGAGAATTTAATTCAGATGGAAGGGTGTTTGAATGATGGCTATTGTGTTAAGTGACAAGTCTGGAGAGGCAACATAGGGCCAGATCTTAAAGGCCATATGTTAAGTCGGTAGGATTTTGAAAGTTCCTGTGAAGCTATTGAACTGTTTCACCAGGAGAATGGCATCATTTAAAAACTGTACAATATGGGGACTTCCCTGGTGGTGCAGTGAAGAATCCGCCTGCCAGTGCAGGGGACACGGGTTCGAGCCCTGGTCTAGGAAGATCCCACATGCTGCGGAGCAACTAAGCCTGTGCGCCACAACTACTGAGGCTGCGCTCTAGAGCCCGTGAGCCACAACTACTGAGCCCACGTGCCACAACTACTGAAGCCTGTGTGCCTAGAGTCTGTGCTCTGCAACAAGAGGAGCCACCTCAATGAGAAGCCCGTGCACCACAATGAAGAGTAGCCCCCACTCGCCGCAACTAGAAAAAGCTCGGGTGCAGCAACAAAGACCCAATGCAGCCAAAAATAAAATAAATTAAAAAAAACAAAGCAAAAAACGGCACAATAGAATTGTGTTAATCTTAACATCACTCTGACCAACAACCAAAAACTATTAGAACTAATAGATGAATTCAGTAGAGTTGCAGGATACAAAATTAATATGCAGAAATTTGTTGCATTTTTATACACTAATAAACTATGAGAGAGAAACAGAAAATAGTCCCATTTACAATTGCATCAAAAGAAAAAAAATACCTAGCAATAAATTAAACCAAAGAGGTGAAGGACCTGTACTTTTGAAAACTATAACATATAGACGAAAGAATTTGAAAACGACACAAATAAATGGAAAGATACATAGTGCTCATGGACTGGAAGAATCAATATCCTTAAAATGTCTGTGCTACACAAATCAATCTACAGATTCAATGCAATTCCTTTCAAAGTATGCATAGCATTTTTCACAGAACTAGAACAATGCTAACATTTGTGTGGGACCACAAAAGACCCCAAATAGCGAAAGCAATCTTGAGAAGGAAAGACAAAGCTGAAAGTATCACACGCTCAGCATGCGTAGCGTGCTACAAAGTTCTAGTAATCAAAAGTACAGTACTGGCACAAAAGCGTACACATAGAAAAATGGGTCAGAATAGAGAGTCCAGAAATAAACCCCTGCTCACATGGTCAATTGATCTACGACAAAGGAGACAAGAATATACAATGGGGAAAAGATAGTCTCTTCCATAAATGGTGTTGGGAAAACAGGGCAGCTACGTGCAAAAGAATGAAACTGGACCACTTCTTACACCATATACAAAAATAAACTCAAAATGGATTAAAGACTTAAATGTAAGACCTGTGACCATAAAGCTCCTAGAAGAAAACTAGGCAGTAACCTTTTTGACACTGGTCTTAGCAGTCTCCTCAGGCAAGGGAAACAGAAGCAAAAATAAACAAATGGGACTATATCAAACTAAAAACCGTTTGCACAGTGAAGGAAATCACCAACAGATCAAAAAGGCAACCAAGGAATGGGAGAAGATATTTGCAAGTGATATATCTGACAAAGGGTTAATGTCCAAGATATATAAAGAACTCATACAACACAATATCCAAAAAACCAAACAACTCCATTAAAAAATCAGAGGACCTGAATAGACATTTTTCCAAAGAAGACATACAGATGGTCAAAACACGTGGAGTGGTGCTAAACACCACTAATCATCTGGGAAATGCAAATCAAAACCACAATGAGATACCTCACACCTGTCAGATTGGCTGTTATCAAAAAGACAAGAAACAAGTGTTGGTGAGGATGTGGAGAAAAGGGAACCCTCGTGCACTGTTGGTGGGAATGTAACTTGGTGCAGCCACTATGGAAAACTGTGGAGGTTCCTCAAAAAACTAAAAGTAGAACTACCATATGATCCAGCAACTCCACTTGTGGGTATTTATCTGGAGAAAATACAAATTTGAAAAGATATTTGTATCCCTATGTTCATTGCAGCATTGTTTACAGTAGCCAACATATAGGACCAACCTAAGTGTCCACTGACAGATGAATGGATAAAGATGTGGTCTCTCTTCCTTCCTTCCTTCCTTTCTCTCTCTCTCTCTCTCTTTCTCTCTCTCCCTCTCTTTCTTTCTCTCTCTCTCTATATAGTAAAGAATGAAGTCTTGTCATTTGCAGCAACATGGAAAGACCTGGTGGGTATTATGCTAAGTGAAATAAGTCAGACAGAGAAAAATAAACACCATGTGGTTTCACTTATTTGTGGAATCTAAAAAACAAAATGAACAAATGAAACAAAACAGAAACAGAGTTATAGATAGGACAAACTGGTAGTTGCCAGAGGAGGAGGGGGTCGGGGGATGGACTAAACAGGTGAAGGAGAATTAATAGGTACAAACTTCCAGCTATAAAATAAATAAGCCATGGGGATGTAATGTACACATAGGGAATATTGTCAATAATATGGTAACAACTGTATGGTGATGGATGTTAACTGGTCTTATTGCAGTTATTTCATAATGAATAAAAATATCGAATCATGTTGTACACCTGAAACTAATATGTTTAATGCTAATTATAATTCAATAGAAAGTGTTTAGAGACTGAATTTAAAAAAATTACTGTGACTGAAAGTGGAGTAGGGAAACGGAGGAAGAAAAAAACAAGGTAGGGAGAAAGTCTGGCCCTCAAGTAATCTCAGACATTCTTTTAGATTACTCTTCCTAATTTCTTTTAATTTCCTACTTTAACTAGTTCATCCTATCACCTATAAGATAAAATCCAGGCTGATGGTCAAGGCTTTCTACACCTGCCCTCTAGCATTATCTCCTAGCTTTTTAGCCCTGTCTTGTATGCCTCAATTTAGCCTCTTCTAGCCAAACTAATCTACTCGTTGTGCCTCCAAACATTCCATATTTACCCTGCATGTAAATATTCATACTGCCTTCTATTTCTGGAGTGATGCCTGGAATAATGTTTTCTTTTTTCAACTTTTCAAATCCTGCCTATCTCTCAGAACCCAATTCAAATTTCATCTTCCTCTTACATCAACCAAAAATGATCATTTCCTTTTTTTTCCTGAATGCTGATAGGGCTGTTTTACAGTTTCAGTGTTTAATTATACACTGCTTTTTATTGTCACCTAACATGACTGCAGGTGCAGGAGGGCAGTTCTGAGTTTTATAGTTACCTGAATCTTTCACAGCTTCAAGTGGTTCTTAGTATACTCAAATACTTAGGGAATGAATACATGAAAAACTGCTCTTTAAAATGGGTGAGATAGCATCTTTTAAAATTATACACATTCTTTAATAACTGATAAGCCCCAGAATACCTAACCAATTCTGTATAGCGGAATTGACAAAGTTTTATTTTACAAAAGAAAAAAAAAAAGGAATGAAAGGCCAAGGATGTGGTAATGAAACCATCTTATTTTCCTGTACTAATTCTATTCAAAATATTCTGTTCAGTTAAAAGATATGATATCTTTGGACTCTCTGTGGAAGTTACTAAAGCCAGTTGCTATGGGGATTGTGAAGAGAAAAAATTTAAAAATATGATTAATTTATGCAAATGAAGCTACCATGTCTAAACCTGGAAGACATTTTTGAATGATGGAGGGGGTTCTCAGAAAGAAAAAGAATGTGGAAATGAATTGTTAGGGGAACATGTTATGGTTGTGGAAGTCAAGACACAGCTAAGATGGATTTTTATTTTCTTCTAGGGGAAATTGTGTGTTTACTAATAATAAGGAGGAACAAAAGAAAAGTTAAATCAGAGGGCTGGAGAGACTGAATGGTTTTTTTTTTTTACCTACGACAAGTTCTTACTTACAAAGAAAACTTATAGAAGTCAAAGCCAGTAGTTGAAAAGGAGGCTGCTGGGACTTTGAACCAAGCCAAATCAGTGGCTTTCACTGTTTCATATTCCTCTACCACTCTTAAGGATATGAGTCCCACATTACAAAAATAAAAAGCCCATTCTTTTTCTTACAAGGACAGTTATATGTAGCTATTCTGTTATTTTATTTATTATTTGTAGTAAGTTTTGCAGACGTTAAAATGCATTTTGCCTTTTGGGGAAATTTTTCCTGTTACAACTTTACAAAAGAAACAAACAAAAAACTTGCTCTCCTAGATTACTGCCTGTTTGCTCTGAGTATGCCTGAAAAAGCAATGACAGATGCATTCAGCCTTGTACCCTCACCAGATGGTGTAGGTTGATGGAGAGTGAAATTTTAATTCTGACGCTGGTTCTGAGTCCTTCTCTGGTGTTCTTGCCACAGTTGGAAATTCCTGGCTAGAGGGCATGGACAAGCCAGGGCAGGAGTATTCGTGACAAAAGTGAACAATTAAAAGAAAGAAACGAGGGTTTTCTTTTTCATTCCCTGTAAGTTATAGAAGGAAAAGAGAACTAGCAATGATGTTTTGTGATAAAGAGGAAAAGAACTGAATTAGATGTCAGATTCCTTTGATTAAAAAATTCTTTAGTTTTCAAATTAAGCGTATTACAAAAGTAATATGTTTTAATTGTAACCAATACAAAAATATAGAAATGTACTAAGTAGAGAAATGAAAGTCTTACCTGCTTCGTTCCCCCAACTCCCATTCCTCAGAGGCAACTTCTGTTAAATCCTTTGGCTTTAAAAGTTTGCAATAGAAAAATACTCTTTAAATAAACTTTACATCTGTTGAGTTGTTTTAAGAAAGATATCTGTTTCTGATAGTAAGAAGGCATTGCAAAGTGTTATAATCTCTTTTCCTTCTCAAATATGCATACAGGTATTTGTTTTGTTGTTTTGTTCTGGTTTTCTGTTTCATGAGAAGGTTTTGCCATGACTTACTACCACCATTGGGTGGCAGCCTAAATTGCAACCCCTTAAGAAGTCAAGTCATCCTTGGCATTGGGTTCTGTGATATTCATCCTAGAAATGACAAATTTGTACAGATGTTTTTAAAGGAAGAGTTGAATAAATTTTCCCTCTTGTTCTGATAGAGAGAGAGAGAGAGAGAGAGAGAGAGAGAAAATGAGAATGCAGCTGAGCAAAGGACATATCTAGTGACCAGATGCCTGGGAGAAAATCCTCTCCTCCATTAAACCATTTGCTCCTGCCCATCTACTCTCAACAGCTCGAGAGCCACTGAACCCTCTTAACTCTGTGAGGATCAAATGAGATAACATGTGAAAACACCTTACCAAATGTACAAAGCTGTGCAGATGTGAAACATGGTTATTATTACAGCATGGATACAGGTTGCTTTTATAGCCACTTTTATTGGCATGGTTGCTTTTTAAATGGAGTCATCTGTGTGAATTAACAAACACAAACCCAGATCTGTAAAAACTACTGCACATGTTTATTTTCTTTAAAGTCACTTAAACCCAAATCTAGGTAAAATCTCATCATACTTCTGGGCTGGCAGGAATTAAATCTAAATATGTATGTAGTGCTCTCTTGTCCCAAACATTGTGCAAAGATTCAGGATCTTAAATGGTGCCAAACCATAGTGAAGATCATAGCTCTTGTCATTGATCATTGGCTCTCACTGGATAATATGGAGATGGCCATTGTCCAGCTAGCTTGGTCCTACTAGACTCTGCTCCTCCACTGTTTCTAGTTCATGCTTGGTGTTAGGAATCTTTGAAAGGACTGGGGGGCCAACCATTCGGCCTCTCTGGGTGCACCACACAGACACCCTCTTGTCTTGCCAGGTTCTGTGTCTCACTGCACCTTCTGAATCCTGTCCTCTTTCCAATATTGAGAAAACTTTTCCTTTTCCCTTTTGCTGCCCTAGAAGGTACTCTGGCTATCCCATCTGCCTTCAGGCCACATGGACCTACCTCTTCAGTGAGTGTAGACATTGCCAAGAGTCAGGAAGAGCTGTAGAATCCAAGCAGCTTGTGTTCTGTGCCCTTTAAGATATTAACAGTTTGTCTGCCTTCTTGAAACTATTGAGGTGTACATAGAGCAAAATACAAATCAAAGATTCAAAAAATTATTCTACTCCAGTGGCATAACAAAGGCCTTCTCTTTGCTTCAGCAGGGCAGAGTTTTGGTGAGTACACTCCAGATTGTATGTCTTTTTATCTGGGTGGATAAAGCACACAACATTATCTTCTTGATTTTTTTGGCTGTACATAGACTAAAGAACTGTTTTTCTATTTTCAACCAGCTGCTATAATTTCAACATAAGAGAAAAAGGAAAACACTTCTTCATTAACTCTAAAAAGCAATAATTATAATAGTTTATAATTTACACCTGTTCATAAATACCCCCATAACATTAGTGAACACTGCTTCTCTGGGCTGGTTATTGTATTTGGATTTTTATAGCAACATTCAAACTACAAGGAAGCTAAGTTGTTTTTTGTTTGTGCTGTTTAGGGGATGGGTGTTGGGAACCATTGGTTTCGTTGATTAAACTAATCAGAAATTAATTGCTGTAAGTTAAATGCATAGCTGTTTGGAATTTAATAGCTAAATTTTAAGGATAGAAAATGTTAAAATTTTTTAATATAGAAAATTTCAGAAATATTTAAAAGTACAGAGAAGAGAATAGTCTAACACTCATATACTCACCAACCAGCTTAATTATTAACTCATGGCCAATCTTGTTTTATTTTTATCCCCTCATTTTCCTTCTCTCTATCCCTCTTCCAGTTATTTTGAAGCCAATCCTAGGCATCATATAATTTATCTGTAAATATTTCAGTAGATATCTCTAAATGGTAAAGGACTTAAAAAAATCAACATAATCTCAATGCAGTCATCGCTCTTAAAAGTTAAACAGTGATGAAAGAACACTTTGTGTCCTTATCTTGTCTCTTTATTTAAAATTTAATATTAAATTTATGTCAACAGCATAAATCTTCACACACTAACACATACTGAAGGATATCCTGGATATGTTGTTAAGTGAAAGCGTAGATATTAGAATAATTTTTATAACATGGTTCAATTTCTATTTTAAAAGATTATAAATAACTACATCTATTTTTGTTTAAACATATAAAGGGATAGACACATATAAAACGAAGAACAAAACTGGTTCTCAAACCAAGAGCAGTTGTGACTTTTAAAGTAAGAATAATCGCAGTTGGTATTGGAGATGGGTATAGGACTCTCACTTTGAACCTATTCTTTAGTGTTTTTTATTTATAAAATATATGTGTATTACTTTTGGAATTAAGTTTTCAAAAAAGAATTCATGAAAGGGAGAACTTAAATTATGTCAGTATGAGAAATGAGAGACATTCTCAGATCAGGATGTCCTGTCCAAATATTGTCCCTCAGTTGGATAATCTCACTCCTGGGTTAATAAGAGTAGCAGCTAGCATGTACAGAGTGTTGGCTATGTGCCAGACACTTTGACAAATGCTTTCAATCTGATTATTTGTTTCTCACCATAACCCGTTGAGGTGGGTATTCCCATTTCACATAGGAAGAAACATGATCTAGAGCAGTTGAATAGCTTGCTAGAGTTTGGAAGAGGCTGACCAGGCTTGGAAGTGAGGTGCTGGGACTCCCCTGCCCATGTACTTCATTGATCATTCCACTTCACTTAGAGCTGAAGGTGTCACTGTTACAGAATGAGTTTTGTTATTTCAATTTATACTTGTTTAACTCTTTTGTTGCTTAGTGTCCATATTAGCTTTTTATTTTACTATATTTTATTTTACTATAAACTCAATAGCTCAGGCAAGACCAAGTAGTAATGCCTCTCATTTCCCCCCTTATCTGTAGAATCTGGCCTGAAGGACTAAGGGGAGAAACAACCTCAAAAGAACTTCATGCTTTTCTGGTATGAGAAATATTTAAATAATAGGCAGGTGGTTCTTGTCAGTAGTGGCTTTCTGTGCAGTTATCCACCAGCCTAACTTTTCTTTCTTGCTGAAAATTGTTATAAAGCTCTTCTTCACTTATCTGTTCCATAAACAGGACAAAGGGATTACAAATGTATGGGAATAGACGTGCCCAGGACTTTTATTTGGGATACATTTCAAATCATAGATGTAGACAAGCTATAACTATCTTTTAAAAAAAGTTGTATGGTTTAGTCCTTGCATACTGTAGCAAATTTATTTTTCACAACTTGACCTTAGCATTCGCAATGCTTTGGGCTTTTTCAGGTCTTTTTGTTGTTGTTCAGGAATAACAAATTAACTTTATTATGTAACATAAAAAATGCAATAGGAAAGCAAAATAGCTTATATAACAAAATACCTACATACACACATACCATGATACATAAATTATTTATGTATTCTAAACATTATTATATCCCTTACCTACTGGGGATAATTGAGATATGACTGAATATCCAAAAGAAAACTGTCTCTAACTAAGGAAAATTGATCCTTACAAAAATTGGCTGAAATTATTCAAGTAATTTTTTAAAAAGATGAGTGTTTTGAAATTTTCTATCCTTTGCACTCCTTTTTTCTATCTGTCCTGCCAGGGGGCCATAAGAGCTTAAAAGATTTTTGAGAAAATGCCCATCTTCCAGAACTTAAACCACTTGATGTCCCTCTTTACACACAGTGAAAAAGTACAGTGAGTATGAACTACTTCACACACTGCAGGAAGATACTGTCCAATCCTGCTTGTATTATTAAAATAAGATTTGAGACTTCAATCGTTTAAATTTGAATTTTTGCTCTTCAGGTAAGCTGAATGGTAGGTCACTAGTGGGTAGTTCACAGTGTTTGGTGAAATAAATTTAATATTAATTCTTCTCCAAATGTATAGCTCTACTCTGTGTCTCTGTATGGATACTCCAAAGAGGTATTTTGAGGAATCTTACAAGTACTTTTTTTTTAACATCTTTATTGGAGTATAGTTGCTTTATAATGGCATGTTAGTTTCTGCTTTATAGCAACGTGAATCCGCTATACATATACATAAAAATATGGAATGCTTCACGAATTTGCATGTCATCCTTGCACAGGGACCATGCTAATCTTCTCCGTATCATTCCAATTTTAGTGTATGTGCTGCCGAAGCGAGCACACAAGTACTTATAATTATGTTTGGTGAGATGTTTTAAAATCAATTACAACTCCTTTAGGAGGTCCTGGGGGACTTTTTGCTCTGAAGGGGGAAGAATTTTCTGCCGCCTAATGTCAGGAAATGTACATGCTTTGGAAGCTCTTTAGTTAGTTCAGAAACCATATTGTAGGAAACCCAGTTCTGTAACCTGCCCTCTAGGTCGGTCTCACATCAGTGTCTGGGGAAATTCGTGAGTTTAGGACTGATAAACTGCAACCTTATTCCTCCAAGGAGATGTATTTTTCCTGTGACTTACATACCATGATTGGTTTTTAAGTTAATTCTTCCTCTGGATTATCTTGCAGTTGTTGCTAGAAAGTAAGTGTCCAGATATGGGTGTTTGGTTGTGTGATAAATGTAACTTTAATATAAAGCATTTGGCAGAGGAAGATTCTGTAAGGTCATGGTTTTCATGATATTTTAAGTGTTAGGGCTGGAAATTTTCTTAAAGATCTCTAATCAACTCTTTAACTCATTAGGAAACTGTGGCTCCAACAAAGTTAAGCAGCTAGTGGCAATTCCAGGACTAGAGAGATCATATTGAACCATGGTTAGGTGTTTTGGCTCTGAAGTCCCACAGTCTGCCCCTGCCACTTATTAGCTGTGTGACCTTGTGCAAGTCATATCACCTCTCTGTGCTTCAGTTTCCACATCTGAAAATAGGATAGTCATAGTACATAGTTTGCAGGGATAGTATAAGGATTAAATAAATGAATATGAGTTAAACATTTAGCACAGTGCATGGTATACATTGAGTACTGAATAAATGCTGTTAGAATTAGAATTCATGTTTCTTACCTCTCAGTTGATTGCTTTATAGTTGTGCCACATTGTCTCTCCTGACATCCCTTAAATATATTTGATATAGCATTAAAAATGTTTCATTAGTGTTATTTCTCATTAGAATTGATAAAATATTTTAGAAAAGAACACATATTTAACAAGTATTATGACTATTTTTTTTTCTGTGTGAGAGATGGCCATGTAATAAATGAGGAATTTGGAATGAAATGAAAAAATTAAATGATGTATGTCTGAGTATATTCAGATAGCACTTTATTATTCTTTTTTTTTGAATTTTATTATTTTTTTTTATACAGCAGGTTCTTATTATTTATCCATTTTATACATATTAGTATATATACGTCAATCCCAATCTCCCAATTCATCATCACCCCCCCCAACACCCCTGCTGCTTTCACGCCTTGGTGTCCATACGTTTGTTTTCTATATCTGTGTCTCAATTTCTGCCCTGAAAACCGGTTCATCTGTACCATTTTTCTAGGTTCCACATATATGCATTAATATACGATATTTGTTTTTCTCTTTCTGACTTACTTCACTCTGTATGACAGTCTCTAGATTCATCCACGTCTCTACAAATGACCCAATTTTGTTCCTTATTCTAGCTGAGTAATATTCCATTGTATATATGTACCACATCTTCTTTATCCATTCATCTGTCGATGGGCATTTAGGTTGCTTCCATAACCTGGCTATTGTAAATAGTGCTGCAATGAACATTGGGGTGCATGTGTCTTTTTGACTTATGGTTTTCTCTGGGTATACGCACAGTAGTGGGATTGCTGGGTCATATGGTAACTCTATTTTTAATTTTTTAAGGAACCTCCATACTGTTCTCCATAGTGGCTGTATCAATTTACATTCCCACCAACAGTGCAAGAGCATTCCCTTTTCTCCATACCCTCTCCAGCATTTGTTGTTTGTAGATTTTCTGATGATGCCCATTTGAACTGGTGTGAGGTGATACCTCATTGTAGTTTTGATTTGCATTTCTCTAATAATTGGTGATGTTGAGCAGCTTTTCATGTGCTTCTTGGCCATCTCTATGTCTTCTTTGGAGAAATGTCTACTTAAGTTTCTGCCCATTTTTTGATTGGGTTGTTTTTTTAATATTGAGCTGCATGATCTGTTTATATATTTTGGAGATTAATCCTTTGTCCGTTGATTAGTTTGCAAATATTTTCTCCCATTCTGAGGGTTGTCTTTTCGTCTTGTTTGTAGTTTCCTTTGCTTTGCAAAAGCTTTTAAGTTTAATTAGGTCCCATTTGTTTATTTTTGTTTTTATTTCCATTACTCTAGGAGGTGGATCAAAAAAGATCTTGCTGTCATTTATGTCAGAGTGTTCTTCCTATGTTTTCCTCTAAGAGTTTTATAGTGTCCGGTCTTACACTTAGGTCTCTAACCCATTTTGAGTTTATTTTTTTGTATGGTGTTAGGGAGTATTCTAGTTTCATTCTTTTACATGTAGCTGTCCAGTTTTCCCAGCACCACTTATTGAAGGGACTGTCTTTTCTCCATTGTATATCCTTGCCTCCTTTGTCATAGATTAGTTGACCATAGGTGCGTGGGTTTATCTCTGGGCTTTCTATCCTGTTCCATTGATCTATATTTCTCTTTTTGTACCAGTACCATATCATCTTGATTACTGTAGCTTTGTAGTATAGTCTGAAGTCAGGGAGTCTGAGTCCTCCAGCTCCGTTTTTTTCCCTCAAGACTGCTTTGGCTATTCGGGGTCTTTTGTGTCTCCATACAAATTTTAAGATTTTTTTGTTCTAGTTCTGTAAAAAATGCCATTGGTAATTTGATAGGAATTGCATTGAATCTGTAGATTGCTTTGGGTAGTATAGTCATTTTCACAATATTGATTCTTCCAATCCAAGAACATGGTATATCTCTCCATCTGTTGGTATCATCTTTAATTTCTTTCATCAGTGTCTTATAGTTTTCTGCATATGGGTCTTTTGTCTCCCTAGGTAGGTTTATTCCTAGGTATTTTATTCTTTTTGTTGCAGTGGTAAATGGGATTGTTTCCTTAATTTCTCTTTCAGATTTTTCATCATTAGTGTATAGGAATGCAAGAGATTTCTGTGCATTAATTTTGTATCCTGCAACTTTACCAAATTCATTGATTAGCTCTAGTAGTTTTCTGGTGGCATCTTTAGGATTCTCTATGTATAGTATCATGTCATCTGCAAACAGTGACAGCTTTACTTCTTCTTTTCCAATTTGGATTCCTTTTATTTCTTTTTCTTCTCTGATTGCTGTGGCTAAAACTTCCAAAACTATGTTGAATAATAGTGGTGAGAGTGGGCAACCTTGTCTTGTTCCTGATCTTAGTGGAAATGGTTTCAGTTTTTCACCATTTAGGATGATGTTGGCTGTAGGTTTTTCATATATGGCCTTTATTATGTTGAGGAAAGTTCCCTCTATGCCTGCTTTCTGGAGGGTTTTTATCATAAATGGGTGTTGAATTTTGTCAAAAGCTTTCTCTGCATCTACTGAGATGATCATATGGCTTTTCTCCTTCAATTTGTTAATATGGTGTATCACATTGATTGACTTGCGTATATTGAAGAATCCTTGCATTCCTGGGATAAACCCCACTTGATCATGGTGGATGATCCTTTTAATGTGCTGTTGGATTCTGTTTGCTAGTATTTTGTTGAGGATTTTTGCATCTATGTTCATCAGCGATATTGGCCTGTAGTTTTTTCTTTGTGATATCTTTGTCTGGTTTTGGTATCAGGGTGACGGTGGCCTCGTAGAATGAGTTTGGGAGTGCTCCTCCCTCTGCTATATTTTGGAAGAGTTTGAGAGGGATAGGTGTTAGCTCTTCTCTAAATGTTTGATAGAAATCCCCTGTGAATCCATCTGGTCCTGGGCTTTTGTTTGTTGGAAGATTTTTAATCACAGTTTCAATTTCAGTGCTTGTGATTGGACTGTTCATATTTTCTATTTCTTCCTGGTCCAGTCTCAGAGAGTTGTGCATTTCTAAGAATTTCCATTTCTTCCAGGTTGTCCGTTTTATTGGCATAAAGTTGCTTGTAGTAATCTCTCATGATCCTTTGTATTTCTGCAGTGTCAGTTGTTACTTCTCCGTTTTCATTTCTAATTCTATTGATTTGAGTCTTCTCGCTTTTTTTCTTGATGAGTCTGGCTAATGGTTTATCAATTTTGCTTATCTTCTCAAAGAACCAGCTTTTAGTTTTATTGATCTTTGCTATCATTTCCTTCATTTCTTTTTCATTTACTTCTGATCTGATCTTTATGATTTTTTTCCTTCTGCTAACTTCGGGGTTTTTTTGTTCTTCTTTCTCTAATTGCTTTAGGTGTAAGGTTAGGTTGTTTTTTTGAGATGTTTCTTGTTTCTTAAGGTAGGATTTTATTGCTATAAACTTCCCTCTTAGAACTGCTTTTGCTGCATCCCATAGGTTTTGGGTAGTCGTGTTTTCATTATCGTTTGTTTCTAGGTATTTTTTGATTTCCTCTTTGATTTCTTCAGTGATCTCTTGGTTATTAAGTAGTGTATTGTTTAGCCTCCATGTGTTTGTATTTTTTACAGATTTTTTCCTGTAATTGATATCTAGTCTTATAGTGTTGTGGTTGGAAAAGATACTTGATATGATTTCAATTTTCTTAAATTTACGAAGGCTTGATTTGTGACCCAAGATATGATCTATCCTGGAGAATGTTCCATGAGCACTTGAGAAGAAAGTGTATTCTGTTGTTTTTGGATGGAATGTCCTATATATATCAATTAAGTCCATCTTGTTTAATGTATCATTTAAATCTTGAGTTTCCTTATTTATTTTCATTTTGGATGATTTGTCCACTGGTGAAAGTGGGGTGTTAAAGTCCCCTACTATGATTGTGTTGCTGTCAATTTCCCCTTTTATGGCTGTTAGTACTTGCCTTATGTATTGAGGTGCTCCTATGTTGGGTGCATAAATATTTACAATTGTTATATCTTCTTCTTGGATTGATCCCTTGATCATTATGTAGTGTCCTTCTTTGTCTCTTGTAATAGTCTTTATTTTAAAGTCTATTTTGTCTGATATGAGAATTGCTACTCCAGCTTTCTTTTGATTTCCATTCACATAGAATATCTTTTTCCATCCCCTCACTTTCAGTCTGTATGTGTTCCTAGGTCTGAAGTGGGTCTCTTGTAGACAGCATATGTACGGGTCTTGTTTTTGTATCCATTCAGGCAGTCTATGTCTTTTGGTTGGAGCATTTAATCCATTTACATTTAAGGTAATTATCGATATGTATGTTTCTATTACCATTTTCTTAATTGTTTTGGGTTTGTTATTTTAGATCTTTTTCTTCTCTTGTGTTTCCTGCCTAGAGACGTTCCTTTAGCATTTGTTGTAAAGCTGGTTTGGTCGTGCTGAATTCTCTTAGTTTGTCTGTAAGGGTTTTAATTTCTCTGTCGAATCTGAATGAGATCCTTGCTGGGTAGAGTAATCTTGGTTGTAGCTTTTTCCGTTTCATCACTTTGAATATATTCTGCCACTCCCTTCTGGCTTGCAGAGTTTCTGTTGAATGATCAGCTGTTAACCTTATGGGGATTCCCTTGTGTGTTATTTGTTGTTTTTCCCTTGCTGCTTTTAATATTTTTTCTTTGTATTTAATTTTTGATAGTTTGATTAATATGTGTCTTGGCTTGTTTCTCCTTGGATTTATCCTGTATGGCACTCTCTGTGCTTCCTAGACTTGATTAACTATTTCCTTTCCCATATTAGGGAAATTTTCAACTATAATCTGTTCAAATATTTTCTCAGTCCCTTTCTTTTTCTCTTCTTCTTCTGTTCCCCTATAATTCGAATGTTGGTGCATTTAATGTTGTCCCAGAGGTCTCTGAGACTGCCCTCAATTCTTTTCATTCTTTTTTCTTTATTCTGCTCTGCAGTAGTTATTTCCACTATTTTATCTTCCAGGTCACTTATCTGTTCTTCTGCCTCAGTTATTCTGCTATTGATCCCTTCTAGAGAATTTTTAGTTTCATTTATTGTGTTGCTCATCACTTTTTGTTTGCTCTTTAGTTCTTCTAGGTCCTTGTTAAACCTTTCTTGTAGTTTCTCCATTCTACTTTCAAGATTTTGGATCATCTTTACTATCATTATTCTGAATTCTTTTTCAGGTAGACTGCCTACTTCCTCTTCATTTGTTAGCTCTGGTGGGTTTTTGCCTTGCTCCTTCATCTGCTGTGTGTTTCTCTGTCTTCTCATTTTGCTTAACTTACTGTGTTTGGGGTCTCCTTTTCGCAGGTGCATGTTCGTAGTTCCTGTTGTTTTTGGTGTCTGTCCCCAGTGGCTAAGGTTGGTTCAGTGGGTTGTGTAGGCTTCCTGGTGGAGGGGACTAGTGCCTGTGTTCTGGTGGATGAGGCAGGATGTTGTCTTTCTGGTGGGCAGTTCCACGTCTGGTGGTGTGTTTTGCAGTGTTTGTGTCCTTAGTATGATTTTAGGCAGCCTCTCTGCTAATGGATGGGGTTGTGTTCCTGTCTTGCTAGTTGTTTGTCATAGGGTGTCCAGCACTGTAGATTGCTGGTTGTTGAATGGAGCTGGGTCTTGGCGTTGAGATGGAGATCTCTGGGAGATTTTTGCTGTTTGATATTACATGGAGCTGGGAGGTCTCTTGTGAACCAGTGTCCTGAACTTGGCTCTCCCACCTCAGAGGCACAGCCCTGACGCCTGGCTGGAGCACCAAGAGCCTGTCATCCACACGGCTCAGAATAAAAGGGAGAAAAGAAAGAAAGAAAGAAGAAGATAAAATAAAATAAAATAAAGTAAAATAAAATAAAATAATTAAAGTAAAAAATAATTATTAAAAAAATTTTTTAAAGTAAAAGAAAAAAAAAGGAGAGAAAGAAGAGAGCAACCAAACCAAAAAACAAATCCACCCATGATAACAAGTGCTAAAAACTATACTAAAAAAAAAAGAAAAAAACAAACCAACAGAGAGAATCCTAGGACAAATGGTAAAAGCAAAGCTATACAGAGAAAATGACACACAGAAGCATACACATACACACTCACAAAAAGAGAAAAAGGAAAAAAAAAATATCGTTTCCCCCAAAGTCCATCTCCTCAATTTGGGATGATTCGTTGTCTCTTCAGGTATTCCACAGATGCAGTTACATCATGTTGATTGTGGCGATTTAATCCGCTGTTCCTGAGGCTGCTGGGAGAGATTTCCCTTTCTCTTCTTTGTCCGCACAGCTCCTGGGGTTCAGCTTTGGATTTGGACCTGCCTCTGCGTGTAGGTCGCCTAAGGGCGTCTGTTCTTTGCTCAGACAGGACGGGGTTAAAGGAGCAGCTGATGAGGGGGCTCTGACTCACTCAGGCCGGGGGGGAGGGAGGGGCAGGGAATGCGGGGTGAGCCTGCGGTGGCAGAGGCCGGCATGACGTTGCACCAGCCTGAGGCGCGCCGTGTGTTCTCCCGGGGAAGTTGTCCCTGCATCACGGAACCCTGGCAGTGGCGGGCTGCACAGGGTCCCGGGAGGGGCAGTGTGGATAGTGACCTGTGCTTGCACACAGGCTTCTTGGTGGCTGCAGCAGCAGCCTTAGCGTCTCATGCCCTTCTCTGGGGTGTGCGCTGATAGCCGCGCCACGCACCCGTCTCTGGAGCTCCTTTAAGCGGCGCTCTTAATCCCCTCTCCTCGCGCACCAGGAAACAAAGAGGCAAGAAAATGTCTCCTGCCTCTTCGTCAGCTCCAGACCTTTTCCCGGACTCCCTCCCCGCTAGCTGTGGCACTCTAGCCCCTCCAGGCTGTGTTCACGCAGCCAACCCCCGTCCTCTCCCTGGGATCCGACTGAAGCCCGAGCCTCAGCTCCCAGCCCGCACCCGTCCCGGCGGGTGAGCTGACAAGCCTCTCGGGCTGGTGAGTGCTGGTCGCACCGATCCTCTGTGTGGGGATCTCTCCGCTTTGCCCTCCGCACCCCTGTTGCTGCGCTCTCCTCCGTGGCTCTGAAGCTTCCCCCCTCCGCCACCCGCAGTCTCTGCCCGTGAAGGGGCTTCCTAGTGTGTGGAAACCTTTCCTCCTTCATAGCTCCCTCACACTGGTGCAGGTCCCGTCCCTATTCTTTTGTCTCTGTTTTTTCTTTTTTCTTTTGCCATACCCAGGTACATGGGGAGTTTCTTGCCTTTTGGGAGGTCTGAGGTCTTCTGCCAGCGTTCAGTAGGTGTTCTGTAGGAGTTGTTCCACGTGTAGATGTATTTCTGATGTATCTGTGGGGAGGAAGGTGATCTCCGCGTCTTACTCTTCTGCCATCTTGAAGCTCTGCCCCCCTGGCTCCTTCTTGATGTTGTTGAATTACTCAGTGAACTCACTGGAGCTATTCTACCTCTGGACATCCTGTTTTGTGATATAGTAAAAGTCATTGTTTAAGCCAATTTTACTCAGCCTTTTACTATTTTCAATGGAAACATGCTAATTGATACAGTGTAATGTCATGTAATTATAATTCTGGTTTCTGTGTCTTCTTTAATCGTAGTTGCCAGAATGAGCTGACGTCTGAAAATTGCTCAGCAGGACCAGGCATAGCATGGGCCTCTTCTCTTGTGGTTTCACTTGCCAATGACCACTATCTTGATAATTGTAAGTATTTAAACTTATATTAACCAGTTATATTTCTTCATACCTTGAGTTAATGTTTAAGTACAATTATGTAAATATTGAATTATAAAATTATTAATCTTATAGGGTCCCATTTTGCTGCAATTTCATTTCCTCTCTTAAGTTCTTTGGATACCATCATTCTGGGGCCAACCTGAATGGGTGATTACTTCAGACAGTATAAGGAATGCTATAGATCTTTCGTTACGTTAGCACAGCCATCGCCTTTGAATTGACATAGTGTTTTCCTAACGGAAATGTGACTTAAAATGTGTCTTAGGTCTTAAAATTAGGTGTCTTAAAATTAACTTTCCTCCTTTTTTTTAAAAGTCATGAGGACAGGATCATGCACTAGCAGCTGTAGATTAAGAAGACTGAACATATGTGAATTGGGATACGTGTTGTGATAAATGAAACAAAAAATTAACTTGACATATATTTCAGATATATTTAATTTTTCTGCTGGATGATTACTAGACATAGGTGTTAATTCATTCATGTAAATCACCAGGGTTACAATTTATAGGAGCCTTATAAAATAAATACTGTTGGATAATGATCAAGTCTATACGGAGGCCTTACCACCTTTAGGAAATCTTCCTTAATTAATTTCACTCCTGAATAAGACACTCCGTTTTGGCTACTATCTCTTTACACTCTCTTACTGTGTATAGTTACTGACGAGTAGTATCCCCCTTTCATAGTAAAGGGGGAGTAACCTTTCTTTTAAGGAGGTTCCATGAAGAGATTTGTCATTAGCTACCAGACCACGAATTTAGAGGATGGGGGTCTCAGTTAAGGGTGACAGGGTACCCTTAGGTATTTTATCAGTCATCTAGGCAAAGTAAACTGTGAGTGAGCTGCACAGATGGGGCCTGTTCAGAGAGACCCTTAGGAAAGTACTCACGTGGGACCCGGGCCCTTGGCATTGCAGTATAGTGATTTCTTCTTTTCTTGGTGTTCAGTAGACTAATAGATTATGATCACTGTTCTTAATCAAAGACCAACACCCCTATTCCCCTTTCTGGTAGATAGGCTGCTGTATATTTAGAATGAGGAGGAAGAAAAGAAATATCTGCATAAAGCTTAAGAAATACCTGCTTAAAACCTGTTAATTGAGAACACCTGCTTGCCAGCACTTTTAGTAGGTATGTCTGTAGAGAGAGACTGGGAAGAAACTGTTCTTTCCTGTTCCATATAAGGCAAAACAAAGGTGTGAAGGATGTCACTGTGGGTTTTTGATTTCTGTCCATAGACAAGTCAAAACCTTTTTCAGGATTCTGTCTACTTTCTGGGAAAACTTCCTCCAATTCAGTCCCTACAGAAACTCACCTGTAGGGGTGAAATGTCTTTTCATTTTCCGCTTCACTCCCTAATTGAGCAATACCAGCTTTGGATGATTAAAATTCTTTCACTTTCAGGCAGACTTCTGGAAGTAGTATGAGTAATATTGAGATATTGTTTGGCATTTCATTTGATAGGAAATAAAAACATGTGAGTCTCATCTTCTGGCATCCTGAAATTTCCACCCATCTTGATATAAAGAATTAAAGTACAGTTTATGCTGGAGATGAGAGGTTTCCGTAATCTGGGAGAATATTAGGACAGGCCCTAAAAATTCTGTCTTTAATGGCATCCATGAGGCCCACAGTCTCAGATTAGTGTTGAATCACTAGCTCCTTTGGGGAATAAGAATGTGAATATTTGTTGGGACCAAGGGGTTTATGTAGCTATTATGCTGGACTCCATAAGCTTGACTGCTTTTTATGCTTCTTACACAAAGTGAAATAGTAAAGTCTTTTTGAAATTTAGTGTGTCTCATTTGTATTAAGGAGTGCCAAGAAAACTGTGTGTGTGTGTGTGTGTGTGTGTGTGTCTGTGAAAAATCACAGGGCAGAGCAGTGATCACTTGTTAGCCCCTCTGTCCTCTGGGAGAAACTTTTTCAAATGCTAAAAGCTTTCAAATTCTGTGTTTCATTTCAATAAGGGAGGTGAAATTCCATTGTAGGGTCACATAAAGCCCCATCTAATTATATAATAGATCACATTCATTTCCACATTTCAGAGTATTCTTACATGTTTTGCAAGTGTTTTTGTCCAGTTTCTATCCTATAATGCCTGTAAGCCTTTTTGTGAACAAATCTGTATTCTAATTCTTTTGTATCTTGCACATGACGCACTGCAAACTGCAGGGATTCAGTAAATCCTTATAACTTGTCAGTTTTAACTAGTAGATAAGATAGTCCTTTAAAGGTTACAAAAAAACTTTAGCAATTAGCAGCAGGAGCAGCCTTAAGCTCTTTTTTTAAGGAATACATTCAGGGAAGGATGTGTAAACATTTCAGTTGTCTTAGTAGCATTCTGCCTGTGATTTCCACTTCTTAAGTAATAGACTTATATAATTTAAGCACATTAGCTACTGTCATCATCTAATCTATTCAGTATATAATTGTCCGATATAGATTTTCTTTTTTACATCCCTGTTGACTATACCTTACTTCCTGTTTTGTTTTTCAGGATCTTTTCATTGTTAGTTCAAATGCCAGTTTTCTTGCCCAGTCAAGTAAGACGTAAAGTACAGGAGGGAGGCTGGGTCTTTGGGGTATCAAGACTGCTCTTTCCCCTGGGCTCATTTGACCCATTATTTGCCTTCTATCTGCTAGAGTGCACAACTGACCAACAATTGGCATTTAATGGTGACAATGAAGCCTATAGTCTCAGAGAGATGCAGGTACCCAAGGCTACAGCTGAAGGAAGAAACAAACACACCAAAATAGATGTATCTGCCTTGGTTAATAAAGATCACAGATGGAAATACTTTTTTTCCCCCTGCGGACATTCTGGGATTTTAGAACTGATGCTATTAATCAATCTGTCCCAAAACAGAAACAGTTGCAAATATGTAATATAGAGTATCCGTGGAATAGAAAACAAACCTTTAACTAAGCCTCTTTTTTTTTGAAGTTGGAAAATGTTGCCAGCCTGTTTTTGATGTAACTGAAAATGTTTAGAAGCTTTCATGAAGAGTTGATTAATATATCAAAATCAAAAAAGGCAATTTTCACTGTTGGTGGGAATGTAAATTGATACAGCCACTATGGAGAACAGTATGGAGTTTCCTTATAAAACTAAAAATAGAACTACCATACGACCCAGCAATCCCACTACTGGGTATATACCCTGAGAAAACCATAGTTCAAAAAGAGTCATGTACCACAGTGTTCCTTGCAGCTCTATTTACAATAGCCAGGACATGGAAGCAACCTAAGTGTCCATCGACAGATGAATGAATAAAGATGTGGCACATATATACAATGGAATATTACTCAGCCATGAAAAGAAACGAAGTTGAGTTATTTGTAGTGAGGTGGATGGACCTAGAGTCTGTCATACAGAGTGAAGTAAGTCAGAAAGAGAAAAACAAATACTGTATGGAATCTTATTTAAAAAAATCCTATATATAGAATCTTAAAAAAGGAAATGGTTCTGAAGAACCTAGGGACAGGACAGGACTAAAGACACAGATGTAGAGAATGGACTTGAGGACACGGGGAGGGGGAAGGGTAAGCTGGGACGAAATGAGAGAGCGGCATGGACATACATACACTACCAAATGTAAAACAGATAGCTAGTGGGAAGCAGCCGCATAGCACAGGGAGATCAGCTCGGTGCTTTGTGACCACCTAGAGGGGTGGGATAGGGAGGGTGGGAGGGAGACGCAAGAGGGAGGAATATGGGGATATATGTATACGTATAGTTGATTCACTTTGTTATAAAGCAGAAACCAACACAACATGGTGAAGCAATTATACTCCAATAAAGAGGTTAAAAAAAAAAAAGGCAATTTTGAGTCTAATTTTGATTGTTTACTGTGTAATACAGGATTCTTGGCTTTGCAGGGTGAATTCTGCCATGCAGGGTGAAAAATGACTGTCAGTGTGAAACAAAGTAGTCTATTGAAAAGAACATTGTGTCTAGTAGGGAACAGCTGATACCAGCCCGATGAGTGATATCTTGAACTGTAATTCCAGAAGGAGAGAGAGCCCAGATTTGGCCAAGGCTGGGGGTGGGGGTTCTTTTGCCCCACCCACCTCTGAAGCAAGAATCCCAAGGTGGGGAGTTGGTTGGGAGGCACTCTGGTCTGGAGACTGGAGGAACCAGGATAGTTTGGGAGCTTGATTAGCTGCACAGACTAGAGTATCCCCACAAAGGTGGAAGTGATATCATGAGGGAAGTGTAGGAGGGCCTTGGAGTTTTACTATGCTCCAAGAAGCTTTTCTGAGGGCTGCTTGATTTTCTAAATATGAATGAATTGAAGTAGTTATATTTTCATTCTCAGCTTTTGGAAGAAGGGGCCATAGTTCAAGAAAACTTGCTGTACTAGGAAAGAAACGAGTGAACGCTAACCAAGAGCTTCTGCCTATTTGGGTAAAAGATGAGTACTCAAGGAGAGAAAAATGCCTGCCCTAGAGTGATTTTACAAATTCCCTTTTCCAGGAAAGTCCTAATTTCAAATATTTTCCCCATTATTTCAATCATTGACATCTCCCGGAAACTCAGTATTCTGGTAGCTAATAGCACTATATCTGCTGGACTGTCTTTCGAACCCAGAAGCAACACAACAGCCTGTTTAGAACCACAGGTCTTGGTTTGGGGTTCAGAAAATAATGTCACTGTATGTAGAAGGAGGTGATTGAACAAAAATACACAAAATCAACTAAATTTCATACCTCGTTGGGGAGATACTAAAGTATCTGGGCCAGGTTGTCGTGTAGCCTCTGCTTGAATATCTTCCCTGATAGACTGGGGAGAAGGCATCTAATTATTAGTAAGCTTTGTATCTTTAGTCAAACCTGTTTCATCTGGATCAACAGAGAATGTCCTTTTGTTTGTCGTGATGATCCTTTTCAGATAGGCAGATGGTTATTTTATCCCTGTGAGTCTTTTCTCTCCCAGGCCAAGCTTCACCAAGCCTTATGTTCATAACAATATTTTCACCATTCTAGTGGCCGTAGCACTCTACTTTGGCTGTGGTTTTCCTAGTCTAGTTTCTGCAGAACTGCATCCCCCCTCCCTTTAAAAAGTCTTGAATAATACAGTTTAATATCATTTTAGTTCATTTGACAGCCACATCTTAATGGTGTTTTATATTAAGCTTGTGGTCGATTGATGCCTCTTGGTCTGTTTCAAATAAATGAGTATTTCCCCCATCTCTTCCTTCCCGCACCATGTACCTGCATTTGACTCTTAAAATTGGCATATGGGTCTTTACCTTTATACCTAATATATATGTTTTTGGAATTCTGACTTGCCATTCAAATCTGTCAAACTCTTGTAAAATCTTGATCCTTCATCTAATGTACTGGCTTTCCTGTCAGCTGCACATTTAAGTAGGTTTTTCCATGTTTTTGTAAGTGTTATCATAGTATTGTAAAAAAGGCATGCACTTTGCAGTGAGACAATCTTGGTTTTTAATCCCAGCTTCCTGTACCTGCTGTCTAATGTTGGCATGTTATTGAAACTCCCCAAGCCCAGTTTCCTCATATCAAAATGAAGGTGATAACAATTTCTACCTTTTAGGTTTGTTGTGAGCATTCACAATAATATAAGTACCTGTTGCTGAGTAGGTGATGGTTTTGGTAATAATAATAATAATAAATGTTTTTGTGACATGGGCTCAGAATCAATTCTCTTATTTTCTTTCTCCTTATCTGAGTCAAATTTAATATGTTGGATAGGGCTAAGAACAGCCATAGAGCCTCTAGAGACCATTCTCTAGGTTGACATCCATTAATTAGACAAATATTATTGAGAAATAAATATTTATTGAGCACAGCTATACTTCAGTACTGTTCTAGTGATTAGGGGTATAGTGGTTAAAAAAAAAAAGACAGCAAAATCCCAGCCCTCATGGAGCTGACGTTCAAAAGGGCAGGGCTTACCATATAACGTAGGGACATCATTCACATAGAATTTGTTGGCTCTGCAAAAGGAGGAGACAGACATACATGCATATATAAATATATACATACATACAGACAGACACACACATACATCTCATAGTGTATATAATACAATGTCAGATGGTAGTAAGAGCTAGAATGTATAATGTGACATTAGCTAATTGCAAGAACTATGTAGACAAATAAAACAAGGTACTCAGAGTATGATAGGGGGCAAATGCTATCTTAGATGATTAGAGAAGACCTCTCTAAGGAGGCGACATTGGGGAGAGTCCTGTTGGAGGGAGGGTGAGAGCTATGCAACTCTCTGCAGGGAAAGGCTCTAGTCAGAAGGACACTGATTTATAAATTCAAGCATTTTTGGTATGAATGGTCAACCAGACATTTATTTTCTTAAAAACAATGTCTTACTTACCCATCAGATGTCAAGAGTATTAAGAGACTTTGTAAATATGCTTGCCCTAATTGATATAAACCACAGATGGATCTGAGCTTGTTTGGGGGTTTTGGGAAGGCACAGGATTTGTATTCCCTTGTTCATATGAAGGTTTTTCTCTCTCTGGTGTTTCTCTCTGAGAAGATATACGACTTCATGGAATGTAAAGCAAAGGGGACCCCATCAGCCAGCCAGATCATCTGAGTCAACCCTGGTAACCCAAAGAGTTATAGGAGCCTCAGCCAGGTTGCTCTCACATCTCTCATGGTGTAGATGGCATCCCCACTTTCACCAGTCCTTAAACCTACAAAGAAGAGGAATGCAGGATCTTTATTACTTTTCCCCAGTGAATTTGTCCTGAATCCTAGTGATTACCACTTCCTTTTCTAAGGGCTCACAAATTGTCTATATAATCATTTTAGAGTATTACCGAGTTTCGAAGTCAAGCTTGTGGATCTGTACATCACGGAATACACCGTTTTTCTCAAGTTCAAAAATTGGTATACTGTATTTCTAGCTCCATTGCCCTGGTACCTTTTCTAGTCTCTATGATCCCTTAAAGATTACTGACAGTGATGCTTAGATTACATCTGCAAAGTCTCTCCATACTCTGGGATGTAATTTGTTTAGGCCTGGAGGCTTGAACTCATTTAAAACAGCAAGATGGTCTCTTGCTATCACCTTACTTATCTCATACTTCAATTCCTTCTAAACTACATTTATTCAACCCTCCTGAGTTTAAAGATCATTCTCCTTGATAAAGAAGATGGAAATACAACAGAAGTTGAGATATATGACTTTCTCTTTGTTGATTGTTAATGTTGTATCATGTGCCCCAAGCAGTGAGTGTGTTTTTTAGGTTCATCCTTTTTACTTTGATTGTAGCTGATAAGGGGTGTGTGTGTGTTTCCGATTTTGTGGATGAAAGGCTTAAGCATATTTCACATAAGCATATCACTACAATGCATTGAGGGATTAACTCTCCTATCATGTTCTTTCAGTTCAATACTCCTATGCACATTTTCTCTTGTTTTAGCATTTAGTTATGAGCGAAGGCTCTGGAACCACACAGTCCAAGGGCAGATCCTGGCTGTTCTACTTCCTGTAGCAGTGAGACCATGGGCAGGTTAGTTAACCTCTCTGAACCTGATTTACCTCACCTGTAAAATGGAGGTAATAATGCCTACCTCCTAGGACTTCAGAGTCAATGATTTAATACACATAAAGTGCTTAGAATAGTGTTTGGTACATAGTAAGTGCTTATCACAACCAGCACCACCATAATCATTTGTAATGCATTCCTGTGATCTTTCAAATATATTTAAAGAGTCTGACCTCATCCGAGAGCTTCCTGGTCAGCCACAGTTTGCCCATTCAATCCAATTTTTGTATCTTGTGTTTCTGTGTATCCAGTTCCAAACAGTGAGAATTCATAGGAATAGTGATGATGTGAGGCTCTCACAGACCATGAATCATCAAAGAAAGATTAAATTACATTTAGTGTGCTTATGGTAGCAGCAAAATAAATGGATGAATTTTTTTAAAGACTGTCATTTGAATCTGGTTTGAAATTTTAAAAAAAGGACTTTCTTCCTCATCAGGGAATTCAAGTAACCAGTACACCCATTTCCAAGCCTTCTGGCTTAGTTAGAATGCTAAAGGAAAGCTTATCTTAGTCCCAGATGAAGGCAAACAGCTCCATAACACCTCATGGGAATCCTAAAATATTGTTTCATAACAATATGAAAAGGTAAACTTGCAATCACCAAGGGAATCTGGAGCTATCAGATCTTGGGACAATAGTAGGGACTTTGGTGGAAGCTTTGATAGATTTGAGTGGTTGCTGTATGCAAGGGACTCTCCATTCCCCTGCCTTTATGTTTTCATGATGGATTTCCTTTGTCATAACAATCATAACATTCCTGGAATTTTCTGATAGGAGAAAGAACTAAACTTACTTAACTCAGGCCTTTTTTCTTGGAGGTCTCCATTCTACAGGGTACTGACACATGTTAGAAACTTACAGAAGCAGCTCCTGCCTGGGTGGGGAGGGTTCTACAGTAGTGTAGTGATGCCTGTGATTGGTGGGTAAATCTGCCTAGTCAAGAAGTAGTGTTAGCAAGTCCATTTGTGCCCAAACATCAAGCCAAATTCTCAAATCAGTTTTATCAGTAATAATAATAAAGCTGATGTTTTGATCTCTATTTGTCTGTCTTCCTTGTCTTGTTTCTCAATATATTCTTAACTTGAGAACTTGATATTATTTATTGATCCTCTCCTACCTCCAATGATGCAAACAATAAGACTGAAGATAAGCAATATTCAGTATCTCCTTTCTTCAAATGTAACCAAGATATGAACCAAGACTGTCTTTAAGCAGCCTGTGCAAAAATAACCTGGTTGACTTTTCCCTGGGAAAGCCTGCCCTTATTTCTACCTTTCATCAGGGTCAAACAGACAAACAAATAAACCTAGAAACCTGTGATGAAAAAGGAGCTATTGGCGGCACCTAGGCAGAGGGAAAAGCTATTTTGAGCTGATTGGAAAATGACTTTCAGAACTGGGGTGGGAGGCTATTTTTTCAGAATAGAAGGTAGTGGAGTGTCAGTGTCCCAGGGAAAAGGTAAAGTTTGAGCAGCATGAAGGGCAGAGGTCATGTAGATGCACAAAAACTAAGATTGGAAGTTTCTTAAAATTGTTGTCTGTACAAAGATCCATGCGGTGCCTAGATGCATTTTTAATCTCTCTTAACAAGTTCATACCAAGCTTCATCCTTATTGAGCTAGAGAGAGTTAAAGAGTAGACTAGAGAGTGGAAATAGGGCAAAAGATGGCCTGGATGTACAGGAAATGGGATGGATGTGAAGAACCCAAGAAGTAGGACCAGTTTTGAAAACTAGTTGATGAGCACAATTCAAACAGATTGACCAGAAGAGCAAACCCTAGAAGTGCTATACAGGACCTTCCAGGAGTGGAAGGAAATGAGCAGAGGAAAAATTAGAGTTCTTAAGGTGGAGAACCAAGGAGAACTCCAGTGAACCACAGAGTTAATTCCAGGAAAGCCCAAAGATAGTGAGCATTCTTTGGAATTCAAATGGGAGATTGGTTTTCCTAGAGGCCAGATACCAGAGTTGAATCTAAATCCAAAATTCATGAACTATTTATTGATCAATTGCTATATGCCCATCACCGTGCTGGAAACTGGTAAAAAAAATGGTGAGGCAACATGACGTAAGTCTTGCTGTCTTGGAGCTTACAATCTGGTGAGAGGTAGGGTCAATTAAGAAGTTGCAAGTGCCATGTGGTGCAGGGTGCCATGGCAACACAGAGGCTGTACCTGATCCAGTAGCTGGGAGGTAGGTCAGGAAAATCTTTCTGGAGAAAGTTCCTTCTAAGCTGAGACCAAAAGACAAGTCAGAATTAGGTGATCAGGGAAGAGCATTCCAGGCAAAATGAGTAGGAAGTGGCAAGGCCTGGGGGTTGGGTGAGAAAGAGCTTCAGAGTTAGGCACTCAGAAAGCTGCAAGTGGGTCAACATCATGCTCCAGGTACTTTTTGTAGGTAGTCACTTTGCCTGAGGTTTGAGTCTGCAGAAAAAATAAAAATGGGCCTTGGCAAGGTCTCCAGGTGGAGAATGTCCTTTGGTGTCTGTTCGTTGGGATGCAAAGGATAGAGGAATAAAAAGTGGCATTGATGGGAGCTCCAGGCGAGTGGAGTGGGTGTTGTGAGATTCTCTGGATGCTGAGGCAATGGGCAGAGGGACAGCATGCCACTAAGTCCAGAAGAAAAGAATAATACTGCATAGGAAATTGAACCTTGTGCATGGCCAGGAAAAAAACACAATTTAGTTTTATATGTTACATTTTAATAATAGTCACTTGTAACTGCATAATGAAATTTGCGAACAAAAGTTCATTTCCAGAAGAATAATCTCTAACTGATATGCAGTGCCTCAGTAGGATTTGGCCAGGTTTTAATTTTAGTTTGAATAAATAATGTAAGATACTAGGCTGGTGAGATAAAAGGAAATCTCTGTACTTTCATCGCTCCATGATGGAAATAATAACTACTTTATTTCAAAACAAGTTTCCAATTAGTTTCTGTGAAATATTATTATCCCCTTTTTTCAGATGCTGTAGCTCATTTTGAAACTTAATTTTGATAATATATAAACATTTCTGAAACTTGCTCTACAGGAATGACAGTTATATTTGGAGGGAGGAATGCTGTTGAGCTGTAACTGTATTATTTGGGTCTACTCTAAATAATAGTAAAAATAAATAAAAGAGAATTAGTCAAAGTAATCTTGTTTCATGGCTGTTCATGACCTGGCATGGACTTAACTTTACCCTAGAGTATAGATCAAGGTTACTTCCTCCAAAGTTGTTCAATGGACTTTTTTTCCTTCAAGACTAGTTATGCTTCACTTGAGGTTATATATTGCCTTTTCCCCATTTAAATAGGTGATATTATTTAAATAATTAATGTACTCATTCATTAAACACAATGAGCACTAACTGTGTAACAGACACTGGGCCAGGTACTGGGGTTTGTGTGGTGAATCAGGCAACTGTGACCTTTCTTTTGAGGTGCTTAGGTTAGAGGTACTTGAGGAATTCCAAAGGTACTTAGTGGGGAGAGATTCTTCCACCCAAGTTTTCCCCTAGAGCCTGTAAAAATAAAGACCACATATTTTAATTAGTATTTTAACTCAGGACCTGACCGTTGTCTCTGAATCATTCCAGATGGATAAACTGAGGCACAGATTACTCAGGCTCAAATGTAATAAAGTGTGATTGTAATGAAGTGGTGATTTCAGCTGAGAGGTTGGTCCCCTGATGAGTTCCTCACTCCCTAGGCCCCATATGCTCACTTTTCTATGATTGCAGTGTACTGTTCACTCTGTTTTTGTTCCCTCAATGCGGAAAGGCAGACTGGTGATGCTATTTTTCAGATGAAGAAGACAAGGCAGGGGAAGTTTACCCAAGGCCACTTAACACTTTTATGGAGGAGCCAGAATCACAACTCCTACCCTTTGAGTTTCCAGGCTGTTGCCTAGCTACCAAACCTCCCTGCCTCTTCCACTGCACAGCAGCCGAGCAGGCACTTAATAATCATAATTGATGGTGCTGGCTAAAAGGGAGAGCTCAGAGTGATTCTGGGAGTTTGTTTTTCACATACCAGTGAATTTTATTCTTCTTGTGGTCAGTCAGTAACCTCTACCCATTTGTTTTAGATAACATCCTTGTCTTAGTCCACAATGTAGCTTTCTTATCTACATTGGTGACTTCTCTCTCTTTCTCAACTATTCTCTGGGGGAATTCAGTTGCTGTCTACAGGTATTACATATTAAAAAACAAAAACAGAACAATGTCTGCCCTGGGGCTTCCCAGAGAAGTCTCACTGTAGCTGTCTATATGATCCGAGTGATAGAAAACTCAATACAAACTTGCTTAAACAGAAAGAATTAGTTGACTCATATTAAAAAAAAAAAGGGTAAACTGGCTTTAGGAATGGCTTGTCTAGGGGCCAAACAGTGTGACAGGGATCAGTCTCTTGGGTACCTTTGGCCACTTAGAGAAGCAAGATGACCACATACTCATACCACCATACAGGAAGACGGATTTGCTCTTGAGGAGCCCCAGCTAAGGCATCACTGTGACTCAGTTGCTCTGATTGGATTATATGCCCACAGTCCAAGAGACACCCTGCCCAGGGTGATGGGAGGGATGGGATATGTGGATTAGTTTAGGTTAATTACTGTCCATCCCTAGAACTGGGGATGAGGGTGTGGTCAGCCTCATGGAGATCAGATTGGTCAACAGTGGGAGCGGTGAAGTCCTTAAAGGAAATTAGGACATTACTGCTGTAAGGAGGGGGAAACGAGTACTGGGAAGGTAACCAAAAGTGCTCATTACCAGGGAGAAAGTTCCTGACTTCTGTTTTGAGCATGTGTGTGAGGTTCTTTTAAGGCATTCAAGAGATGATGGATGCATGGACTAAATCTCAGAGGAGAGTTCTGGGCTGGATACACCTTGGGAGTAATTTGCATAAAAGTAGTCATTGAAACTAAGGGAGTGGATACAGTCAACTAGGGGGAGGAATATACACTGAGAAGAGAAGAGGACGAAGGACCAAGTATTGAAGGATTCTAGCATTGAGTTGGAATTCTTCTAGTTAAAGGAGAATTAACCTGAAAATAGAAGAAGGAATAGCCAGAAAGGTAGGAAGAAATCCTGGACTCATTTAATAAGCAATAAAATATAACAACAATAGCTGCTTCCTTGGAATCCATATTCCAGAAACAAGACTTGAGTTCAAAACTGATGGTAATGTAGAGAATTTCAGTTCCACGAGTTAAGTGTTATATTGGAGGTATGAACCCCCAGCGCCTCCAATGGGAGCACAAAGAAGAGCATGGCTAATTGTTCTTGGGGGAGAAAGGGATCATGTGAGAAGTCTTGAAAGATGAAAAAGATGTTGCCAGTTGGAGAAGGAAAAAACTCCAGGTCCAAGCTGAACTTACATAGGAGATTTAGGAAGGAATCAGAACTAAGAGAGGGTAACCTAAACTATGAGCACTTTAGGAAATAGGCAAGGACTGAGTAGGGTTATGTTGGCTAAGGGAGAAAAGCTGGAGGTATCATATAGGTCATGTTTGTGGATGGCTATTTATCTTAGGGCTTGACTGTATCACTCCATCACTTCAAAAAGTAACTTGACTGGCCTTTATCCTGGATTGGCTGGTTGGTTGACATATTATCTGTGTCTGTGTGTGTGTGTGTGTGTGTGTGTGTGTGTGTGTGTGTGTGTGTGTGTTGCATTAGAAAGATAGACTCTAAATTAAAAGGTTTTTATTAGGTTGATATTGACTTCTTGCTTACTGTCACTTCCAAAGCGAGGACAGGAAGAACTATGGTTACATTTCAACAAAGGTGATTTAAGTTAGACATTAGGAAGTGTTTTCTTATCAGTGACATTTGTCTGCATCAGCCTTCCAAGTTATAGGCTCAGTCAGACAATGATAACAGTCAAAGAAAGGAAGACTGTACAACTAACAAGCAAACAAACAAAAACCGAAATAACTAAAATCTGTAAAGTTTATTGGGGATGGGAGAGTTGAGGAAGTTAAATCTGGAGGGATCACCACAACAATTTCAATTACCTAGGGACCTGTTTCTAAAGGAGTTAAGATTTAGGGATCTGGGTTTTAGGATAGGGCATAATTTCCAGGCATTTCTGGTAGAGGATAGCTGTGATAGGCAGATAAAAATGGCCCCTAAAAAATGTCTACATCCTAATTTTTGAAACCAGTGAGTATATTGTTGCATGGCAAGGAAGAATTTAGGTTGTAGATGAATTTAAGGTTGTTAATCAGCTGACTTTAATATAGGGAAATTATTCTGGATTATCCTGGTAAGCCTCATTTTAAATCATAAGGGTACTTTGAAGTGGAAGAAGAAGACAGAAAAGGGAGTCAGAGAAAGATTTGAAGATGCTATGCTGCTGGTTTTGAAGATGGAGGTAAGGGCCATGAACCAAGGAATGCAGACAGCCTCTAGATGCTGGAAAAGTCAAGGAAGCAGATTATCTTCTAGAGCCTCCAGAAAGGAAGGCTACAGCTCTGCTGACACCTTGGTTGTAGCCCAGTATGAGTCCTTTTGGACTTCTGACCTGCAGAACTATAAGATAATACATTTGTGTTGTTTTAAGCCACTAACTTTGTGGTAATATGTTATATCAACCACAGAAAATGAAACAGTGGCTGAGATGGTCTTATGAATGATAGACATAGAGTCAGTTTTCTTCTGGCATAGACAGAAGGTGGACATAGGGGAGGCCACAGACTCAAGGTGTTGTTATTACCTCTCTTTTGTTAATTTTTAAAACCTTTAATTTTGGGTTAATTTCAGACTTTTAGAAAAGTTACAAAAATAGTACAAAGAGTTCACATTGGTCTCCTAAATGTAAACGTTTTAACACATTTGTTTTATCATATATATAATAAATATTCTATCTATAATTTCATTCTCTATGTGTGTATATATAGTATATATGTGTGTTTATATATTATATATGTATGTATTATTTTCTTTTTTTTTTTCACACACACACACTGTATTTTATTTTTACAAGAGATAAATAGACTGACACCAAGCATTGTACATGGATGACCACAACAAAAGCAACAATGATTGCAATTACCAAACATGAAACACACTTATACTATGTCATAATATTGACATTCAGTCCAGTAATCCTCCACTGTAACAGCTCCTTTACTTTGCAGTGAAAATTGATTTGTATGTATTATTTTCTTCTTGAATTGTTTGAGAGTAAGTTGTAGATATGATGCCCCATTCCCCAAATACTTAATTGTGTGATTCCTAAAAAACATAGCCATGGACAAAATCAGGAAGTTAAAATGACACAACACTCTTAGCCAACCTGAAATCCTATTTAAATGTTGCCAATTGCCACATTAATGTCCTTTACAGCAAAGAGAATATTTTTTTCTGATCCAGGGTCTAACCCAGATCGCATATTGCATTTGGATCTCACATATCATTTGTCTCCTTTAATCTGGAGCAGTAATTCAGCCTGTCTCTATCTTTCATGATCTCCACATTTTTAAAGAGTACAGACCAGTCATTTTGTAGAATGTCCCTCAGTTTGGTTTTGTGTAATGCTTCTGAATGATTAGGACTCATATGCATTTTGGGCAGGAATACAAGAAATGGTACTGTGTCGTTCTCTGTGCATGATATCAGGAGGTACTTGGTTAAGATGTTTGCCAGGCTACTTCACTGTAAAGTTACTATCATTCTCTTTATATTTAGTAAGTGTCTTGTGGGGAGATATTTTGCGACAATATATATCTTGTTTCTCATAACAGTTTCACTCACTAATTTTAGCGTTCATGAATCTTGCATGAAACAAGTAATTCTATGGGGGTTGCCATTTAGTGATTTTTCTGATTATTTAGAATTTAAATTTATGTCTCTAAGAGGTAAGGATTTTAAAAACATAACCCTAATACCTTCATCTCACCCCAAAACAAATTAACGATAATTCCTTAATTGTCCCAATTATAATTTTAAAAATATTTTATTTTGAGGTAATTTTAGATTTTTGGAAGAAATTCAAAAGCAGTATAGAGGGTTGTTGTATACCAGTGATTTTGTGTTGAATATATAGATCATATTGGAAAGAATTGACATCTTAATAATACTGAGTCTTCCAATCCATGAATGTGATTATTTGGTTCTTCTTTGTTTCCTCCTTCAGTATTTTATAAATTTCACCGTACAGATCTTTCACACATATGAAACTAAATTTCATTTTTGGTGTACTATTGTAAATTGAATTTTTAAGAAATTTGAATTCTTATTTGTCATAGAAAAATTGACTTTATATCCGGTAAACTTGCCAAACTCACATACTAGTTCTAAGATGTATTTTTTTGATATATATTTTGGAATTTTCTATGTAGATAATCATGTCATCTGTGAATGGAGACCATTTTCTTTCTTCCTCTCCAATCTGTAAGCCTTTGATGTCCTTTTTTTTTTTTCACTTTTAAAAATTGAGATATAGTTGATATATAATGTTATATAAGTTACAGGTGTACAACATAGTGATTCACAATTTTTAAAGGTTATACTCTGTTTATAGTTATTGTAAAGTAATATGTCTATTTTCCCTGTGTTGTATAATATATACTTATAGCTTATTTATTTTATACATAACAGTTTGTATCTCTTAATCCCCTACCACTATCTTGCCCTTCTTCCTTTCCCTCTCTTCACTGGTAACCGCTAGTTTGTTCTCTATATCTGTGAGTCTTTTTTACTTTTTGTCATATTCACTAGTTTGTTTTATTTTTTAGATTCTACATATAAGTGGTATCATACGGTATTTGTCTTTCTCTGTCTGACTTATTTCACTTAGCATAACACCCTCCAACTCCATCCATGTTGTTGCAAATGGCAAAATTTCCATCTTTTTTATGGCTGAGTAGTATTCGTGTGTGTGTGTGTGTGTGTGTGTGTGTGTGTGTGTGTGTATCACTTCTCCTTAACCATTCATCTATTGATGGACACTTAGGTTGCCTCCATATCTTGGCAATTGTAAATAATGCTTCTATGAACATTGGGGTACAGGTATCTTAGAATTAGTGTTTTGTTTTGTTTTTTTTTTTGATATATGTCCAGGCCTGGAATTTCTGGGTCCTATGGTAGTTCTCGTTTTAATTTTTTGAGAAACCTCCATACTGTTTTCCATAGTGGCTGCACCAGTTTACATTCCTACCAACAGTGAATGAGGGTTTCCTTTTCTCTACGTCCTCACCAATGTTTGTTTTTTGTTATTTGTGGTCTTTATGATGATAGCCATTCCAGGTGTGAGGTGATTTGCATTTCCCTGATGATTAGCAATGTTGAATACCTTTTCCTGTGCCTGTATGTCTTCTTTGGTAAAATGTCTATTCAGGTCTTCTGCCCATTTTTTAAATCAGATTGTTTGTTTTTTTGATGTTGAGTTGTATGAGCTATTTATATATTTTGGATATTAACCCCTTATTGGTCATATCATTAGCAAATATTTTCTCCCATTCAGTAGGTTGTGTTTTAATTTTGTCTATGGTTTCCTTTGCTGTGCAAAACTTTTACGTCTAATTAGGTCCCATTCCTTTGTTTTTGCTTTTATTTCCTTTGCTTTAGGAGACAGATTAAAAAAAAATATTGCTACGATTTATGCTAAAGAGTGTTCTGCCTATGTTTTCTTCTAGGAGTTTTATGGTTTCTGGTCTTACATTTAGGTCTTTAATCCATTGTGAGTTTATTTTTGTGTATGGTGTTAGAGAATGTTCTAATTTCATTCTTTTACATGTAGCTGGTCAGTTTTCCCAGCACCACTTATTGAAGGGACTGTCTTTTCTCCATTGTATATTCTTGCCTTCTTTGTCATAGATTAATTGACCGTAAGTATGTGGGTTTATTTCTGGGCTGTCAATTTTGTTCCATTGATCTATGTGTATGCTTTTGTGCCAGTACCATGCTGTTTTGATTACTGTAGCTTTGTAGTATAGTCTGAAGTCAGGGCACATGATACCTTCAGCTCTTTTCTTCTTTCTGAAGATTGTTTTGGCTATTCAGGGTCTTTTGTGTTACCATACAAATTTTAAAATTATGTGTTCTAGTTCTGTGAAAAATGCCCTTGGAATTTTCTGTGTAGACAATCATGTCATCAGTGAATGGAGACCATTTTCTTTCTTCCTCTCCAATCTGTAAGTCTTTGACTTCCTTTTCTTGTTTTATTGTATTGGCTAGAATGTATCCAGTGTGATGCATCCAGTATGATGTTGAATGGAAGTGGTGAGAGAGGTCATCCCTGCTTGTTCTTAGTGGGTACATTCAGTCTTTTACCATTAGATATTATTTTTTTCTTCTTATTTTCTGTTAGCATTGTGAAGTACATTGATTGATTTTTCAAATCAGCATTCCTGGGATAAACTTAACTTGGTTGTGAGATATTATTCTTTATATATAATGCTCTATCTGATTTGCTAATATTATGTTAACTATTTTAGTTGAGCTCTTCTCATAAGTGTCCATCCAGTGACATCTACCCCAGGTAAGGGTATGGTCACATCTCTTTGCTCCCTATAGGTATCTATCTCTCCTTGTATTTTGGACCAGTTGATACCTCAGTTCTCAAACCCATTAGAGAACTGATACCTCAGTTCTCTAATGGGTTTGAGAAAAGTCATGAATTTGCAGTCATCTGGCCTTTTTTTTTTTTGGTTGTTGCTGTTGTACAGGTGAGAGCAATGCTCTATCCAGCTCTCTATATCCCTGATTGGAAACTGGAGGCTCCACAGCTTTTTCCCCACAATTGTTTGTTTTAGTCAGAATCCAAATAAAATTTATACAACATAATGTTTATATGTCCTTTAAATCTTTTTTGATCTATATTTTCTTCCTCTTTTTCTCTCTTTTTGTTTTTCCTTGCTACTTTCTTTCTGTTATGTCATCGAAGACACTGGGGCTGTCTATCTTATAGAGTTTTTCCCAGTCTGAATTTTGCTGGTGCATCTCTGTGGTGTGGTTTAATATGGTGCCCTGCCTCCTGTTTCCTGTAAACTGGTAGTTATATCTTGAGGCTTTATCAGAATCAGGTTTATTTTTCCTTGTTAATTCATAATCTAGATATTTCTTTTTGTGTATGATGTTATTAGCTATGATATTCAATGCCTAGCTCTATTAATTCACTAGAGCTTTTTTTAAAGCCTCTCTTTTACTGTAATGAACTTTACAGTAAAAATCTGCAATGAAAATTCTGTAATGAAGATGAAGAAAATGAGTCTCAGAGAGGTTAAGTGACTTTCCTAAGGCAATACAGCCAGTTAGTAAAGGTTGTAGCCAGGCCTAGAACCTGTGTCTAATAAATGCAAGTCCTATATGCTTTCTATAGCATACTGCCTCTCTAGACTTTGCATTATTAAGCAATAGGAAGATCGATGTTCCATCCCTAGGCACATGAGACATATTTATCTCTTTTAGGAAGATTGAATTCTGTTTTGCTTAGAGGCATTGGACCATACCAAATGATTATTCAAAAATTTTTCCCCTCAAGTTCTGGGTTATATTCATTTTTATGGATACAATTAAAATTTTTTATGCTAATGCTAGTGTCTGAAATGATAACTCAACTCAAAATCCTGAGCACATTTGGGTTTTTGCTTGCTCCTCCAGTGCTACGGAAGAGAAGACAACAAAAGACGCAAGAGGGAAGAGATATGGGAACATATGTATATGTATAACTGATTTACTTTGTTATAAAGCAGAAACTAACACACCATTGTAAAGCAATTATACTCCAATAAAGATGTTAAAAAAAAAAAACTAACACATGTAGATTAATTACTTAGCAATTTGTTTCTTTTGTATACTGTAGTCAAGACTTGCTGCTGAAGTTTTTCTTCAGCTTGGAGAGAGAGAGCGAGAAAGAGGAGATAAAGAGGGAGACTGTTGCAGTTGGTTTTAATCTATCACCTAAATTTTTCATGAGTTTGTTAGTAAGGTGATATAGTATCTCTCTTGGGGGGCAAGAAATTCCATGAATTATTGGTTAGAGTTTTGTGGAGACAACTGAAGAAAAAGATATTTTTAACACTATAAAAAATAAATTTATCATGTTCACATCAACCAGGGACAGACATATATCTTGACCTGAGCATTCACTTTTCAACAGAAGTGGATGTACTTAGATACCCAGCCTATGTCATCTGATACCTGAATCATGGTCCTAAGCTTATTTTACAAAAGAGGGCATGAGCTTCCCACACTGCAAGTATTTCCTGAAATCTCTATAATTTATTAAATCTATAATAATAAAGATTATTATTGAAACAACTTTTAATCTGTTTCAAATCCAATTTATGAAATAAGGAAGGATGAACTTGGCTTTACGTTTTAACCACAGGGTTCTGGGAATTCCCAAACAGAGGAAGGGCTCTACCTCCCCTACTACCTTTCATGCAGACTTAGAAACTCTTAGGTATGAATGGACTTTTTGGACTGGATAGAACTTTTTGGTCTGGGTTGGGTCAAATGGAGGTACTGGAATCCTGTTGGACATGGGAGAAAATCCAAAGAACCTTTCCAACTTTGAAAACTGTGTCAAGGGTCCAGCACAAGGACCAGGGTGAACAGACGTAAAGTGGGAATTACATTTAGATTCCTAGAATCCTTAGAATATTAAGGTATTGTGGAGTTGTAGTGATTTTCTGGTCCAGCTCATTTTGGTGAGGTGACTTACCTAAAGTCCCCAAATTGCCACTGGCTAAGCAGATGTTGGAATTTTGTTCTCTGGAGCGTTTCCTTAAACTTCTTTACCCCTGGCCTCTGAATTCAGAAGACCTGGGCAAGGGTCTGGCTCTACTGTTAACTGCATCTGTGATCGTGTATAAATCACTAATTGTCACTGAAACTCATTTTCCCCATCTGAAAAATGTGAATAATAATACCTTTCAGGATGTAGTGGATTAAATGGGATAATGTGTTTGGAAGCCCTTTGTAAACTGTAAAGTGCATAGAGAAATTATTAGAGCTGAGGAATCAAACTGAGTCTGGTTAGATCCACTGACATTCCTTAGGAAATTTAACGATAGATCTAGACTTTAGACTTGCCTTCTTCCTGAAAACTTTGGGTGTGAATTGAAGCCCATTAATATCTCATGCAATAAGCTGTGGTGAGGTCGTCAGTCACCACCTCAGTAGGATCATTCAGAAGGGCCCATTTATACTCTGGAAGGAATCTGACTCTTGAGAGTTGTTAGAAGGACTTTGTGGGCATCCCCAACATATTCTTTCTGCTGTGAGAAAAAAATATGTTTAATAGATTTCACTAATGTCTATAGAAGTGTTCACCAGGGATGTTTGGAAAGAGTAGTCTTCACGTTTACAAATATTATCTCATTACGGATAATGGGATGATGAGGTGAAAAATGATCTTGGCTACTTTATGATGCTGCAAAGCCTTCAGACTGAATAATGTATGGTGAATTAGACATAATGGTAGCAAAGAAATAGCTCATTTACTACAAGGTCCACTTAGTTATTTAATCACTTTTACTGTCATATAAATACATACTGCCATGCAAAGTGGTGCAAAGTTAGTAATGGCATAAGATGCAATTGTATAATGACAGCCTAGCAAATACTGTAAAGGGAGAGCCTAATTCTGGACAGTTCTATGATTGAGTCAAGACTCCTCGCGGTGTGTACATTGTAGAAGAGCAGTGATTGGAATCCCTCACTTTATCCCTATATTATTATACATTGTGGAACAGAGAGGCATAAAATTGGCCAGTTAGAGCTGAATCCTGTTTGGGCTTAAGTGAAATCATTAGAGTGAAAATAATTTGGGAAAATACTAGTGGAATATAGAGTTATTATTACATTAATTTAAATTTTTAGATAATTTAGGCCAGCAAATGGAATGGACACTATTAGACACGTATGCTGAAAATATCTATTACCAGAAAAACCTGTCCTGGAGTTATGACAGGCATCAAAATGCCCCATCTGGATTCTGGTGTCGCCTGAAATAATAACCAAAGCACAATTGCCAAATCATGTTACAGATACCAAGTGAGCAGGAACTCGGTGATTAAGAGCAGTCAGTGAGAAGTGGAGTAATTAGAGGGAGCTATACGAAGACCTTGAAGAATGGGAGAAATTTAGGGGAGAGCAGAAAGGTGGATTCCAGGCTGGTTTGTGTTTCAAGAAATTACTCAAGGATAGCAGCTGGAAATGTATGGTTCTAAAATTTTGGCTGGTCCTATTGTTGTAGCCTTGCCCTTCTTCTGGGCCTCCAAGGAGTTTTCAACAAAGAATCAATCTGGGGATCTTGCTCAAAGATGAGCACAAGGGTAGTCTTGACACAGAAGATGCCAGCAGTGGTTAATGAAAGCTTTCTCCCTTCTCAGTCCATTAAATTGTAAAGCAAGTATTCTCTCCTTTAAAAGACCTGTAATAGTTGTCATCATCCTCTGGGCTTAACTCTGCTTCTTAGCAAGAGCTATGACAGAAAACGTATTTGTCAGAGTAGTGCTGTCCAATAGAAGCATAATGCAAGCCATGTATGCAAGCCACATATGCAACTTAAAATTTTCTAGTAGCCACATTAAAAAAGTAAAATAAATCTGATGAAATTATTTTAAAGATTTTTTGATGTGAACCATTTTTAAAGTCTTTATTGAATTTGTTACAACATTGCTTCTGTTTTGGTTTTTTGGCTGTGAGGCATGTGGGATCTTAGCTCCCCCACCAGGGATCGAACCCATACCCTCCACATTGGAAGGTGAAGTCTTAACCACTGGACCGCCAGGGAAGTCCCTGATGAAATTATTTTAATATGTAAAATATATTTAATCCAATATATGTAATCAATATAAAATTATTAATGAGCTATCTTACATTCTTCTTTTCATACCTGATCTTCAAAATCTGATGTGTATTTTACTTTTTTTAAGCACATCTCAATTTGGACTAGCCACATTTAAGCACTCAGCAACCATGTGGCTGGGTGGCTACTGTATTGGACACCACAAAATTTTCTTCCTCCTTTGCAGAGTGGCACTGCTTGAGTTTAATTCTGTATTTGAGGATGTATGTCCAGAGTGTCTGGGGTGGGGTGGGGACATCTGTCCATACCTAAAGACCCATCCAAAATCAACTCCATATGATCTAAAAAGTTAAAATATTTACCAGAAGAATTTGTATGAATAATGGTTTACTTAATTTTGAAGAGAAAAAAGTCACAAAGGAAAAGATTGATAGATTTACTATTATGAAATGGAAAACTTTTAGAATAATGAAAAAGTCAAAATTATCATTGAAAAAGGGCACCCAACAGATTGGGGGAGATATTTGCCTTTATTATGAGATAGGTTTTAATGAATACTTATACTATGTAAAACTCATTCAAATATAAGAAATAAAATAATACCTCATTTGATTAATGAGATATTTAACAATTTGTAGAAGAAAGCCAATAACTAAGAAAATGTTTAATCTGTCTATTCCTTAAAAAAAGAAAACTAAATCATCATTAAAACAAGGTAACTTCTTGGGACTTCCCTGGTGGCACAGTGGTTAAGAACCCACCTGCCAGTGCAGGGGACATGGGTTCAAGCCCTGGTCTGGGAAGATCCCACATGCTGCGGGTCAACTAGGCCTGTGTGCCACAACTACTGAGCCTGTGTTCTAGAGCCTGCGAGCCACAACTACTGAAGCCCACGTGACTAGAGCCCGTGCTCCGCAGCAAGAGAAGCCACCGCAATGAGAAGCCTGCGCACCGCAATGACGAGTAGCCCCCACTTGCCGCAACTAGAGAAAGCCTGTGCACAGCAACGAAGACTCAATGCAGCTAAAAATAAATAAAAACAAAAAACAAAACAGAAAACAAAAAACAAGGTAACTTCTTATACTTATTTTTGAAGCAAAAATGATAGTGTCCAGTGCTGATAAAATTATAGTAAAAAGTGTACATTGGTAAAATCCTTTTGAGATACAATATGACACAACAGCACTAAAACCTTAAAACTATTCCTATCCTCTTACCTGCAATTCCATTCCTGGGTATATATTCTAAGGAAGTAATACATCAGAAGAAAAGAAAGTATATGTTTGAAAATGTTCATTTCCACTTGTCTATGATAGTGAAAAACTAGAGGGTGGTTAAACAAATGATACTAGATCACCTAAATGTACAATTATGCAGCTGTTAAATTGGTAATTATGACGATTACATGGAAAAATGTTTAAGGCATATTAAGTGGAAAAGAAGAATGCAAAATTGTGAGTACATTTTGATTATAGCAGTATGGAACTATATGTGTGGACAAAGACCAGAAGTGAGTAGATAAAAATAAAAACACCTGTGTAAGAGGTGGAGAGATTATGAATGATTTGGTGTCTTGTTTTACAAATTCCAAGAGATTGATTCAAGATAGTGGGAAAGGAGCATATGTACCTATGCTCCTCCTATCCAAAACCTCATTAAATATAAGAAATGGTATGAGAAAAGAAGTTAAATTTATAATCATCCTGGAAAGCATGGATGAGTGCAATCCGGGATACCTAAAAAAAAAAAAAAAAAAAAAAAAAGCAGATATAATTACATTGATGGAGGAAAATGTAGCAAAATGCCTACAGGTGAGGACTGCTGCAGAGGTGGGGTCAGCCCTGGAGATCATACAACCCGAGTCAGAGTTAAAGCAAAGCTTTTCCTCTATTCGCACAAACACCTCTGACACCAAATGTGTGGGTTTTCTATTTCAAGCTATTCTCCAATTCTCTGTGGACATCAACTGGGTGTCCTACAATTTATTTCAGGTCTAATACTAACTACCCAGAATTAGCACAGACCCCACAGGTTAAGGGCTCAGACCCACAAGGCCAACCCCCACTTCAGACATCAATTGCAAATCTGAGTCTCCTGTACTTTTGACCAACTGGCTGTAAGGGAGTTCCCATGCTCCCTTCCTTGGGCTTGATAATTTACTAGAATAGCTCACAGTACCTGGGAAACATTTACTTACATTTACCAGTTTATTATAAAGGAGACTACAAAGTAATACACATGAAGAGCCAGATGAAGAAGTACATAGGACAAGGTATAGGGAAGGGGGTTTGGAGCTTCCATGACTTCTCTGGACATACCACCTTCCCAGCACCTCTGTGTGGTTGCCAAGTGGGAAGCTCTTTGATGGAAGTTTTAATGGAAGTTTCATTATATAAGATGACATGATAACAGTTTGTAAAGGTAATTTATTTTCCTTTTTAAAAAAATAAATTTCGGATAAGACCAATTTACTTGAATTGGACAAAGGGACACTAAAGTTTGTATAAGAGGAACAGTGGGTATACCAAGAAAAAATAGCCAAAAATGATGTAAAACATATTGTGAAGCTATAGTAGTTTTAAAAGTGTGGGTATTAATTTACAAATAGATAAAGTGAAGAATAGAATGAGGCAGAATTCAGAAACAGACTTAGGTAAATATGGGAATTCAGTTTGTGATGAAGTATTTAATCAATAGAAAAATAACAGACCATTTAATAAATGATGTTGGGATCACAGTCTCTTCATTCAGAAAAAAATCTAGACAGACATCTAGATTATATCATATTTTGTGTATTATACACAAAAATAAATTCCAAGTGTATTAATGAACTAGATGCAAAAACCACCACTACCACAAACCATGCAAGCAAACAAAGCTGTAAAGCTACCATATTGGGAAGTAAAAAAAATATTTGAAAATAATTTTAGATTTACATAGAAGTGCAAAGATAGTACAGAGAGTTTTTGTATATCTTTCTCCCAGATTCCGCTAATGCAAACATCTTACATAACCAAAAAAAAAAAATTGATGACCTCAAGTAAAAAACTAAGCCTATCAAAGACAAATTAACAAAGCTTATGTTGAAATTAAGATTTTGTTCTGAGAGGACAGACTGATATAAAATATTTTCAACATAAATAACAGGAATTTTATTAATATCCAAACATGAGCTCCTACAAATCAGTAACTATAAATGGCAAACACCTCAGTAAAAGTGTGCAGAAAAAAATTAGGCAATTCACAAAAGAAGAAAAACCTAATATGCAAAACATTTATGAAAATAAACTCATCCAAATTGTAATTAGGAAAATAAAAATAAGATAAAAATATTCATCCTTTAGAATATAAAATATCAAAAAACTTGGTAATACCAGATTTCTCCAACAATGCAGTGAAATACATTTTCTGATATACTGTTTGTAGAAATATGAATTGTTCAAGTCTATTTGGAAGGCACTTGGTTAGTATTAATCAAACTTTAAAATTCACACACTCTTTGACTCCGTATTCGATTTCTAGAAGATTTTTCACCCCAAACACCTAAGCACATGTGTAAAGATCTATATATAAGAAAGCTCATTTCAGCATTGCTTATAATAGCAAAAAATTGGAGACAGCATAAATGTTAGTAATTAATAAATTATCGTACACCTTTTCTATGTAATAATATGCAGCCATTAAAAAGAATGAGGTATCTCCACCTTAGGGAACTAGCAAAAGAGGGCAAATTAAATCCAAGGTAAGCAGAAGAAAAGAGATAATAAGAATTAGAGCAAAGAAATTGAAAACAGTGAATCAATAGAGAAAATGAAACCAAAAACTGTTTCTTTGAAAAGGTCAATAAAATCAGTAAGCCTCTAGCCATGCTAACTAAGAAAAAAAAGACAGGACACAAATTTCTAGTATCAGAAATGAAAGAGGGGACATCATTACAGATCCTATGGAAACTAAAAGGATAAAAAAGAATACTATGGACAACTCTGTGGACACAAATTTGATTACCTAGTGAAATGGACCAATTCCTTGAAAGACACAATCTGCCAAAACTTACTCGAGAAGAAATAGATGATCTGAACAGGCCTGTATCTGTTTAAAAAATTGAATCAATAATTAATACCCTTCCAAAACAGAAAGCACCAGGGACAGATGGGTTCACTGGTGAATTCTACCAAACATTTAAGGAAGAAATTATACTAATTCTCTACAGTCTTTCAGTGATAGAAGCAGAAGGTATACTTCCTAACTTATTCTATGAAGCCAGCATTATGCAAATACCAAAACCATGCAAAGATATTACAAGAAAAGAAAACTAAAGACCAATATCCCTCATGAATATAAAAGCAAAAACCTCAATAAAATATTAGCAAATTGAATCCAAAAAATTATAAAAAATTATATACCATGACCAAGTGGGATTTATCCTAGGTATGCAAAGCTGGTTCAACATTTGAAAATCAATTAGTATAATCCAATCACATCAACAGGCTAAAAAAGAAAAATGACATGGTCATGTCAGTAGATGCAGAAAAAGCATTTGACAAAATCCAGCACCCATTCATGGTAAAAATTCTCAGTTAACTATGGATAGAGGGGCACTTTCTCAACTTGATAAGGAATATCTACAAAAAACCTACAGATAACATCATACTAAATGGTGAGAAACTTAAAGCTTTCCCACTAATATCAGGTATAAGGCAAAGATGTCCTCTCTCAATACTTCTTTTCAACATCATACTGCAAGTCCTTGCTAATGCAATAATGCAAGAAAACAAAATGAAATAAAAAGTATACAGATGAAGAAGGAAGACATAACAACTATTTTTGTTTGAAGATGACATGATCATCTACATAGAAAATCTGAAGAATTAAAAGAATCAACAAAAACTCTCTTGGAACTAATGTGTGATTTTAGCAAGGTTGCAGAATACAAGGTTAATATACAGAAGTCAATTGCTTTGCTGTATACCAACAATGAACAAGTAAAATTTGAAATTAAAAACAATACCATTTTTATTAGCATTCCCCAAAAGTGAAATACTTAGGTATAAATCTAACAAAACATGTAGAAGATCTATATGAGGGAACTACAAAACTCTTACAAAATCAAAGAACTAAATAAATGGAGAGATAGTCCATGTTCATGGATAGGAAGACTCAATGTTGTCAACATGGCAGTTCTTCCCAACTTGATCTATAGATTCAATGCAACCCGAATCAAAATCTCAGCAAGTTATTTTGTGGATATTGATGAACTGATTCCAAAATGTATATGGAGAGGCACAAGATCCAAAATAGCAAACACAGTATTGATGGAGAAAAACAAAGTTGAAGGACTGACACAACTTGACTTCAAGACTTTAGTAATCAAGACAGTGTATTAAGGTGAAATAATAGGCAATGGAACAGAATAAAGAAATAGATCCCCGTAAATATAGTCAATCTTTGAAGAAGGCGCGAAGGCAATTCAGTGGAGTAAAGATAGTCTCTTCAACAAATGGTTCTGGAACAACTGAATATCCATATGCCAAAAAAAAAAAAAATTATACACAGAACTTACATCCTTCACAAAAATGAACTAATAATGGAACATAGACCTAAAGGTAAAAAGCAAACCTATAAAACTCCTAGCAGATAACACAGGCAAAAACTCAGATGGCCTTGGGTATGGTGATGCCTTTTTAGAAACAACACTCAAGACACGATCCATGAAAGAAATAATTGGTAAGCTGGACTTCATTAAAATTAAAAACTTCTGCTCTGTGAAAAACAGTAAATGTCAAGAGAACTAGAAGATAAGCCACAGACTGGGAGAAAATCTTTGCAAAAGACAAATCTGATAATGGACTGTTATCCAACATATACACAGAACTCTTAAAATTCAATAATGTAAAACAAACAACCCAATTAAAAAATGGACCAAAGACTTTAACAGACACCTCACCAAAGAAGATAAACAGATGGCAAAGAAGCACATGAAAAGATGATCCATATCATATACCATCAGGGAAATGCAAATTAAAACAATAGTGAGATACCATTATACACCTCTTAGAATGGCCACAATCCAGAACATTGACACCAAATGCTGGTGAGGATGTGGAGCAATAGGAATTCTCATACATTGCTGGTGGGAATGCAAAATGGTATTGTGTTTTGGAAGACAGTTCCATGGTTTCTTACAAGACTAAACATACCCTTACCATACAATCCAGCAATCGAGTTCCTTGGTATTTACCCAAGGAGTTGAAAACTTACATCTACACAGAAACCTGCACAGGCCTGTTTATATCAACTTTATTTGTAATTGCCAAAACTTGGAAACAACCAGGGTGCCCTTTAGTAGGTGAATGGGTAAATAAACTGTGATACATCAGAGAATGGAACTATTCAGCACTAAAACTGAATAGTACTATTTAGTACTATTCAGCACTAAAAAGAAATGAGTTATCAATCCATGAAAAGACATGGAGGAAACTTAAATGCTTATTACTAAGTGAAAGAAGCCAATCTGAAAAGGTCACATACTGTATGATTCCATCTATATGATATCCTTGAAAAGGCAAAGCTATGTAGACAGTGAAAAGATCAGTGGTTGTGGGGTAGAGGGTGAAGAGGAGAGATGAATAGGCAGAGCACAGAAGATTTAAAGGGCAGTGAAAATACTCTGCATGATACTATAGTGGTGGATACATATCATTATACATTTGTCCAAACCTGTAGAATGTACAACACTGAGAGCGAATCCTAAGGTAAGCTATGGATTTTGGGTGATAATGATGTGTCAGTGTAGATTCATCTTTGGTAAAAAATGTACCATTCTAGTGAGTGATGTTGATAGTGGGGAGGCTCTGTGTGAGGGGCAGGGACTATATGGGAAATCTGTGTATCTCCCTCTAAATTTTGTTCAATAAACCTAAAACTGCTCTAAAAAAGTAAAGTCTTAAAAAAAAGGAGATAGAGCCGTGTGTTCAGACTTGGGATGATATGATCTCTAGGATGTGTTGTTAAAGTGAAAAAAGCAAGTCACAGGATGAATAGTAGAGTCTAATCCCCTTTGTGTTAAGAAAGTGTTCATATATGTAAGTAAATCCTTGCAAAAATGATATGAAGGGCACCTGTCAAGGAATAGGGGAAGGAATCATTCATGTTTTAAATTATGTAATTTTGGATGTTTGAATCTTTCACAACATGGATATATCCCCATTCTATTTATGTAATGCAAATTGAAATGAGAAAAGAAATGGCAGATTTTATTTTCTTGTTATCTTTTTACTTTAAGAATATAAAACAATACTTTTCTATTTATAGTGTAAAATGGGGATTTAGAAAGAATGAGGATACCTGAATATGTCCCTCCACAAAAAGCGTCTCTTGATACTGGCTCACATTTCTAAATAGGTCAGGCCACCTTTTGGGAGCACAGCTCTCCATATCAGTTTCTTGTATCTGTCAGGGACTTCCTAACTGGCTCCCCAACCCTGGCCTAGAGCTAAGGAGCCTTCAGTTTCCAGGCACAGGCTGGCAGTTGGCAGTATTTGCTCAAAGGCAGGCTGACGTCCTAATCAGAGTGCTTTGCCTTTAGCACTGGCATTTCAGAAACACTGACAACGGAGGAGGAAGTGACAGATAAGGAGCATATCACTGGCCAGAATGGGCCTTCCTATTTCTCAGATTAAATTGAAACATATGCCCAATTGTGAATTTTAAACAGTATCATCAGGATGTTTGACAGCTCATCCAGGAATATAATATGGTTCTACTGAGGAGGCAAAAGCTGCAGTCCAAATCTCAAAATTTCCCTTCATACATCAGTGAATGAGAGTGCTATATGTATAGCTTTCATATACTTGGGATTGGTGTATATATGTGTGTGTGTGTGCATGTGTTCACCTGTGTGCATGCACACTTCATATGAGTACATGCATGTGTGTCTATGTAACAGCCCCAATCTAAAATATTTTATGTTGTTTTCCTTGGCAACCATTTAAATATTTCCCAAAGATAAAATTTTGATGTTGAAGTCACATTCCCAAGGGGTTGGGGGACAGAGTGGGTAGGTGTGTAGGAGATAGCATGGAGAGCAAATTCTGGTTGTGGCTATGCTGTTTAATGATTTAGGATATCAGTTCTAACTGTGTGTCATCCATCCATCCACTCAACAAGTGTATTTTATTTGTTAAAAAAAAAAAAAGCCAGGAAAAAGTACTGTAGATTTCTGAATGTAGAAAGCAACGCAAGTATTAATCTTTCATGGAACTATTTTGAAAATGGTTCCATTCTGAGAATCTTTTAAATTTTAATTTAAAAACAATTTTTAAACAATTGATGTATTTATGGGCATAATTTTGTGTTCTTGAAAGGAATAGCTTGGATGATCAAGATGTTGCCGGTTTCTACATCCTGTGCAAGATGTGTGGGGCTGAGGCAAGTGTCAAAGAAGTAGTGTATGTGTGTGGTTGTGTGTGTGTGTGAGCGGTGGCTGTGTGGAGTGAGGATAGGAAAGGTCAGGATTAGACCAAGAGCCAAAGTGAGAGCCTTTGTTTTAGCCCCTTCTCTCCTTCCCTTTTTTTTTCCCTTCTTTCCCCCTTTCTTCCTTTTCTCTCTTCTCCTGACTACTCCTACCTTCTCTCCCCCTTCCCCATTTTATTCTGTCTTCCCTTTTCATATCCGCTGTTCTTGTTTTCCCTCTCCCACCTCTTTTGTATACACAGGTATGGGATTTTTAAAGTGTTTTATTATGCTTTTAGAAAGCATCTTTAGCAGAAGACAAACTCATATGAATTAGTACAGTGCTTCAAATCATAGTTGTTCCAGGAATATATCCCAAGTAGCTTTGATAGGGAACATTATTGAACAATTAATAAGTTATATTAATAGTAATCATTGTGAAGAATAAAAACAAAGTTTTTTTAAAAAAGAAAAAATACTTCTAATTCCAAAAAATCATGTTTTTATTGGAATTATCTTCATTTACTTGAATACAAAGAAATCAAAACATTATAAGAAAATGTAGGTTCAAGAAAGTCTCATATTCCCTGTTTTCAGTTCACCTTTTTGCTCAAGAAGTACCTGAATTCAGTTGTGACATTAAATTCTCAAAGTTTGCTTGTGTATTATTAGTACCTATTTGTGATTTTTGTTGCTGGTTTAAAATAATAGAAAGTACTTGGTGTGCACAGATTTGAATTGACAACTAGAATGGCCTATTGCTTAAGATTTAATAAGCGGATGCCAAACCAGAACATCATAAGAATGTCCAAACTAATCAAAACAAAGATTTCATTGTGTCTTAGTGTTTGCTGCTGCTCTCTCCAGAAAGGATGGTGCCCTAGTGGGTTGTGTTGGTTGTCCAGGAGAAAGAAAAAAAAGTGGGTTTACGTTTATTAAATTTTCTGATCTTCAGTTTCTTCTTCTGTGAAATGGGGAGAGTAGTAGTAATATCTACTTAACAGATATTACGAAGTAGATATAGATATAAATGACAAATCTAAGTACTCATGAATTCACTTATGAATTTATAGATATTATACTTCATAGGTATTCATACTATTATGAATACAAAATAAGAGAAATGAGGTATGTGACAAATGCTATCTAAATATTACTTATTATTCAATGCTCAGAAGGGAAAGAGGTCATGGTTTTCAAAAGTTTTGCTCTAAGTTTCATGTTTATGTTTCTAATTTATGGTTTGACCCGCAGCAGCCATGGATATTTACTGATGAAAACTTGGTATGTTTATTGAAAATTTTCTGAAAGAATAATAACATATTCATTAGAAAATTTAAATGGCTATGGTCGTTATCCTCAAAGAGTCCCTGGGACTGTGTTTCTTGAGGAAAACCCATGTATTATTATTCATCTTCACATTCCTGTCACAGTACCTAGTTCACATTGATGCTCAGTAAATATTTGTATCATGACTGGATCTATAACCCCATCTGTGGAAGGCAATGGTGGTCCAGTCCGTTATTGAACAGTTAATACTTGGGAATCAAGCACAAAGAGTCCAAAAGAATACTCCAAATGATCCTTTATCTTCAGGTTGAACTGAGACCATAGGTAGAAGCAGGTTTCAGAGCGGCTCTCTTTTTGTCTTCAGCTTCTATCAACTCCCAGACTCTCAGGGCTCTTAGACTCTTCAAACCTGGCTTTTGGGGGTGCCCCACATATCCAGTCCCCAACCATTCTCTTTGTACCCTCTCTCTCTTCTTCCTCCCATCCCTAATCTCTCCACCCCCATTTTTTCCTCTTCCCCGGGACCTGTGTCTTCTCCTTGGCCTCTGCATCAACTTGTCAACCATCCAGTTCCAGTCAGCTCTACTCTAGAATGAGTGGTGGTAGTGATGGGGGCAGCTTTTGATCCTAAAACCAGACCTTTTATGTTGCCAGTGTTGATATCCCCATGGCATAGCCACCATTTGTTATGATGCTAATAGAGTCTATATCTTCTTCCACCTTGAATCATATTACCAAATTCCTCTTCTGGTACCCAAGCTTAGTATGTACCATGCCCCAGAAGGAGGATGAGGCTGGGATCAGGCTGGGGAGAAAAAAAGAAAGATCATTCCATCACAAATGAATGAACATACTAACATTTCATCACAGAGAATATTCAATTAAGATCTAAAATGTTGTTCCCTCTACACAGACGACCAGAGCTTTGATTATTTTCAGTGAAAGCTAAAGTTACCAGCACCACTGAGGTTGCAATAAGGATCTTTTCTGGCAGCTGAATGTAAAACGAATGAGTTGTAGCAACTGAGAGTGAGTTGTGTATGAAAGCAGGCAGAGTCCCAGGCTCACTGGCCAGTAATTAAATGGTCAGAGAGCACTGCCCAGTGGAAGAAACGAAGGAGTGAGGCCAGTTTAAGATAGTGCTGATGGCCAGCAGCTGAATTCCCTGATAAGATTTTTCTTCCTCAAGAGCCTTCCCGTGAGCAGTGCAAATGGAGTCCTAGCTCCACCACTCATGGCTGTGGAATCTTAGGCAAGTCTCTTGAGCTCTCTGAATCTGAATTTCTTAACCACAAAATGAGATAACAATAACTGATAATATCTGCTCTATTTCATAGGATTGTTGCAAGTATAAGAAAGGGTAAAAATAAATGACCCAAAGAGTTAATCAAATGCTTGTCTTAGATGAGCCAACAGATCCCACTTAGAAAAGGAATTATGGACTAAAAGCCAGAATTAACACTCATTTGTAGCTCTTTGCACCAAAATATATAATTTTTTCCTATATTGAACACTGAATCAATGTATTTAAAAATGATATTCATTATAAGTCCATTCAATCTAGAATCAAGCCAATTTGTTTTGTAATTAATATAGACACAAAGCAAAACTGGCTCTTCAGAATCTTCAAATTGACTTTATCAAATTGATATTGTGTTCAATTCAGATCTCAGATATTGACTTGTGATGAAACATCCTTTTCAGACTCATTATCATCTATGTTAGTGCTTTTAATAATCTCTTACAAGTGCAACCAGGGAAAGCCTGTCTCTCAAGACGCCTGCCCTTTTCAATGTGGGCCCTGGTCATTTTTGCTCAGGAACACAGTGTGACACAGTCACAGTCTCCCTAGCCACTGCTGTCCTTGCCTGTCAGCATCCTAACAGGGAGGGTTTGTCACTCTACGAGTTGGCTCCTCGACTTTGACATTTAGCCATAGTGGCTTGCACTAAACTCCAGACGACTAGAATGTGGCCTAATTAGCAAGGCCATCCCACGCCCCTACCCACTCCTCCCCAGAAGCTTCCTCCAAAGGCCAGCTTTAGAATGAGGTTAGTGCTGGATTTATAGGTTGCAAACCTGGATTTTGATTTCAGCCCCTCATTATATAGAGAGGGGCCTCAGCATTGAGGAGAAAACAAGTCTGACTCTCAGGGGATATGAGATCCAGAGCCTGGTGGGCCCAGAGGGAGAGAGTTAGATATGGGCAGAGGGCCTGTTAGGTGGAACTGGGCAAGAAGGGGAGGAGGCAGAGGTGGCAATGTTTATGACGGGTTTCGGTGGTAGGAGAAGCAGATAAATGCAATTTTCTCTAGATTCATAAATGTGGCTATTCCTGCTGCAGGACTTTTTGTGATCTGCAAATGGAGGGGTGACCAAAGGAATGGACAGTATGCTGAGTCCATCAGTAATTTCAGGAATAGGTGACTTGATAAAGTTCCTTGGAGGCAAGCTCAAATAGACTGCTAGCAAAATATAATCTTAGTAGTAGTAAAAGGATCCTGGCTGTCAACAGGCACACGAAAGGTGCTTGGCATCACTAACCATTAGGGAAATGCAAATCAAAACCACAATGAGATATCACCTCACACCTGTCAGAATGGCTGTCCTCAAAAGATCAAAAGGCAACAAATAATAAGTGTTGGCAAGAATATGGAGAAAGGGAACCCTTGTGCACTCTTGGTGGGAATGTAAATTGGTGCAGCCAGTATGGAAAACAGTATGGAGACTCCTCGAAAAATTAAAAATGGAACTACCATATGATCTAGCAATTCTACTCCTGGGTATTTATTTGAAGAAAATGAAAACACTGATTAGAAAAGTATATGCACCCCTATGTTTGTTGCAGCATTGTTTACAATAGCCAAGGAATGGATAAAGAAGATGTGGGGTGTGTGTGTGTGTGTGTATATATATACACATTGTGTGTGTATATATATGTATATGTGTGTGTGTGTGTATATATACAATGTATATATATATAAAATGGAATGATAGCCACAAAAAGAATGAAATCATGCTATTTGTGACAACATAGATGGGACATAGAGGGTATTAATGCTCAGTGAAATAAGTCAGACCGAGAAAGAAAATTCTGTATGATTTCACTTATTTGTGGAATCTAAAAAACAGAACAAATGTACAAACATAACTAAACAGAAACAGAGTCATAGATGCAAACAGGTGTTTGCCAGAGGAAAGGGGGATGCGGGGAAGAGAGAAATAGGTGAGGGAGATTAAGAGGTATAAACCTCTAGTTGCATAATAAATGTGCCATGGGTATGAAATGTTCAGTGGGAAGAGTATAGTCAGTAGTTGTATAATATCTTTGTGTAGTGACAGATGATAACTAGACTTATCATGGTGATAATTTAAAAATGTCCAGAAATACCAAATCATTACGTTGTATGAGAGGAACTAACATAGTGTTGTATATCAGTTATACTTCAAAACCAACCAACCAACCAACCAACCAAACTCATTGAAAAAGAGATCAGATTTATGGTCACCAGAAATGGGGGGTGGGGGGAGGGGGAATTGGAAGGAAGTCAAAAGGTAGAAACTTTGAGTTATAAGGTAAATAAGTATTAGGGATATAATGTACAACATGATAATTATAATGAACACTGCTGTACGTTGTATATGGAAGTTGTTAAGAGAGTAAATCCTAAGAGTTCTCATCACAAGGAAAACTTTTTTTTCTATTTCTTTAATTTTACATTTATATGAGAGGATGGATGTTCACTAAACTTACTGTGGTAATCAGTTCATGATGTATGTAAGTCAAATCATTATGCTGTACAGCTTAAACTTCTACAGTGCTGTATGTCAATTATATCTCAATAAAACTGGAAGGAAAAAAAAGCCAAAAAAAAAAAAAGGATCCTGTCTATTACTGAGATGTATTCATAATGATCAGTTAAACCTTATGATGTATTATACTTAATTCTGATTTTTGAGAGATGTTACTTGGCCAGGGTATGAAAGAATGAATTTATGAATATATCAAATTGCTTATTTTCTCTCTTTCAGTTTTGTGTAAAAGAGGATATTACATTCAAGTTAAAGAATACCACTGAGCTCATGTTGTTGAAAAGAAGGGGCTATTTCCTTGGTATGGGATTGTATACAGTCTCTGTCTTCAAGCAGAAGACCAACTAATGAAGTCAACAGCATAAAAAATGCTGTCAATAACAGACACAGATAACACATAGCTCTCAATTGTCTCTGTGTGTTTTACATTTTTGTAAGTTAAACAATGGCTAATGAATACAAATCTCTCATGGCTGATTACACGTATGTACAGAATGGAATGCAAAGTTGTTGCTAAGTTATAGTAAGCCAAATACAAAAGATGCAAAATCCATAATGAAAAAAATTGGCTACTAATGAATCCATTCTTTATTCAGCAAATATTAAAAAGCACCTACTATGTACCATGCACTGGAGACACAGGGTGAACAAAACATACAGACTGCTTACTCCCACAGAGCAGACACTCCGGTGCAGTGTAGATGACTCTACAGAAAGGAGTGATGAAGAAAATACTGTCAGTTAGTGAGACAGTGGCAGTGATTCCCAGAAGAGTGGTCCCAGGTGAACAGTATTGTTGTCACCCAGGAGTTTGTTAGAAATGCAAATTCTCAGAATTCTCAGATCCACCCTAGACCTGCTGAATCAGAAACTCTGGAGGATTGGGCACAGGAATTTGTGTTTTAACAAGTTCTCCGTGTGATTCAGATGTTTATTCAAGGTTGAGAACAGCCTTGCACTCACTATGCACAGAAGTAACATTGCATAATGTAGTTGAGAGTGCTCAGGTATTTCATTTGGATTGAGCGCTGGGGGAAGGCCTCTCTGAAGAGCTGATATTTAATTCAAAATCTAATGTCAAGAAAACTCATCCATGGTTCCAGACAGAGAGAACAGAGAGGACAGAGACCCTATGTTGAGAATGAGCATGGTATATTGGAGAAGCAGAAACGTTGGTATGGCTAGAATATATAGTGACCATATGGTGTTCATGGGGTAGAAGAGTTCAAATTATGGTCAGAGGTGTATGTAGTCAGGGCTCAGGTGGTGAACAGGGCTTCTCAAATTTAATAGGCATGCAAATCACCTGGGGTTTCTGTTTAAGTGCAGATTCTGATTCAATAGATCTAGGGGTGGGGATTGAGATTCTGCATTTTAGCAACCTCCTTGGTAATGATGCTGGTGCTGGTCCATCGACCACACTTGGAGTAGCAAGAGTGTAGGACTTTGCAATTATGAAATGCAATCCAATACCAAAGCTCTGTGGGTGTGGTTTGGGTTTATTTGTTTTAAATTCTCTGCTCCTGGCTAATTGAGCTTTGACGTAAACTGGGGTGTTGTTCAGTGAGGAAACAGTTGATTGGATCAGGTGATAATTGGGACAGTTGGGAGATTTTTGCAATTAATTTAAAAGGGAAGGATGTAATTTAGTGCTGAGGGGCAGAGTCTTGCCAGGTGTGGCTTGTCTGGGCCTCAAGTGGGCCAAGGGAGAGTCTTGGTTCCTTCAAAACACAGCTGTGTCATCCTCTCCCACTCAGGTCCTGTGCTTTTGGAATTCCTGAGCTGACCAGTGGAACCTTCTCCTTATTGCTGCCTTTTACTTAGGGTTTCTCTGCCTGCTCAACTTCTGCCTCAGTGGCCTTTGGACTGTCTAATCTTTACCTCTCTCCAAAGTCCTAGCTTCCCATTAGTGATCCAGTTGTAAGATGTTTAGATTTGTTCTCCATCATCTCCCTCTGGAGCCCCAGGACCTTGAGATCAGCTGAGGGACATTCCCTGCTGGGGCCAGGGCTAGGGACCTTCAGATGATGCCCTGCCCCCAAAATACAATCCATCCAAATTATTTTGGACCCACTATAGGTGTCTTATGTGTCCTAACCTCCTCATACATTCCTGCCAGGTTCAGTGTCCTACGTGAGCATCCCATGACATCTAACAATGACATGTCCCTGATTTTTGGTGTCTTTGGGGTTGTCCTCCCTCCCTGCTATGTGGCCTTTCCCACTGGCAATCTCAGGAGAACTTTCTTCTGGGGAGTTAGCTTTTGCTCCTTAGTTCTCTGCTGGCCTCTGCTGGGTCCTGGGAGCCAGAGCCCTTCACTTGGCTCTACCTTGGAGCCTTTTCTCTCGGAGTACTAAGCACCCACCAAGAGGCTCCACTCTTCCCACATTCCTTCATTCTTTTCCCATTCAGCAAGAACTTATTGAGGATATTCTATGTGCTAGAAACTGTATAAGGCCCTGGGGTGCAAAGGTGAACAAACTTAGTCCCTGTCCGGAGGGAAGACAGAAGGTAAACAACAATTAGAAGACAGTTTGAGAAGGGCCAGATGAGAGACGGCAGAAGAGAGATGAAACTGGAGAAAAGAAACATTAGCATTGCTGGCGAAGGTAGGGAAGCCTCCATGAGGATTTCAATATTTGAATTGGATTTTAAAGGATGGTCAGGAGTGGGCAGGCTGCTGGGGTCTTAGGTTTACAGACTAGGAGGGATGGAAAAATTACATTCTTGTTCACTGAATAATGAGCCATCCAGAGTGTTAGAGGACAATGTCATAGATCATTTAAATTCATATCATCTTCACCTTGAGGCTTAAACACTGGGGTCTTCTTATAGTCCTGATACCTTGTATTTAAGCATATAAATACCCAACAAAAAATAAGTACCAGAGTTTTCCTGTTTAAAATCAGGCCAAAAAAAAAAAAGAGAAGAAAACTTCATAAAGAAAGAAAGAAATAGGGTTCCATGAATCTCTGTACTTTTTTTTAAACCTGAGAGAATGTATGCTGTGCCTTTCCTAAAAGCTGAGGAATTTGATATTTTCATTCTTGTATTATTTGGGATTTCTGTGCTATATACCAAATAATAACAGTAAATACATTATCCCCAGAAAGTTGTTTTGTTCTTATTGCTGGTGAAAAAAATTAGCTCACTAACACTTCACCCCACAATTATGCTGTTCTTTCACTGGAGCACTGCTCATCAGGATAACTGACAGTTTCAATTGCTATTTGTAAAAAGTTGACATCCAGCCTGGGCATCCTGCCTGTAGAATGGCATAGGCTGAGGATGAATGGTAAGTTAACAAGCCTACCTACCTTTCCCCTTCTCCCAGCTCCACCCTGCATGAGGTACAGTAAACAGCATCTGGCTTAGTAATGCAAGTAGAGAGACATTGGAACTCCAAGGAAGATGAAGTTACTATATCCTTACCTGGATAAAAAATGAAAATGTAGAACTCTTATCCGTGAAAGGAGTACATGTCTCATCATAGAGCATGGCCCTGGCATTATCTCTTTTTATGTCCCTGGTTCCTCTCATAGGATCTGTCCTGTAGTAGGTACTTTCAAAATGTTAGTATAATTGAGTTAAATTCTATTGCCCTTCAGGCAGAAGCACCATCTTTATGTCTTCCTACTTGGTAGAGCTCCTAGAAAAGCATTTGCTTAGCTTAGTATTCCATGGCACATGCACAAGCTTATCATAGGAACTACGGAGGGGCCCTGTTTCTTTATACTTACTCATTGTGTTCCCTTTTCTGAAGCTTCAGGCTGCCCTGGATTCTAGTATGATTCAGAAAACTACTAACAGCCTTTGCCAGTCCTTCCTAAGGATTCATCTCTTTCCTGAAATAATTCGTTGGTGATGGAGATGTGACATCAAAGATGAGACAGATAGAAGGAGATATCATGACATACCGTAGATAAAAGTCTTTCTCTTGGAGTATGAACTCCCAGTGAAAAAAGCATGGCAAAAATTGAAGAGTCTTACGGAAGCTCTATGCCCCAGCTAGAAGGGTAAAGTAAGTGGGTCTGAGATTGAGCTTACCACTCAAAGAGCCTCTTAAATTCCTACAATCATAGAATATGAGACTAGAGAGCCTTTGGAATCATGTATTCACAATTTGTGTTTTTTTATTAGTGGTGTATTTATATTTGTTCAGCCACTAGAAACAGATATACTGATTTACAGTAGTTTAAAGAGAATAGGGTTTTATTTTTCTTACACAAAGAAGTCTGATAGTGTTGGCTCAGTGGCTCAAAAATGTCAGGATCCATCATCACTGCAGTTTTTCTGGCCTTTATCTGTTGCTTATTTCCTCATGGTTGCAAGAAGGCTGCCACAGCTCTAGACCTCATATCCATATTCAGGGCAGGAAGAGGGGGTGATAATGGTTTTGGCCACAGCTGTCCCTTTTGTAAGAAAGCAAAAGTTTTCCAGAAGTTCTCCAGATGGCTTCCTCTTACATCTCTTTAGCCAGAACTGGATTTGTAGGGCGCCCCTAGACATAAGGGGAGTGGATAAAGTGGAGACTGGATTTAATGCTGCCATGGAAAACACTGAGGGGCTATTAGCAAGAAAGAGGTGGAGGCAGTGACAGTGTCTACCACAGATGGAGAAGCATACCAGTACTCAATACTCGTGGACAAAATATTTTTAACAACGTTCATATGATGCAAACATGTTAATGCTAGATTTTTATTCCAATTACTATGCCCAGTGCCCTGGCAGAATGTAAAATAGAGGTGGGTTACCTGATTTTGACCACTCTGGGCAACAAGTGGCTCTGACAGTCAGATGTGGTCATCCTAGTGAGATTAATCTGCATTATGGGAGATAATATGCGTTTTTGCATGTTATGATTCTAATACTTAATAGTATTGAGCTATACAGTAGACTCTTGGTGTTTGTCCTGAGACTTCCAAGAATCCCCCAGATTTATGAAAAGCACTAGTGAGCAACAAACTAACATCAAATGCAGGTACTGGATCACTCACTACCTAAATGACTAATTCCTTACAAACCAGCTCACAGTGGGGATGATTCAAATTAGTGCCTTAGCAAAATTACAAATTGCTACATGTCATAGTCCTCCAGGGTCTCTTTCACATCGTCAAAACCATGACTGTTAAATTTGCAAATGGAAAAATGCCTACTGTGCATTTTTCAAAATGCTTTCATGTCATCAGTGAAATATCAGAGCATAATGACAATAAGGCTTTTCCGTATTTATGTAAGAAAATATTGAAATGGCTACATTTTTACTATTTTATTTTATTAAGAAGTGATAAGAGACTACTGTCCTCATTTACCTATTGTCCTCAGATATTGTTACACCTGATAGATGACCAGGCCAAAGGCTGAGCTTCCTTCATCTTCCAGGCTTGAATCTCTCCAGGAAGGATAGTTGGGAACCAAAGTCCTGATTAAAATACATGACCCTAGCATAGTTCGGTTCAGGTCTTAATAGAAGGGATGGTGGCCTGGAGGTAAAAGAGAAGCAGAGTGAGTCGGGTAATCTAGCTCTGAAGAAAGATAGATGGTTAACATCAGGGGAAGTCCTGGAAATTGGGCCTAGGAGTCTCCCTTCCTCCTTTCTCTCTTCACTATCCTGTTGTCCCTCTGAGACTTTCTTCTCTTTTTTTTTTTTTAACACCCTTTCTCATAGACCGAACTCTGGAAAAAGGAGTATGCTAAGGTGCCTGGGTACATAATATCCATACCTGTACCCACACCCACACTCACACCCATACCTATACCTGTACCTATACCTGACCTATCTATCTGTATCTATTGGTATTTGGCCAACAAAATGACCAATATATTCGCACTTACAAAAATGACAAGATATATCTAAATATTGCAGACTGGTATTACAATCACAGATTTTATTATCTAATGTGAGATATACAACAACTCTATAAGAGTGAAAGTCCATGCATTAATTTCAGCATTCCCCTGATTTTGTACACAATGTTCTCTTGAAAACTTGTGGCAAGTGAAATGTGTAAAACTTAAACAAGATTTCATGTGGGTTCTGTTACCAGAGAGCTGAAAAACATACTGACATTCCTAATCACACTTTGCCTTTTAGGCATCGTCCTTGATGACTCATACATTTCATATATGTTCTTTCACTTTGTTCTTTCACTTCAGAAGGTTGACCAGCTTGCAGTCTATGAGCATCTGATTGAGGCTAATGACATCACTTTCCACAGGCCTAATGATTTCTCTCTTTGCCTCAATTGCGTTGAGTTAATGAGACTTCTGCTTCTTATCACAGGTATCAGCACTTTCATTTCTCCTTTCTCTGCTCATTTTTGTAACCTAATAAGGGAGAAATGCAATAAAATAGTCATATAATTGCACAAACATTGCTTTACCTTCAAAATGGGAGGGCATCTGGCCAGCAGTGCTACTGTGAAATAGCCAACCATGTACAGATACAAAAAAGCTCCTATTTACGGAGTTAAATCAATAAAGTATTAACATATGGGTTGCTTGGAAGTTGGATATGTGGAAATGAAACATAGCCTTATCACAGTTTTAGAGTTGGCCTTTAGTCATATACTGAGTGTCCAAAGCTTGAGACCAAAGAGTCAGTTCTCCTAATTCCAAATAAGTGTTCATTAATTCATTCAGCAAATATTTATTGAACATCTACTCTTATATAACAGATGCTGTTCCAAGTGGTAATGCTCTGTTTCATGTGATCCTGAGCTAGAGTCATTAGTGACAACCCTCTGACTACAAATTGAGTTTTCATCTTTGTAACCCCTTGATGAACTCTTTGGCTTTGTGTCTGGTGTTTTCTGCAGTGGAGAAGATTTTCTGCTTGTAACATCTGCCCACTTGGATTTTTCTTTTTTCTTGGAGTAGAAGCCAGGCCTTTTCAGAGTCCAAGCATCTCTGTTAATGTGGCTGCATTATCCTGCAGTGTGGACAAGGAGCTTTGGGAGAGTCTCTGTTGAGTGACAGTGATAAATGCCTACAGACCCTGCAGCCAAGCATTAAAATTTAGCACTCTCAAGTGATAACCAAATGGGGAGAGAAATTCTTTCCTATTGTTCTACCTCTACTCCGGAAGTTTTTTTGTGAAGCTGATGGTCTGGTAGGGAAAAAAATTTCACTGTCTTTTATGAAATAGCATGGAAAATAATTTTGCTATGTAAGGAGAGTCACAGGTTGAGTTGTTGGACATAGGGATCAAGGTAGAATTAGTGTTCAGGATGTTTATTAGAAATTAAGATCTGTGGAAGGGAGGAGGAAGAAGCAGGATTAGGCAGAGGGAGAAGTTGAACTGTGATACAGGCCAGGCACAGCTTTCCCTGACTCCATGGGGAGCTCTGAGCATATGTTTTTCATCAGAGTTGACCCTCACTGGGCTGAAATGGCTGTGCCTTTTCGTCACACCCCTTATCAGTCACTGAATGTGGGCTACCCCAGGAAGAATGTTCCCTTGGGCAAGGTGGCTGTCTGCAGCTGAGGCATACCTTGATGGAGCTGATAGCTGGGCAACAAGTCATCCCGTGAAGGGGGAATCTAGTAATGCATCTCTGTAGGATAAAAATCTCAGCAAACTAGGAACAGGGGGGAAATTCCTCCACTTGATAAAGAATATTTACCAAAACCTACATCATACTTAATAGTGAGAAAATGAATGCTTTCCCCCTAAGTTTGGGAATAAGGCAAGGATGTCCTTTCTCGCCCTAATAGTCAAGGTTTCCCAGAGAAATAGAACCAGCATGATATGTATATATCTAAAAAGAGATTTACTGTGAGGATTTGGCTCATATAATTATGGAGGCTGAGAAGTCCCACAATCTGCTGTCTGTAGCTGGAGACCCAGAAAAGTTGGTGGTGTAATTTACTCTGAGTCCAAAGGCCTGAGAACTGGGGGAACTCATGGTGTAAATCCCAGTCTGAGGGCCAGAGAAGATGAGATGAGATGTCCTAGCTCTACCAGCGAGGCAGGGAAAAAGGTGAAATCTTCCTTCCCTTGACTTTTGTTCTATTCAGGCCCTCAATAGATTAGATGATGCCCACCCACACTGGGGAGGGAAATCAGCTTCACTGAGTCCACTGAATCAGATACTAATCTCATCTGGAAACACCCTTCACAAGCACAACCAGAAATAATGTTTAATCTGGGCACCCCATGACCTGTCAAGTTAACACAAAAAATTAACAGTCACATTCACCATCCCTATTCATCATTTTATTGGAAGTCCTTGGTAGTGCAATAAGGAAACAAAATATATACAGATAGGGAAGGAAAAAATAAAACTGTTTTCAGGTAACATGATTGTCTATCTAGAAAAATCACAAAAAATATACAAAAAACTCTTTAACTAATAAGTGATCTAGCAAGGTCACAGCAAATAAGGTAATATACAAAAGTCAATGTTTTCCTATATATGGAAATGAACAACTGGAATTTGCAATGCAAAAATAACATATACAATAAGACCCCCCAAATGAAACACTTATGTATAAATCTAATAAATATATATAGAAACTGTATATGGAAAACTATAAAACTCTGATGTAAGAAATCAAAGATCTAAATGAATGGATAGATATTTCTTGTTCATGGATTGAAAGACTCAATATAGTTAAGATGTCAGTTCTTTCCTACTTGATCTATAGATTCAATGAAATTCCTATCGAAATCTCAGCAAGTTATTTTATGGATATCAACTAACTGATTCTAAAGTTTGTATGAAGGGGCACAAGACCTAGAATAGCTAACACAATATTAAAAGCAAGAACAAAGTTGGAGGACTGACACAACCCAACTTCAAGACTTACTATAAAGCTACATTAAGCAAGATAGTGTGGTTTGGCAAAAAAATAGACAAATAGATCAATGGAATAGAACAGAGAGCCTGGAAATAGACACACATAAATATAGTTAACTAATCTTTGACAGAGGAGGAAAGGCAACTTAATGGAAAAGGCTAGTCCTTTCAACAAATGATGCTGGATCTATCAGACGTCCATATGCAAAAGAAAATCAAAAAAGAAAGACAAATAAAATGCCAACTGGACACAGACCTTGCACCATTCCCAAAAATTAACTAAAAAATGGATCACAGACTTAAGTGTAAACCACAAAACTGTAAAGCTTCTAGAAGATAGGTGACCTTTGATTTGGCAATGAGTTTTTAGATACAGCACCAAAAATGAAAAAATTGATTCATGAAAAAGATTGATAAATTAGACATAAGTTTGTTTAAAATGATAATTGTACCTCATGGGAGCATGGGTTAATAATCTTGATAATGCTATACATCTATACTGGAATTGAGCATTTAAGTAAATGGATGGCAAGTAGAGGGAGCCAGGTTTCTTGATATTGGAGTGGAAGTTTACAGGTAAACAAGAGGAGGAGGCTAGAATGATCCACATGGTGATGGACTAGAATTGGAGATATCAGTATGAACTCATGTTTAGCTTAATATAGATATGGGTGGTCACATATAGATATATTTACAGAGATATGTGTGTATCTGAGTTAGTAGACACACATATATTTCATTGCTTGCTCAGCTGAGAGGGCCTAGCAGTGACAGTACCCCAGTAGTGAGTATATACCTGGTACCCATATCATGGTTTCTAATACCATTCTCCAATACAAGAACCAGTTCTTCTTGGATCTAAGACTGGGACAGAAAAAAAACACTGGGGCAGGAAATATACCAGATGAACCTGGAGCATCCTGTAGTGCTCGAGAGTAAGAAAGTGCTAAACAAACAAACAAAACTCCCACAGTGATGGGGATATGCCAAAGGAGCATAGAAGCCAGCTGAAAGAGCTTCCAATGGCCAAAGCTGGAACAATTTGATCAAAAAACCCAAAGCAAATAGTATTGGATTACAACCTAAGGTATGAAACTAATATCCATGTGTTCATACTGATACAAATAAATGACTGAACAAATAAATAAATGGTGGTGGTGGGGAGAATACACAAATATCCTATGCAAAAGAAATCAAAATAATTTATGTAGATAACGTGCCTTCAATTCGGTGAAGTATAACTCTTGATTCTCATAGTGTGGGGCTTTGCATTATGACTTCTTCCTAAGAGCAAAGTATGGAGAAGATGGAGTGGGGTGGGTGGAGAGAGTAACTTTGCAATGAGAAAGCTGACAAAGAAAACCTCAGTCAGATGGTTAAAGTCAAAATCAACAGTGATGACTCAGGTTCTGTGCTTGATATGATGTGATGACAATGTCATTTTACCTCTGAGGTCTTCCTCCCCCAAACCCATAATCCTTGTCTACTCATGAGAGAAACATCAGACAAATTGCAAATGTGGGGCATTCTACAAAACACCTTACCAGCACTCCTCAAAGCTGTTGAAGTCATCAAACACAAGGAAATTCTGAGAAACTGTCACTGTCAAGAGGAGCCTAAAGAGACATGGTGACTAAGTGTAATATGGTATCCTGGATGGGGTCCTGGAACAGTATAAGGATATTAGGTAAAAATGAAGGTAATCTGAATAAAATATGGACTTTAGTTAATAATAATGCATGAATATTGGTTCATTAATTGTGATAAATGTATCATACTAATGGAAGATGTTAATAGGGGAAGCTGTGAGGTTTATGGAGACTCTATACTATCTTTGCAGTTTTTCTGTAAATCTAAAACTGTTCCAAAAATGAAGTTTATTATCAATTTAAAAACTGCATTGCAGGCATTGTGCCAGGCACTAGGATGAGTTAGACATGACGTTGCCCTCAAAGAGCTAAAGTTTGTGAGTCCACAGGTGTGTGAACACACAGTCTAGTGTTCAAGTCAGGAATAGAGGCACAGGCACAGGGCTTTGGAAACCTGGGGTTTTAGATTAATTGTCTGAAGACATCTATTCCACATCCTATGAAAAAACCATTGTTCTTTCTAAAATTTCTGTGAATAGCTGGTTGGGGGTGGTGGTTATTTTCTTGTTTCCTGGTCTAGGTTTCTGTTGCTGATGAACTCATGCCCTTTCATCTCTTGCCACCATCCTCTCTGCTCATAACCATTCTGTGGTACTCAGCCTGTTTCCTTTTTTTTGCCCACCCACATGTGTTGTCAGACTTTATTAAAGATTGAAGATAGAGAGATGTTTACATGTTTTTTTAAAAAGTATTTATTTATTTATTTATTTTGGCCGCACTGGGTCTTGGTTGCAGCACGCAGGATCTTTTTTTTTTTACTTGCAGCATGCGGACTTCTTAGTTGTGGCATGTGAACTCTTAGTTGTGACATGCATGTGGGATCTAGTTCCCTGATCAGGGATCGAGCCTGGGCCCCCTGGAGATGTTTACGTTTTAAACGCAAAAAATTAAAAGTGTAGATTTGACACTGTGTTCTTAAAACTTCCTTGGCCACTCCGCCACAGGAAACTTCTCACTGGTGGCGTTACTCTGCAGGCTCCAGCTTTCTACCATGTCTGGTCCTCTCTCTCTCATCTCTTGGCCTACCTCCAATATCCTGGATTCTTTCTTTTGCAGCGAAGTTTACCTTTTTATTTCTTCTTCTCCTTGTAAGGCAGGTTTGGGATCTCACTTTCTCCACCCCAAAGCAGACTAGCAAAGTATGATTTTTAATAAAGATGGTTTCTTCTAAAAAGCAAACAAATACAAGAGTAGAATAAAATCACAGGTGCCAACTGTTAAAATAGTAATATCTTTATACTGCTATACCAGGTCAGAAAACAAATTGAGTGTTTCAAATCAGACAGGAAGGTTGTTAAGCAGGTATAGGAGAATATCATCTACCTCAATTGCAGGGCATAAACAGGTGGTGGTAAGTGGACACTGGGGAGAGGGGGTCAGGAGTCCCTTCCTGTCTTCCCTCTGACTCTCTGTAAGGCAGTGCCTGCTTCATTCTTCTTTCCTTGCAGTTCTTGGATAACTCATCTGCTTTCATTTGGTCCATTGTAACACCCTAAAATGACAGCCTAGTACCCAGTGCTGCCTGATGTTTCAGTTTAGCTCTTCTTTGATATTTGACTCAGTTTCGTCAAAGCTTTGCCCATGTTCCAACAATCAGCTTTTACCTGGGGGATAGGGTCACTTCTCCATGGCAATGACTGTGGCCATGGTCAGGGGTGCTCAAAAACGTTAGCTGTTATTGTTTTTGGGGTTATTATTTGTTTTATCATTCAGGACAGCTTTCCTCAGCCAGCCGCAGCCGTACTCTAGAGACATTATGTGAGAGTCTACAGTTCTTACATTCTTCTTCCTTTTATTCTGACTCCTCCTTCATCCTGAAATGATTCAGAGGGGGCCATGTTTCCTCAAGTGTCTACCTAAGTTGGAAGGAAAGCAGGGAGTGTACTAATCATGACTTTTTTTGTTGCAAGCCATAAAAACCTAAATTCAACTAGCTTAAGCAAAAGAGCGAACAGAGAGTGGAGTGGTTCTCAAGATCAAAGGAAGAACTAAGGATTCAGAGCACCTTGGCAACAAGATTATGTATGTCTCCTCATTTCTTATCTTTTTTTTCTTTATTTGGCTTTTCTCTGTAGATTCTCATCCTCCTTATTCAGCCACCCCACTAACAGGAGAGAGCCTGTTTTTATGTAATGCCTGTGAATCAGTGCTAGAGAAGAGCTCTGGGCAGCCCACCTGGGGTCACACAATCTCTCCTTGGATCACTGTTGCAGGGGCCTGGGGGAATTATGATTGGCTTTGTCTAGGACCTTTGCTGTCTCTTAGGGAAGTTGTTTAGGGGACTGTGACTGACAGCATCTGAATGACAGGAGGTGGATACAGGGCAGCAAATCTGTCTGTGTTCACTGCTGAAAGGATGCTGCTTTTTCAATGCTGCCATAATGAATGTAAGTAGATTTCTGAAAAGACACTGGGAGTAGAGTGAGATTGGTGGATGTTATAGGCAGAATCCTTCTCTCCTCAGGACCTCTTAACCTGTGCCCTGTTCTCAGAAGGAAGAGAACGCAACCCACCTAGGCATGATGGATTATGTGATTTGGAGAGCATGAGGTCTGGATAGACTGGCTTGGGAATACCTTCAGGGGTCATTGGAGACTCTCACTGGGTTTTGGGCCCTCAGCTGGACCTGGAACCTTAGCAGGAATGAGTGTGGCATTTTCTGTGTGCTTCTACTTTTACCCACTAAAGCCTCCTTTCAGTAGGCTTCTCATTCTGAACTGGTCTGGGGTCATGCAGCTGGCTATGATTGGTGGTACTCTCACCCTGGGTTTCCACAAGTCTGATAAAAGAGTTAGAAAAGGCCTTTTTTTCTTTCCTGCCTGAGAGGTTGGAGGCCCCACCCTCCTGGGGGCCATTTCCTAGTTCCAAATAAGAAAGTGGCTAAAGTGTAGCATATGGTTGCAGTGGATTATAAAAAGGCATAGAGGGCTTGCATCCATTCAAAAGGACCAGTACAATAAGAGGCCAAAGAAAATCTTTCAGAGTGCACTGAAAAGTAAAAGTAACATAAAGAGTGTTAGTAGTTTTGTCACTGCAAGTCCTGGCAGGATTCTGGGACAAACTGATGCCCATTTCATTTTCAGTTCCAATCACAGTCCAGTAAGTCAAGTCAGAGTTCAGCTCAGGAGAAAGCTACACAGAACTCATTCAATAAACATTTGTGGAGGGCTTTCTATGTGCAGGACAGGGGTCAGGGTACTCCAGGCTTCACATCCCTGCCTTCAGAGAGCTCACAGTGTAAGCAATGGAAATTCATCAATCACACACAACTATTGCATTAGATCTGAATAGGAATAGAACCCGGAGGGAGGTAAAAGTAATGACTTGGCTTGGAGGAGAGGGCCATTTTCTTTGACCAGGTTAAGGACGAGGGGTAGGTGGTAGAGTGGGGTGTAGAAAGGGGAAAAGATGATGATTTTGTCACTAGCATATATCCACAACCTCCTTGGAGTCCAAAGAAAAACATAAGAAAGAAATATCAGGAATCTGGTTTGCCAAATCTTAGAATACTTTCATGATATCTCCTGAGCAGACAATGAACATCTCAAGATTGGCTTAAAGAGGGTATTTTAAAGAGCTGTATATAAATTAAAATATCCTCTCCTTATTGTGATATTTCACCAATACTCTCCAAATCCAGACTTCTCTCTCCTGTCTCCATAAGGCCACTGACTTAAGAAATGGGAGGAGTGGTAAAATGGTGAACCTGCCAGTTAAATATCTGTCCCCAGTTAGGAGAGAGTAACCAGAGGTTTCTTCCAGTAATCTTACCTTCTTATGGACATATAGATCCCGTACTCATGAGCCCTGAAAAGTTCCAGATAGAGCCAGGCTTACAGTTGCCAGATAAAATATAAGACACCCAGTTAAATTTGCATTTCAGATAAACAGATAAATAATGACTAATTCTCTTGTTTAAGTATGTCCTGGCAACTTCCTAGGCTCACTTGGCATCTTGGCCCTAAATGGATAGTCTGGTTTCTTCCCCATATCTAGCTTTATTAGATCTAATTATTATCAGTGTTACATGCCTGGCAAAACCAGTCCCACCAACCTAGTCCCTATCCTAGTTCCCCATAGTATAACAGAAGGGGGACTCAAGGAAGAGCAGGGAAAGACACTGGCTGAGGATATATACTAACAAGAAGTTAATCATGGAAGTGTTAAAGGTCTGATGGCCTTCTTAAATGCCATCCCAGGTTTAGACCTTAGTCAGGGCCTCTTACCCTGGTCCCCTGAACCATCCTCAAAATTCAAAGAATCATCCCACCCCAGACCTGTGCAACCAGAGAGAGTGGAATGATTGAGCGGAACTCATGCTGGAGGCAGAGCTCATGGGAGGTGAAACCCAGGGGAGAGTGAGTGAAGAGGTTGAAAGGATGAGTTAAAATGAGGCAAGGCACAAGGCAGTGAGTTTTGTCAGCTGGCTGTGAGTGGTTGGCCCTAAGGGGAGTACTCTGAAAGTATAGAATTAAGGGCCCACAAATATTGAAGGAATTGGGGCTGTGTTGACAAAAACAGTGCTTTTTGAACTTTAGTGTCCATACAAACTACCTGGGGATCCTGTTAAGGTAGAGATTCTGATTCAGCAGGTCTGGAGTGGGTCCTGAGATTCTGCATTTCTGACAAGCTCCCAGGTGATACTGATGCTGCTGGAAGATGATCCACATTTCGAGTAATGCTGAAGAGAAATTACACTGGACACTTGTTAAAAATGTCAAAGAAGACTTTATTCAAGACTATTGCAATAAGGGAGAGAGATTGAACTCAACTTTGAATCCAGCAGGGGCAGCTGGGGATTTATAGCCTACAGGCAGGGTGAGGGATAGGATGGAAGGTTACTGAGAGGAATTGGTTAGGTGTCAAAGGTGGGTGGATGAGGAACTTGATAGGGTATCAAGGGGGATTCTTGCTCAACTGACTTAGCAGAATTCCTGCTAAAACCATCAGGCTTTTTGCTTAACAATAGATTGTCAAACTGTGAACATTCTCCCGTCCCCTGCCACTAGGATCATGCATTGCTGATGTGTTATAAACACTGAGACAAAATTCAGTATTTCACTATGTTTCCAAAGAAAGGAGCCTGGTGCATGCAGTGATTTGCCCATTCAGCAACAGGTAGGTCAGTTCAAGATCATCTCATCACATGGTGTTAGCATTTCCTTGAGGCCCCAAAGGACAGAGATTCTTCTTTTTTAACCCCTTTGATAACTTTCCCCATTATCTTTCTCTTCATCTTATTCTGGTGGACAAACAGCACCTGGAAACCCTCTTCTGAGTCCCCAGGGAATCCCTGCAGGCTCTCTTGGGAAAAGAGACTTCTAACTATAGGGAAAATGTGGGCAAAAGATCAGGTTCAGGTTTTTTTTTTTTTTCCTCTTTGAACAGGGAATGAGAAAGCTTCAACAGAGAATGCAGAGTAAAGGAGAGTCATCTCCTTAGGATCTCGGGTCATCTTACTTCAGTGCTGTCTCACCCTCTTCCATCCCAGGGTACCTTTGGTAGCCCCGAAGGACTCTGTGACCCTTTCTTTTTCTGTGTTGCCCAACATTTTTTCTTTCCCTTATTTAAAACTTCATTGTTGCTTCATTGCTTTTAAAAAATGGAAGCCAGTGATTTTCTTTTTTTGTGAGGCAGAGGGAGATGTAGAAGGAAAAGGCCCCAAGATTTGGAGCCTGGAAACTAGGAACCTTCTTCCACCAATTCTTTCCTTGAAGATATGGATATGGGCAATAGTAAAAGTAAGAGAAGTCTCTTCCATGTGACCTCACCAAAGATCTTGGGCAACTCGTCAACTGCCTTTGGCTCTAGCTTCCTTATATAAAAAACGAGGGTAGAAATCATTCTTCTCTGCCCACGTTAAAGAAATGGATGGGAAAGTGTTGTGTGGAGTATAAATTGCAAATCGCAAGTTGGTTGTTATTATTATTAATGTTGTTTTTACTTTTGCTGCCATGAGCAGTGTTATAAGGAGAAAGCACACATTTTAACAAGTTGTTTTCTTCAAATGAGTAAGACAAAGACATGGTAAAAATATAGAGCATAAAAGTTATATAGTGAAAACTGTCTCCTTCCTACCATTAGTCCATTCTCAGAATAGTACCTACTTTTAACCATTTTCTTATGTTTTCTTCCAAAAATATTCTCAACATATATAAGCATATGCATATATGTATGTATGTATATATTTATATACGTAAATTTGTATGTAGATATTTATTTTTCAACAAATGGTAACCAACTTCTCCATCTTTCTTTCTGCTAACTGTATAGTTTAGTGACTACCCCATATCATCCTGTTAGACTTTTGTCATTCTCTGTCACATCTACATAGTGTTCTAGAGCCCATCATCACATACTAACTATAATTTATTTACCCTTTCTTCTAATGATGGACATTTAGTTTATTTCCAGTGACTATTTCAAGTTATGCTGCAATGACTGTACTGTGCATTTGTGCATTTGTGCAAGTAGATCTATATCATAAGTCTTAGAAGCATGATGTCTGGGTCCAAGTGTACAGGCACTTTACATTTTAGTAGAAATTCCCAAATTGCCCGCTGGAGAAATGTCCACAATTTACATTTGCACTAATAGAGTTTTTCTACACACCGCCATCAATACTGGAAGACGATCTCTACTAATTTGAACTTACAATGCTCTCACATTGTTAGTTTAGGTTTGTACTGCTGTAATTTTGAGTGAGCTTGAACATCTATCTCTTCATATGCTTAAAAGCCATTTACCTGTGGACAGCTTGCTTATGCTCTTTTTCCATTTGAAAAAGTACATTTTAAGAGGGGCTGGACCAGATTGGGTCGGCTCAGCAGGGTTACTTTCCCCGACACTTATCTGGGGCTCCCTTTCAGGACTCCGTCTGCCCTGCCCCTGGCCTGTCTCTCTGTTTTTGGTGTCTGGATGCAGCTCTGGCAGTCACAGAAGCCCTAGGCCATGTATCTGCACCAGTGCCCCCATTCATTTGCCCCGATAAGTGAAAGCTGACTGCACAGTTCTGTATTTATTTATGGCTTTCCTTCCAGCTACAAGAAGTATTTTATTCCTCTTCGCCCAATCCCTGGGAGCTGGTGTGAAGCAAGTATCTTCTCAATTTTATAGTACAGCAAATGGAGATGTGAAGACATATAATTGGCTATCTGAGCACTTAGTGAGACAACTGCCGTGTCTATGAGTATAAGATGTTGGCTGTGTGACTGGGTGGAGCATTGTGCTAGGAGCTTGGAGATATGTGCGTTCTGCTTCCAGCTCTAGCGTGGATTTGCTGAGAGAGACTGGGCAGGAGACGTTGCATCTCTCAGGGTCAATTTTGTCATCTGAAGGCCTTCAGGCCACAGTGAAGTTCTGAACCTGCAGAAGGAGAGGGGGAAGGAAAGAGGATTGGGTAGGAAGAGCCTTAGCTAGTAGAGTAGATCTGAGAAAGTTCCAGCTGTGCAGATGGAGAGCTCCAGAGTAGAGATTACCCATTAGAGTAGCATCTTGGACAGAGACTGTTGGGCCCTATTACCCCCGTTGTATCCAGTCATTGGCTGGGACCTACCCAGGCAGACTTTGGCCTTGGGTTGAACACTGGGGTGCATCCTAAGGCTGTGCAGCTGGAGGCTTTCAGCCACCTGGACTCCTCATGGCTGACTATCCCTTGAAAGGAACTCTGGGTGGTGCACCTCCATGGCTACCGCAGTCAGTTTGTTTGGGTAGTTTTAGTCAGAATTCAGGGGTTATTCTGGACCCCTCCAAAAGCTTTGTAAGTCTGGGGACATAATTACTCCAGGATGAAGCAATATAATACTCCTCTGTTTCCAATATGTCTTCATTTATAAAATTATTAAAATTGTTTGCTGGAGGTAATCTGCTCTTCCTTATTGTGGAATACTTAAAAATATGTTTTTTCTATTGTATATATAATTTGTGTGATTTGGTACTCATCTGGACACAAGAAAGCAGCCAAGTACCAAAACAATGAGAAAAGCTCATATTCCTAGGTGTTTATGGGAAGAGTGGCACAATAAGCCCAGATATCACAAGAGGAATTAGGCACATGTAATTTTAAGTGACAACCCTTCTTCTTTGAGTTTTCCTAGGACCCCAAAGCTCCATGTAGCAGGTACTTTTGGTGCCCTATATATTATGCCCACTTCTGATATCAGCCACAGCTGTGGAGGACAGTTCTGTGGAAGCTCAGATTCACCTGGCAGTGTCTCACCTGAAGTGCAGAGGTATAGAATTCCTTTCTGTGTTCTGCCCTCAGGACCTTCTGGGCTGCCAGAGTCTGCTTGGCTCCTGCAAAGCCACCCTGGAAATGTCAAGGAGTTGATGTGCCTGAGGTCAATCTCAACCAACATTTGATGGAAGGCTGTAGATGAATGCCCAGCCCCTTGTCCTTTAGGTGGGCAGTTCTGGGAGGCATCCTGCACTCATTTCTATTTAACCCTAAGTTCCTTGGGTTGGGAGATGTTTGGTAAATGTTTGCAGAGTAAATAGATGTTTGTCCCCATCTCCCTGCTCCCTGGCCACATGGTATCTCCAGCTTGCAGTCTGATTCTCACCTTGCTCCAATACCTCTATCTGTCCTAAGCATCTGGTGAATGGACAAGTGCTTCTGCACTCAGTGTTTCTCACTGCCGTCTGCAACCAATTTCCAACTAAAGTCCTGACTCTGACCTGGAAATTCTGACTTAGACTTGGGATTAGGCTCTCTTAGTGAATCATCCTCATCTCCTCTCAAGGAACAGGATTGTGGGCGGATTAAATGAGATGGTGTATATAAAGCATCTAGCAGAGGGCCTGGCTCATACAAGTGCACAGTAAATAGTAATTATTATTATTAAGCATAGTATTCTTTATTATATGCAATTATATATTGTATACATGTATGTACGTATACATATATATAAAGATGGTTTTATATATATGTATAAAACAATGTTTTTACTCCTTATACTCTTTTTACTTCAAAAGATCATTTAAGGTATGTGACATTGAAAGTCATGTATATAAAAAGAATTATTGAAATAAAAACAAAATATCAAGAGTAACATTTTGGAGACTAGGAGATTGTAATATCATAATTCTAGGCTAAGGATAGTTGCGGTACTTAAACATCAAATTTAGCTCTGAGCCAAAAAAAAGAAAGAAAAAAAAAGCAAGAAACACCTCCATTATATCTTTCTCTCATATTTCAGGGAACAAAAGGAAAAAGAAAGCCACCTTGGTGTCTTGAGTAATGAGTCATAGTAGGGGACCTGATCACTTCTCTCAATATTTGCTGAAGAGAATGGAGTGAGAGCAAGGGAGAAAGGGATTGCAGAGGGAATGTTTGCTTCTCTGTTTTATACTTTTTGGAAAGGAGAAGTTAAGATGGAATAAGAGAGATAACCCCTTTTTGGGTTGGATCAGAGTATAACTGTTCCCTTTACAGTGGTCAGAGCTCTTAGAAGGCCAAAGATACTTCCCTGGGCAATAGAGTTATGAGACTGATAAAAATGATGTATGCATGAGCAGATAATGCCTTGTTGGGTAAGGCCTCAGAGCTAATGAAGGTTTCTGTGTCTAATTGGTTAAATTACTGTCCTTTGTCACTAATATCAATACTTAGTTCAGGCATCCATCTTCCCAGTGCGTTTTCCTATGAATTATTGCTTAGGTTTGAAGTTGTGTCTGGTACAATCAAATTGAGCAGTTTGTTTCACCGAGGATGTCAGAATATTTACGTCTCCCCACCCAATAAATATCACTTAAAGCACTCCTTGGGGCCCTTTCTCACTGCTGTGGACTGACTTGTGTCCCTCCAAATTCATATGTTGAAGCCCTAACGCCCCTGATGTGACTATTTTTGGAGACAGGGCCAAAAGGAGGTAATTAACATTAAATGAGGTCATAAGGGTGAGTCCCTAATCTGATAGGATTAGTGTCCTTACAGAAGCAGACACCAGAGTGTGTGTTCTGTCTCTCACATGCTCTCCCTTCCTCTGTCTCTGTCTTTCCACCATATGAGGGCACAGTCAGAAGACGGCTGTCTGCAAGCCAGGAAGACAGCTCTCACCAAATCAGCTGGCACCTTGATCTTGGACTTCCCAGCTTCTAGGACCATGCGAAATAACTTTCTGTTGTTCAAGACATCCAGTTTGTGGTATTTTGTTAAGGTAGCCTGAGTAGACTAATACCCTCACCCACCCCAGGGACTGGGAGAATAACACCATCACTGCTACCAACTCTAGGATCACTTGTGAGATCTCAGGCTTACATGTTCTGCTTCTATGGTGATCATTTGGGCCAGCTTCATCCATTTGGAGCCACAGCTCCTCTCTGTGATGTGAGGGCTTCTACTAGAAAAGGATCAGCTCATTGCCAGCACAAGGGAGTGAGTGGATGAAGTGAGGCCTGTGGGGGCAGGCCCCTCTCCTTCATGGGCATCATTAGGTCTGCTCAGAGGGGAGAAGGCTGGGCCCTTGATGCTGCTCACACAGTCTCCTTCATGTATTGTGGTTTCTGGGATATCAGTTTAGAGTCTACTATTAGTTTCTCATAATTTTCTATAGGAGTTCCTAAATACAGAGAGCAGGAAAATTTTAATATACCATGTTCCCTCAACCAAGTGTGTGTGTGTGTGTGTGTAGTGTAGGATTTACACTCATTAGATACCTTGGCATATCTCAAGACCCCCTTGGGGATATGCATGCCTTGGTTTGAGAAATATGATTTTATATAATTGTCAGAAAAGGGATTGCTTTCTTGCTGGCTTGGCGGAATAGGTGACATTAACCTTATATGTATCATAGTTGGCATAAACGCCTACAGTGTACCAGGCATTATGCTATTTCATTAATATTGTGGCCACCTGTAGAGGCAGAATGAACTCTCACCCCAAATTTGGTTCAGATGTCAAGACTGATGACACCATACACACCAAGAGGGATGAAAAGATTTATTTATGTAAGAAGAATTCTGGGGTAAGCAAAGGTAGGCATCCCAAGCTGATCTGAAAATGGCTTGATAAAACAAAGAAAGGAGGCTGGTTTGAGGTTTTTATTGCGGTTAGGGGGGGTGGGGCCAGTGTGAGGGGTGACAAAGGAGGGAGCACGTGGGCTTTCTATCAGCTTGCCCAGATGTGAAGCGGAAGGGGAAAAGGGAGGGGTGAGCTTAAAAGCTGTCAACAGTAAAACCTCAAAAAAATGGAGCCTGACTCTTTATTAGAGTTAGACCTCTGTTATCTCACTGAACTTCATCACAGCACTCTAAGGAGGGCTCCATGGTGATTTCCATTTTACAGATGAGTGATCGAGGGTCAGAAGTGTTAAGTGATTTGCCTAAGATCACAAATCTGGTAGGCAGTGCCTGAATTCAAACCCAGTTCACTCAGATCTAGATCTATACTCTTAGTACTACATACCCATTCATCACAGCTACTACATACCCACTCATCACAGCTCCAGACATAACTTGCTTCTCATTTCATGCTTTTTGGCGTAAGTATGTGTGTGTGTTTTCCCCCATCCAACAGTGAGCTCCAAGAGGGCAAGGGCCATGTCTGTTCCATCTTTGCGACTCTCCCCGCCCCATAGCAGTAGCTCAGTGGAATGTATTAATTGAATTGAGTCCAAATTATGACATCAACCCTGAAGAAAAAGAGAAACATCCAACTAAAAGAAATCATTGTAGTATCAATGAACCACCTTTTAATGAGCACTAACCATGTGCTAGGCATGTACCAGGGGCTTCACACAGTACTTCTAACAACCATGAAAAATTAGTGGATTGATGCTGACTTAGAGAATAAAGTTTAACAGGGATAAATGTATTTGCATTTTGGTTTATACATCAGTTGCATAAGTAAAACTTGGGATGGACAAGCTGAAGAGCAGTTTCTGTTAAAAAGAACTTTAAAGCATTATTGACTTAACTGCTCACTAAGTCAAACTAGCCATGCAATGTGGCTGGCTCTTTAGAAATAAATGTATTGTCAAGCTAAATTAATGGAAATTCAGTGTTTGGAGCAAGTGGTATAATAGTCCATTGAATTCTGTACTGGCTCTTTGGAATATTATATGCAGTTTTGGGCTCTGAGTTTTAAGAGGGATGTTGATAACCTGAACTGTTTTCAGAGAGGAACTCAGAGAGTGGAGGCCCAGGGATCCATGCGACCTGAGGGCTGGCTAAAGAAACTGGGACTGCATTTGGCCCAAACAAGACTAGATTCAGTGGGATGGGGACATGACCTGCTAACATTTGGAAAGTTATAACTGAAGCTCCACCAGGGCTAGCCTTTATCCAGTTCACTAATACGTATCCCTAGCACTCAAAAGAGACCTTGAACATCAATATAAATTTGATGTTAAATGAGTGAAGGACTGAATCACCTAATGGGTATTCTGGCTGATTCCTTTGGTTACATGAAACAGAGGCTCTTGCATTGCATTTACATTGTTCAAGGTAAGTGGGCTTTACTGTAAAGATGCAGGACAGTACTGTCCAATAGAACTTCAGTCGATGATGGAAATGTTCTTCATCTGCACTTCGAATATGGTAGCCATTCAGCCACATATGACTCTTGAGCACTTGAACTGTGGCTGGGGCAACTCTAAATTTTTACTTTTAATTAATTTGAATTTAAATCTAAATAGCTAATGGCTACTGTATGAACAGAGCAGATATAGATTTCAAGGACAGGACCTGCAGGATTTTGGGTGTCTCTAAGTGATGGCTCCTCTAAGAGATGGCATTCTCTGCCTTGTCTCTCTTCATCTCTAGTTCTCTGTGCTCGTGTTCCATTCTCTTCTGTCAACTGAGAGTTTAGATTCCTCATAACTTGAGCTTGCCCTTGACAATCTTAAATGTTTCTCTTCACATCGTAAATGTTCTTTGTGCACTATCCACCACCAACTGGCATTGTCTTCTGTGTGTCTTATTTCCAATTCCTGAAACAAAGGGAAAGAATGTGACTGGTCCAGCTCATCTTTATAGAGCCTCTGGATTGGCTACCTTTGGGTCAGGTGTTCCAGCCTTGCTGAATCAGTCAGGATAGGAGCAGGGCCCTGTTGTATGAATACAGCCCCATAGGCAGTAGGACTGAGGGTGAGCAGATCCCCTTAGAAAGGTGTTGGGGGGTGGTCTGTGGACAGAGCAATCAGCAGCAGCATTGCTAGTAGGAACAGAGCTTTTACAAGTCTTTAGAGGACAGTGGCGTTTACAAGGAGGTAGATTGTAACTCATTCATTCATTCATTTAACCACTATTTTATTGAGCGTCCACTATGGGCCAGGCTGAGTGTTAGACCCTGGAGATACCATGATAAGTGGGACAGATGTGACCCCTTTATTACTGTATTAGGATGCTCGGGGAAATAGAACCAATAGGATAGATAGATAGATAAATAGATGAACAGAAGAGGAGACTTATTATAGGAATTGACTCTCATGGTTATAGAGGCTGAGAAGACCCACAATCTGCCCTCTGTAAAAGTGGAGAACCAGGAAAGCTGGTGGTGTAATTCAGTCTGAGTCTGAAGGCCTGAGAATCAGGAGCCTGATGGTGTAACTCATGGTGTGAATCCGAAAGCCAGCGAACCAGGAGCCAGATGTCACAGGGCAGGAGAAGATCCATGTCCTAGCTCAAGCAGAGAGTGAATTTGCCCTTCCTCTGCCTTTTTGTTCTATTGGGACCCTCAATGGCTTGGATTATGTCCACCCACATTGGGTAGGACCGTTTGCTTTACTCAGTTCACCAGTTCAAATACTAATCTCTTTCCAGAAGACCCTCAGGGACACACCCAGAAATAATGTTGTACCAGCTATGTGGGCATCCCTCCCTCCCCCTCCTTCCTCCCTCCCTCCCTCCCTTCCTTCCCTCCCTCCCTCCCTTCCTCCCTTCCTTCCTTCCTTCCTTCTGCCCTCCCTCCCTCCCTTCCCTCCCTCCCTCCCCCTTTCCTCCCTCCCTTCCTTCCTTCCTTCCTTCCCTCGTAACAGTTTTATTGACATATGTCACACATTATATGATTAACTCATTTAAAGTGTACAATTCAATGGCTTTTAGTATATTCACAGGGTTATGCATCTATCACCACAATCAATTTTAGAACATTTCTATTACTGCAAAAAGAAGCCCTGTACCCATTTGCTGTCATTCCCCATCTTATGAACTGCATGTTTGTGCCCACCACCCCTCGCCCCAAATTCTTATTCAACTCTAACCCCTGATGTGATGGTATTTTGAGGTGGGGCCTTTGGGAGGTTATTAGGTTTAGATGAGATCATGAGGGTGTTAGTGTCCTTATAAGAAGAGAAAGAGACTAGAACTTGTTCACTCACTCTCTCTCTCTGCTTGCATGCACCAAAGAAGGCCATATGAGGACATAACTGGGAAGAAGGCACTTACTAAGAACCAGACTATGCTGGCACCCTAATCTTGGACTTCCAGCCTCTAGAACTGTGAAAAATAAATGTCTGTTTTTTTTTTAAGCCACTTGGTCTGTGGTATTTTTATTATAGCAACCCAAACTGACTGATACCTCACCTCCCTTTACCCACCCCTCACCCCCATTGCATCGCATCCATTTATCTACTTTCTGACTCTATGGATTTGCCTATTTTGGACATTTACTATAAATGGAATCATATAATACGTGGACTTTGTGACTGGCTTCTTTCACTTCGCATGGTATTTTCATGTGTCATCTGTGTTGTAGCCTGTATCAATACTTCATTCTTCTTTATTGATGAATAATATTCCACTTATGGATATATCACATGTTGTTTATCCAGTTATCAGTTGATGGACATTTGAGTTATTTCCACCTTTTGGCTATTGTAAATGATGCTGCTATGAATATGTGTGTACACGTATTTGTTTGAACATCTGTTTCCAATTCCTTTGGCTGTATACCTAGGAGTAGAATTGCTGGGTCATATGGTGACTCTATGTTTAACATTCTGAAGAACTGTCAGACTGTTTTCCACAGCAACTGCACCATTTTACATCCCCACCAGCAATGCCCCTCTTGTTTCTTTGATTTATCATTACCTCCACCAGCCAGCTCACTTGTAAATAGGGACCTCATGGTCTATTATTGATATATGTTTTTTTTAAAAAACAAAGTAAAGTGAAACTTAGTTTCCTTTGAAAAATTCATGGCACATGAATTTTGTGCTTTATCAAAAACAAAAAAGATTTGGTGGGGAGGTTACAAATGTTAGCAGTTATTACTAGGTTCATGTAGGTTATAAACCCTTTGCAGTCAAGGACTAAGCCTTACTTACCTATGGGGTTTAACAAGAGGTTGGGATAACACATATTTATCATTACTGCATCTGTTCCTTTAATACTTAATCTGTGGGTTATGATGTATGCCCATATAATGGTGTGCAATGAAAAAAAAAAAGAGAAAAATCATTTGAATGATTTAGTCCACCATTCCACCCAATGAAGGTGGGCCCACAGGCAATAGATGCACTCAAGCCTGAAACAGTGAATGCAGGCTTGAAACCCATGAAAGTTATTTATGAATAATTTTCAGGGTTTGTCACCCTTTGATAAAGAAGGGAGATGCAAGACTCAGGTGGCCAGCTCAGTGGGTGGTGATGACTTTGTGGATAAAGAAATGGAAGAATTAGTTGAGGGCCAAGAGAAGCTTTGAGGAAAGGGGCATGAGAGGAACTAATAGGCTTGTTCTCAGAAGACATTTATGGAAGATTTAAAGGTTTTAAAGAGTAAGTTTGACTCTTTGTCATTTTGCTCTTACTCTACTGACAGCCTGTGCCCCCTTCAAGAAGATGCTAGAACTTGGCAGAAGGTCACAGAAGATAAAATCCTCACCTTCCAGGGGTTTGGGGTCGAGTGTGGAAGGCAACAAAGTCACAGAGCAATTGCAAAACCACATGAAAAATGCCAGGATAGGAGTGTGCATATGGTTGGGGGTAGTGCAAACAGGGAGCATCTGAGGGGAGATCAGGTGTATTAGTTTCCTAAGGGCTGCCATAGCCATCTACCACAAACTGGGGGCTTCAGACAACGAAATTTATTGTCTCTCAATTCTGGAGGCCAGATGTCTGAAATTGGGGTGGCAGCAAGATCATGCTCCCTTTGAAAGCTCTAGGGGAGAATCCTTCCTCACCTCTTGCAGCTTCTAGTGGCTCCAGGCTTGTGTCTACATCACTCCCATTTCTGCCTCTGTCTTCATATGGACCCTCTCCTCCTACTCCCCATGTCTCTCCTCTGTGTGCCTCTTATAAGGGCACTTGTCAGTGGATTTAGGGCCCACCCAGATAATCCAGGATGATGTCATCTTGAGATCTTTAACTTACTTACATCTGCAAGACCCTTTTTCAAAATAAGGTCACATTCACAGGTTCTGGGGGTTAGGATGTGACCATATCTTGGGGGGGCCACCATTCAACCTAGTACATCAGGGAAGCCTCCCTGGTTGCCATAAAACAGTTGAGTTAAATCTTGAAGGAATTAGGTAAGTGAAAGGGCAGAGAAGGTGTTCCAGAAAGATGGCAAGAGGGATCAGCATGTGCAAAGGTCCTGTTGGAAGAGACTCTACAGTCATTCATGGTACTGTGATACTCTTGGAGTGTAGTGTGCATGTGTGTGTGTGTGTATAGTACAGTGTGGAATGAGGAGAAGGGAGCAGTTTGGGGCTAGAGAAGTAGGCAAGCCTCAGATTCCAGAGCATCTGGGAAGACATGATAAGGAGAGAATGAGGAAATTACTAAAGCATTTTAAACAGGGAGGTGATGTGAACTGACTGGCATTTCAGAAAGACCACTCTGGGTGCTCTGTGGAGGGTGGGATGCATCAAGGCGGGTGGTAGAGAAACTAGTTAATGAAACTTCTGCTCAGTAAATGTGCATTGACTTGAGTCCGTCCTCTCCTTACTTTTATTTTTCTACATTGCTTGTGATTTTTGCTGGGCTGTTGGATGCAATTTAACGCGCTAAGCCAATCTGTTTACTTGTAATGCTCGTCACTAATAGGAAACAAGACGCTGGCCTCACAGGGAAGCTGGCCTTGCTCAGCTGACAGAGTCCCCTGCATCAATGATGAAAGATTGTAAATGGATTGAGCAGGTTGATGGTGTCAGTTCCAATTTGTTGAGCGACCAAATCATGTTGTCAACAATTAGCATCTACAAGCTATGAACACACACATCACCCTTTCAGTAAAAGACTGAGAAACTCTGGCAGTTCCTCTGAATTTGACACAAACTTCTTCTTTATCACTGCTTTGTAGTTGTTGCTGAAATTAAAGTTTGAACAATTTAAAAATATTTATTGAGCCCCTTCTATGTGTCAGGTACTGTGCAAGATGCTCAGGGTTTAGCAGGGAACTAAATAAACTTTTTAGTTCCCTGCTAAAAAGTCTTCAGAGAGCTCCCAGTCTAGAGAGGAACAGACAAGCAGACAATGATAATGCAGTGGGGCATAGTCAATTCCATGATAGGGGAAAGTGGGGGCACTACATATCACCCACAAATCCCACAACAGAAAGGGGCAGTAAAAGGGAGGGTTTCAGAGGCCCTCTCTGTATCAGCCCCACGCTATAGTGTCTGACTCTGACGTGAAGTTGTCTGTTCAGTGGTGGGAATACACCTGGGTACAGAGCTCCCTTCCCAGTGATTCTCTAGGTGTCCTCGCTGTGCTTTACCTCCTCATCCTCCCCTTACTGTTCACTCCATTCAAGGAGATTAGCCCCCTCCTCCAACCCAAGGGGTCTCTTACAGAGTCGAAGTACATTTCTCAAGGTCTGTTTATTTATTTGTTCATTCAGCAAAAACATGTTGGCTGATGACTGCTTACAATGTTCTGTGCCAACTTGGGGTGGGGGGCGGGTCACTACAGATACAAATTAGATATTAGCTGTCCCTTTAAGATGCTTACGTTCGGGCTTCCCTGGTGGCGCAGTGGTTAAGAATCCGCCTGCCAATGCAGGGGACACGGGTTCAAGCTCTGGTCCAGGAAGATCCCACATGCTGCGGAGCAACTAAGCCCGTGCGCCACAACTACTGAGCCTGCGTGCCGCAACTACTGAAGCCCGTGTGCCTAGAGCCCATGCTCCGCAACAAGAGAAGATACCGCAATGAGAAGCCCGCGCACTGCAACGAAGACCCAGTGCAGCCAAAAATAAATAAATTTGTCAAAAAAAAAAAAGATGCTTATATTCATGTCACAGCATGGGTGGTCTGTGGAGGGGTGGTGATAAGGCAGGGTGACACTACACTGTCAAGAGGCATTGCTGTCACTTGGAAGGTGCTGGGGTGTAGCAGTGTCAGGAAAAGCAGGGTTGGAGGAGAAAATGTTGAAGCTGAGCTTTGAAGGGTTTGACTAGGTGGGGAAGGGTGGCATTCACTCCGATCTGATTCCTGGTGTGAGTCAGACTGTCTGGGTTCAGACCCCAGCCCCAACCCATGCTCAGCAGGAGACCTTGAGCAAAGGCCCTCTGTCACCTGGCTAAGCCCCAGTTTCCTCATCTGTGAGATGGGACATGATTAGCTCTGCCTGCCTGGTGATGCTGTGGAGATTCGGCCATCTGTGTGTAATGCTCTGGGCACAGTGCCCAGCACAGAGTAAGCATTCAATCAGTACCAGCTGCTATTGCCAGTCGCCAGTCCTTGTGAGAGAAGGGCCTTTCCTGACATTGTTTGCTTTGAAAAGGCACCTATGATCATATATTAAAGACACTGGAATGGAGGGCTTGGTTGACCATTTCACTAAGTTGTAAACTTGCCTTATAGCAAGAAGGGGGAAAAGGTGAGCCAGTTCCGTGTTCAAAGCCCTGTAAAAGGTTCTTTATTCTTTCCTGGCTCTGGGGCTGGGTTTTCTACCTGTTATTATGAGAACATGGCCTGGAATATCTCTAGCTGAGTGGTCCAGAACCCGTGGGAACTGTCAAAACTGGGATTGGAACATAAATACGAAATGACAGGCAGCTCATGTGCTGTTATTAAACTTCACAGCTAGAATATTTAAAAGCAAATTATCATGTAAAAATATTCTTATGTTAAACTGGAAATGAAAATGACTTATTTGTTTGCTTAGATCAAATTGTTGGAAGCAAAGTTAGGCTGTATTTTTTTCCCTGCCAAATGCTTTGATGTGTTCCTTTAACCAAACAGTTTAGATATGAGTATTAGTTCAGATGCATCAACCACAGTGGGGTTTTCAGCCTCCTAAGGATTGTATCCTTTCAAATGGGTCAATGAATAGAGAAATAAAATAGGAGTCAGAGGCTTTAATTTTGGTATTCAACCAAGAGAATAATTTGCTCACAGGTAGTACGGGTAAGCTACAGGTGATTGAGAAATGGACTTATTTATTGGAACTGAGCCATCCCCCCCCACCCCCCCCGCCCGCCTCCCCTTTATGTGCCCTAGTCTTTAGGAGTACGTGTGGGTGTTGCCAGGGCCTGGGACTCACCTTGATGGCCACCAGATGTCACTGTCGAGTCACAGATGCACAGCCCAAGGGGCTGAAAGTCCTTCCAGAGGAGGACTTTTAGGAAAACTTCACCTGGCCAAATGGCTCATTCTTTACTTTAAATATCTGCCAAGCTCAGGAGCCCAGGGCAAGCTTAACTGAAGTCAGGAGAGTACTTTAGAGTATGGAAGAAAATTAGAGCAGTGGAAAAAAAAATGCAGTATTTGCTCTTTCTGTATTCTGGAGTTTCTCCTTGTTGTTCAGTCACTTCTGCATGCCTGGTCTCCCCCCAGTTCTCCCCAGCCCAGAACTAGGCAATAAATGCACTGAACTGGTTAGACTTGCAAAGTCACTGAATGTCAAGGTAGGAAGGGGTCATAGGGGGTCATCTAGCACATTGCCTCAGCTCAAGTGTGGGACACCAAGAGCAGAATGAATTGCCCAAGGTCACATTTAACTCTAGGCCCGGAATCTCTCCTAGGGCTACTAAATGAAAGTATAGGACAGTGGTCTCAAAGTGTGGTCCCCGGACCAGCATCATTACTATCACCTGGGAACTTGTCAGAAAAGCGAGTTCTTAGGTTCCACCCCAGCCCTATTCAATCAGAAAGGCTGGGTTGGAACTCAGCAATGTGTTTTTAAACTAATCCTCCAGAAGCTTCTGATTTGAAGTAAAAGATCTACTGTTAATAGGAGTAGGAGGGCATTAGTTCCTACTTCCTTGTGCTACAAGCATCTCTCCAGGCTCCAGGTTCTGACGAGTGCAGCCAATTCTCAGCTTCTCACTGGAGCTTGCCCTCATCCATACATTCCCTAGGAAGGATGTCTCCCAAGTAGGTTTGTCTGTGTTGGGTTGGGTAGAAAGACACTTGTCCTCTACACTCCCCACTTTTCCAAGCCCCAACTTCCATCCATTGGGTACAGCTTAACGTGCCTCCTAATGGCTCCATTTCAGCCAAGGACAGCTTGAGCCTCAGTCTCCCTTTCCCTCTCCTCTGCTCTCATATCCTCATTAAGTTTATTTCCCTTTGCCTCTCAATTTTCTTTCTCCATTACAGGAGAGAGAACTTAGCGTTATTGAACATCTCCTATGTGCCAGGTGCTTCCGCATATTCTTGGAGTTCTCACGACAAACCCTGGAGAAGAGAGTTTGACCATCACCATATTTTTTACAGGCAAGAAATGCTCAAAGTCACACTAGTGAGGAAGTGTGTACACAGGGAAGATTTCAATGGCCCTGCTTCAAGTTAATGAAGATTTATTTCCCTCCCAGGCTCTCTTTGCATTTTAAATGGGCCTACAAGTCCCAAGAGGGAGCCAAGTAAGAATTCTGGATTCCCTTGCTTAGATCTGAGGACAGAGATTTCTAGGGGGTAGGAGACATAAAAGAAGGGAACCCCTGTGATTCCCCACAGGGTGCCCTCCCACAAGACAGCCTATCTTCTGTGCCTGGAAAGTGGGTAGATCCTGGTTGGGTCTCCTCTCCCATGGAAAGAAATATTCTTTAGCTTCAGCCATCCCTTCACGGTGTCATTTTCCAGATATGTTTAGGACTGCCTGCTCTTCTTTACCATGTGTTCTTCCAGGGCTTAACCTCAGGTTAAGGTTAATCAAAGATTTCCTCTGCCAGATGAGGTTAGACTGGCTTCTTTGCCATCTCTAGCATTCTCCTCTTTTCCCTTGTTTGTATATAGGGAAAAAAATACGTATTTGTCTCATTTTGCTACTGTAGTTCTTAGGAAAAGTCTGATCCAAACAATGATTTGATGTGCACGAGGAAAATACTGCTTAACCCTGTTCTTGCCTTTTTAAGGTCTGCTTTTTATTTTCTCACAGCAAGTGGTACAGGGGGATTACAATGAAGTCGTGAAGATAAAGGAAAGCACACAAATGACTTCCAGCATCTTTTGTCATTAGCTTTTTCTCCTTAGCAGACACATCTTTAGAGTTTTAGAACACTTATGTTGTTTTATGCTTCATCTCATTTTTAGGTTTTCCTCCTTTCTGGGATATTTCTTTGTGATATAAGATTTAATTCTGCTTTTTCATTTTTGAGTGAGAATTTAATTTCCCTTTCTATTTAGGCATCCACTCGGCCTAACTTATCATTGTAGCTTATTCTGCTGAGAGGACTCAGTGCTCATGAGAACACTGTTCTCCTTGCCTTTTTCTCATCAGTTATTCTTCAAGTGTGGGCTTTGAGTCAGGCATGTCTGGGTTCACATCTTTGCTTTGCCTCTTCCTGGGTTGTGGGAACTTGGATGAGTAGCTTCACCTCTCTGCATCTCACTGAAGTTGAGCCAGGCTCACGAACACAGATTCGGACTGCTGGGCCACCAGATTCTGGTGATGCTTCAGAGTTGCTGCTGGGCATTGTTGTGGGTGACATAGGAGGATGGGCTCAGATCTTCCCAGGAAGCTGGCATGTGAGGGGCTGAGGACAGTTTCCCCGGGGTATGTTGGGAGTGGTGGTAACTGAGTGCAGGAACATGGCCTCCCCCGAGGTGAGACTCTTCCTGGGTCCAGCCATTTCCTTCCTCTTTTTCTCCAGCCTGGGTCTCATTAAGTCCCTTGCCCATCCCCCATCCCTTTCCATCCATGTTCTCCCAGCAGCTACTTGGACTTGGGGGTCCCAATGGGCAGAGAAGGCAACTGGTTAGACTTGAGACACTTCGTGTGTTCTGTGGCGCTCAGTAAAAGTGCTTGCTCTTTTTGATTGCCTTCAAGTGGAAAAATCAACCTAAAAACATGAAGAATGTTTGAAGAATACCCATGTATTCCAATATCCTTTCATTTAAAAAGTATTGCTAGCTAAAAACACCATGATGGGTCTTGCTGTTTTTCTCACCAGCCTGTGTATTTGAACAGAGGTAGGCACCTAAGTGTATTTGTCTCACTATTCCCTGGTCTGAGCATAGTGGTTGGTACTTAATAAATATCGATTGAACGACTGATTAATTGTAAGACTTGGATTCTGGACTCAGCTTACGTGATCTTGGGCAAGTTGTTCAACTCTGAGTCTGTTCTGTAGAAGGTTGATAATTATCCCTGAGTTTTAGGTCAGACTCTCTAGGAGCAGCCCCTGACATGTGGATTCGGGTTCCGTGACTTAATAAGGAAGTGCTCCCACCTTGGGAGGGAAGTGGGGGGAGCAGTGGGGGGAGGGGAGGAAGCGGAGCAAGGGTGTGATCACAGGCAAAGTCCTGCAGAGGAAGCTCCAGACTGACCCTGCAGGGGAATTCTGGGGTATGGGTTAAGCCTCCTAGTGGTCCCCATCTGTGGCAAGGGGGCTGGGGTTTTCATACTCCTGTACCTCAGTCACTGGATAAGGACTGACTGGGGTGGGAAGGGGGAATGTAAATTCCCAGACACTTCCAGCTCTCCACCCAGTTGGGCAAAGTGGTCTCCAGTGGCCTAAGGGAAATTCTCCAAAATAGAGCTGCAAAGTCTGTTTGTAAGAGTGGAAGGGCAGGTATATGTATATGTGTAACTGATTCACTTTGCTGTGCAGCAGAAACTAACACAACATTGTAAATCAACTATATTACAATAAAACTTAATTTAACAAAAGAGTAGAAGGGCGGGGCACTGACATTATGGCTACATCTTACCTCATCTACATTTCTGATCCATTGGTATCAGATGAGAAAATATGTGGAAATGCTTGAAAAGTGTAATGTTCCTTTCCCAAGTAAATGGTGGCTTTTATATTCAATAAATTGTTTTTAAAAAAGTCTCGTGCATCTAGAAAGACCCAGAAAAAGAATGTTTGCTTTAATTACACATTCTGGTTCATAAAGAGTAGCCTTTAGATAAGATTTCATGTCCTTTGAGAACTGGTAATCCAGTTCCAGTTTTCAAAAAACTGTAATTTAAATTAATGCCACTACTACAGGCAAGACAATTTAATCTCTGTTTGATGCTTCAGAAGGCATTTCCCAATCTTGTAAGGCCTCAGGGTCATGATTATCATTGTACAGTAGACATGCACAACTGAAGTTAACAGCCTGGGTTAGGGGCATGGGGAAAATGGCTTCTCTCTGTTTTGTTATGGGAGAGGTGCTGGCTGTTCCTGTATTTACAACTGGCTAAACATTGGAACGCTGACAATTTTTTGGGCCCAAAGCTTTGATTTTTCTTTATTTGGCTGAGACAGGCCAAGATGGGGACTCTTACCTGACTTAATGAGATGATCTCAACTATAAAGACACAGACTCTGTGACATGGGTAAATAGAATTTTGCTTAGCAGTTTCTCACTGTGTCCCAAACAGAAGCCTCAGGGTAGCTGTGCTCTGACACACACATTGCCTCTTATATCACACAGTGGTTATGTTTTAATTGTCATTATAGTTGTTATTTTACACCATGTAGGGAACAATACACTTCTCCTGGACTAGGGTGGCCAAGGTGGGGTTTTCCTTAGTGGAGTCGTCTGTGAACTTATCTATTGCCAATTCTTGCCATAGTTGTTCAAAATACCCTCCCCCTCCCACTGCCACCCATTTTGAAATCACACAATTGATGCATTTTTGAGATTCTGCCACATCTCCTGTATTGCAATAGGCATATGTAGAGATGCAAGAAAAACATAAGACCCTCAAATCTGGGGAAAATATGAAGAGGAAAAGAGAAGAAATCTTATCCAGAACACTTTAGAAATGGAAAGCAGAGAAGGGACAAGAAGAGGGAAGACCCTGTCTTGGGCCCATTTATGTTTCATGAAGACCAGGGACATTCCTACAGAATATTCTAAGATTTCTTGAGCTTTTGTAATTATTCCATGTTCGTTGTTTTCATTATTTTCTTTCCCTCTCCTTTCCTTGTCATGAGTGGCTGGCAGTAAAACCAATGCATTCACTGAATTATACATGAGACATTTGTTATATACTTCCTGTGGGCCAGGTACTATGCTGGGCTCTGAGGCTGTGATGGTAACTCAGACCCGATCCTGTCTTCAAGGACCTAAGGACTGAGAGTTGAGATGGATACTCAACACCCAAGGACAATAAGCCTTGCTCATCAGAGGGAAAAGCCAAGGATCATGAGAACACAGAGAAGGGGAGCAGAATGGAGGAGACTGAGGGATGACTCTCTTATGCAGTATCCCTAGTGAGCATAGACCCCAGCCTGGTGAAGCAGAGGACAACTGGGAGGAAGAGCAGAGCCAGCTGACTCCTAAAGGCACCGAGAAATGTCCCATGGACAGAAACACAGGTCTGGCTGTTGCCTGGGACAGAACCAAAGCATTTCCTTGTAGAAAGCCCTGGTGGGATTGTGTACCATTCTGGTGAAAGACTGAATATGGACAATGATAAACGTCCATAAATGATAAAGACAAATGGACAACGATATGACCAGACCACATGTAAAAATAGAACCCTACCTGTAATCTCTGTAGCAATTGGCCCCAAACAGCCAGGATTTGACCAATGACCACCAGCTTCCCTAATTTTGTCCCTGTTTCCCACTTAGGACCAGAGTAAGTCATATCTGCTCCCCTAACCAATTGCATAGGCTGCCCTGCTTCATTAGCCCACTTACAGCTTCCCCAGGCCAACCGCCTCCAATCAGAGCAAGCGATGGTGGTTGACTCCACTCCCCTGCTTAGCAAGCCCTGCTTGGTTTTTGTTTCTTTCCACAGTTTTTGATAAAGGGTATACTGAAGCATGAACACCAGTGCTGATACCCACTAACCACTCAGTAAGTGTTCTTTCCTGATGGAGCACCCCCTACACTGCCAACAACATGCCTGGAGAGCGTCCTCTTCTCTTCCAAGGTGACAACCACCCTGGCTGAAGGTGGAATGGACCTTTATAAAATCTGTTACACTCACACGAGGGAAGAACATCTGCAGCCCTGAGGGGCCCGGAGAGTTTGATGCAATAGCAGGTGAGCTGCAGTGGCAGGTGCAGGCCCATGCTCCAGTCTCAAGCACAACAGCTCAAAGACACCTTCGAAAGCTGGGCAGAGAAAACCAAGGAGGGGAAAAGGATGCCTTTCAAAGGCCGGAAATCTTGTTCCCAGTCAACCGTGTTCCCCTCCAAGATAACAAAGTTCTTGATAAGCTGTGTACAAATCACACTTCTTTAAATCGGGTCTTACTTTCCCTATGATTTACACTTTCATTTAAATACTGATTTATCATCATTTCTTCCCTTGGCAACCATTCTTATGACTTGCCTCTTAGTTCTAGCCTCCCTGGCAGATAATTAATGAGCTCTTAATATGGCTTATGGGCACCAGAGGGAACACACTATTTAAAGACGTTTTTCAGGGGATTTTTTTGGGGGCAGGGGGTGAAGTGAAGAATCCCTTTGTCAAGCAAAAAAAAAAAAAAAGTCACATGCATTTGGCAAATATTGCCCTTTTGAACTTGTGGACTGTTCAAAGGCAGACCAAGAAGTTTGCTTGAATTAGGACACATCAGTCTAGACGTTCAGCTAACCAGTAGTCCCTGAAAGTGTTTGGGGTAGGGAAGAGGGTCTTATTAAAAATTTTTATTAATTAATTGATTTTTTTTTTTTGCTCACTTGTTCAACAAATACTTATTGAACACTTATTGTGTGCTAGGCCCCATGCTAGGCTCTGGGATGTCATGGTGAGTTAGACACACATGGCCATTGTGATTGTGGTGCTGCTTGGAGCCTGTTGTGGGAGACAGATATGAGCACATAATTATGCAGATGATTAGTTCACTACCCTTTTGACAAATGCTACCAAGGGACCGAGGCAGGACTGATGAGGCCTGAGCTGATTTGGGGAGGGAAAGTGGCCAGGGACTTGATAGTTAATCTGAGTTCCAAGGGCGAGTTGAGATTAACCAGGGCACTCCAGGCCAGAACAGAATGTGCAAAGGCCCTGAGGAGAGAAAGACCCAAGCCCTTTTGAGGGACTGGGAGAAGGGCTCTGGGAAGAGCAGAGTGAAGAAGGCAGAGAGAGGGAGAAGATAAGCCTGTGAGATAAATGTGGGTACCATGGTGACAGTTCTTATGGACTAAGTGTTTTGAGTTGTATCCTTAGAGCAATGAATAAATTATTGACAGTTCCAGGCAGGGAAGTGACATGCTCAGATGTACCTTTTAGAGAGAGAAATTTGTCTGCACTGTGGGAAATGGATTGGAGGCAGTAAGGAAGGGATCAGGAAGACCTATTAGGAGCCCACAGCCTTTGTCTAGGTTGAAAGAAGTGATGTTCTGTGATGATTTTATCAAGCACAGCCTGCAGGAGAACTGGGTAGTGAGTGATAGGCTTCAACTCAGTTTTTATTTCACAGAAGAGAAAAGAGAGATCCAGTGGTCCAAGAACGGTTAAGAGGACTGGCTCTTCCCAGGAACAGGGACCCACTCCTGAGTGCAGCATCTTCATTCAAGCCCTGGGCTCTGCCCCAGGGCAGTCCTGGCTTCCCCAAGGCAGGCACAGTTGCAGGCACCCCCAACAGCCTGTTCTGAAGTTCCCCCAGCAGGCATTGGAGAGAGGGCTTTTTTCTTCAAGAGCTCTGACTTGGAATTGGGATCAATAATGTTGGTCTCTGTAAGTGGGCTTGATGAGGAGAATCTCCTGGATGCAGTCCCCAGTTTTCAGGGGAGTGTCTAAGTGTCTAGGGTCTCCAAAGCTGGTCTTCATGGGCCCTCCGTCAGACACCAGCCACGAGTTCTCAAATGTCAGCAAGCAAAGCAGTCCTTGGGGGAGAAACTTGTTCAAACAGCAGGCTCTTGGCCCCTGTTTTCAGTGATTCTGTTTCAGTCTCTTTGGTTTACAGACCAGGAGTCTGCATCTCATAATAGGCTATCCGTGACCCCTCTTCCTTGTTTTTAATGCATATGGCCTTTAAATTACTTTAAAACTCTAGGAACTGTTGTCCTAGCAATTTAGACCTCGAGTACGCTGACATGCTTGAGCTCAGCGAAACATGATCTCTCATTCCAACTTAAGGCTTAGACGAAGTTCAAGGGTGGGATTCTTGAACTGAGGGATGGCTTGAGAGCCAAGACTGAACCTTCCTGCTCCTCCAAACTGCCTAATTCTGAGAATCATCCAGTGATTCTGACTCAGTGTGGCCAAAGCATCAGGGAGCTGGCTTTAGCAAGTGCCTCATGATGTGATCCTTATGATTGGGCAGGTTGGAAACCTTTGTCTAGGAGGCCTCATGGGCAACTCTGGCCCTCAGGGAACCCTGAGTGTTTTCAGGGGGCCTCAGGGAGCCCCAGGTGTCTTCATGCTCTTTGGTCCTGAGAATTCTGCTGGACCCTGGGTGGGGTCTGATGTGTCTCCCTGACTTTGCAGCCAAGCCAAGGGAAGAACCTGTGAAGGCAGCCGTCTCAGGCTCAGGATACCCAGCTGAAATACGTCACCCACTGCTGAGGGCCATCCCAAAACTAGCTTCAGCAAACCTGGGAAGTGGATAGTTTCAAAGTGTCATTTAGTCCAGAAAGGCCATGTCCATTCAGCGTCTGGTAACCAGTGAAACTACGGGCAGCTGCTTTGATGGGCTTCTTGGGAACAAGGGAGAAAACGCCTTCTATGCTTGAGTTTCTAGGAAGCAAGGGTGAGGGGTCCTTTGAGTCAGAGCTGCTCTAGAGGTATATCTGAGTTTATTCTCCAGTTTTATCTTTGATGGTCAAGGAGGACCCATAGAGGTGTGCAGGTAAAGTTTGTGGAACTAGGAAGTTCAAGTGAGTTGGAGTTTGTTCATGAAGCTTGAGTTAAGCTCTAAGGCTGTGGCTGCATTAAAAAAAAAAAAAGTAAGGAGTTAAAAAAAATGCCTGCTGGCCACATCCCAGGCTAATTGAGTCATAATCTTTATGGGAGGGGGCCGGGGGAGTGGATATATTTTTAAAAGTTTCCCTGGTGACTATAATGTGCAGGTTCTTGGGGCTCTATGAGCTTGGAGGGATGGAGGCTGTCTTGGATGCCTGGGTATTGGGGGATTCAGAGGAGACAGGTGCAGTATTTGGGGGCTCAGGGATGAGGAAAGAAGCTTAAGTAGGGCTGGGCTGGGATCTGATGGTTTTGCCAACGGCCAGAACTGACACTTCTCTGTGCCAGGCACACAGCTGCAGAACCATCACTAGACGTGCTCCTTGGAGAAGAGGACTGTGGCCATGCCTTGGCGTGGATGCCCAGCAGGCTCCCTATGTGCCAGGGACTTTGTTTCGAGAAAGCCTCTGCCTTCAGCTCCTCTCATCAATTTCTTACAGCCTGTGATTTAGTTGCCTAATGGGATCCATTAAGCAAGCCGGGGTCAGGTGGGGAGTCTGGAGTCCACAGGATTCCTGGGGCTGAAAGGTTGCAGCTCCCCATGCTGCTGGGTTTCTTGGCAGCCTCACGCTGGGGAGGGCATCATTAGCAGCTTGAGGGTGCTGTCCACAGGCAAGTGGAGAGCTACTGAGTGGCTCCAGGAGGAAGTGAGGAGGTGAGAAATGCCTGCTGGCCCAAGAAATGTCCTCTGAGCTCGATTGTGGGCATGAGTCTGGGGATAATGTGTGGGCTGACAGAGGCAGGGCATGGCTGGAGGGTGTGGAGGGCAGTAGAGGGGTGGAGGGAAGTCATGGACAGCATTTGGGATGCTGTGGGCGGTGAGATTCTCTTTGCTTTTGTGATGAACTGGCTGCTCTTTGTGATTGCTGCAACAGTGGGAAGCAGAGGTGACAGGTGGTTTGGGACTCTGCTTTGCTGCAGAGACTGATTAAGCTTTGTGCTCAGACCCAGGTACCACCTAAACAGAGTCTACAACTAGGCGGAGACTGAAGAATCTCAAATCCTTCCTCCCTCCACACCCGGTGGCTCTTTTGAGCTCTGGAGTTAGATTAGTTCAACAAAATACCCTTATTCATGATCAAATATTCAGATACTTATTGAGCACCTACTGTGTACCCAGCACCATTCTTGGTCTTAGGGATTCATCAGTGAACAAGCAGGCAAGAATCTTCTCTCATGGGAAACCAACAGTAGTTACAAACCAATCAAGTAAACAGGTGTAAGTGCTGTAATAGATGGAACAGGGCAATGGGACAGAGTGTGCATGGGGCAGGGGCAATGGCATCCTGGAAAGATCTAAGGGAGACACATTCCAGGTGGAGGGAGCAGTTGGTCCTAAGGCAGGCATGGGTTTGGAGCGTTTGGGAAACAGAAAGAGTGCAGGTGTAGCTGGGGTGAACTGAGCTGGGGGAGTGAGAATACAGAGAGTATGGTGGGAAGGCAAGACCAGTTTATATGGGACCTGGTGGGCCTGAGTAAAGGATTTGAATTTTGCTTGAGTGTAATATGATGCCACTGGAGGGTTTTACATAGGAAAATGGCATGATCTAATTTATGTTTTTAAAGCATCACTTTGACAACTGTATTAGTTTCCTAGGGTTGCCATAACAAAAAAATTTAAGCCACACTGACTGGGTGGCTTAAAGCAACAGTAATTCATTCTCTCACAGTTCAGCAAGTCAGAAGTCCAAAGTCAAAGTGTCAGCAAGGTTGGTTCCTTCTGGAGGCTCTGAGGGAGGAACTGTTCCATACCTCTCTAGTTTCTGGTGGTTGCTGGAATCCTTGACATTCCTTGGCTTGTAGCTGCATTACTCCAATCTCTGCCTCCATCTTCGTATGGTCTTTGTATGTGTATCTTCTTCCATTCTCTTCTAAGCACACTTGTCATTGGATTTAGGGTCCACCCTAATCAAGGATGGTTTCATCTCAAGGTCCTTGATTACACCTGCAGACATTTTTTTCCAAATAAGGTCACATTCACAGGTTCTGGGTGGACATGTCTTTTGGGAGGCTACCATTCAGCCCACTGTAACTGCTATGTTAAAAACAGATTTAGGTAAGACTGGGAGCAGATATTGTAGCCTAAGCAAGTAATCACGGAAGCTGGGACTAGGATATTACTGGAGCAGGTGTGAATTTTGGCTCTACCTCTTAAGAGTTGGGTGAACTTAGGTTCCATAAAGCTTCTGAGTTTCAATCACTTCCTTGGAGAAACAGGAATAATAATAGTTCCTATTATGTATGGTGCTGTGAGGATTAAATGAGATAATGCATAAAGAGTGCTTAGCATGACCTCTGGCCCATAGTAATAGCTCAGCAACATGTTATTGGCTTTTGGTGTTGATAATATTAACAGGACAGGCAGCCTGATCAGTTTACCTTGTGACTAGGGACTAGTTGGTCTTGCCATGAATTGGAGGAGCAGTCAGTTTGGATTTTGGCTATTTGGGATCTGGCTGCATGGTCAGTGGTGGTGGCAGGGGTACCTGGGACAGGAGGAGTGGATCAACCAGGGTTCTAGTAGAGAACAGAACCAATGTATATATGTGTATTGCAGGCTGGCAAGTCTGAAAAATCTGTAGGAAGGCTGTCAGACTGCATACTCTTGAGCAGGAGCTGATGAAATGGGCAGAAGACCTAAATAGACATTTCTCCAGGGAAGACATACAGATGGCCAAGAGGCACATGAAAAGATGTTCAACATCACTAATTATTAGAGAAATGCAAATCAAAACTATAATGAGATATCACCTCACACCAGTCAAAATGGCCATCATCAAAAAATCCACAAACAATAAATACTGGAGAGGGTGTGAGAGAAGGGAACCCTCCTACACTGTTGGTGGGAATGTAAATTGGTACAACCATTACCAGTATGGTTGTTCCTTAAAAAACTGAATATGGAACTACCATATGATCCAGCAATCCCACTCCTGGGCATATATCTGGAGAAAAACATGGTCCGAAAGGATACATGCACCCCAATGTTCATTGCAGCACTGTTTACAATAGCCAAGACATGGAAGCAACCTAAATATCCATCGACAGAGGAATGGGTAAAGAAGATGTGGTGCACATATACAATGGAATATTACTCAGCCATTAAGAAGAACGAAATAATGCCATTTGAAGCAACATGGATGGTCCTAGAGATTGTCATACTGAGTGAAGTAAGTCAGACAGAGAAAGAGAAATATTGTATGATGTCGCTTATATGCAGGATCTAAAAAGAAATGATACATATGAACTTATTTACAAAACAGAAACAGGCTCACAGACTTAGAGAATGAACTTATGGTTACCAGGGGAGAAGGGTGGAGGGAAGGGATAGTTAGGGAGTTTGGGATTGATATGTACACACTGCTATATTTAAAATGGATAACCAAACATTGTAAAGCAACCATACTCCAATAAAAAATAAATAAATAAAATGGATAACCGACAAGGACCTACTGTATAGCACAGGGAACTCTGCTCAATGTTATATGGCAGTCTGGATGGGAAGGGAGTCTGGGAGAGAACGGATACATGTATATGTATGGCTGAGTCGCTTTGCTGTGCACCTGAAACTATCACAACATTGTTAATCGGCTATATTCCAATATAAAATAAAAAGTTAAAAAAATAATTCAAACTGAATGGAGATGTTCAGCATATGCACAAAACACCTGCACAACAACATCTAGACTAGTGTTTAATTGAATAAGTGGGTACTATAGCCTGGCCAAGTCAACACATAAAATCAACCATCCCAAGGGAACTGGCAATGAGGCCCGTATCCTGGGTTGAGACCAGTGCTTTGGGAGAGGATGGGCCAGACTAGAAGGAAAGTACAACACATGAGTAGAGGGCCTGGGGCAGAACCTTGGCTGACCTGGATGGTCCAGAAAGAAGTGAAGCTTCCTGTTAGTGGTTAGAAGGCCTGGGCGTAAACCACGGGGTGAGTGGAAAGCCACTGGCTGGCAGGGAAGCAAGCAGGCATTGACAAATGTAACCTCAGGATCCAACCTCGTCATTCATAATTTTAAAGCCAGGTTAATATTGGTGTGGCTTTCTATTGTCCTGGAATGGAAAGTCTAATCTTGATCAATGTCTTACCTTAGAAATTGGTATAGAGTGATTCTAATAAAGATTAAAAGGAAGAATGTTGACAGGTAACCTTGTATTTGTATGTGGAACTCTCTGAAAAGTCCAGATATCAAAAGAGCATATAAAAAGAAAAAATGACAAAGGATTAAGAATAAACACTTATCCCCTAACTCAAAAGAATGTCGCTGTACTTAAAGAATCATGTTGGCTGCTGGGTGTTGGGTACCAGCTATGCATCAGGGACTCTGCTAAGCAGTTTGCTTACATTTTCTCATTTAATATTCACAACAACCCTCTGATGTGGATATGATGATGTTTTCCATTTAGAGAAAGGGAGATTGAAGTTCTGAGAGGTTAAGAAACTTTCTCAAGTTCATGTGGTTACTATGTGGCAGATCTGGGATTCAAACCCATGACTGTCTAACTCAAGAACCTGTGCTCCTAACTGTCTCACTCCATCCAAGATGTAGAGAGCTGAAGCTCAAGAAACAAAGGAAAAGAGCTTTCAATTCCATTTGGGGGAAAAAATGGATGAACAAGGGAAGGACTGCTTGGGGGAGATTTTTACAGATGAGAGAGAAAGCAGAACTACTCAGTTGCTGTTTGAATTCTGACTTGTCTACCAAGGTGAATAATTTTGCTACAGAAAAAAAGTAGAATAAAGGGGAGGGAGTCAGGGCTCAGTATGGATGTGAAGGCAGGAAGCCAGCACGGCTTATAGGCGTGAGCTCAGGTCTCCAGGCTTAGATGAAATTCATCTCGAGGGCCTGTTGGAACTTTGAAGCATAAAATCTATGGTGCTGGTTGCTACATAGGATACAAAGATGGTACTTTTGAAATTCCCCCTTCTCCTTTGTCTGGTATCTGCTTCTCCTCAATATATTTATGACACTCAGATGGGCAGATTTTTTTTCCATCTCTACATCTATTCCTTGAGAGCCCTTTGGCATAAGAAGCATATGTCAAACATGAGGGTAGGGGCTTCCCTGGTGGCGCAGTGGTTAAGAATCCGCCTGCCAATGCAGGGGACACAGGTTCGAGTCCTGGTCCGGGAAGATCCCACATGCCGTGGAGCAACTAAGCCCGTGTGCCACAACTACTGAGCCCTCGTGCCACAACTACTGAAGCCTGCACGCCTAGAGCCTGTGCTCCGCAACAAGAGAAGCCACCGCAATGAGAAGCCCTCGGACTGCAACGAAGAGTAGCCCCAGCTCACAGCAAGTAGAGAAAGCCCGCGCACAGCAATGGAAGACCCAACGCAGCCGAAAAATAAATAAATAAAATAAATGTATAAAACAAAAAACAAAAAACATGAGGGTACATACCACATATGTGGCAAATTTCTTAACAAGTGTTAAAATGTCGTCTCCCCCTTCTCTTTGTCCTTATATTTGAGCAGTACCACTAAATGAATGGTGTATAGCAAAGGTAATTCTGTATAACAAACAATGAAAAATATACTTTTATTGCTCATGTGTCTCAAGCCAGGTGGGGACAGGCTGGGTAGCTCTGCTGATCTTGGCGAGGCTTGCTCACATGCCTGGGGTCCACTCAGGGGGTTGACTAGTGTAGTCTGGCCTAGGCAGGGGAAACCAAGGCAACATGGCTCTTCCCCATTGGTTTCTCACCCTTGCATGCTAGTCCTGCAGTGTTCTCACGGTGGTGGCAGAGGCGTAAGAACATCGTGGTAACACCAGACCTGAGGGCCTGTCCTTGGAACTAGCACACAACACTTCTGCTGCATTTGGTTGGCCAAACAAGTCACACTTCAGCCCAGACTGAAGAGGGGGGAAGATAGAGTCTGTTTCTTTAACAAAAGGAACTGGAAAACCTCAAGGCCATGAATGAAGTTAATCTCCCTCAAGTATCTGCTTTGTGCCAAGCATTGCTTTGGGAGTATGAGGGTAAACAGTCATGTCCTTGCCCTTGGGTTTTCTAATTTAGTGAGGCAAGTACTGTCAATACTGGGCTATTCACTGGGCTGAAAGGTGAAGTTTTGGCTAATGCATAAGTTTCTAGTGAGTTCTTGATCCTGGACACATCTTTTTTTTTTTTACTGTGTGCTGCTCATTTATATCTCCTTGGTTGACTAGCAAATAGTTCTCTAAAGTGGACAGCAAAAACCCTCTGATATTTGTTCCAGTAAACATTCCTACTCAGCAGTTGCTGGCCATTGTCTCATTATTTTTCTTAGAACTGCCCGAGAAGAGGGAGAAATTCCTTGGTGTGTATAAATGGGGTGGGGGAGTTGAAGGTGAGACAGGGAGAATACTAGAAAGATGCAGCCAAAGTCAGTAACTCACATCTCCTCTTCCGCCCAAAGACAGACCTGGTGAATCACACCACTGGTTCTCCTGTGTTATGTTTCCTTGATTGAAATACAATTGTCAGCAGTCTTCATCTAAACTCCACAAGAATAGCAACCTCGTCTGCTTACTTCTCTCTCTATGCCAAATGCCTTACATATGGCAGGCATTCTTTAAATATTTGTTTATTGAACAGAAAAAGGAGGGGTGACTGAAGACTGACTATAGACAAATTTTGAAGTTTCAAAAGAGGAAGAAGGTTGTTTTAGAGGCTACCAGCCAGTGAATTTGACACTAGTGAATGGTGCAATCCCAGACTGAATTATTAAACAGATGGCTTATGAGGTGGTGGAAAAAGAAGTTAGGATTGCTGGGAGTCACAATGGTTTCATCAAGAACTGGTCATGTTGAGCCAACTCTAATTCCTTTTATGATCAGTTTATTGTACCGTTGTAACAGCCTGGAGGCGTGAAGTGCATGATGTGCAGCAAGGCAGCTGGTAAAGTATTTTATAAAACTCCCGTAGTCAACAGGGTGAAACATGGCTTGGATAAGTTAACAAGTTGGTTTATAACTGAATGTTTAACTACATATGAAGATCTTCTGCTAATGTTATTTTTTTGGAGGGCGGGACAAATTGCTCCACGAGTACATTGTAAGACTTTCCTGTTATCTTGTTTGTATATATCAGTGGCTGGGATACAGTTGTAGTGGGCGAACCTGTTACATTTCCAAATGATTCAAAGCTGGCAGGAAGGAGTTTATGTACTGGATGATGGAGTCAGGGTTCCACATCATGTTGACAGACCAAGATGATAGGCTGAAACTAAAAGATGAATTTGAATAGGAATAAGTTTACAGCCAAGAATGGACCTTGAAGAGTAACTTGCAGAGGTATGGGATAGCAGAGCCCCAGCTTAACAGCACACAATTAGAGACAATTCCGTGACATGGTGGATAAAAAGCTCTATGCCTAAGCTGAATTAACAGAAGCAGAGTGTTAAGATCAAGGGAGATTATAGTATCCCCGTCTCCTGAATTTATCAGATCACAAACATTCAATAAAACAACTATTAAGTAGCTCTCTGCATCAAAGTCTTAGACAGGCACTTTACTTGTTAAATAAATTGGTGTGAGTTACAAGGAATTCCCGCCTCCCAGCTCTAAACAAAAGTTATCTGAAAGCACCTACTTAGAGCTGGGCTACAAACGCAAGGATTCGCCGCATGGCCTGAGCCCTTATTTATAGCCTGTGGAGTCAACTTGCCTTTTGCTCATTCACCATTTCTAAACTCAAACCTCTTATTACAAATAAATGGACTTGTTTTGATTTTCTTCTTTTATTAATCAGCATCCCTTTAATGGCTCATATGATAGCATCAGGACTCTGTTTATTCCTGTTCATCCTTTTATCTCTTTTCTCTTTGGATGTTGGTGTCATTCTCTCCTACTGTAGAATGCTTCTTCCATATTTCTGTGGAAATGGCCAGAGGAGCTCAAGATTATATTATCCTTATGGCTCATAGTCTTAGAGCAAGAGAGAGACATTCTCCTGGTGCTCATATATCAGAGGAGACTCTGCTTGGACTGACTTAGGTCATATGGTCATCTGAACTGGCCACCTGTGAGTAATGGTGTTCATACCTATCATGGCTGGAAGGCGTGTGTGTGTGTGTGTGTGTGTGTGTGTGTGTGTGTGTGTTGCAGGGGAGGGGGGGGCTGTGAATAGCAAGTTTGGCCCCGCATAAACCACACAAAATTTCCTACAGGGAAGAGCAGGGGTTCTGTTCCCAGAGAAATGAGGAGAGTATGCTAGGGAGACAAATATACCTATAAACTCTTTTCCTGAAGAAATCATTAGAGTATGGGTAGGAGGAAGAAGAAAGATGGCTGAGGGGACCCCTTCATTTTAAAATGTGTTAACCATTTCCTGAATTAAAGGAGGAAGAGTGGCTGTAATTCCTTTTGGTCAAGCATTATTTTAAGACTAAAGCAGAGGACAGCTTTGGATTCAGGCTGAGATTTGCTGCTGCCTTTTCCCCACTTAAGTTTGGGGTTTGTACTTCCCACCTCTCTTCTTCTTCTGTTGTTTGGATGTGTGAAAGAATGTCCTGGGGAAGCCTGAAGTCCTCAGGTGAAAAAATATTAACAAGGAACACACTGACGATACCCTGGTAATTTTCCAGGAAGTCCTGGATCTGTTCTGCAGATGGTCCAGAGAGAAGTAGGAAAAGACACACTCGTTTTCAGCTCAGCTCCATTTCTGTCTCTGCTCGTTGTGGCTTATCATTTTGAAGGCTCCCACAGAGCGGGGAAACTGGGACCTTCAGCCTCACTTCTCCTTGGCTGATAGAGTAGCTAGCGGACCTGTTGTGGGGTTACATGCTCCCTATGAACAGACAGGGAACATGGATTTATGGCTCTAGAGAATCTGATGCTCAGACTAATTTGCACACCAGGATCCCTGAGGCCCTTCCGAACCATTACATCCTCCACCTCTTGATTACTTGGGCTGACAGGGGAACGCCTGTGTGGGCACCCAACAAAGTCGTTAATCTTGATGTCACCTGCTTTGGCTGTGGACTTCACTCTAGGGCTCAAGAGTCATTTTGCAGAAAATATTCAATCCTAATGATGTTTATTGTGACTGGTATTAGAATGGGTGATTTCTGTGAATGCAGTCAAGCCAGCTGGGCTGTGATTGGAAGTTATTTGATATCAGAAAATTGGCCTCCAGTGGAGAGGTCACCGCAGATTATACACAAAATAAGTGAGCCACAGGATGTTTGGAGTGATTATTTGTGCTTAAGCTTAGATCCACTAATGCCATCTCTTAACTTACTTTTCCTGCCCCCTTGAAAGCTGTACATCATTTGCCTTTCCATTTATCTGAGATATTAAGAGTGGAAATCTGCTGCAGTTTATCTACTATACATTCTAAGAATCCATCATGTTTCATTGCCCCCAACTCTGTGGAAAAAGGTATAGGTCAGGTGTTTTCATATTTTTTACCTTAGTACAGATTTTATATGTAGAAATAATATTAATAGATTCATATAAATGCATAAAATATATTCAGTGAATATATTAATATATATGCATTTAAAATATATATCATATGTGCAATATCTATTTTAAATATATGGCATACATTTTATCTTCTTGCAACTCTGTGAGATAGATATGATTATCCTCATTTTTATAGATGAAGAAACAAGAAATTAGCTAACTTTCCCAAGATCACAGAGTCAGTCAGGGTTCTCAGATGCAAATAATAGGCACCAGCCCTGATTAATTTCAGCAGAAAATAACTTTATCAAAATGGTATTGTGCAGTTCACAGAATCTCTGGGAAGGCTGGGATACAGGTCTAGAGACCACACAGCCAGGAATAACACTGACAAAGACCACACTCCCGCTGCCCCAGGTTTAAAGCCCGAGATGTGTCCTGCTCACAGCACACCAGAGGGGGAGAAGTACTTTGTCACTGCAGCCCTCAGAAGACAATGAAGCTGAGTCTGCTGCCTTCGAATGGCTGCCTCAGGCTCTGCTTCTTTGGCAGACCTGTCTCCATTTCCAAGTTTGGGCATGTGAGTCTGATGGGAGGCTTTTTTTTTGAAAGGGAGATACATTTATAAATGGAAAAAAAATGGGCCTCAAACACTAATTCTGAAACTTGGGGAAAGTTCAAGGTTATAATGTAGTGAATTGTTAGAGAGTCACTATAGTATAATCAGGAACAAAAAAAAAAAAAAAAAAAAGGGAAAATAGTATTGGTTGGGAGGAACTATGAGAGTTTTAAGCTTGTGACAAAGTGGAACATCACAGGATGTCCTTGCTGAAAACACATCCACAAAGCAACCACTTAAATATTTTCATTTTTTTCAACCACATAGATGGTGCATGAACATTTAAAAAAAGATTAAACATTACAAATAAGCCTCAAGTTGCTTTGACCATCACCAGCAATTCCTAGGGAATTCCTCCATATGAGAAGCCTCTTACTAGTATAGATCCTTTTAAACCTATTTGTACGTATTTTCACCCATAGATTTGCATCATAGAAAATGAGTAGTATTGTTTAGTGTGTGTGTGTTTCCTTCCGCACCTCATCTTAGAGACTTTTTTGAGTTGGGACATACAGATTTCCCTCACTAGTTTATGTACTAGGTAGTATTTCATTATATGAGTACACGAGGCAGCTTTCTCCGATAGTCCCCTATTGGTATACATCTAGGACATTTGCAGTTTTTTGCTATTGCCAACACTATTCCAATGAACATCCTTGAACATGACTCTTTGTGGACTCCCTTTCTCCAGGGCGACTATGAGAAGTGGAATTGCTAAGTCCCAGGGGATGCACATTTAAACCTTAATAAGTAACTGGCAAATTGCCCTCTTAAGCACCTGTACCAAATTATGCTCCTACTTGTGATTTGAAAGTAACCGTTTCCCCACATCAATGACATTAGCAAACTTCTTAATTTTTGCGCGTGTGAAGTGTGTTTTTTAAAAAAAAATTTGCCCATGTGAAGTCCCTGAACACTGGTGATGATGAACATCTTTTTGTGTATTTGTTGGCTATTTGTATTTTCTCTTTTGTGTATGCCCTATTCCTCTTCTTCCTCATCAATATCTTATTGTATTTCATTTCTAGACTCCTGAGGATAATTTCATATAAATGGTATCATATAATATGTAGCCTTTGTGCTTGGCTTATTTTACTCAGCATAACGTTTTTGAGGTTCATCCATTATTGTACATGCATCAGTACTTCATTCCTTTTTATAGCTGAATGTTATTCCATTTGTCTGGATGTTACAAATTTTGTTTATCCATTCATTATTGATGGCTATTTGGGTGTTCCACCTTTTGGTTACTGTGAATAGTGCTGCTGTGAACATTTGTGTATGAATATCAGTGTTTGCTTTTTAGTTCTTTTGTGTAGGAGTAGAATTGCTGGCTCATGTGGCAATTTTATGTTTAATTTTTTGAGACTATGCTGAGCTGTATATATTCTCTCCCTTAATCTTCTCACCAACTCAGTGAGGAAGGGCTAAAATTACCTCGTAACAGATAAGAAGTTAGAGGTAAGAAAACTCAAGCCCAGAGAAGCTAAGTGGTTTTCCTAAAGTTCCATAGCTACTAAGTGGTAAAGTTGGGATTTAAACCCAGTCAAGCTGATTCCAAAACCTGAGCCCTTAACTGCTATGCTACCCTCCCTCTCCTACAGTGCCTAAGGAGGATGATGTCTAGAAATGAGTTAGCTTGCTTGTTCAGAGGATTGTTAATTGAAAGAAAAATCTTCTTATTACAGGAATGTTACCTAATGGCAAGGCTACAAAGCCACCTTTTGTCTATTAAACTGTTTTAAAGGGAAAGTGAACACAATCTCTGTGGGCACTTTTCTGCTCACCTGTGCAAGTGGTGCACCCGTGCCACCTAGAGGAGCAGGAACACATTCTCCCAGCCTTTCCCCCTTTCTGTCATCCCTTCAGTCTGTAACCACTTCTAAGCCCTTTGCCTCTGGGGGACTGGTGATTTCAATTATAGTGGAATTCTCAAGAAGCATATTTGAGTGGGAAGTTGCACAAACATCTGGGTTTTCATTTCATGCAGGTCTTTCCTACCACTTGTCAGAGAGAACCCAGGATAAGTGGTATTCATTAGGATTAATACCCGTTGACTGTGGAAATGTGAAATTCATCACAGATAGCCTTTGAAACAAGACCCCAGGGTGACTGAGTAGTAAGGCGAGAGCGAAGTCTCTGCTGGGTCACAACTGACATCTGGTAACTGCAGAAAAGTGAAATGGATCCTATGAGACACCTGATTGTTGGAAAGTGCCAGCATCACTGTGGGAGCAGACAGGCAGCAAAATCTCTGTTGTATCTCCTATCCCAGAGAGGCACTGATGAGCCTAGCTATATCTCCAAATGCTCCCATCTTGTTCTAAAGTGGCATCTTTTATCAGCCTACTAGAGGGGGTGGGATACTCCAGATACCTGAGTATGTTAATAGCTGGCTGCCTACCAAGGTGTGTGCTATTGAAGCACAAAATTGCGTTTCCAATTTTTATTTTATTTATTTACTTATTAAAAAAATAAATTTATTTATTTATTTTTGGCTGCGTTGGGTCTTCGTTGCTATGTGCGGGCTTTCTCTAGTTGCGGTGAGTGGGGGCTACTCTTCGTTGTGGTGTGCGGGCTTCTCATTGCTGTGGCTTCTCTTGTTGAGCATGGGCTCTAGGCATATGGGCTTCAGTAGTTGTGGCACGCGGGCTCTAGAGCACAGGCTCAGTAGTTGTGGTGCACAGGCTTAGTTGCTCCGCGACATGTGGGATCCTCCCGGACCAGGGCTTGAACCTGTGTCCCCTGCATTGGCAGGCGGATTCTTAACCACTGTGCCACCAGGGAAGCCCTCCAATTTTTAAAACAAGTTTTTAAATTCTCTTGGCATATTGAAATCTGTTGCCTATTTCATATAAATAAAAGCTTCTGGAATGTACCTTAATTTATTTCTCTGTGTGTGTCTTGATATGTACTCAGCCATTAAGCTGGGCATCTTCCATTTGCTCCTCTAGATCCATCAGTGAGTTCTCTTGCCCTCTGGTTTCTCTTTGGGTTTGGTCAATGGGAGGCACTAGCAGGAGATTGGAGGGAAGGAAGAATGAAATGGAGTTGAACACATTTGAATTTGTGGTTCACTTCCTGGTGGGACGCAGGTTAGTAGTGGTTGTGTTTCTCTGTGGTGGACCACAGCTCCTATCAGGTGGCCCTCTCCCAAAGCTACAGATTTTTTTGACTTTTGGTAATACTTCCTTCATTTGTCCCTTCAGTCTGGAGGGTGGTATACACTTCCCACTTTTGCCAGCCCCGGGGGTTTGTGGCCTGTGGGTTTTCCTCAGCTTGCCACATCTTTATATGCCACCTCCCTGAAGCATGCCATCTGTTTCCAGCCGTGACCCTGTCTAGGACAGCCACTCAGTACCTCCTGTCCTTATGGCGGGTATCATGCATTGACAGGATGGGGTAAGAATTCCAAAGCTGGAACAGAATACAGGTCAACTAGACATCAAACTATGGCACTATCATCTTGTGCCTAATGAGACTGGACCAGAGAAGAGGAGATCTGAGGGCTGAGAAATTTGGTCAGGAAATAGGGGCAGCAGAGGAATCTGGAAGAGAAGTTGTCTAAGAGGGGCACCCAGAATAGAGGACAGAAAAATAATGTTCCAGTCAGAGTTGTTAACCTGTAGCAACTTGAGGGGCAATTGGTGAGATGATCTGTGGGTTTCAGCTATGTACACACACACTTTCATACATGCTTTTACTGCTAGAGTAACTTTTCCCTTTCCTTAGTATACATTGAGAGGGGGTACCTTTCATGTGCACCTGACTAAGTCATCTCCCCACCCCTTTACTCCAGGATCTGAGCTCCTTGCAGGTTCTTGGAATGACCCAAGCCATTTCTTACTCCTGTCCTTTCTACTCAAATGGTCCCCTTTGACAACTTTTTCATCATGATAATTTGTAGTCTTTCTTTAAGACTTAGTCAACTATGATAATTGTTAGTCTTTCTTTAAGATCAACTGAGAGGCTCAGGAAGCCTTGGTCTGATGGAGGTGCCTTCTGGGCTCCCACAGCATCATCCTAGTCTTCTTCCCCATTCCCCCACTGTCAGAACATGAAATCTGTCCAAAAGGATTTTGGTCCCACTTATCTATGCAAATTGTAGTTAGGGGGAAAGAATGTTAAAATTTCTAACATTTTGGAGATCTTTGGAGGCAGTGGGATAAAAAGTCTGTATCTATACTTTGAGAATGGGAAAGGAGTCCCCAGAAGAAGTTCTGAAAAATTCTATTTTCTAAGGTGAAGAAATATACCTCTAAGTATGAAACCAAATCCCTTATACATTAAATAAGATGGAACAACGCTTATACATTAAATAAGATGGAACATTAAATAGATCTGAAAAATTCTATTTTCTAAGGTGAAGAAATATACCTCTAAGTATGAAACCAAATCCCTTATACATTAAATAAGATGGAACACATCAACAGTGGTTCAAGGGAAAGCCAAACCCCTAAGATAGAGGGAAAAGAAACAACTTTTGGGGTAAGAGGGCATTTTCTTCATGATTCAGTAAGCTTTTCACCCTCAGGAGGGCCCAGATAAATGTGTATGAAGAAAACTATGTATATCTGTTTGTCATGGTGTGTGTTGGAGGTCCTCAAGACCACTCCCAGCTTTGGTGATTTGGTAGGAGGAGTCATAGACTCAGCATATAGTTGTACTGATGGTTATGATTCATTACAACAAAGGGATACAGAGCAAATTCAGCACAGGGAGAAAGTGCTTAGGGCAAAGACCAAAGGAAACCAGGTACAAGCTTCCAAGAGTCCTCTCCCAGTGGTGTCAAATAGGACGTGCTTAACTCCCCCAGCAATGAGTTATGACAACACTTGAGATGCTGTCCACCAGGGAAGCTCACTAGAGACTCAGTGCCTAGGGTTTTTATTGGAGGTTGTCACATAGATACCCTCTGTCTGGCACATGGCCAAATTCCAGACCCCCAGGGGGAAAGCAGGTGTTCACTGTAAAAATGTCATACTGTTCTAATAGCTTACGCATAGTGAGCCCTCTTCTCAGTTCTGGGAATGGTGGAAAGCCTCCTCAAATCCAAATTTCCAGATGCCAGCCGAAGGCCAATCTTGCAAGCAGGACTTTCTAAGAATAGCAGTTCTCAATCCTGCTATGTTTCCTCTTTTTCTCACATGGTGTCACATTGGTTACCCCTGGTTAAGGGAGGCCGCAGTACAATTCCCCCAGCAAGTAGAATTTCCCTTCCCTTAGATTCCATGAAGAATTGGGGCTTCCTAGAACGTCAGCTCAGATTGTTTTCCAGGTACCTTACCAATGACTCCCAAATCATAACGATACTGCTAATAGTTGGCTTCGATTAAATTGTTATTCACAGCCCCCTTCTCCTTTGCATCCCATCCTGAGGGACTTAAGTCCAAGTTCCCAAGAGCCATTCCCTGCTGCATATGACTTGTATCTCAGAGCTTTGCCAGGACTTAAATCCTATGTCATAAGAAGGCTCCCCATGAAACAAACTCTCTTTTATCCAAAAAGCTTTATATTCTGCCCCCATCGACCAAGTACCCTAGGGATTCACTTCCAGTCATGCTCTCCTGGTTCTTGCCCAGCCATGTTAGCCAGGGTCCTGTGGCTACTATGGCATGCATCCCTCTCTCCCTAGCAGGTCCAACACCTGCTCATTAGTTTAGGCTGAGAGTCAACGCTTGGTATTGGTCTGGTAGCCAGCAGTGGAGGTGGGAACGTTGCTTTGTTAGGCACCTGCCCCACTTGAGGCATTGCTATTCTTCAAGCAAAGAAGGGGGCCTGTCTTGCAACAAGAGAAAGGAGGACACTTTGGCAGGCCCAGAGAATTCAGTGGGCTCTTAGGGTCAAAAGTAATCAAGTGCATCTTCCCAGATATCTCCACCCCAATTCTCAGAGTCCCACTCATTCCCATCAAGGTACTGACTTGATTGTAGGACCTGTGCCTAGCCTGAAAATTCAGCCTTCTCTGAAGTTCTGCCGTTCTTATAGTTAAGTCCTGTGTCTGTTCTTCAGCTCTGTTTTCATCCTGAAGAATATCAGGGTTTCTTTAAATACTGCCAAGGAGGCTTTCTGACACAACACAATTTGCTCTAAATTGTTGAACGATTGCCATGAGGCCGCCATTCTTTTCTCTTCGATGCATTCATGGTATTCAGCAACAGCCACCCAGTTTTACAGTACTGATAATTACTATATCTTTCACTCCTCCTCAACACCAGAGATGTTACATAAGCCAGTGCATCCCCTTCCACCTATAGCCTGTCCCAGTTATCCACAGGTGAAAGTCTTAGTAATTGCACTGTGCCAACATGCCAGGAATAGATGATGCTCCATCTCCCCTCGGTGATGGACTCCTCATTGCCAGGCAGCCAATTAGTGATTCAACTCCAGAATACCTTCCTTTGAGTCTGGTTCTTAGGTCTGCTTCTCATATTCTCTTAGATCAGTGTGGGAGGCGGAATAAGGGCCCCAGAGATGTCCATATCCTAATTCCTGGAACTAGTGTGTTACCTGACATGGTAAAGAAGACTTTGCAGATGTGATTAAGTGAAGGATCTTGACATGGGGAAATTAGCCTGGATTATCCAGGTGGGTCCAATATATTTACAAGTATTATAAGGGGAATGAGGGAGGGGTCAGAGTCAGAGAAGTTGATGTGACAATGGAAGAAAAGGTTGCAGTGATACAGGGCAATGAGCAAAGAAATGCAGGTGACTTCTAGGTATTGGAAAAGGCAAGGAATGGATTGTCCCCAAGAGTCTCCAGAAGGAAGACAGCCCTGCCAACACCTTGATTTAGCCTAGTGAGACCTGGGTCAGTTTTCTGACCTCCAGAACTGTAATGTAATAAATTTGCATTGTTTGAGTTGCTAAATGTGTGGTGATTTGTTATAGCAGTGATAGGAAACTAATACAGTTGGGTTCCCTAGAAGCAGAGCCTGAGACAGGGATTTGGGTACACATGATTTATTGAGAGAATGCTCTCAGGAGACCCCCATAAGAGAGTGAGGAAGACAAGATGAAAGGGAATTGCTAATCAGGGCTGTGTCCCTGATTAAAATCTAGCCTTGGCCTGATTCATGGAGGGTGTTGCTCTGGATATGAGTCACAGTGCAGAGTTATTCTCTCTTGAGGCAAGGAGGCTACCCTTTGATTCCAGTTTAAGCCAGTCATTGGTGGCTCCTGGATTGATGGTTGTAGTGAGGCTTGGGGACAGCACGTATCCTCCTAGATGACATGACTCCTCCTAGATGACAGCCATTCTTTGAGAAGGAAGACACCTGTGACCTGTTAGCAGCTAACACTCACAGAGCTGGGGATGGGTGCACAGTCCCAGTAAAGGGGATCCTTTTATACAGCAGAACTTGTGCACCACAAGGAAACCACCTGCTGTGCCAGACCAGAGGAATAAAAAAATATGTAAGCAAGTGTGGCTTTTTTAGCCTGATTGCTTTGGCCTCCAAATGCAGACGCAATCTGACTTGCGTAAACGCAATTAGGTGAATTCAGCTGCCTAATAACCAGTTACTCAGTGGTTTTGCAGAATTCATCTGCTTTACTGAATTCTTCCAGCTTCTGTTTTAGTTTGTTTAGGCAACCTTGGCTTGCTGTTGGCATCAGACCACTGGCATGATCAGATTTAAGTGAGAAGCCCCTCGGACTCCTTGACTGGGGATTTTTGGCTGGTCTGGGCCTTCCGGGGGTGGGGGGCAACGCTGGTCCTGGAATACTGATCATCGGTCTGTCCCCTGACTTGATCAACACAGGAAGTGGGACACCAGTAGACGGTCTCCAGTGGAGATAGGTTTTCAGCCTTAATTATTTTACCCCCTGACAGCACAACGAACACATCCAAATGGATGGAAAATGGGGTTCTTCACTGAGCCGCATCATGCCCCAGATCCGTAATTTGATACAAAAGCTTCACACAAATTGAAATTAAAATGCATTTTAGATGCTTCCTCCCATCAGAGCAGTTTGCACCAGTAGGCTTCTCTCTTTCACGAGTTTGCTATAGAAATAGGGGGAACCAGGCGGCTTTGCTGTTGGCTGCTGTGGAAGTAACACAATCTCCGTGCTTGTTAACTGCAGGCAAGAAAATGAAATAAAATGAAAACCAATTGGAGCTCTAATTATCCTTTTTAAAATGACTTCATCCTGTAGAGTGGCCCACTGAATACGTAAAAGGCACCTTTCTTTTCCTTCTTTTTCCCTTGGGTGTTTGGGGCCACACCAACAGAGGGAGTCACATTGGGATACAGGAGATGGAGGACTCGGTGTTTGAGTCCAATTTACTTGCTTAACAGCATTTACAGAGGGAGTGGCTATCTGCCAAGCATTGTCTGAAGTACTCCTCAGATAGAACACATTTATGTTTCATAAAGACTCTACGAAGGCTCTCGCCTTCTGAGATGAACTGCATTCTGCCTATGGAATGTATATCTCTCTCAAAAAACCTGCTTCCACTTAAAAAAAAACCACAACTCTACAAAGTAAGTATTGCTTATTGCTATTTTATGGAAACTAAGGAACTGAGAGGTGAAGTGACTTGCCTAAAGTCACACAGCTAGTAAGCAGCACTAGAGTTGGAATTTGAACCTGGGAAGCCTGGCTCCGAGTTCAGGATCTTAGTACACTATGTTCTTCCTTGTTCTTGTGATGAATCTGAGTGGAGTTTGGCTTTCACAAAGAAAGCAAAATAAATCTCCCATCTCTCCAGGCTCCAACCCTAACCCTGATGACCTCCTTGTAGGGCAGCCCTTTGGTCACAGCAGAGCCACGAGTGCAGATCCAGGTTCACAGCACATTCCGAGGGTCATCCTTATATATGAAGCCCCCCCATATTCTTATTCATAAAAGGGTTGTACTGTGCATACTGTTTTGTTCTAGCTTCTTTCTCTTATTATGACACTGTGGCATGCTCTCCTACCAGTGGACAGAGTTACCTCATGCTTGTTTACATCTACCTGGTGTTTACCATGTACATTATCCATAATTTAACCAGTGCACTACTCCCAGACATTAGGTTGTTCCCAATTTTCTGTCATTAAGAGCAGTAATGTAATGAATATGTTTTTATGGCCAGGTGTGTTTTTGTGAGTGTACTCCTAGGGCAGATTCTTAGCTGTGAGATGGCTGGGTCAAAGGGCATATATATTTTTAATTGTGATAGCTCTTGCTTCATTGTTCTCCAGACAGGTTGTTCCAAATCCCCAGAAGCGGATGGAGAGTGCCTGTATCTTCACTCCCTTGCTGTGTATCAGAAAATCAAAAAATTGCCCACGTGATAAGTGAAAAATGGTATCTTGTTATTGTTTTGATTAATTATGAGAACAGTTAAGCATCACTCTATTGCTTACTGGTTAGTTTTATTTTTCTGTGAACTGCCTACTTAAATTCTTTGCCTCCCCTTGTTTCTAATCAAGTTCTTTACCTTTTTCTTACTGATCTGTGGGTATCTCTTTCATTTTTTAGTCTTGGAGAACTCTAGATCTTTAGTTTATAGCTGGTCTTGTACTCTGGCCTGGAAAGACTTTGATTGAACTAACTTTGCTCCTTCTTTTTCTTTGCTTTTCTCCTCTTTAATCTTTATTTCCGAGTAGAGGGCTATGCACCCTGCGAACACAGTAAACACGTGCCGATTGACTGTTTTATTTATCTGATTTTTGTGGCTTCTTCCCTCTGAAGAGCTCCACAGACTTTATAGTCATTAACTCAGTAACCCTCAAAACACTCTAGTATGGCAACTGTAATTACTGTCAGGGTTTTTGAGGTGGTGAGACAGAGGAACCGAGATTCTCCAGGATAATTTTTTGAGGGCCTCAGGAGGGGATCTGGGGAGAGTTCAGCCCCTTCTCAAGCTCTGGACCAGGAGAGTATGTCAAAGGGTCCTAGTCAGAATGACTGTAGGTTGATAGGTGGGTGATCATTGGGTCTGCAAAGATTTCTCCAAGCCCCCCTCTTTATTCTCAGAGTGAAATAAGAATATTAGTTATGTGCACCTGGTTCAAATCCTAGTTCCTCCTCTCAACAGTTGTGTGATGAAGGGCAGTAATAGTAACTGATGTTTATTGGGCTCTTATAATATGCCAGACCACATGCTGAACGTTTTTCATGCACTGCCTCACTTGACTGCCAAAAGTTTAAATTACTGGCCTGCAATGGCATAGAACTAGCTGTTGGTGTTTGTGGGCTGAATGATGGCCCCCGAAAGATAGTCCTCATCCCTAGAACCTGTGAATGTGACTTTATTTGGAAAAAAAGTCTTTGCGGATGTAATTAAGTTAAGGATCTTGAGATCAACCTGGAATATCTGGGTGAGCCCTAAATCTAATCACAAATGTCCTTATAAAGAGATACATAGAAGAGAGATAGACACAGAAGAGAAGACCACATGAAGACAGAGGCAGAGATGGGAGTGATGAAGCCACAAGTCAAGGAACACCGGGAGCTACCAGAAGCTGGGAGAGAAAAGGAAGGATCCTCCCCTAGAGCTTTGAGAGGGAGCATGGCCCCGCTGACACCTTAATTTTGAACTTCTGGCCTCCAGAACTGCAAGAGAATAACCTTCTGTTGTTTTAAGCTCTTCAGTTTGTAGCAATTTGTTATGGCATCCCCAAGAAACTCATACAGCTTTGACATGGGAACCAAGTTTGGGTGGACTCCCAAGTCTGCACCCTCAACTCTGAAGCTGTCCTGTCAGCACGTGGCTAAACCTCTCTGTGTTTGTTTCCTCACCTGTGGCGACAGCGATTGTGCCTATACCAGAGCACTGTTGTGAGGATTAAATGAGATGGTGTGTATAGAAGGTGGAGAACAGTGTTCACTAGATGTCGGCTCCTGTTGTTCCTAGCTTTGTGGTAGTTTTCATTGAGTTACTCTAGGAACAGCTACTTCTATGCAGATCTCAGTTAGGGACAGACTCAGTACCTGTGGGCAACGCTGGTCCCACCGGGAGGGTACTTCAGGGATTTTAGGCTAGATAAATCACTATTCTTGGTAGTTGGTAGTTGAGTAAGTACCTCTGAGATACAAGTCATTGTCCTGGTGTTTTTGTTTTGTGGTTATCTATGAATTAGATATTTTCATTTCTTTCTGTGTGTTTCCCTTTTGTTTATTTATTTATTTCTTTTATTGGAGCGTATATATATATATATATATATATATATATATATATATATATATATAGTTGCTTTACAATGTTGTGTTAGTTTCTACTGTACAGCAAAGTGAATCAGCTATATATATACATATATCCCTTCTTTTTTGGATTTCCTTCCCATTTAGTTCACCACAGAGCACTGAGTAGAGTTCCCAGTGCTATACAGTAGGTTTGCATTAGTTATCTATTTTATGCATAGTATCAATAGTATATATATGTCAATCCCCATCTCCCAATTCATCCCACCCGCCCCTTCCCCTTTGGTATCCATACGTTTGTTCTCTACGTCTGTGTCTCTATTTCCGCTTTGCAAATAAGATCATCTATACATATTTTTAGATTCCACATTATATATGTTAGTATATGCTATTTGTTATTCTGTTTCTGACTTACTTCACTCTGTATGACAGTCTCTAGGTCCATCCATGTCTCTGCAAATGACGCAATTTTGTTCCTTTTTCTGGCTCAGTAATATTCCATTGTATATATGTACCACATCTTCTTTATCAATTCCTCTGTTGATGGACACTTAGGTTGCTTCCATGTCCTGGCTATTGTAAATAGTGCTGCAATGAACATTGGGGTGCACGTGTCTTTTTGAATTATGGTTTTCTCAGGGTATATGCCCAGTAGTGGGACTGCTGGGTCATATGGTTGTTCTATTTTTAGTTTTTTAAGGAACCTTCATACTGTTCTCCTTAGTGGTTGTATCAGTTTACATCCCCACCAACAGTGCAAGAGGGGTCCCTTTTCTCCACACCCTCTCCAGCACTTATTGTTTGTAGATTTTTTGATGATGGCCATCCTGACCAGTGTGAGGTGGTACCTCATTGTAGTTTTGATTTGCATCTCTCTAACAATTAATGATGTTGAACATCTTTTCATGTGTCTCTTGGCCATCTGTCTGTCTTCTTTGGAGAAATGTCTGTTTAGGTCTTCTGCCCATATTTTGATTGGGTTTTTTCTTTTTTTGATATTGAGCTGCATGAGCTTTTTGTATATTTTGGAGATTAATCCTTTGTCTGTTGATTCGTTTGCAAATATTTTCTCCCGTTCTGAGGGTTGTCTTTTAGTCTTGTTTATGGTTTCCTTTGCTATGCAAAAGCTTTGAAGTTTCATTAGGTCCCATTTGTTTATTTTTGTTTTTATTTCCATTACTCTAGGAGGTGGATCAAAAAAGATCTTGCTGTGGTTTATGTCAAAGAGTGTTTTTCCTATGTTTTCCTCTAAGAGTTTTATAGTGTCCGGTCTTACATTTAGGTCTCTAATCCATTTTGAGTTTATTTTTGTGTATGGTGTTAGGGAGTGTTCTAATTTCATTCTTTTACATGTAGCTGTCCAGTTTTCCCAGCACCACTTATTGAAGAGACTGTCTTTTCTCCATTTTATATCCTTGCCTCCTTTGTCATAGATTAGTTGAACATAGGTGCGTGGGTTTATCTCTGTGCTTTCTATCTTGTTCCATTGATCTGTGTTTCTGTTTTTGTGCCAGTACTGTATTGTCTTGATTACTGTAGCTTTGTAGTATAGTCTGAAGTCAGGGAGTCTGATTCCTCCAGCTCCGTTTTTTTCCCTCAAGACTGCTTTGGCTATTCGGGCTGTTTTGTGTCTCCATACAGATTTTAAGACTTTTTGTTCTAGATCCATAAAAAATGCCATTGGTAATTGATAGGGATTGCATTGAATCTGTAGATTGCTTTGGGTAGTATAGTCATTTTCACAATATTGATTCTTCCAATCCAAGAACATGGTATATCTCTCCATCTGTTGGTATCATCTTTAATATCTTTCATCAGTGTCTTATAGTTTTCTGCATACAGGTCTTTGGTCTCCCTAGGTAGGTTTATTCCTAGGTATTTTATTCTTTTTGTTGCAATGGTAAATGGGAGTATTTCCTTAATTTCTCTTTCAGATTTTTCATCATTAGTGTATAGGAATGCAAGAGATTTCTGTGCATTAATTTTGTATCCTGCAACTTTACCAAATTCATTGATTAGCTCTAGCAGTTTTCTGGTGGCATCTTTAGGATTTTCTATGTATAGTATCAGGTTATCTGCAAACAGTGGCAGTTTTACTTCTTCTTTTCCAATTTGGATTCCTTTTATTTCTTTTTCTTCTCTGATTGCCGTGACTAAGACTTACAAAACTATGTTGAATAATAGTGGCGAGAGTGGACATCCTTGTCTTGTTCCTGATCTTAGAGGAAATGCTTTCAGTTTTTCACCATTGAGAATAATGTTTGTTGTGGGTTTGTCATATATGGCCTTTATTATGTTGAGGTAGGTTCCCTCTATGCCCACTTTCTGGAGAGTTTTTGTCATAAATGTGTGTCCCTTTATTTTTAAAATTAATAATACTTACATTTATTGTTAACTATCTTTTTATACTTATTGTTAACTTAGAGCAAACCATAACTTTAAGTCCCCAAGAGCACTCCCAGGTTTGGTGATTCATATGGAGGACTCATAGGACTCAGGATATCATTGGACTCATGGCTAAGACTTACAGTGAAAGGATACAAAGCAAAATTACCAAAGGGAAAAAGCTCATGGGGCAAAGTCTGGAGGAAAGCAGGCACAAGCTTCCAAGATTCCTGTCTTAGTGGAGTCACACAGGATGCACTTAATTCCCCTATCAATGAGTTGTGACAAAATTGTGAAGCGTCATCTACTGTGGAATATTGTTAGAGACCCAGTGCCCATGGGTTTTACTGGGGGCTGCTCATGTAGACACCTTCTGCCTAGCATGTGCAAAAATTCCAGACTCCCAGAAGAAAAGCAGTTGTTCAACATAAACCATATTGTTTGTACAAAGTTTAGATATAGTAGGCACCTTTATCAGTTTTGGAATGGTGGGAATGCTCCTAAAATCCAAGTTCCCAGATACTAGCCAAGGGCCAAGCTTGTAAGCAGACCTTTCTAAGGATGGCAATCTAAAGCCTGCTATGTTGACTATTCATGGCATGTAATAAAAGTTAATCATTTCTAGACATTACTTTTTTAATTATTGCAAGAACCTTATAGCATGGATAATATTATTATTCATAATTTAGGAATGAAGATACTGAGGTTTAGGGAGTTTAAGACCCTTACCCCAAATCATCTGTGGTAGATCAGAGCACAGAAATGTTGCAGTAAGTATGCAATAAGGGAAGAGAGAAGGAATTGTTCAAAATGGCTCTAACAGCACGTAGGCTGAATTATGCTGTAGCAATCCTCATATCTCAGTGACTTATAACAACTCCTTTTATTTTCCAGTCAAGCTCCATGTCTATTGCAGGCCAGCTGGGGTGCTCCTCTGTGCCATCCTTGCTGTGGGACCCAGCTAATGGAGCAGTCACTGCTGCTAGTCACTGGGGCAGGAGGAAAGCACAAGGGCAAATTGTACTTTGGCTCTTAAAGCTTCCACCCAACAGTGTGATGTGCATTATTTCCATTGGCCTGTGCAAGCCACATGACCTCACCTAGCTTCCAGGGAGTGGGGAAGTGCTATCCTACTGGGCCTATTCATTGAACAGCACCAACGACTGCACAGCAACCAGACAGCATGAACTTCTGGTTATTTAACCTCCCCTTTGAACCCTCCGCAGCACCACCATGCCCTCTCCTGATGTAGGTAGCACTGGGAATCTGGTCCCAGTGGCCTAGAGGGCATGCCTGGAGCCTAGGGGCACTGTCATGTGTCTGCTCACTTTGCGCATAGATTTCAGGCTCCCAGGCTAGAATTTACAATGATTAGTATCTTTGGGGCCCCTCCTTCACTAAGCCTCTGGTTCACCCTTTCCTCTGCCAGCAAGCCAAAGTCACATGAAAACTGGAGCTAGAGAGAAACCTCTTGGCTTGATGAGGCTTTTTGAATCCCTGGCAAATGTTGCCTAGACATCTGAAACCCTGGGTTCCTTAAAAAAGAATTCCAGGGGTATATTTATTAGCAAGCATGAATTTCGACAGATTTTCATGTTCTTCTCTCTTGGCAGGGCATGCAGGGATCTCCTGCCAGTTTCTGACAGCCTCGTCGCTAGGTGTTAAGTGAAAAACATCATCAGCCTGGTCTATTGATAGGTTCAAGTGACAGTGTATGTTGCCAATCTCAGCCAAGAAATACTTCTGACAATTTTCCTCTCCATCACCATGCCTGGGTGGGAACATCCCTCCACCCAACTTCCTCAGGAGTTTAAGACGCTGTAACCATATGAAGAATGCATATGTCTGCATGGCTGCAAGCAGTAGGTTAGTGGAGGAGTTAAGCAGGGCATATGACTTCCGGCGGGCTGCCTGAATTGTGGCAGTGTCGCCCAGCCCTGTGCCAAGCAGAGCTGTTGAAGCCGCTGTGCCTGGTGCTCCCGAAAAGAGGGGTTTCAGCCAAACTTGTTGATTAGTGCTCTCTGAGGCTGCCAGAATGCTCTGCCTGCTTGGCAAGGCCCGTGTCTCTCATGCACAGACCTCACTCTGCCCTCTTCCACTACCCTGGGGAAAGTGGTCTTTGTATGTATGTCCTCCAGTTCTCAGCCTGTAGGTCAGGTGGGCGCCCCTTTCTCCTTCCAGCTCTAGTCCCACCTGCTTCCTCCAATCTTTCTCTATCAGAAAGTCAGAAAGATCTTTTCAGAATGCAAAGCTGATCATGGCCAAAATAATTAAACAAACAAACAAACAAACAAAAACCTCACAAAACCCCCAAAACACCCCAAAACAAAAAACTTCACTAGATTCTCATTGATGTTAATATAAAAAACTAAAATTCTTAACACCGCCTGCATGGTCCTGTCTGACCCCTGCCCTCCTTTCCTGCCTCATCTACAAGAGCTCCCTCTTGTTCTCCATGCTCAAGCCACACCAGCTTTCTTTAGGTTCCACCAGTGGCCATGTCTGTCTCCTTCATGGGACTTTGCACGTGCCCTTTCTTCACCCCCAGTCTCTCCCTCCCTGTTTAGTGGCTCCCAACCTTGGCTGCACATTAGAATTGTCTGGGGTGCAGGACGAAGGATCCTAAAAATATCAGTGCTTGGGCCTACCACCAAAGATTTGAATTTCATTGATCTGGAGAGAGGCCTGGTAATCAGCATTTTAAGAGCTCTACAGGTAATTCTAATATGCCTCTAGGGGTGAGAAACCCTGACCTGGTTAATTCCTGTGCAGCCTTTGGATCTCAACTCTGTGGTCGTTTCTTCAAGGACGCCTTTCCTTATATCCCCCAAAAGGTTAAAATATTCCTATTTTACATTCGTGAAGAATCACTTACCCTACCCTTCCTCATAGTACTTAGGAGTCTGAATTTTACACTTAGTTGTGGGTTAATTGGGTTAATCTCTCTCTTCCTTGGTGGACTTTGAGCTTCATGTGGGCCATGGTAATGTATCATTTTGCTCACGATTGTAAATTCAGTGCTGTCATAGTGTCTAGCACCTAAGAGGTCAATAAATAATGGTAAAATAAGTAAATGAATTTTGGGGCCCTCCCAAATTCTTCAGGGTGGTCCAACTAATCCTATTTAGATTTTTAGGAATATCAAATAGGTTTTAATATTGCTTCTAGCCAAGGGTTTCTCCTTCTCTGGTTAGTCACGAGAATCCCAATCAGTCTCTTTAGTGACCAAGAGCAGATTGGGGGCAGGTAGATCAAGAAGTGTGAAATGGAGCAGAGGTAGATGAGCTGGTACAAATAGTGGTCAGATCCTTCAGGACAGATGTAGAGGTGGAGCAGGCACACGTGGAAGGAATGTTCTAGGTGTAAAACATGGCCTCCCATGAACAGCCCATGAATCGGGTGTCCAGCAAATTCAAGATTCTTCCCCAGAGCACCATGCTTTCACTGTCTCAGGAAAGGAAACGGGTATTCAAACTGGACAGGTAAGAATACATGTGCGTTAGAAGGAATCAACACTTGAAGGGTGAGGATATCTTAAGAGAATGTGGAGCATCACTGAATGAATTCAGAGGTCACAGGTCAACATGAGTTATATACCAGAAGAGACAATTTTCAACTGAAATTGTGAAGCTATAGCATATGATCTTTGAGACATAATGAGGGGTAGGGGAGCTGCTAGATGTCTGTAGGGAGCAAATGTTCTAATTTTCCAAAAAGGGGAAAATAGTAGAATCTTGAAATTGCAAATAAAACCTTGATAAAGATACCTGGAGAAGTTATAGAGGGATTTTTAAAGTGGTAGTTGTGATCCCATAGAAAAGAAAACAAGAATCACTAGACCTAGCATAGGTTTGCTGAGAACATTCATGTTGAACTGACATTTCACCTTCTAGTAAGATTATTAGACGGAAAGATCATGTTGAAAATATACATGTTGTATATTTTGATTTCAGCGCAGAATTAAGTAATGTTTCCTTTGATATCTTTTTTCAGATAAGATAGAAATTAGTTGAATTTGTAACTGACTAAACTACTGTCCCTAAAGAATAACTCACGTTAGATAGAGGTCGTACCATTGCCCTGGCTTCTAACTTTGCCCCTGTATCTTCTCTTTCTTCTTTTTTCTCTACAGATTTCCCCTGCATATTCTTTTCCCAGTACCTTCTCTGTGTGTGTGACTGATTGTCAAAACTATATTTCCTACCTTCATCTTTCTCTAAAGCTACAGAACCACTTTTATAGCTGGAAATTCTCAAACTTACTAGCCAAAATAGAACTCATTATCTCTCTTACTACTCACCCCAAATCTGTCTTACCTTTCTTTGGGAATTGGGAAATGAAGAATTTGCTTCTTAACCAGGCATTAGGATCTTTCTTTTCTTGTCTTTGGGCTGTAGCTTATTTTAGCCTTTGTTTTTGTTTCCAGGTAGACTGAGGAGAGGTTAGACACCATTACCATCATCACCACTCCTGTCTCTACCACCACGTCCTCCATCACCACCACCATCATCATCACCATGTTCACTACCATCATCCCCACCATCACTGTCTCCACCATCACACCACCACCATCACCACCATCACCATTAACACCATTACCCTACCATTGCCATCACCACCACCATCAACATTAACACAGTTTTTGCAGCACCCAGGGTAGGAAAACACATAGACAATGCATAGATTAACACTCTGAGATATAACATGTTACTCATGTATTCTGTCATTGAATCCTCACAACCTAATAAGGTGGGTACTACCCTTCTCACCATTTTACAATTGAGAAAGCCAAGTCCCAGAGAGGTTAAGTCCCTCGCCCAAGATCATACAGCTAGAAAATTCTGAGCCAGGATTCATATCATCTGTAGACAGTTCACCTGCAGAGCTTGAACTCTTAACCATCACTCCCCACAGAGATACCTAACAGATGAAACTTACCCACATTCTTCGAAGGGTTCTTTAACTTTGTGGCACTGAATAAGTTGCGTCACCATTGGTTGTGTAATTCACTGTTTCTGTGGCTCCACTTTGAGCTTCTTAAGGACAGGGGTTCTCCTCTTATTTATCTTTCTACCTCTGCAGCCCAGCACTGTGCTTAGTATAGCAGTGAGTGCTAGAAAGGTGATGTCCTTCATTAAGGGGTTTGGATTTTTCAAGGCGTAATCTTTGTGCCATTCACAACAGAATTGCCTTAAACACGTTTTAAGGCTTCATGCGGACCACCTGAATCAATCTCTGGGAGTGGGGTTGAGTAATCCGCATTTTAAACACATTCTCCAGTGATTTTTATGTTCTCTGGTTTGAAACCCACCGCAGCCTCTTCCAGGGCTGAGATTCTGTGATGGTGATTTCTCATTTTGTCCACATAGGACAATAAAAGATGCAATGGAAAAAATGGTTCTGGGAATGTCTTTTTAATATCATTTGATTTCTGGGATTCTATATTCAGCTGTGTTGTTTTCTTTGTAAGTTTCCTCCTCTTTGTGGAAAGAGCCAAGCTATGTAAATCAATACGAGTTAATAAAATTAAGCTATACTGTTTGCCCAAGTCATCAGACAATAGAAACCTCAATAACGCAGCTGCCCTCATGGCTACTAAAACTCTGACCCAGCATTGACCAGAAGGTATTTCTAGCCCAGGCAAGATGGCACTGCAGGGCCAGAGTGTTCTTAAGTACCAGAGAGTCAAGCCATGTAAAGTGAATTACTTCCCCACTTTGTGTTCTCTTCCTGGAATGTTCATATGTGAGCTTGGCCTAATGGACAAAGCCCTCACTCTGAAGTTGGCAGACCTGAGCTTGCGTTCTGTCACCACTGTTTGGGCAAGTTGGTTACCTTTTCTGAGCTTGTCTCCACATCAGGGAAGTGGTTGAAAAGATCTCTTTGGGAACAATATATACAAAAGGCCCTGTCCTGTGCTTGGCATGTAGTTTGGACTTATACAATGGATATTACTCTTCCTCTTCCTTTGTCTGTTATTTAAAAGTTATGATCATCATAATTCTAATTATTTTTACTCCTTCTTCCCACTGGGAGAACTCAAATAATTGAATCCCTACTACTGATGCTCTTGGAGCCTCATAGCAGCACGATGACAAATTAAGACTTGCATTAGCTCCCAGAGTTAATAGTCCATCTCCTTGAAATGTCCCTCAAGGAACTTCCAACAATGCATTGCAAGACATATAATCTGTATTTTTAGCCATAGATTTGGAAAAATACCGGAAGGTAGGCTGCAAAAATGGCCACAATAGACCCCTTGTGATGTGGCTTTGCAATTCCTCTCATCAAGAAGTGTTGTCTGTTTTCCCATCCCTGGGAATTCTGGGCAGGCCTGTGACCTGCTTTGATCCACACAGTGTGATGGAAGTGATGGCATGCCAGACCTGAGCCTAGGCCTTGCACCATGTGGTAAGAGGCATGACCAGTGTGGCCAGATGGATAAGAGACCTGTGACCCAGTTACCTTTGAAATCCTCTCAATGGCTAACCAATGACCAGATGTGAGTGAGGCCATCCTAGGCCAGCTGGCCTCCAGCCAACCTGCCAGCTGCCCACAGACACATGAGGCAGCCCTGCTGAACTCAAACAAGCCTGGTCTGGATCATCAGAACCACCCAGCTGGTCTGGGGACTCATGAGCAATGGTAAATGCTTATGAATTTAAGCCACTAGGTTTGAGAGTGGTTGGTGATGTAGCAATAGCTAACTGATATGGCTTCAAACTTGGCAGCCGTTCATCCAATCATTTTAGCATCACATAGTAGACTGTTAGTCAACAAACATTTGAGTGCCTACCAGCGCCAGACTCAGGATATGGTGGTGAAGATGGAAGATGCCCAACCCTCAAGGAGCTTACATTTAAGAACTAGAGAAACAGAAATCAATATAAATAGATAGAAACATAAAAGGCATAAGGGGATCAGTGAGTCCACTTGAATATCACCAGGACTGGGAGGCATGGTTCCAGGGCCCTTGACCATGATTTTGCATTTTACTTCTATGACATTAAAAAGCACTCCATGTAGCCCAGAAAGTGTATTTAAAGGCACATTCCTCTGGTAGCATGTCCTCCCAGGGTCCATGGTAAGCCCAGATGTACTCCTGTACTCTTGAACTAGGACATCCCTGAAGGCTTCAGGATGGGTGGGCTTACAACATCTTTCCCCAGCTCATTCCCATGGCTGAGAAACAGGTCAGAACAGTTGATGAGGAGCTGTCTTCTCTTCACCTGAGAAGCCTGTTGGCCCAATTTCTAGAAGTGGTTTAATGGCAGCTGTGGTATTAGTCACCACAGCCTGTTCTATAGGGTCCTGGATTTCAAACTCAAATGCCCAGTCCTTCTCTCTTTTCATTAAGAACAAGTGTCACAAGGGACTGGGGAGGTTTCCTGGAGATGGCACCAAGTTACAGAAGGTGGGCACTTCCCAGATGTGATGATTCTCTTTCTTCCATGATCTCCTGAGACTGAGAAGTTTCTTCAGCTAAATGACAGAGATCTTAAAATTAACCCTCTGAGTTTGTTGGCAGGTGTCCAGCAGGGTTGATCACAAGTGAACTGCATTTGTTCACTTTTTTCAGTGTTTCAGAGCACCCATCTGTGTTAGGTAGATGCAGAGATGGACATTTACAGCTCTCACCTTCAGGGCTCACAGATGGGTACAAAATTTCAGCACCATGTGATAAGTGCTACAATGTGTATACATACATGGTGATTGGAGGTAGTCAGAACAACCCAGATTAACCTTCATAGCAGTGTAGTGTGTTGATGGAAAGCTTAGGGTCAGTTGGGTTTAAACCCTGGCTCTGCCACTCACAAGCTGTATAACCCTGGGCAAGTTCCTTACCTCTCTGAGCCTGGATTTTCTTATCTGGGGAAATTGGGGATAATGACAGTACTTATAGGAGTGTGAGAATGAATGGGTTAATATATGTAAAGTGCTTAAAACAGCACCTGGCATATAGTGAACACTGGATAAAATTAAAAAGCACCTTGAATAGGGCCAGGCTCATAGTAAGCCCTCAGGTAGTTACTGAATGGATGAGTGAATAAACACGAACAGTACTATAGCAATATAAAGAGATATGTTTAATTTACTCACAGGGTGTTGGGGGAAATTGTTGGGTAAATGTCAAACCTATGTTGAACCTGAAAGGGAAATTCATTCATTAATTTACTTGCTGATTTAAAAACTACACAGCAAACCTCTTCCATGTGCTGGGCACCGAGGATAGAGTCATGATAGACAAGTCCTTGTGCTTTTGAAGGTTCTATCTTAGCTACTGTTTATTGAACAAAAGCTATGTGCCACAAGCTCTGCTAGGTGCTTTCCATACAATAGCATGATATATGTGTGTGGGGGAGGCAGCCCGGGCAGAAGGAAAGGCATGAGTGTGTTAGTTTCCCAGGGCCACCACAACAAATTACCACACATTTTATGGTTTAAAACAATAGAAGTTTATTCTCTTACAGTTCTGGAGGCCAGAAGTCCAAAGTCAACGTGTCAACAGGGCCATGTTTCCTAGGTGAGAATTCTTCTTGCTTCTAGCTTCTGGTGGATCTTGATATTCCTTGGTTTGCTGCAGCATCACTCCAATCTCTGCCTCTGTCTTCACATGGCCTTTTTCCCTGTGTCTCTTCACTATGTCTGTGTATATCAAATATTCCTCTCCTGTCTTTAGTAAGGACACTAGTCATTGGATTTAAGGCCCACCTTAAAGCGTGATCTCATCTATCGATCCTTAGCTAATCTGCAAAGATCCTATTTCCAAACAAGATCACATTCACAGGTATGGGGGCTTAGGACTTGGCCGTATCTTTTGGAGGGACACTGTTCACCCCACTACAGAGAGTAAAGACCCTGAGTCTAGAAAGAACACCCTGGAGCATGTGGGGTATTGAATCCAGTCATTTAGGAGGAAAGTTTTTGTTGGCTTGACCGGGGCTCCCTGGAGAAGCTTATCAACTCACAGGCAAGCAGTCACGTAGTGCCCTGCCCTCAGAGGGGCTCTATACTTGTGTTAGTGCTCTGCTATAGTTATCCTGAAGCTCTAGAAAATTTTATCTCTGAACTTGTCTTTTGTAAGTGAAGTCCCGTGAAGCGTGCATGTGAGCAGAGGAGACACACAGTATGTGTGTGTCCCCTGATCCTTGCCCTCCTGTTTGCATATCGCATTTTCACTTCCCTGAGAGCACAGAATTCCAGGGGGCCCACCATGCGTGGGAGTTCAGGGAGACTCAAAGCGAAGTACAAGGTAAGTACATAACATCTACTACTGAGTATCAAGTGAGGGAGCCGACAGCCGCAGCAGGCCACGCTTTCCATTCAAACCAGAACTGGCTTTGAACAAAGAAAGAACGTCATGGCATTCTAAGAAACGCGAGTGACCAAGGGGCCCTAGCACATCCTGCCTTTCTTACTCACGTTACTTCCCTGTGTTAGGCAACCACTGGGGATGAAAATGATGACAGAGAAGGAAAGGGAAAGATTGGCAACCCGGAGTTCCTTTTCCTTTCTTCAGTAAGCCAGAGGTAGAGTGTTGGTGGAAAGTGCACATATCAAGAAGTGGAGTAAAGACAGTTGAATTAGTTTGGTGCAGTGTTTCCACTGTTACGGTAAGAATGACATTCATAGGCATGTACAAGCTATGGAATATGAACTGTGTAATTTTTGTGATTCCACATATGAGTAAAATGCTCCTAAATTTGCATTTTAAACTGGTACCGCACAACATAAAGGTGAAAGTTCATGCTAATAATTTAAAATTTTAATTTTTCTGTACTCAGAATGAGGTTAAATAGTACATAAAAAGCATCATGACAAGTTGAGAGAAAGGCTGTGGAAGAAAGAAAAGCTTTATATTTTAGTGCCATTAACAACATGGTTTTCTGCTTTTGGAGCAAGGGGCTTCTCATTTCATTTCATTTTGCACTGGGTCCTACAAATTATGTGGCTGGCCGTGCAAAGGAGACTGTTGGGCAGAACCCCATGAGTCCCTGAAGTCTGTCGCCTCCAGAGCCCTTGCTCTGCTAGGTGCTGGCAGTGTTCTCGTTTCCAGCTTCACTTTTGTGGCGAGCAGCCCTTGCTTCATGTTTTCTTTCCCACTCAGGCCACAGTTTTCCTGATGATTTTTGAAGACCATTCTGCTCTTCTCCCACTTCTTTCCCCTCTCCTCCCACTAACGTTTTTCCAACACTTCAGGTGTTTCAGGGGTACAAACAAGCCCATTAAGGAACCATCAGCACTGGCCGGCCTCTGGTGTCCTGCTGTGTGAGCCACATGTGCAGAACCACAGGCGGGGGCTGCCGTCTCTCAGCAGGACACGTTTTCTGCTAGGTTTGAGGGGAAGTGGCCAAAATAGCTCTCAGTCTCAGGAACCTCTTCATTTGTGGGGCAGCGGTGGGTGCCTCCTGGCTGGCAGACTTACTCTTGCTTTCTGAGAAGAGGGCTGTTTCTTCAGCCAAGCCTACTGTTTGATGAGAACACCATGCCCGGCCCACCCGAGGGTTGGATGAGAGTCTATTTCTGTAACTATCATTCCTAACTCTGCTGGAGAGGCTCTTCCCTCCCCAGCTCTTCAAATGCAGAAAGAATCAGGCAGAAATTTTAGCCCAATTAAGAAATTATAAAGAGTAGGTTGCCCTTTTTTGACTGCAGATGACAGGAAGGGAGCCAGGTATAGAAAGCGCATCTGGAGGGGAGCTTTCTTATTTCTTAGACCAGGGCTTGTTTCTGTTCTGGAAAGGAGGGGAAGGCATCACCACACTTGACTGCCTTTCAGTCCTACACCCCACAGAGATGCGTGAAGACTCGAAACACTGCTCAGGACTTGGTGAAACTGGCATTTTCTGGGCTTTTGTTCTTGTTCCCATTGACTGCCGGTTTGGGTCCTCGCCAAATGTTGGCTGGGGACCAAGCACTCAGTGCTGTTGCATCGGCAAGCATGGCTTTTGCTAACTAAATAGCATGAGGAGGGAAGGCTAATATTTGTGGAACATAATTTCAATCCAACTGCAGGGCCTTCGTAAGTGCTGCATAAATGTTGAATCAGTGAATGACTAATGGAACTTACCCTACCGGCAGATTCTGTGCCAGGCCCTGTATGGTTTACTCATTTGATTATCATCAAGCAGACATGTGATATGGGGATTATGACCCCCTGTTTTATAGTAGGAAACCAAGGCTTACTGAGAAAAGGCAATTAATTCAAAATCATATAATAATACAAAGCAGAGTTGAAATTTCTCTCCAGGTCTTTTTACTTCTAAAGCATGATTTCTTTCTGCTATGCTACACTGTCAAATCCCAAATGACAAACCTTCTTTACCGTTCCTGTTTTCCCTCTCTCTCTCCCTCATTTCTTTCTTCTTGGTTTCCTTCCTGCCCTCTTCCCTCCTCCTTTCATCCCTCCATCTATTCAGTCATGTCTCTATCCTTCCTTCACCACACACTTTTCCAAAAAAGAAGTTAAAGTACTTATTGATTTCTCATTTTAGAATTTAGGGACCTTCAGAAACTAGTCTTGGTAAGACTTATCCCTTGCTTCAAAGTCTCTGTAACATATCTAGACTGATTTCCTCACTGTTTCCTTAACATAATATGTACATTCCTGCTCCTACCTCCTTCCCCCATCATATCCTTTCTTATCCATCACCACACTCATTTTCTGCCATTCTAGCCCACAGTGATCTATCATTCCTGTCACACATGGTAGCTAAAATTTATAGAATACGTACTTTGTGCCAGTTACTGTATTAAGCAGGTCACCCATATTTACTTACAGTAGCCTCGATCCAATGAGGTGCGTGCAATTATGCATGTGTTATTGAAAGAGGAAATGGAAATCTGGGGTGTTGGCTGTGGGTGAGGGTGAGTAATTTGCCCAAGGCACAAAGGTAGTGATGTAGTTGTATTACTTCCTAATGATCATGTCATTTGTTGCTGCATTTTTTGAGATAGTGCTTTGGGATAGCCAACTGTTTCATATGAATATCTTCCCAAAAAGATGATCTGTGATTTGAAGAATTACATCTTGTAATTCTTTATGTGTTTCCCAGAGTTAAAAGTTTACTTGCTGAACAGTAAGGGATAGTGCCCTGTAACATGACATAAAACACCCAGAAGTACACGTCTCATTAAGCTACTAGAAAATACCTTTTGGACACTTAGATAACAAATGAAAAGTTTTTGAATTACAGGATTGTGGAACTAGAAGAAAGGTTTTGAAACAAAGAAAAAGTAGTCCAGGTATATTAGTTAAAGTAAAGCAAGCTTCTGTAACACACAACTTCGAATTATAGAGTGCTGAATACGTAGTTAGTATTTATTTCTTGCTCTTGTCAATGAGCCTTCCTGGCTGGCAGATGGCTCTCCTCCAAGAGGTGACTTGGGGCTCCATGCTTCTTTTATCTTGTGGCTCCACTATCTTCCACATGAGGACTTTAAGGTCATGGTGTTTGTCTGCATCAATCCTCAGAGGGGAGAAAGGAGCTCGGAAACTCCCATGTGGGCGGTGTGGACAGGCCAGCGCCGGATGTGGTGCCCATCACTCCCACACATATTCCGTCGGCTGGGACTCTTGTCACATGGCACAGCTCTCTCCAAGAAGGGTGGGAAATGTAGGATGTGTGCCCACCAAGCAGAGGGAGTGGGTTAGGTGCTCTTCTAGCAACCATTTCTGTGACAGGGACGGTTGATACATGTGCTCTGCCAACTCTAATGGGTGGGGAATGGCTGTCTGCAGTGAGTTGTGGAGGAGGATCTTGAGGCTGAGTCCATGCTTAGAAAGAATATGAAGGTTCACTCTTTTTGTGGTCTAAGGTTTGGGGTTGGGGGCGGTGGCAATACATATGTCACTACTTGCTGTCCCTGATTCTAGTTTGAGTTCTTTATTTTACCTTTATTAATTTATTCATCCTATGTATATGGGACAACTGCCAGGTGATGGAGACACAGAAATGGGTAAGTCATGGGCTCTACCTGCATGTAGGTCAGCTGGTTCAGGAGAGGGAATTTATGATGGAGTGTGGTTCCTGTGGCAGAGGGACAAGACAGAGTCCTGTAGAAGTGCACAAGAAGGAGCCGTAGAGGAGAAGACATGTCAGGAGTCAGTGACCTGCTTGAGGTCACACCATGACTATTCAGCAGGTTCAGGGCAGGAACGCCAAGAGTTCTCATCTGTAATGTGGGAGACTGCCAGCTGCCTGCCAGAATTGGTGGGGGTAATGCTCACAAAACTCACTGCAGTGTCTCTCACAGTCTGTGCTAAACACACACGTGCTGTTCTTCCCGTGCTTGTTCTCTAGATTCCGTCTGTCTACACCCAGCAAATGTGAACTCTTCATCAAGGGCCAACTGTGTGCTTTATTCATTTACTCAACAGACATCTCTTGAGTAGAGCTACTGTGTGCCAGGTACTGTTCTAGGAACTGGGAGTAAGTCAGTGAACAGAATAGACATAAATCCCACCTTTGTTGACCTTATGCTCTGGCATGGGGATGCAGATTGTACACATAATACATAAGTGAATCAGAGAATCTGTGAGCAGGTGATGAGTACAATGAAAAATGGTGCCTGGTAAGAAGGATTGGCCGTGCCTAGGATGGGGGAGTGGTGGCAATTAAATTGAAAAAAGGGGTAGTCAGAGAAGGCTTCACTTTGAAGGTGACACTTGGGCCAAGACCTGTAGATGTGTAAGAGTTGGTTGTGTCCTCAGAAACTCCCAAGTTGGGTAGAATTTATCTCCATTTTGCAGATGAGGACAGTGAACCTGATGGGGGTAAAGCAGCCTGGCCAAGCTCACCTGAGGACTGGGATTCGAATCAGGCATCTTGACCTGAAGACCCATTAGGTTGAGAAGGAAGCAAGTGGGAGGGGATGTGAGTCCATGCTTGGAGGCCTGGCCTGGAGCGTAGGGCTGGATCAGGCAGCAGATTCTGATGGTGTCTTTCTCCTGCCCTGTGCTTAATCACACTCTCTTCCCGCTTGGTTTCTTTACTTTTGCATGCCACCTCTCTAGATGAAATGAGTAATATTTGGAGCTGCAAACCAGAGAGCATTTAGTGGTCATGAAGTCTTGATAAAATGTGTACATAGTTTTAAATATTCCATTGTAATGCATGGTAAGGCTCAGTTAAACATGAGTGCACGTAAAAGCCTGCCAGATTTGATTGACGACATGCCATCAATACTGATGGCTGTGAGTACATTGGGAAGTTGGGATGCCGTATTTCTGCTGTGTCCTGCTAGCATCCAAGTCTGTAGGGATGATATATTGTGTAAAAGCCCGGTTTCACACTGCCGTTACACTGAAATTAAGTAATGATAATGGGGCTCGGACTTCGTTTGAAGTAAAATCAGTTCTGAGTGAAACATGGGTTCATAGAGCCTGAGCTGGGGGGCTATTCCCAGGGTTGTTTGCCCTGGGGCCATCCATGACCATGACAGTGCACTAGCTACCCCTGTGTTTGAGGCTGCTTGGAGGCAGGAGAACTGGGGAAATGCTTGCTCCATCCCATGAGATGTCACTCCGTGAGAGGCAGAGATTGGAGTGATGTATCTACAGGCCAAGTAACATGAAGGACTGCTGGCAACACCAGAAGCTGGAAGAGGCAAGGAAGGATCCTCCCTTGGAGTCCTTAGAGTGAGTGTGGCCCTATTGGCTCCTTGATTTTGGACTTCCGGTCTCCAGAACTGTGAGAGAAAAAAATCCTGTTGTTTTAAGCTGCTCAGCTTGTGGTAGTTTGTTACAGTAGTGTAGGAAACTAATAGAAGCACTTTCTAGCTGTGTGACCCTGGGTAGGTTACTTAACCTTTCTATGTCTTTTCCTTCATCTGCAAAATGGGATGGCGATAGTTCCTATCTCACAGAGCAATTGTGAAGATTAGATCCAGAGAGCATAGAACCATGCCTGCCATGTATAAGTGCTCAATACATTTTTTTTTAATTGAAGTATAGTTGCTTTACAATGTTGTGTTAGTTTCTGCTGTACAGCAAAGTGAATCAGCCACACGTATACATATATCCCCTCTTCCTTGGATTTCCTTCCCATTTGGGTCACCACAGAGCACTGAGTAGAGTTCCCTGTGCTATACAGTCTGTTCTTATTAGTTATCTGTTTTATACATAGTAGTGTATATATGTCAATCCCAATCTCCCAAGCCATCCCACCCCCTCCTCTTCCCCACCTTGGTATCCATATGTTTGTTCTCTACATCTTTGTCTCCATTTCTGCTTTGCAAATAAGTTAATCTATACCATTTTTCTAGATTCCACATATATGCATTAATATACAGTGTTTGTTATTCTCTTTCTGACTTACTTCACTGTGTGTATGACAGTCACTAGGTCCATCCACGTCTCTACAAATGACCCAATTTCGTTCCTTTTTCTGGCTGAGTAATATTCCATTGTATATATGTACCACATCTTCTTTATCCATTCCTCTGTTGATGGACATTTAGGTTGCTTCCATATCCTGGCTATGGTAAATAGTGAGGCAGTGAACATTGGGGTGCATGTATCTTTTTGAATTACGTTTTTCTTCAGGTATATGCCCAGGAGTGGGATTGTTGGGTCATATGGTAGTTCTATTTTTAGTTTTTTAAGGAACCTCCATACTGTTCTCCATAGTGGCTGTATCAATTTACATTCCCACCAACAGTGCAAGATGGTTTCCTTTTCTCCACACCCTCTCCAGCGTTTATTGTTTGTAGATTTTTTGATGATGGCCATTCTGATCGATGTGAGGTGATACCTCATGGTAGTTTTGATTTGCATTTCTCTAATAATTAGTGATGTTGAGCATCTTTTCCTGGGTTTGTTGGCCATCTGTACGTCTTCTTTGGAGAAATGTCTATTTAGGTCTTCTGCCCATTTTTTTTTATCGGTTTGTTTGTTAGTGTGCTGCATGAACTGCTCAATACATTTTGTTACTGTTCCTGCCATTCTCATTCCCATCTTCATCCTTATGATTTAATGGTTCTCTATGGTACGCTCATTACACATGGCAGTATCATTTCTTTTTCTAAAGTGCCCTCAGAGAGAACAGTGGTCCAATGTTTTTCCCATGCTACAGATGTAAAATGACTCAGAGAGGTGATGTGATTTTCCAGGGGTGCACAGCTGACTTGTGGGAGGGCTGGACTTAGAACTCAGAATGATGTGGCTCCAAACTTGGAGTTCTTTCCACTTACAGTGACACTCGTATGCCAAGCACTGGGCTAATACTTAACATGCATTCTTTCTAAATTATTACAATAATCCTGTGAGTTAGGTATCATTGTTATCCCATTTTACAGATAAAGGAGCAGAGACTCAGAGTGACTTAGTAAACTGTCCAGGATCACATAGCTAATAAGTGGTGGAGTGAATAGTTACCTATGGTCCTAATCCCCAGTACCTGGAAATGTTTAATTTACATGGCAAAAGGGACTTGGCAGATATAATTAAGTCTTTACCTGAGGAGGTTATCCTGGTTATTTGGATGGGCCCTAAGTGTAATCACTAGCATATTTATAAGAAGGAGATCTGACTGCAGGAGAGAGAAAAGATGATGTGATGACAATGGAAGCAGATAGAAATTTGAAGCTGTTATGCTGCTGTCTTTGAAGATAGAGCAAGAGGCTATGAACCAAGGAATGCAGGGAATGCAGCCCTACAAGCTGAGAGCTGCAAGGTAATGGAGTTTCTTTTAGGTCCTCCAGAAGGACTGCATCCGTGCCAACACCTTGGTTTTGGCCCAGTGAAACCCATTTTGGATTTCTGATGTCCGTAACTGTTAGAAAATAACTGTGTATTCTTTTAAGCCACTAAGGTTGTGGTAATTTGTTACAGCAGCAATAGAAAACTAATACATTATTTACCTTTCTGACTCCAGATCTGTTTGTTAACTTCTATACCTCTGTTGAATATTGGTCTTATTCTCAATAAACTCATGGGCTTGATGTGTCTGATGGCTACTCCACATTGACAACTAGCGTGCAGATTGCAGACAGGGGCCCTCCCAGGCTGCTCCTTCAGTGGCACCACAAGCAAGTATAAGGTGCGAGTGTTTCTTGCTATTGGTGGCAGAGCCCAATGGGGTCTGGGTCCTGCACTCACCATCAATGGGACATGTCTGGCTGCTGGTCCCAAATTCCTTTCCTTCTTCCCCAGCAAGCCACAGTCCTCACCAGCAGCCTTAGTTTTAAGCCAGGCCAGTACTGTAACTAGACAAGGTACTAAAGAAGCTCAAGTTTAGAACTTAGAACTGGGAGAAACTCGATGTTGGTTTTTAGCTCCTACCTTGTTTCTTGGGAAGGCAGCATGATACAGTAGATGGAGACTGAACTTCAGAGTTAGACCCTGAATCAAATCCCAGTATTGCTGTTGACTGCCTGATGACCTGGGGGAAGTCATTTAATCTCTGTGCCTCAGCTTCCTCACCTGCAAGGGGAGGATAACCAACCTACCTTATGAGTTTGTAAGAATCGTTGAGTGAGAGGAGTGCTTGGCACATGATTGATTGGGGAACGGTGGTCCCTTTCTCTTCTGTTTACTTTGTCCCCAGTTATGGAACCTAGGGATCTGTCCTCAACCTTCTGGGCTGCAGTCCTGGCTCTGTCCTTAATTGGGTTTTTCCTAGGAAGGTTTCCTGCCTTGCTTGGTCTGGAATGCAAACTCAGACCATGAGCGGGCCCCTTGCTTGCTGACATCAGCAACATGTGGTGCTGCTTTCTCTACCTTTTGTGGCTGTTGGTCTGCCTTCTGGCATCTCTTCTGCCCATCTGCTCAGAACCCCTTCTATGTATTGATGGGAATTTTTCAGCAACCAGAAACAAAAGCCCTAACTCAGCTTGTTTAAATGGAAGAGAGGATTTCTTATCTCCCATAATTAGAAGTCCTAAAGTGGGTGAAAAGCCCAGGTTTTGTCTATTATTTTACTCTGACAATCTTTTCATAATGGCTTATCTTTCAGCCTTGCTTTTTCCTTGGTAGCAAGGTGGTCCGAGTACCACATCCAAATATGAGTGTCCAGCAGAAGACAGGCCCTTCCTCCCTCCCTCCCTCCCTCCCTTCCTTCCTTCCTTCCTTCCTTCTTGCTTCCTTCTTTCCCCTCCCTCCCTCCCTCTCTTCCTTCTTAGGGAAAAGAAAACCTTTCCTAGATACTCCCCCAGCCCTCCCGTCAAGTCTCATTGGCCAGTGCTATGTCACAGTCTAACCAATCACTGGCAGATGAAATGGAGCAGTGTAGTTGGCTTAAACCATGCATAATTTACCTCCTGGGAGGAGAATGGCGTCCACCTCCTTTGAGGCACATGGCTGTGTAAGGAGGGAGTAGCTACCTGAGCAAAACTGGAACTTTTTCAGGAAGGGTGAATGGTTGTTGGGTAGGCAGCCAACAGTGTCTGCCCCATGCAACTCTTGGCATGTGCTTGGATTTCCTGCTATGCATTGGAAGTTCTGCCTAATCTCAAGTTCAGAAACAGAGAGCATAGTGCTCATCGAGCATGCTAACTTGAATTGGCCGGTATCTTACCTGGAATAAGATATTGAGGATTCTGGCCACATCTGGACTCAGCAGCAATGACAGCCATGACTGATTAACAATGTCTGCCAGGGATGTGTGTATGTTGGAGTGGGGACTTAGTAGGAAAATTTTCTTCCTTTAAAAAAAATTTTTTTTAAAGCTCTAAGCTTTGTCTTCCTAAACTGTTTCACTTGCCAAGGACTGCCTGTGATCCTAGTTTTTAGAAACCATGTTTACATATTTCACAGGCAAATGCGTTGCAGAAAGTTAATTGGTCATTTATGAATGGGCTCCTCATCTCTCTGCCTTCTGTCAGCGTCCCTCGTCGCCTCTGAGAAAGGGCCACAAGTCTCTGGCTTCCTCTTGGTTGAGTTCAGGCATTGTTCACTAGCAAACCGAAAACCCAGGGAAGCTGCCTTCCGCCGTTCATGCCATCAATACGAGTCTGGTGGTCCAAAGGTGAAGATGTGACTGGCACGGCTGTTAGTTTTCATTCAACTTCAAAAGAGGCATCTGAAGCCCATCTTTCCTGCCCAGAGTCTTCTTTCCCAGTGAAATAAAATTTCCATGCACTTGTAATTCTGCAATTCTGAGTCTGCCAAGGGAGCAGTATTTTAATTTTAAAATCTTAGCCAATTATCAAGAGGGTGGCTTTCTTCTGGGTATCAGCAGCATCATCATAAAAACCTTTTCTTCCCTCCTCCCTGCTTATCTTTGGAGACTAGCTGAGCCCAGCTGCTTCGTAGATGCGATCTCCCCAGGCATACTAATAATGGGGATTTTTTTTTTTCCAGAGCAAGTTTTAATTATTTGGGGTTTTGTCCGTTTGTCATGTGTCCAACTAGTTTCTCTTTGTTTTTAAAACAAAGGTTGGTTCTAGGAAAATGGAATTGCAGCAATACATTTATGTTGTTTCTGAATTCTTCCTTCCTCCTCCCATTCTCTCCTTACAGTAAATGAAAAGTGGTTTTTTTTCAGGTTATGTTTGAGAAATCTCTGGCCACAGTCAGATAATTTTGCATTTCTAGACTCAGTGAACCACATGACAAGTTAATTAAACTGGCTAGGATAGGAATATCTGCTGGTAGATCAGGAAAACTGTCACATTTCTCAGAATAATCACAACCAACTGAGACACCTCAATGCTCCTTGGTGTTGTTTAATAAACATACCATTTGGTACTTAGAGATACCCATAAGCCACTGTTGTCTTAAATTGACGTTAAAGGCATTAAATTATTCTATATACTCAGCAACTCATTGCTGTTTCTCTCTCCCCTCAAACCTCAGTCTGAAAAATACCCAGCATACCCTAGTCCTTGTATTTATGGTGGTATTGTCTCACTATCTAAAGAGAGTGGTTATGTCATACTAACCACTGTGCTTTGGAATGGGTCCAGGCATTGTTGTTTTAAAGCTCTCCAGATGATTCTACCGTGCAGCCAGACTGGGAAGCCCTAATATGAGTCTCTGCTGTACAGCAATCAGGATAGGCTATGTTCTGCTGCAGTAACAGTTGCTTAAGTCTTGCTGACTGACTGCAACAAAGGATGATTTCTAGCTCTTGTTACTTGTCCATAGTGGGTTGGCTGGTTGCTCTGCTCCACCCTTCCTGCCTCTAACACCCATGCTGATGGGGCTTACTGTCTGGAGCATCGTCTGTGACCACGGCATGGAAAACAAACAGATCACATACAGGCTCCCAAAGCTTTCTTCTGGAAGTGACACACTTCACTTCCATTCATATTATTAGCCCAAGCTGATGCCACAGCTGTGGTGAGTAGGAATATGGAGACCCTCAGCTGACACACAGCTTGGCTTAGGCATATGTCTGAAAGATCCCACTTTGGAAAACCAGGTCAAGGCCAGATGGCAAGACATTACCATGCTGCCCTCCAGCCCAACACCCAATCTAGGGAGTGCTAGTGTCTTCTGTTGTGACACAAAGCTCAGGTGATGGTCCTTTAGGACAGTGCAGTTATGATGGTGACACTTCATCACTAGGTAAGGAAGTGTTTACTTGAGCCAAGGCATCAGGGAACTAAGAATCCTTACTGAGAGCCTGGAATGGAGCTGAAAGATACGTTCATTTTCATTTGCAATGTACAGAGCAGTGGCCATGGAAAAAGTTGGAAGGTGGCAGAGATGCAGAAAGGATGTGTGTTGGTAAAATCTTTGATTTTAGAAATCTGGAGATGTCTTTAATACTCCTTGATTCCCCTGATAAAGTCCAGGAGCTGAATGGGTAAAAAACTGGCCAAATTTTACATTCTCTCCTGAGTGGGCACATGTGACAATCTGAATCTTGTAAGAATAAGAGATTAGTTACCCTTTCTGGACCCAGAACCCAGAAAAGAATGCAGCCGAGTTGCATAGGAACTCAGTGGCAGCATTGGCAGAGGACCTGGGCAGTCCATGCCAAAGATGTCTGCAGGAGAAATAGATGAAGGGGTGAAGAGATACTTTCCCATCTTTGAGGACAGTGGGAAAGGCTGTTTTAAGTGGTTTTATTATATTCCACAGATGCTTAAGGGAAAATGGGCTCAACTTGTAGCAGAAGGAATGCTGGTTGACAGAATCATGTCTTAGTTAAGCAGTTGGCCCTGGATCCAGGTACCTGAGCTTCAATCCTGGCTTTGCCATGACTAGTAGGATAAATAACCCTGAGCAAATCACTTAGCCTCCCTGTGCCTATTTGTAAAATTGGGATAATGATAGCACCTGCTGCATTTTTTATGAAAGTTAAATGAACTAACACACGTAACATACTTAGGAAATTATTTGGCACATAGCTACCATTTATTAAATACTCATTCACTGTTATTAATATTATTATTGTTATTATTCTAATAACTTTCCTAATGTTAGCATGATTAAAGGGTATAGTGAGAGAATGGAGGGATTTCACAATCTTTGTCTGTAGTAGACTTTAAGAATTAGACCAGCACTTATCTTGGTTAATTACATTATTCATCTTCTTTGGATAGAGGTTCTTAGTCTAGTTGAACTTTAGAAGTTTTTTCCCCCCATCAATCACTTAAAAGAACTAAACCCAAAGGCAACAATGAAACTGCCTGATGGTTAGGAAAAAAATCTCAGACAAGCTTTTCTAGCATTCTACGTCAACCCCAGGTGACTTCCCTGATGTGTAGGCCAATGATTGAGGTACAGAGGTTAAGCCAAGTAGATATGAGATCTGAAATTGAACCCTTGGAGCAAGCTTTCTGTGCCTCTGCCTCTTTGACAGCCCTCCAGGGTAGATGTGTGTCCAGGAAGCAGCAGCTGCTCCACTGTGTGTTTATGTTCAGAACCTGGTGCTAGATGGCATTTGTAAATAAGAGAGGAAGCGCTCAGGGTCACATTGTGGAGGAGATGTGCATGATCAGGTGGTTAGCCTGGAGGGGTGGCTGTCCTTTCTTGGAGCTACTGTGTTCAGTTCAGGGGTACATTAGTAACTGTCCTTCCCGCGAGAGCATGCAGCTCCTCACCTGTATCCAGCACACTCCATGTGCTAAGGGGTCCCAGTGTTAGCAAGGGTCTGAGCCAATTGCCTGGTAGTGGAGATGTAGTATATTTTGGCCCAGACAAGTAGAGAAGCCTCAGCATATGAGAAACAATTATCTCATGTAAAGTAAATCCATTCTAATACTTGAACAAGACTCTGAGAATCTTCATGACGTGGAAACTTTTTGCAAAAAGCAAGTCTAGGGTTGCTGATTGAGAATGCCAATTTGTGGAGGCACCTGGTCCCAAACTAGGCCTGTCTATCACTGTTAGCTCTGATTAGGGCTGTGCTGCTGAAAAATGAGGTGAGCAGGTACAGATCGTGTAGAGTCCAAGGCCTGTGACTTAGGGACAATGATCGTCATAATTGCGTGCAATTACCAAGCACTTGCTCCCTACCAGGCATATATTTTACATGTATTAGTTCATTGGATGCTCACCTTAGGTAGATCCTGTTAATGTCCTCATTTTCCAGATAAGACAAGGAGGCACTTGTCCTTATTTTCCAGATAAGACAAGAAAGGCTAGGCCACTTGCCCATGTTCTTAAGCCAGAAAGTGGCAGAGGATACATTCAAGAAGTCTGAATTGAACATACAGACTCTTTACCACTATGCAACCTAAGTGATGATGTGGATGAATACGGACAGACACTGGAATGAGTAATAAGGGGCACACGGGCAGTTGCAGTCAAGGCCTTATTTACGAGGAGCAGAAACCCCAACTAGGAAAGGGGAGGGAGACAGATTATAAGGAGATAAGTGAACCTCATGAAGGTCTAAGACAGGAAATACAGCTGAGCCATGGGGCAACTGGAATGGCCTTTTTCTTTTAGCCCATCTCAGTTCATAGATTGGAACCCATGGAGCTAATTTCTGCTTCCCTCACTTTGCCTGCTCTGTGCAGGCCAGCTCTCTCAACTTCTTCATGTCTGTCTGTGGCTTTCAGTAGAACTCACTGCAGCCCAGATTCTACACCTTTTATCCCCAGAGTCTCTCCAGTCTGACAGCTGGCTGTTTCTTAAATTAAGAGGGAGAACCTGATTGGCTCAACCCAGCCAATAGATTGGCTTCCCTAGTCAGGTGAGCATCGTGGCAGTTAGAGGTGTTGAGGGGAAGGTCTGAGAACAGAAGTTCCTAAACTTTTTTTCTTTTAAATTTAGTGACCCTTTAACCAGTGTGGTGAATCCTGTGCAACCCTTCTCAGAATAATGCTTTTAAATGCATAAAATACATGTTGGATTACAAAAGCCACCAATTCTATTAAATTACAATTATCAGAATACTGAATAAAATGAAATTTTCCATGTGCTTTTTAAAAAATACATTGATGAGATATAGCAGCAAGTCTCATTACAACTATAATTTTGAAGAACTGGTGAAATGTAAATGGTATTTTGAAACAGCTGCAAAACCCGTGTGATATAAAAATATCTGTAACTCATATTGGTGACAACATCACAGACCCTGCTAATACAACTATGGTCTGCTACTTACGTTCATTATTGAAGGAAATGCTAAATTTCAATAAGAAGATACTGAAAACAAAGATGCGGAACTTTTTTCCTATTAAATGCATAGACCCCTGAATTCTATCCACAGACTCCCTTACTTACTCTGTTGAGGCATTTCTCAGAGTATTGGGCTACCTGTATCAGAATAAATGAGGGGTGACAGGAGGGGAGGGGGGGTATCAGTGAAGATTCCTTTTTGAAAATGCAGATTTTTAAAAACCAGAACAACGGACCCATTCTTGTTGCACTTGTTCAAGTGTATCTTACATGTACTAACTTTTGAGAGCCACTGATGGAAAGTAAATAATTTAAAACCTTTTAGCATCATTCTCTTTAACCATAAAATGGGGTTGGGGTATGAGCCAACTGAGTCATATAAAAGTAAAATATATTTCGAATGCAAACATAGCTTTTGAAATGTTTAGAAGTAATCTCGTGATGCTGAATGTGGGCAATTTCAAGTGCTTTCTTCAAAGATGCCATTTGGTTCATATAAGAGGAGAGATTCAGAGTATCTCTGCAGTGGGTGGAGGCTAACTGAATTATGTCATGCTGAAGAGCAAGTGTTTTTCTGAAAGAATCCCAATGCCTGCTGCCCACTGGAGTGAGAACTTTGCTCGTTTTCTTGTCTGACTGGAAGCCAAAGCAAAGGGTGATGTGTTATACAGGGTGAAAGGGGTGCCGGAGGACACAGTTCCAGTCCCAGCACATCAGGAAAGAAGAGGCTGAGTGTTATCACTAACCTGTGGGATGCAGGGCCTTGTAGCTTGTGACTGGAGGCAGAGTGCAGGTTAAGAGTAACCAGCCTCTGGGTAGACAGAATGAGCTGAGAACTATTGGGCTGAAGACACCAGAAGTCTGCGGGGGTAATTAATAACAAGAAGCAGAGAGAGAGGAGGAGCAGAAACCAGGAGTCAAGAGCAGGGGTGGCTGATGCATCCAGAACAGGGAGAGAACCCTAAGCTTCTTGTAAAAGGAGAGTGTTTTCCTTACTCCTGTGGCTTTGGGTCTGGGAATACTGTGGAATTTCCTGCTTGGGACTCAGGCTACTTCAGTGATATCTAGGATATAGGACCTCTCTTCTGGCCACAGGAGATTTCACACCTGACAAGAAGGGGGGCATCTTGGGAGAAGTAAAGGTTTAGTAGGTAGGCAAATTACCTACTGTCAGTTTTTTCTCTTTGTGCTATAGCAACATAGCATAATGGGTGACAGCATGGGCTCCAGGGCCAGCATTGGAATTCCAGTTTTGCCACATAATAGGTGAGTCATCTTGAATAGGTACTAATCTTTCCGTGTCTCCATTTGCCTATTTGTAAAATGGACATCATCATAGTAATAATAGTTCCTCCTCATGGGACTGTTATGAAGTTTGAGCCAATTAACACATGTAAAGTGCTCAGGATTGGTGCCTGGTATACAGTAAGCAATATATATATATTTATACACTTTACTTGGATAAATAGAGAAATGTTGGCATTTTTTCAACAACTTTGTTAATTTGTTTGATGAACTATTCATTTGGTAATACACTCAGCTGTGTTCTGGAGTTAGATGGACCCAGGTTTTGAGGTCCCCACTCCGCCGTATTCTATTAACTGTGTTTGATCCTGGCTTTACTGCTTAGGCAGGTGAATTGAACTCTCTGAGCTCCTTCATGGGAAAGTTGGAAGGGACACGTGTAAGGTCATCTGACCTAATAATGGCCCTGCTGACCTAAAGGAGACTGGAGTCCTCTCAAGGAATTATATCTTGGTTACAAATACACCTTTTAATTTACTCCTTTAAATGTGAATCAAACCAGTTCTCCGTGGAATGATAGAGAGTTTGGGTTAGCTTCCAGGTGATTTTTAATCTGTTTATGTCTGGAAAACTTTATTTGGAGAAGAAAACACGGAGGAACTGAGAAATGGAGAGAGTATGAGTGAGTAGAAGAGTAAAATGATAAAGGGATCTCCAGTTTGTATTTTAAAAAAGGATTTCTAAAACTCAAGTCTCATGATGATCGTAGTAATGATAACAGCTTCTATTGTTCGAGCACTTACTCTGTGCCAGGCCTTGTGCCAGGAGTTTTACATATAGTATGTAATTTAATACCAGGGAGTTAGGTGTTTTTATTTTAAATATGAGGAAATTCAGAAGCTAAACCAGATTAAGTGGTTTGCCCAAAGCTGGCACATAGCTGGCAAGTAGCAAAAGTGAAATTTGAACTCAAGCAGTTAGGCACCAGAATATTTGCTCCTAAACTCTATAGTCCTGCATCTTGCTAGTCTAACATTCCATATTCTGTCAAGAATCTCATCCAGTTTGCTCTGCTACCTCTCCAGGTACAGACAGCTTATTATCTTTCAATGAAGTTCATTCCATTGTGAACATAGTTTCCTGTGGTAGAAAATTCTTTGCTTTTAGCATTGGCTTTGCCTTCAAGAATAAATGAAACTGACCCAACAATCAGGGGTATAATATCCAAGGAAACAGAAATCTTAGGTTTTCAAAAAAAATTATACATGAATGTTCACAGTATGTTCATAATAGCTAAAAAGTGGAAACAACCAAAATGTCCATCAACTAAAATGGTTAAAAATATGATCTATTTACACAATGGAATATTATTCAACTATAGAAAGGAATGAAGTATTGATACAAGCTACAGAATGGATAGATATAAAACACATCATGTCGAATGAAAGAAGCCAGTCACAAAACACGACATAGTTGTACATTTCCATTTATATGAAATACCCAGAATGGGCAAATCTATGGAGACAGAAGGTAGATTAGTGGTTTCCAGGGGCTGTGATGAGGGAGGAATAGGGAGTGACTGCTAGCAGGTATGGGGTTTCGGGGTGGTTAAATGTTCTGGAATTAGATAGTGGTGATAACTGTACAACCTTTTTAATGTAACAACACCCACTCTATTGTATACTTTCATATGTTGAATTTTATGGCGCATGAATTATATCTCAACACAAATAGTTTAGGTAAGAAAATAACCCCCAATTCCTGATTTTAAAAAAATGATTAAACCAAACAAATCTATAGATATTTGAAGCCTATTGGCTTATCTTTATTGAAGAGTCCCTTCTCCAAGAAAAACAGCTCTGATTCCTTTAACCATCTGTCTTATGGTGTGATTTTGAGTCTTGGTCTGAACTGATTTCTTCTTCCTCAAATGCCCCAGACTGACAGCGCTATTCTTATGCTGTCCCTCCTCAAACCAAAACACTGCTTAAAGTGTAGACTCATGGGGTTAGAGTAGAAAAAACCTACCTCTGCTTCTCTGAAGTCATTATATGATTACCCTACACTGTTGGTATTCATGGACTGAACACTACCAATTTTGATTGACTGCAGTCTGTGATACATTATTTTTTTTTCTGAGAAACATAGAAAAGTAGATTTTGTTGCTCTTTTGGAAAAGGTAATTTGAATGCTTAATTAAAAATGAAAAAAAATCAAAAGGAACAAACTGTTATACTTTTAGTTGATTGCAAAAAAAAAAAAAGCTACAATTCTCAACACTTCCATGACACAGCCTATTGCTGTGACTTTGCTGCTCCTTTTATCAAGAGGCAAAGTTTATATTCCCATGTCTTGAATCTGGGCTGGACTTGTGTCTTGTCTGGCCTATAAAATGTGGCAGATGTGACCATTTGCTAGTTTCAAGGATAGGCCTCAAGAAACCTTCATGGTCTGGCTGGTTTTGCTGCCAAGCTGCCATAGGAACACACTTGAGCTTGCCTGCTGGAGGATGAGATACAGGTCACTCAGTTGCCCACATTGTACTGGCTGATAGGCAGCCAACACTCAGAAGTGAATCCTCCAACCTGACCAGTACTTGGCTGCAGATGTATTGAGACCCCACCGGAGACCAGAAAAACCATGTAGGTGAACTCAGACCAAACTGCCAACCACAGACATGTGAGCTAAACAAATGATTGCTGTTTCAATCCACTAACTTTTGGGAAAGTTTATTATGCAACAAAACCTAAATGAGGTATTCCACCTCTAACTAGCGTATAGGAATATGTGAAAGACCCTCACCCCTAACAACACAACCACAAGTCACTAGGCAAACAAAAATAACAAAATCATTCTTTTCTTTAAAGCCATCAAAGAGCTATGGACACAAAGAAATCTATAAGGACTTAACTTCAGAGAGAGGAGCCATTCCTAGACACTGCTGAACATGAAATAAAAAATTAGAAGACTTGCAAAGAAACAGAAAAATGGTCACTTGCCCACAGGCAACTCAGATGTTAAAATTTTCAGATAAGAATTTTAGAATAACAATATAGTGCAAATGTTTAAAAATCTATAGGAAACGAGTCATTTAATGAGTAAAGAAATGGGGAATTTCAGAAGGGATTTGGCACCTATAAAAAATAACAAGATGGAAATCCTAGAATTGAAAAATGCAATATTAGTAACTAAAAACTTCATGTAAACTCAAACAACCAGAGAAGTACCAAATTAAAAAAAAAAACAAAAAACGGGGTGGGGTGGGATGAATTGGGAGATTGGGATTGACATATACACACTACTATGTATAAAATAGATAACTAATGAGAACTACTGTATAGCACAGGGAACTCTACTCGGTGCTCTGTGATGACCTAAATGGGAAGGAAATCCAAAAAAGAGGGGATATATGTATACATATGACTGATTCACTTTGCTGTACAGCAGAAACTGACACAGCAGTGTAAAGCAACTATACTCCAAAAAAAAAAGATGTAGATCCTGGTCTCCCAGTTTGTCCCTCCCCGCCCCCCCCTTCCCCCAGTAGACATGGGCTTGTTTTCTACATCTGTGGCTCTATTCCTGTTTTGTGGATAAGTTCACTTGTGCTCTTTTTTTGGATTCCACATACAGGCGATATCATATGATGTTTATCTTTCTCTGTCTGGCTTGCTTCACTCGGTATGACAGTCTTTAGGTCCATTCATGTTGCTGCGGATGGCATTGTTTCGTTCTTTTTTATGACTGAGTGATATTCCATTCTATATATGTGCCACGTCTTCTTTATCCTTAAATGACATATACATACTACTATATATAAAATAGATAACTAATAAGGACCTACTGTATAGCACAGGGAACTCTACTCAATACTCTGTAATGGCCTATATGGGAAAAGAATCTAAAAAATAGAGTGGGTACATGTATATGTATATGTATAACTGATTCACTTTGCTGTACACCTGAAATTAATACAACATTGTAAATCAACTATACTCCAATAAAAATTAAAAAATAACAATGTAGCTTTCTAAATATTGATATGAACTTTGCCATGAGATATTCTTAACAAGAAAAGGAGGTGATTAAATATTTATTATTGCATAAATAATCATATTTATGTAAAATGCGGGGGGACTGCATTGAAAAAATTTGTGGAAATATCCCACAGTGAGATTGCAGATGACATTCATCGTTAAAATGTTTTGATTTTTTTCTGAATGTTTTGCAGTGAGTAAATAGTCTTTCTGTATTTGGATTTTTTCCCATTTTTTTAAAGACATAAAAAAATCCTGGTCCAACAACAACAAAAGACTGAAAATTTAAGAAGCTTAACAGAACTAATCAGAGAACCCCACATAGGATAAATTAAAAAACAGAACAAAGCACCCTTCTTAGACATTATAGTCACACTGGCAAAAATGAAAGTTAAAGGGAAAATATTAAAATCAGAGAGAGGAAAGACACATGTACATCATGGGAACAATATAAAAATAGAGCTGATTTCTCATCAGAAACAATGGAGGCCAGAAGGCAATGGAATGACATCTTTAAAGGGCTGAAATAAAACCAAAAACTCTCAATATAGAATTCTACATCCTGGGTAAATATATTTTAAAAAATGAAGGCAAAACAAAGAAATTTTTAAATGAGGGAAAGCTGGACAAATTTGGTGCCAGCCTACCTGCACTATAAGAAATGGTAAAGAAAGTTCTTCAAGCTAAAGGGAAATTTTAAAGGGGGAGAAATCAGGTCTACAATAAAGACTGAAGAGCACTGAAAGAGTAAAAATGTAGGTGAACCTAAAATCTAATTTTTAGAAAATTTTTTTATTGGAGTATAATTGCTTTACAATGTTGTATTAGTTTCTGCTGTACAACAAAGTGAATCAGCTATATGTATACATATATCCCCATATCCCCTCCCTCTTGCATCTCCCTCCCACCCTCCCTATCCCACCCCTCTAGGTTGTCACAAAGCACTGAGCTGATCTCCCTGTGCTATGCGGCTGCTTCCCACTAGCTATCTATTTCACATTTGGTAGTGTATATATGTCAGTGCTACTCTCTCACTTTGTCACATCTTACCCTTCCCCCTCCCCATATCCTCAAGTCCATTCTCTAGTGGGTCTGTGTCTTTATTCCTGTCTTGCCACTAGGTTCTTTATGTCCTTTTTTTTTTTTCCTTGGATTCCATATATATGTGTTAGCATATGGTATTTGTTTTTCTCTTTCTGAATGACAGACTCTAACTCCATCCACCTCACTACAAATAACTCCATTTCGTTTCTTTTTATGGCTGAGTAATATTCCGTTGTATATGTGTGCCACATCTTTATCCATTCATCCAATGATGGACATTTAGGTTGCTTCCAAGTCCTGGCTATTGTAAATAGAGCTGCAATGAACATTCTGGCACATGACTCTTTTTGAATTATGGTTTTCTCAGGGTATATGCCCAGTGGTGGGATTGCTGGGTCATATGGTAGTTCTATTTTTAGTTTTTTAAGGAACCTCCATACTGTTCTCCATAGTGGCTGTATCAATTTACATTCCCACCAACAGTGCAAGAGTGTTCCGTTTTCTCCACACCCTCTCCAGCATTTATTGTTTGTAGATTTTATGATGATGGCCATTCTGACTGGTGTGAGATGATATCTCATTGTAGTTTTGATTTGCATTTCTCTAATGATTAATGATGTTGAGCATTCTTTCATGTGTTTGTTGGCAATCTGTATATCTTCTTTGGAGAAATGTCTGTTTAGGTCTTCTGCCCATTTTTGGATTGGGTTGTTTGTTTTTTTTAAATTTTATTTATTTATTTATTTATCTATTTCTGGCTGTGTTGGGTCTTTGCTTCTGTGCGAGGGCTTTCTCCAGCTGTGGCAAGTGGGGGCCACTCTTCATCGCAGTGCGTGGGCCTCTCACTATTGCGGCCTCTCCTGTTGCGGAGCACAGGCTCCAGACACGCAGGTTCAGCAATTGTGGCTCACGGGCCTAGTTGCTCCGTGGCACGCGGGATCCTCCCAGACCAGGGCTCGAACCCGCGTCCCCTGCATTGGCAGGCAGACTCCCAACCACTGCGCCACCAGGGAAGCCCCTGTTTGTTTTTTTGTTATTGAACTGCATGAGCTGCTTGTAAATCTTGGAGATTAATCCTTTGTCAGTTGCTTCATTTGCAAATATTTTCTCCCATTCTGAGGGTTGTTTTTTGGTCTTGTTTATGGTTTCCTTTGCTGTGCAAAAGCTTTTAAGTGTCATTAGGTCCCATTTGTTCATTTTTGTTTTTATTTCCATTTCTCTAGGAGGTGGGTCCAAAAGGATCGTGCTGTGATTTATGTCATAGAGTGTTCTGCCTATGTTTTCCTCTAAGAGTTTGATAGTGTCTGGCCTTACATTTAGGTCTTTAATCCATTTTGAGTTTATTTTTGTGTATGGTGTTAGGGAGTGTTCTAATTTCATACTTTTACATGTACCTGCCCAGTTTTCCCAGCCCCACTTATTGAAGAGGCTGTCTTTTCTCCACTGTACATGCTTGCCTCCTTTATCAAAGATAAGGTGACCATATGTGCGTGGGTTTATCTCTGGGCTTTCTATCCTGTTCCATTGATGTATGTTTCTGTTTTTGTGCCAGTACCATACTGTCTTGATTACTGTAGCTTTGTAGTATAGTCTGAAGTCAGGGAGCCTGATTCCTCCAGCTCCGTTTTTCTTTCTCAAGACTGCTTTGGCTATTCAGTCTTTTGTGTTTCCATACAAATTGTGAAATTTTTTGTTCTAGTTCTGTGAAAACTGCCATTGGTAGTTTGATAGGGATTGCATTGAATCTGTAGATTGCTTTGGGTAGTATAGTCATTTTCACAATGTTGATTCTTCCAATCGAAGAACATGGTATATCTCTCCATCTATTTGTATCATCTTTAATTTCTTTCATCAGTGTCTTATAATTTTCTGCATACGGGTCTTTTGTCTCCTTAGGTAGGTTTATTCCTAGATATTTTATTCTTTTTGTTGCAGTGGTAAACGGGAGTGTTTTCTTAATTTCTCTTTCAGGTTTTTCATCATTAGTGTATAGGAATGCAAGAGATTTCTGTGCATTAATTGTGTATCCTGCTACTTTACCAAATTCATTGATTAGCTCTAGTAGTTTTCTGGTGGCATCTTTAGGATTCTCTATGTAGAGTATCATGTCATCTGCAAACAGTGACAGCTTTACTTCTTCTTTTCCGATTTGGATTCCTTTTATTTCTTTTTCTTCTCTGCTTGCTGTGGCTAAAACTTCCAAAACTATGTTGAATAATAGTGGTGAGAGTGGGCAACCTTGTCTTGTTCCTGATCTTAGTGGAAATGGTTTCAGTTTTTCACCATTGAGGAGGATGTTGGCTGTGGGTTTGTCATATATGGCCTTTATTATGTTGAGGAAAGTTCCCTCTATGCCTACTTTCTTCAGGGCTTTTATCATAAATGGGTGTTGAATTTTGTCGAAAGCTTTCTCTGCATCTATTAAGATGATCATATGGTTTTTCTCCTTCAATTTGTTAGTATGGTGTATCACATTGATTGACTTGCGTATATTGAAGAATCCTTGCATTCCTGGGATAAACCCCACTTGATCATGGTATATGATCCTTTTAATGTGCTGTTGGATTCTGTTTGCTAGTATTTTGTTGAGGATTTTTGCATCTATGTTCATCAGTGATATTGGCCTGTAGTTTTCTTTCTTTGTGACATCTTTGTCTGGTTTTGGTATCAGGGTGATGGTGGCCTCGTAGAATGAGTTTGGGAGTGTTCCTCCCTCTGCTATATTTTGGAAGAGTTTGAGAGGGATAGGTGTTAGCTCTTCTCTAAATGTTTGATAGAATTCACCTGTGAATCCATCTGGTCCTGGGCTTTTGTTTGTTGGAAGATTTTTAATCACAGTTTCAATTTCAGTGCTTGTGATTGGTCTGTTCATATTTTCTATTTCTTCCTGGTTCAGTGTCAGAAGGTTGTGCATTTCTGAGAATTTGTCCATTTCTTCCAGGTTGTCCGTTTTATTGGCATAGAGTTGCTTGTAGTAATCTCTCATGATCCTTTGTATTTCTGCAGTGTCAGTTGTTACTTCTCCTTTTTCATTTCTAATTCTATTGATTTGAGTCTTCTTCCTTTTTTTTTTTTGATGAATCTGGCTAATGGTTTATCAATTTTGTTTATCTTCTCAAAGAACCAGCTTTTAGTTTTATTGAACTTTGCTATCGTTTCCTTCATTTCTTTTTCATTTATTTCTGATCTGATCTTTATGATTTCTTTCCTTCTGCTAACTTTGGGGTTTTTGTGTTCTTCTTTCTCTAATTGCTTTATGTGTAAGGTTAGATTGTTTATTTGAGATGTTTCTTGTTTCTTAAGGTAGGATTTTATTGCTATAAACTTCCCTCTTAGAACTGCTTTTGCTGCATCCCATAGGTTTTGTGTCTTCTTGTTTTCATTGTCATTTGTTTCTAGGTATTTTTTGATTTCCCCTTTGATTTCTTCAGTAATCTCTTGGTTATTAAGTAGTGTATTGTTTAGCCTCCATGTGTTTGTATTTTTTACAGATTTTTTCCTGTAATTGATATCTAGTCTCATAGCGTTGTGGTTGGAAAAGATACTTGATATGATTTCAATTTTCTTAAATTTAGCAAGGCTTGATTTGTGACCCAAGGTGTGATCTATCCTGGAGAATGTTCCATGAGCACTTGAGAAGAATGTGTATTCTGTTGTTTTTGGATGGAATGTCCTATAAATATCCACTAAGTCCATCTTGTTTAATGTATCATTTAAAGCTTGTGTTTTCCTATTTATTTTCATTTTGGATGATCTGTCCATTGCCAAAAGTGGGGTGTTAAAGTCCCCCACTATGATTGTGTTACTGTCGATTTCCCCTTTTATGGCTGTTAGTATTTGCCTTATGTATTGAGGTACTCCTATGTTGGGTGCATAAATATTTACAATTGTTATATCTTCCTCTTGGATCGATCCCTTGATCATTATGTAGTGTCCTTCTTTGTCTCTTGTAATAGTCTTTATGTTAAAGTCTATTTTGTCTGATATGAGAATTGCTACTCCACCTTTCTTTTGATTTCTATTTACATGGAATATCTTTTTCCATCCCCTCACTTTCAGTTTGTGTATGTCCCTAGGTCTGAAGTGCGTCTCTTGTAGACAGCATATATACGGGTCTTGTTTTTCTGTCCATTCAGCAAGTCTGTGTCTTTTGGTTGGAACGTTTAATCCATTTACATTTAAGATAATTATCAATATGTATGTTCCTATTACCGTTTTCTTAATTGTTTTGGGTTTGTTATTGTAGGTCTTTTCCTTCTCCTGTGTTTCCTGCCTAGAGAAGTTCCTTTAGCATTTGTTTTAAAGGTGGTTTGGTAGTGCTGAATTCTCTTAGTTTTTGCTTGTCTGTAAAGGTTTTAATTTGTCCATCAAATCTGAATGAGATCCTTGCTGGGTAGAGTAATCTTGGTTGTAGGTTTTTCTCCTTCATCACTTTAAATATGTCCTGCCACTCCCTTCTGGCTTGCAGAGTTTCTGCTGAAAGATCAGCTGTTAACCTTATGGGGATTCCCTTGTGTGTTATTTGTTGTTTTTCCCTTGCTGCTTTTAATATTTTTTCTTTGTATTTTATTTTATTTAATTAATTAATTAATTTATTTTTGGCTGTGTCGTGTCTTCATTTCTGTGTGAGGGCTTTCTCTAGTTGTGGCAAGCAGTGGCCACTCTTCATCGTGGTGCGCGGGCCTCTCACTGTCCTGGCCTCTCTTGTTGCGGAGCACAAGCTCCAGAGGCGCAGGCTCAGTAGTTGTGTCTCACGGGCCTAGTTGCTCCACGGCATGTGGGATCTTCCCAGTCCAGGGCTTCAAGCCGTGTCCCCTGCATTGGCAGGCAGATTCTCAACCACTGCGCCACCAGGGAAGCCCTGTATTTTATTTTTGATAGTTTGATTAATATGTGGCTTGGCATGTTTCTCCTTGGATTTATCCTGTATGCGACTCTCTGTGCTACCTGGACTTGATTAACTATTTCCTTTCCCATATTAGGGAAATTTTCAACTATAATCTCTTCAAATATTTTCTCAGTCCCTTTCTTTTTCTTTTCTTCTTCTGGGACCCCTATAATTCGAATGTTGGTGTGTTTAATGTTGTCCCAGAGGTCTCTGAGACTGTCCTCAATTCTTTTCATTCTTTTTTCTTTATTCTGCTCTGCAGTAGCTATTTCCACTATTTTATCTTCCAGGTCACTTATCCGTTCTTCTGCCTCAGTTATTCTGCTATTGATCCCTTCTAGAGAATTTTTAATTTCATTTATTGTGTTGTTCATCACTTTTTGTTTGCTCTTTAGTTCTTCTAGGTCCTTGTTAAACCTTTCTTGTATTTTCTCTATTCTATTTCTAAGATTTAGGATCATCTTTACTACCATTATTCTGAAATCTTTTTCAGGTAGACTGCCTATTTCCTCTTCATTTGTTAGGTCTGGTGGGTTTTTGCCTTGCTCCTTCATCTGCTGTGTGTTTCTCTGTCTTCTCATTTTGCTTAACTTACTGTGTTTGGAGTCTCCCTTTTGCAGGCTGTAGGTTCGTAGTTCCCGTGGTTTTTGGTGTCTGTCCCCAGTGGCTAAGGTTGGTTCAGTGGGTTGTGTAGACTTCCTGGTGGAGGGGACTAGTGCCTGTGTTCTGGTGGATGAGGCTGGATCTTGTCTTTCTGGTGGGCAGGTCAACATCTGGTGGTGTGTTTTGGGGTGTCTGTGACCTTATTATGATTTTAGGCAGCCTCTCTGCTAATGGATGGGGTTGTGTTCCTGTCTTGCTAGTTGTTTGGCATAGGGTGTCCTGCACTGTAGCTTGCTGTTTGTTGAGTGGAGCTGGGTCTTGGCGTTGAGATGGAGATCTCTGGGAGATTTTCACCATTTGACATTACGTGGAGCTGGGAGTTCTCTTGTGGACCAGGGTCCTGAAGTTGGCTCTCCCACCTCAGAGGCACAGCCCTGACACCTGGCTGGAGCACCAAGAGCCTGTCATCCACACGGCTCAGAATAAAAGGAAGAAAAAATAGAAAGAAAGAAAGAAAGAAGATAAAATAAAATAAAATAAAGTAAAATAAAATAAATAAAGTTATTAAAATAAAAAAGAAAAAATATTTATTAAGAAAAAATATTTTAAAAGTAATGAAAACAGAAAAAATGGATAGACAGAACCCTTGGACAAATGGTAAAAGCTGTAAAGACAAAATCACACCCAGAAGCATATACATACACACTCACAAAAAGAGAAAAAGGGAAAAAAAAGAGGTATCATTGCTCCCAAAGTCCACCTCCTCAATTTCGGATGATTCGTTGTCTATTCAGGTATTCCACAGATGCAGGTACATCAAGTTGATTGTGGAGATTTAATCCGCTGCTCCTGAGGCTGCTGGGAGAAATTTCTCTTTCTCTTCTTTGTTCGCACAGCTCCTGGGGTTCAGCTTTGGATTTGGACCCGCCTCTGCGTGTAGGTCACCTAAGGGCATCTGTTCTTCGCTCATACAGGACGGGGTTAAAGGAGCAGCTGATTAGGGGGCTCTGGCTCACTCAGGCCGGGGGGAGGGAGGGGTATGGATGCGGGGCGAGCCTGCGGTGGCAGAGGCCGGCGTGACGTTGCACCAGCCTGAGGCGCGCCGTGCGTTCTCCCGGGGAAGTTGTCCCTGGATCACAGGACCCTGGCAGTGGCGGGCTGCACAGGCTCCCAGGAGGGGAGGTGTGGAGAGTGACCTGGGTTCGCACACAGGCTTCTTGGTGGCGGCAGCAGCCGCCTTAGCATCCCATGCCCATGTCTGGGGTCAGTGCTAATAGCCGTGGCTCGGGCCCGTCTCTGGAGCTCCTTTAAGCGATGCTGTTAATCTCCTCTCCTCACGCACCAGGAAACAAAGAGGGGAGAAAAAGTCTCTTGCCTCTTCGGCGGCTCCAGACTTTTTCCCGGACTCCCTCCCGGCTAGCCGTGGCGCACTAGCCCCCTTCAGGCTGTGTTCACGCCGCCAACCCCAGTCCTCTCCCTGGGGTCTGACCTCTGAAGCCCGAGCCTCAGCTCCCAGCCCGCACCCATCCCGGCGGGTGAGCAGACAAGCCTCTTGGGCTGGTGAGTGCTGGTCGGCACCGATCCTCTGTGTGGGGAGTCTCTCCGCTTTGCCCTCCGCACCCCTGTGGCTGCGCTGTCCTCCGTGGCTCCGAAGCTTCCCCCCTCCGCCACCCGCAGTCTCCACCCGCGAAGGGGCTTCCTAGTGTGTGGGAACCTTTCCTCCTTCACAGCTCCCTCCCACTGGTGCAGGTCCCATCCCTATTATTTCGTCTCTGTTTTTTCTTTTTTCTTTTGCCCTACCCAGGTACATGGGAAGTTTCTTGCCTTTTGCGAGGTCTGAGGTCTTCTGCCAGCATTCAGTAGGTGTTCTGTAGGAGCTGTTCCACATGTAGATGTATTTCTGATGTATTTGTGGGGAGGAAGGTGATCTCTGCGTCTTACTCTTCCGCCATCTTGAAGCTCCCCCAGAAGGGTCTTGTATATGTGATAAACTAAAGATTTTGATATGGGGAGATTATGCTGGATTATCCAGGTAGACTCTAAATGCAACCATAAGTGTCCTTATAAGAAGTAGGCACAGGAAGATTTGAGACTGAAGAATAAGGCTATGTGAGCAATGAAGCAAAATGCTATGCTGCTTTGGAGACAGAAGGGATCAGGAGCCAAGAAATGCAAGGAATGTAGCTTTAGAAGCTAGAAAAGGCAAGAAAATGGATTCTCTCCTAGAACCTTAGGAGGGGGCACGACACTGTCAGCACATTGGTTTCAGCCCAGTGGAACCAATTTGGGCTTCTGGCCTCCAGAACTGTAAGAAAGTGGTGAAAGGAAAGTAGTACAGTAACCAAGCAGAGAAACACATTAGAAAGAGAGAACAAGCTTTGTGGCAAGAGCAAGATGGGTTCTTTAAGACATGCTGGAGCAAAGTGGAGGGATAAAGCAAAGAGAATTGAGGCTGGAAATGTAAATAGGAGCCAGATCACACAGGACCTGGAAGGCACACTCAGGAGGTTGATTTTATATCTAAGACAATAGGGAGCCAGAGAAGGCTTTTGAGCAGGGGACAAGCAGGTTTCAGTGTTGAAGAAATCGCCACTGGACTCTCTTCCTTGCTTTTAGAAAAGAAGAAAGAATTTGGTTGCCTAGATGACAACTCTTAATTTTCATATCTTTTAATTCTCATTACACTAAGCATTCTTCCCTCCCCTCTAAAACTTTCTATCCTAAAAAGAGTTGAGTTCTCCTCAGACAAAACTAGATAACCACATCTTCAAGGCTGCAGGCAGATCCTTTCTTCTGGGGCTTGTGGGGTGGCTGTTTGAGTTATGGCAAGAGCAGGGAGCTTCCCTGAGCTGGGCTGTGGCCCAGAGCGGGCTAGAAAGAGGGAATGGAGTTGAAAGCCCTTTTCTCCATCTAATCCAGACCAGCAATGTCTTGGGGCCAGCTGCTGATGGAGGACAAGGAGGCAGATAGGCAAGTCTTCGTTCCTAATGCCTGGAGGGTGGCAATGTATCATTGGTGCTCAGATTACTTCTCAGGGCGGAGGTCATTAATAGAAAAAGCACTTCAGGTATTCCTGTTCTGTAAGGATTACAGTTGCCCCCCTAGCAAATTTCTATATCTCTGTAATGATTAAAGTAGATAGTCATCAAACCACTCAGTAGGGGAGAAAGTAAAGATAGACTTCAGGGTTAGGTAAAGGAACAAAAGTACACCTGAGCAGGAGGCCTATCAAGGTGATAGGAGATTTTTCTCTTCTCCCTGTAGCAGTGGCTGTTGACTGACAGAGACAGGGCTGAAGGAGATGGGAGGGTTTCTGTTACTGGAGCTGTTCTCTTGAACGGAGATGAATTAAAATGAGCAAGCAGGGCTGTTATTGGGATGAAGGCATCTAAAGGCTTCCCATGCCTTTGGATCACCATGTCTATGTAAAAAGTTATCAAGACCAGCACTGAATAAACATCAGCATGCTGGGTCCACTCTAAATAACAATAGCCCACTATATATGATTGCTGCTTACTGTTATTGTAATGGACATAGATTGATTCTGCCCATTCAGTATCACTTTCCCATTTCCTCTGGTAATAGCACACTGATTTTTCTTAGGGAGCCACCCCTTCCCCACTCGCGATGTGTGTGGTTTGGGTGGTTGGCCTCACCAGCTCTGGATCTTGTTGTGGGTCTGAAACTGAAGCCCATTAGGATATGCTGTCACTCAGGCTTAGAGATTTGTTCAAGGATTGTTAAGTGACTTGAGGTGTTCCAAATAGGATGATCCTGAACTTTTGCTGAAACAATTGGAAAAGAAACTTGCTTCTTCTTCTAGAGTGACTGAAAGGATACATGTGAATTTGGAGCAGCTGGTGGCCATCTTGCCCCAATAAGGAGACAGCCTGGTTGAGAATGGAACCAAGATCTAAGAAAGACGAACCGAAAAGATCCAGATTCTAGATGAATTCATCTAGAATCTAGATGAATTGTTGTGCCTCAAGCTTGGTATTCCCAGTAATTTTTATTTTATTTGAGCTAGTTTCAGTTGAGTTTCTATCTCTTGTAATTGAAAGAGACTAATTTCACATTTATTTTTACACCATTATAATTAATAGCTTTCATTTATTGAGCAGTTATTATGTTGTAGCCTATACTGAGCACTTTTGTCTTTAAAAAGATAAATTAGGGAATGTCATGATTTAAAGGGATCCTAGGACTGTCTAGCTCAGGGGTTCTTACCCAGGTCCTCTTTTCCCCTGGATAGTCCTTGCATATTTCAGAGAGCTTTTTAAACTCTAGGTTTTATGCAAAATCTTGAGAACTGGATTTTTTGCTGGCAAGAGAGTGTATAACTCTTATCTGATCCTCAAATGATTTGTGGCCCTAGATCCTGTTTTTTTATACCACACAGAATCTTTCCTTCTTTTGTTGGAAGATCAGATTCTAGTCTTTGCTCCTCCCCTGAATGAGCTTGGGGGTATTGACTTGCTACTTCTTAAAAATAAGCACAAGTTTATACGGAACTGAGTGTATGGTTCTCATGAAGCTTTTACAAATTTCTCCTTTGTGGTGGCTGCTTTGGGCTTTGCCCCTGATACCGGATGCCATCTCAACTTTTCTGAGCCTCAGTTTCCTCGCATAAGAAAGAGAGGTTTGAAACAGCTGCCCTGCATGCTTTACAGGGTGGTCATGGGTATGAGCTAAGGGCAGGGCAGGGCAGTGAAAATTCTCTTGGGCATTCACAGGTCTTCTGGCCCTACCTCTTTCTGCTCTCTTCCTTGCAAGGTGTTTGCTGCTTCAAGGCTCGTACATGAGTCTGGGATGTCTGCTTGCTTTTCACATTCCCAGCAGCGTCCTTGACATCCAGACTGGCTTATGTATACGAGAGCCCGTTCATTAAGTTGGTGTACGAAGTTCTTAACAAACAGATTAAGGAAATGTTCTGAATGTCGCTTTCAGAGCAAATGAACAGAGTAGATGGGTCATCTGATACAGAGAAAGATCTTCTCCTAGCTGGCGGATTTTATTTCCCCTAACACAAGGCTAAGGCCCTCAGAATGAGTTTGTTCACTAACGCATCTAGTACTCACAGGAATGAATATTGAGGAGCTACTCTGTGCTCAGCACTGTGCTGAGAGGACAGGGGGCTGTGAGTGACAATCAGTGCCAGATTCTTATCCTCAAAGAGTTCACATTCCAGTGATGTGGCAGAGACACCCAAACAAATAATTGCCATCCAATGCAGTGGGTGATAAGACAGGTGTCAGAAAAGTGTGGTGGGAAGACAAAAGAGAAAAGTGACTAAGTTCTAGGGTGATATCTGGGAAGGCTTCAGAGAGAGAGAGAGTGACATCTGATCTGGGTTTTGAAGGATGAGGAGGGTCTTGAAGGATGAGGAGGAGTTTGCCAGGCAGAAGAGGCAGGAAAGTCCACCCAGGAAAGAGGAGGCTTAGGTGTGGACCAGGGTGCAGTGAAGGAAGCAGTCTTGTTGGGTCCGGTGCCTGCAGCGCCGTAGGGGTAGACAAAGGTGCAGTCAGGAGATGGCTAGGCTCTGGCGGCCAAAGGCTGGAATATACCCACTCGGGAGTGGTTCCTGTGTTCTGCAGGCCCATGGCAGCTTTTCTTTTTCCCCAAGCAGGCAAGTGACATGTTTTAGGGAAAGGAAGGAGGAAATACTGGATGTAGAAGTAAAAAAGAATGAATGAAGGAATCCTACATGTCCTAAAGCAACTAATGTCAACTTGGGCTGCGCAATAGAATCACTAGGGGACCTTTGAAAAAGACCTATGTTTGACCCCTCTTCATGCCTATTGATTGAATCACAATTTCTAGTGGGTGGGGTCCAGGTATCCTGATTATGATGAGCAGCTCAGGTTGAGAACCACTGTTTTAGGGCTTCTTGGATGCACCTGAGTGTGTCAAATACATATTACAGGGCACCATGGGCCAGAGATTCTGATTGAATGGGCCTGCAATTTTTAATAAACTTTTAATTTTAGAATAGTTTTGGGTTTACAAAAATTTTGCAAAGATAGTACAGAGATTTCCCATATAATCCACACCCAATTTTCCCTATTAATAATATTTTACATTTGTCACAATTAATGAACCAACAGTGACACATTCTTATTAAAGTCCATACTTTATTCAGATTGCCTTGGTTCCTAGCTAATGTCCTTTTTCTGTCCCAGGATCCCATCCAGGTACCACAGTACATTTAATCATCATCTCTCCTTGTTGCCACAGTTTCTCAGACTTCTCTTGTTTTTTGATGACCCTTACAGTTTTTACGAGTGCTGGTGAGGTATTATGTAGAATGTCCCAAAATTGAGATTTGTCTGATGTCTCTCTTATGGTTAGATTGGGGTTATTGGTTTTTTGGGGAAAATCACAGGGGTAAGGTGCCATTCTCATCACATGGTATCAGGGCACATACTATCAACAAGACTTACCATTGTTGATGTTGACCTTCATCACATGGCTGAGGTTGTGTTTGTTCGGTTTCTCCACCATATACTTTTCCCTGCCTCTTTTCTATACTGTACTCTTTAGAAGGAAATCACTGTGCACAGCCCACACTTAAAGACTGGGGTGTTATGCTCCACCTCCTTGAGGGAAGAATATCTACATAAATTATTTGGAACTCTTCTTTATGAGAGGTTGTCTGTTCTCCCTTACTGATTGATTGCTTGACTGACACATGGCTCTTTATATTATAACTTTGGGTTATATCCAATACCACTTTATTTTCTTGCTCAGATCATTTCAGCTTTGGCCATTGGGAATGATTCAATTGATTCTGTGTCTGTTTGACATACTTCCATCATTGTGTTTTTTTTGTTTTTTTTTTTATGAGTACTTCCTCACTTTGTGGCACTATAAGAAACTCAAGACTTGTCTGTGTATTTCTGCCTATGTTCTAGAACCAGCTATTTCTCCAAGAGGCCCTGATTCCTTGTATTAGAGAATGGTACTAGAAACCAACATCTGAGTGGTAGGTGTGCTTGTTGCTCCTGGAGTGTTTTTGCTTCCAATGGGCCTGTATTTTATAAATTTTAATGTTTAAATTAACTGTATTGAGGTATACTTTACGAACAATACAATGCACCCACTTTAAGTGTACATTTTGATGAATTTGGACAAATTTATAATCCCATGTTGCCACCACCCAAACCAAGGTTGAGAACATTCCCACATTCTTGTGCCACTTCCCACTCACTTTCCACTTCCCCTTCCCCGACCCCAGGCAACTACAGATGTTCTTTCTGTCACTATAGATTAAATTGTCTTTTCTAGAGTTTCACATAAATGGAAACATACAGTATATCCCTTTTGTGCCTGGCTTCTTTGGCTTACCATAATGTTATTGAGATTCATACATGTTGCATTTATCAGTATCTCGTCTTTTTCACTGCTGAATAATATTCCATTGTATGGATATTCCACATTTAGCTTATCCATTCACCTATTAATGGACATTTGGGGTGTCTACAGTTTTTAACTACTATAAATAAATATAAATACATTTCATCTAGCATTCTCAGTGATTCCAATGCTCATGGTCTGAGGAACCCCACTGAAAACAGTTTTAATGTTATTTTGGAGGAGAGTCCCTTCTGGCATATCTCTTCTTATCGCTCTTGCGTGATGTGTTTAGGCTAGCTTGGATTATTCCTTAAATTCTGATCATGCATTGAGGAGATACAGCTTTTGTCTTCTGTCAACTCATCTGTGACTTAGTGATTTCATCAGACCCCTCCCTGGGTCTGAGGCTTTCCAGTCTAAGATGTTTCTCAGCCTTTGAAATTGGTCATATGTCCTCCAAGTTTCTTGAGCTTTCTCTCTGTGCCTGAGACTATGCCTCTAAATTCTCCAACCAGCTTGAGAATTTCCTTTGTACTTTTTCTTTCTTTTTTTTTTTCTCCTCTCATCTGTGACAGAAATCATGTCAAACTAAAGTTATGTTTTTCTTTTTCTAAAACAGTGGGCATCTAATCCCCTTTCATGGCTCATGTTTTATTACTGAGCTCAGTGGAAAAATAAACCACATTTGCTTTTCAATGTTGAACAAAAACTTACAAGAGCAACAGAATATGCCTGAGTTATCATCTCATTCATCATCCATCTCATGTTCTCATTTAGCTTCTCTATTGCTCCCCACAATCCCTTACCACTTCTATACATTAATATTGTTATCAGCTATAAGATACAACCCCCAAATTTCAAAGTTTATTTATCACCTCTGTCTAACTCGAATGTAGGTTTTCTGGTTGAGCAACTTTCTCCCAAGTGGTGATTCAGGGTCTCAGCCTCCTCCTGTTTTGTGATTCTGCTATCTTCAATGGGTGACTCTCAAGTTTGTCATGGGTGGCAGTGGGTCGGTCCTCTCCATTCTAGGCTGCCAGAAAGGGACAAAAGCATAGAGAGCATCTCATGCAGTTTTTATGGGCCAGGGTTGGATGTGGCTCACCTCACTTCTGCCCATTGTCTGTGGGCCAAACTTGGTTCTGTGGCCACCCATAACTGCAGGGAAGGCTCTGTGCCCAAAAGGAAAAGGAAACACTGGTCACAATCATGGTGGTGCTTTTACTATTTTGTTCTTAGCCTTAAGGCTTCCACCGAGCACTTGTGCAACACAGGGTGGGGGAGCTGAACTTTTTCTTGAGTCTTTTTTAAGCCCTCAGGGTCAGCCTTTGCCTCTGGGTTCCTTGGGGAGAATATTATGATGAAAAAAAGTCACTGTAATGTAAGCTTCACGGGAGTAAAAATCTTGTCTCCTTTATTCTCTATTGCATCCCTAGTACATAGCATAGTTCCTGGCATTGCATGAGTGCTCAATAAATATTTATTGAATGGATTTTTATAAAATGAATTTGTAAGTTAGTTTTGTTTTGGCTAGGTACCCCTGGCATGTGTGCAGGCCACCAGCAGGTGGCAGTGTGGTTTGAAGTGTGCACTAGGAACAGGGACGTAGAGAACTGCCTGGTGGCCCAGCTCCTGCTGGGCTTTTGGCACCAAGTCTGGGGTGAGAGCAGAGTGAGTGCAGTAGAGTAGCAATTATTGGGTGTTTACCATGTGCCAGGGCCATACAAAGAACTGTGATATATTGACTCAGTTAATCCTCCCACAACCCTATGAAGTTGGATGGATTGAGATCCTGACTTTGCAGAAGGGGACACTGATTCATGGAGCAGTTAACTTACCGAAGGTCACATAGCTAGAAAAGGAGTCAGGATTTGAACCCAGGTAGCCTGACTTGGAGCTCACACCCTTAACTGTCATGCCACAGTGCCAAGAAGTAATTTCTGAAGTCTCCGGGAAATTACTCACCCTGGGGAGGAGGTGGTCACTGTGCAGGTCAAGAGAGCCTTCTTGGGCATGAAAGGCAAAGCAAGGGGCCAGGGAACACAACGGGGCTGGGGGCCCTGCCACAGTCAGGCCCATTCTTACAGGGGAGTGGTGAGACAGTGGGGGCTAGATGGAGAGCAGAGCCTCCAGGTAGGGTTGGCACCAGCTGCTACAAGGTGTGCAGTGAATGCCAGGCAGGGGCAGACACACGGATGTGTGTGTGGAGAAGGCCACAAAGGACCAGAGTTGGGAACACACCCTAAATTCTGAAGAGGGAATTTCAAGCCTGTGAAAGGGCTGACTCATGGCTTCCACTACATCTGGCAGAACTCTGGGTTTTTATGGAGACACTTGGGTAGCCCCTGAGGTTGATGGCGAGTGAAAGTGGGGAGGATCCTGAGCCCTCCTCTCAATATCAGCTGGTACATTGCTACACTTGCCTCTTATATATGTTGGGATTCTATGTAGGAGTTTGTTTGTTTTAAAGTCTCTACTTTGGAAACTGTTCAGCTAAATAGCTTGTAGAGTCCTTCTTTTGATGTCTGAATTGGAAATGGTATTGGAATCCCTGCTGACATAAAGATGAAGTGTCTTCCGTGGGCCAATTGCAGAGTCCACTTAGATGATTTAGGATGAAACCTTTGAACCTCCTCTTTTCACTACCATTGCCATGCCCTGTCCCACACTCCTGTGATGGCCCAGCCAAGGGTAACCTGCACAGCAGCTCAGAAATCCTCTGGTTTGGACTGTGTAGTCTTGTTTCCATCCAGGCCTGAGCCCCGCACAGGCCCAGCTCGAGAGCATGCCTGGCTCATTATCTAGAAGAAATGGCCTGAGCAGCAGCCTGCTGAGAGCGAGGAGGAAAAGGAGAAATAGTAACATTGATTTATTTGGGACAGAAAGATCCATGGACTGGGGAAACAGGGAGATAGCCATCATAAAGCTGGCTCGGTTCTGCGACCTGCTGGGGCAGAGAGCATCACAGTGCGTGGTAGAGAAGGCAGACGAGGTGGACACGGGGAGAGCTGTCCCTTCCTCCCCATCACAGAACAATAAAGCTGGAAGTCAAGGATGAAATGGATGGGCTCGGAGCCCCCAGGACCTCGGCTAATGGCAGGCCTGGCATCTACCTTCTGAAAGGCTGCCTGTGTTTGTATTGATGTGCTCGCTGTAGCCATCCTGTGGGGGCTGTTTGATAACAAAGGCTTGGGGTGGCAGAGAGGCTGTCCTTCCATGTCAGCCCCACCACTCAGCTGTCAGCTCAGCCACTGCCAAGAGACCCACCTCACCTTCTTCTCCTATGGGGCTACTGGGGCCTCAAGAGTGAACTTGCCAGCAGGTGACTCCTGGGTGGCAACTGCTCTGGGATCAGGGTCTTCTTGGGACAGCTCTGGGACCCTGCAGGCCAAGTCGGTGGGGTTTGAGAGGTCAAATAAAGGATATCCCTCATAACCAGGTTTATTTGGGGACTCAGGGATCCCATAGCCCATTCCATAGCACACCAATTCTGCAAATCGCTGCAAATCAGAGTGGGATGAAGCACTTTTATTTATTTTTTCTTATTCAAATGTTGGAGAGGTTTTTTTATTGTACAAATTGAAGCATCTCCCCAGATGGTGCTTTGTCTGAGGCTGAAGGACAAGCAGGGATTTATGAACTTTGTTTTCCTGACAGTTCAGAGGCTCTGTAGGCCTATGGGTGGCAGAAAAGAAGCACCCACTTGGAGGAGTATAAGATATTTTCCACTGGAAACCTTCTGCCTGTGTTTGAGCCACATTCAGTGACCTGGCTGAAGAGTTGATACCCACACCTGGGCTGCTTTTGTCCCACGGACTGGAGCCCTGGCAGCAACATAACTAAATTATCTGTGTGTAGGTACATGTGGGGAGTACAGGGTCATATGATCTAGCCTTGGTTCTAGATTACCATTGTGTGCTAGGGCACCATTGTTTCCCTTAATCTTAAAACCCTGGGGAGTCCTGGTCATCCTTCCCAGGAGCTTATTGATCATTTTCTACCCTGACTGGGGTCAAGGGAAACACTTGCAGCCTAGGGGTGGTGGTTAACAGCCAGCAGAACACCTAGATTCCTAGCCCAGCTCTGGCCTGCTAGCTGTATACCCTTGGACATGTACCTTCACTGTGTTAGACCTCAGTTTCCTTATCTGTCAGGAGTTAATGGTAATGGTACTTCACTGGATATTTTTCATTTGTCCCTCCAGGTTAATTCTCCCCCCTTCTCCATCTTTCTGTGTGCTGAGGAGGTTGACTTATATGGGCTATATCAATGGGCTTACTTGTCCTGTGGTGTCCAAATGGGTTTGTCCAATGAGATTTGTCATCAGGCAATTGGAGAAAGGGAAGAGAGTGAGATTGGGGAATTTATTCCCCTAGCTCCCTTCTTTCTGGGTCACTGTGAGTTGGTTTTATCCCCTTTCCTAGCTATAGTGACTCTCTTCAGGTGCTGGTACCCATCCCTCCCCTTACAAGTTCTTTCAGACCCAGGGGAGTGATGGCTCCCTGCTGTTGCTAGCTTTGGAGTACCACACCAGTGCCTGCTGGTTCCTGGGACACTGCCTGTACCTTTGTAAGTGATCCTTTATTAAGCTCTCCTCAATTGCCTCATTTGAATATTCCATCTGTGTCCTACCAGGATCCTGTAGAAACCTTTTTCAAAGATACCATTTCATAGAGTGGCTGTGATGACTAAATGAATTCATGCATATAAAAAGCTTAAAGCAGTGGCTGGCACATAGGATGGGTTTGTTAAATGTTAGCTACTATATGACTCTTAATTCTGCTCATATTATTAATCCATCTCAGAGTAACAGAAGCACGTTGGATGATTTAGGTGCTTCATTTCATGACCATTTGGCTGTTCTGTCATGTTTCTGACAGTTACGTGTTCTTTTCTCTCTGAAGTTGGGGTTGATGGGTGGGTCAGTATGTGTTACTCCTGAGTCCACCAGTCTCCTCACACCGTGCTTGACTCTAGCCTCTCTATATGGTTCTGTTGGGCCCTGTGTCGTGGCTCACCCTACTCCCAAGGTCCAGAGAGTTGGGGAGCATAACCTGTTTGCAGTAATGTTTGTTCAGTCACACAAGACTGAAGGGTGTGATTATGCAACCATCACCACAATCTAGTTTTAGAACACTGTAATCCCCCAAAGAGGTCCTTCATGCCTATTTGCAGTTACTCCCCATTTCCCCCACTCCCTGGCCCCTGGCAACCGCTGATCAATTTTCTGTAACTATAGATATTCCTTTTCTGGACATTTCATGTAAATGGAATCAGACAATATGTGGCCTTTTGTGTCTGTTTTCTTTCACTTAGCATAGTGTTTTCACGGTTCATCCATGATATACCATGTTGTCAGCACATCATTCCTTTTTATTATTGAATAATATTCCATAGTATGGATATACCACATTTTATGCATCCATCTCCTGACGAACATTTGGAATGTTTCCATTTTTTGGTTATTATGAATAATGCTGCTATGAACATTTGCATGTATCACATATGTTATTTATTTGTTGATGATCTGACTTGTCTCATTAGAACTTAAGCTCCATGAAAGCAAAGTTTGTTATGTATCTCATATATGTATATATATATCTCATATATATAATGTATCTACATATATAATTAGTATAAATATATATAATATATATTTTATACATATATATGACATGTATATGACTAATTGCGTTTGGCATTTGCTAGGTACTTTGATGAATGTTTTTTAAATGAAAAGATGAATAAACAGTGAAAATAGAAATCAGCTTGGAAATCCAAATTGGTAGAGAATACTTCTCAAGGGTGACCTAGAGATGCTCCCTCAGCATCACTCAAGCGCTAGGGCCAGGGAATCTGCCTTTTAGCAAGCTTTCCAGTAGATTCTGAGCACCCTGACATCGGAGAAGCCTGCCCATGGGTGGCAAAATGAGGTAAAGTCACTCATTTGTCCCTGCCCAAACATATCTCTCTTATAACTTTGTTTATGAGAGCAATGGAGTTGCCTTCCTCTCCCACTTATGATCCCATGTGAGGCATCTCTGTCTGGGTCAGGTTGAGGTTGAAGCATTTTCCAAAAGTAATTCGGGTTTTCTTCTTTTGCCCTGTGCACCGTCTCTCTCACAACTCATCTGTGAGGCACAGGTTTTCCTTTGTTATGGGGAATGCTGAACGCCTGAAGAGGCAAATAAAGCAGCTTGCAGTCGACTCAACAAAAGGAAAGCCCGCAGCCATGGAGAGCCACAGGCCCACAGGGAGCCATAGAGCCTCCGGGAGGGTACGCAACAGGTTGCATGTGTGAGGACCAGCAGTCTGGATGAGCAGGAAGGGGCCACCAGGTACCCCTGCAGAGGCATATTTCAGCATCCAGGCAGGCTTATAACTCTCCCTTGTTTTGTGTTGAACCAGGCACACTGCTAATTTACTTTTCAGCTGTGCAGAGATGTACACGACTGTCTTTTCTGGGAGAAGTAGCTGCTGGTTTTTAGAGGAAAGATTCACTCTTTACTTTGATCTGACTTCTAAAAGAATAAGGCATATTATTTTTTATAGCAAAGGAGACTTCTAAGAAGTTTGAGTATTTAAATTTGAAGTCTCCCCTCAGCGTGTGAAAACAATATTACTGTCAGTTAGGTGTAACAGATGAATAGTTAATGTAACAAGAGACAGAAAACCTGAAAAAGATCCATATCCAAATGAAAATGCATGTTTAAGCTAAACTACTGCCTTTTTGCTACTTACTTTTTATTTGATAATGAGCATTAACTACATATGGGCACTGAGAGGCTCTGTGGGACAGATAAAGCATATGGCTACCTGATAATGCATGTAAATTCAACATAGGGCTTAGCCCTTTTCTCTCGTTCAGGATCCTGAATGAGGAAGACAGGCATGCATCTAATGTGTATTATACAAAGTAGAATAGATGCCTTTTCCCCCTTTATATCCTATATTGTGTATCCACCTCTATTAGCACTTTTATCACATTGTAATGATTTACTTACTTAAAATCTATATACTATTTATCAGGTACTCTGTGCCAGGCACTCTGTTAAGCCCTTCATATAAAATACTTTGTGTGACATAGTCCTATGAGGTAGGAATTATCATTAGTCCTATTTTTACAGATGAAGCAACTGAGGCTCAGAGAGAGGATGTCACTTGTTCAAGGTCACACATTGAGCATGTGGCAGAAGTTTGACTTGGGCCACCTGTGCCTGACTCCAAGGCTGACTCTCTTAACTACTCACTTGATTCCAGCAGTTCTCAAACTGTGGTCCACAGAACCCTGGGGGATTCCCTGAGACCTTTTCAGAGGAGGGTCCATGAAGTCAAAATTTTTTTCATAATAATAAATTCATCATTTGTCTTTTGTTGATATTTATACAGATGGAGTAAAAGCAGTGATGACTAAAACTTCAGACACCTTAGCACAAATCATAGCAATGTTACCAAACTGCACTACAAATCATTGAATTCTTCCCTGCCATGTATAATAAAAAATTGTTTAATATTTGATATTATGTAATAGACTATCTCAACATTAGGAAGAGCTGTATAACTCACTGATCAAATACTTTCCAAATAACCAAAGCATGATGTAACAAAATCATGCATGGGTAAAGATTCACTCAAAGTTTATTGCTGTGCTTTTTAAAGGAATTAAGAAATGTTTTAAAAATTTCTCAGTTTTAATTTCTGAAATGGCAAATATTGATAGATATAACCCTTAAAAAAAAAGCTCTTTGGGGTCTTCAATATTTTTTAAGATTGGAAAGGAGACCGGAGATCAAAATATTTGAGCAGCACTGCTACAGGCAGCTGAGAGCCATGGGAGGTTCTTGAGCAGGAGAGTTATATTGATCATGTCTCTTAGAGTAACTCAGTTCTGTGCCCTTTTTCATCATGGAAGATGTCTCTGAAAATCTCCACCATTGACAGTCATTGGCATATTTTAAGCCAATGAACCGCGTTGGCCAGGACCTGAAGCCCTGGGTCTGTGAGGGTTGCCCTATCGCCAGCCCTTGGAAACCAGTAGTCCTCTTTGTACACAGCATTACTTGTTTGCCCAAGAACTGCAGGGTCTGAATATAAGGTTCTCAAAAAGTTTGGCTCCAATCAGATAAAGCTAACACCCCTGTGGGGACTTCATTTTCTGCGTATGTGCAGTCCATATCTATCTAGCAAATGAAGGATTATAATCACATGTATAGGTTCAGATTGGAAAGGTTAATTATGGGCAAGTCAACCTCATGGAAGGGAGAGGTCCATGCCAGTCAGATGCTCTGATGAGATAGGAAAAGAACATTCCGCCATTAAACTCTTGGGTAATATAAGAAAAATTTGAGGGGTTGGACTTGTCAAGAGTGACATATATCTAAAGTTTTCATTATTAAGTGCTTATTCTCTGCCAGATATTGTGCTAAGCTGTTTTCAATTATTATCTCTTTTAACCTCCTCAATAGTCCTGTGAGGTATTATTACTATCTCCATTCTATAGATGAGGAAACTAAGACCCAGACAGGTAAGTGGCTGAGACAGGCTTTGACTTTAGTGTTGGTTCCAGAGCCTCCAGTTCTTAACTCGTTTATTGCACTTTTCACTTTAAATGAAATGAGGAAGTTAATTGGCTGGATGGCAGATGGAAAACATTCTAAATATAAAAGAGATTAGGCAAAAGGCATAGAGGCAGAAATGCGGACACTGTTGAAGGGACTGAAATGAAGTGTGTGGGGAGGAAGCAGCTGAGTTTGTTGTTGTTGCTGCTGATGTGTATGTGTGTTGAGTGCCTTACACCGTACAGAGAGATACTAACCTGAGGCTAAGTCCTGCTACTTGGCTCCTCTTCAAGACAGAAGATCGCTCTATGGAAACCAGATGAAGTCAGTGCATTGATTTTCATGTAGACAAAAGGTTGGAGACCAGGCAATGGGCTGGAAGACTCCAGGCACAGTGCTGAGAAAGGGGTTGGACAGCACATTACAGCCTGGGAAACATCGACGGAAGACCATGGGCTATAGCTGAAGCAGAAGGACTTGAATAACTAGCTCTGCCCGCCTGGGTCAGCATTGCTGTCTGCCCCAGGGTCCTCATGTCTAAAATGGAGATGGTAATACCACCTCGAAGTACTTTTGTGAGAGGTAAAGGAGGTGATGTGTAGCAAGTCACATTGCATAGTGACCAAAACACATCATGTACTCAAATCCTTCTTCTTTTCTCCCTTTGCCACATGGTGCCAGGTGGTGCCCTTGTCTCCACCATCCCTACTCTCTCCAGATGATATTTTTTTCTAGTCTTTTAAAGACACCATATATGGAATGTCTAGAGTATTGTTTGGGAACCAGATTGACTGGGCTTTTTTTTTAGTTTTACAAATCTGATGAAGGTTCGGTGGGGTATACATTTGGGAAGACGCCCCAAACTTGGCCGTGGAGGCTCCTCCTGGGGAGGCCAGCTCTCAGCTGCCTGCGCCTTCTGGATTCCAAGCCCCAGGCTGGTGAAGTGCTGGCCTCCTAAGCTTGGGCTGTGGAGTCATTGCCTTCGTGCAGGCTAGGTTACAGAATAGCCAAGCTGGGACAGGCCAGGTCCTTGCAGCCGAGGCTGGGGCACAGCCTGGTTCTCGGGGCTCCCTCCACACTGTGCTGGGCTTTGCCTGTCAGCCGGCAGCGCTGGGTCTTGCTGGTACGAGTGGTGCCGGGGGACTTCTTAGCGGAGTCCTGGGCTCATCGGGATGTTTCCTCTTGACCATTTTTGCAACTGTGTGCGTTGCGAAAAGGTCAGGCATTTACTAGCAACATGGTTTTGGGCAAGACACATGACTCTCCTTGCCTTATTTACCTCAATTGTGAAGCAACAGAACAGTAGCATCTACCAGTAGGGTTGCTGTGAGGATTAAATGGCATGAAACATGCAGGGGGTAGAGCACAAAGCTTGACACATTGTAAAAGCTCAATAATTATTCCTTATCATTATTGTGGTTATTTTTTGATAAGCATTCTTCTAGGAACTTTCTAAGTGCCACGTTATTGAGTCTTCACAACAGCTTGGTGGGACAGGCACTATGATGCCTACTTCAGAGATGAGAAAACTGGGCTTAGGAAATAGGGAATCGTGATGCAGACATAGACCTTCAGAGCTTTCTCTTTTCTCTGTCCACCACCCCACACTGTGGGCCTCCTCTTTTGTTTTAACCAGTGCTGTTTATGGTTTAATAATTGGCTGTGGACTGAGTGACTTGAGAGCCAGAGGAGGACTTCTTTTTATTTTCCCATTAATAACTCACCTCACAACACTGAAGACCCAACAAGATCTTATATGTGAAAGGACTGTACAAAACTTGGAAGCACTCTAAAAAATATTTGGTTTTTGTTTATGTAGGCCCCCATCATGTTCCAGAAAGGGATTTGAAGCAGCCTATTAGTTGTCATTAGAGTGATGATGATTAATGATTATAATAACAAGACAGGCATAATTGGTTCAAATTGTGCCTTTTGAAATGGCCTCCATGGAGGCCAAGTGGTGGGGAGGGAGAAGGCAGCCTCTGCCTCAGGGAGCTGAAAAGATGGCCCTAATTGGTTAAAAGCAGCTTTGCTAATTGCTTTGGCAAGGGCCTGAGAGAAAGCTTTGGTGTGATTATACATGAACGGGGTCCCTCAAAGCCCTGTGATTCTGGGCTAGATCTGTTCCTCAAAACACAAACAGAAAAGAGAACAGATGTTCAGCCACTTGACAGAAATTTAATAAGACACTTAGAAAAATTACCATGTTCACTTTGCCCCTCCTGACCTCTTGGATGGAAGCTGGAGGAAGGCCTGTTTCGGAGGCTGATGTAAGCTGGAACTGAAAGGGGCATGTGCTAGAGTGTTCCACTTATCTGAGATCCTACTGTTTTGCGACCCACGTGCCGCCCCCCAAGGGTTCTTTTTTTTTTTTTTTTTTTTTTTTTTTTTTTGGTTTGATTATATTTGATTTTTTTTTTTTTTATTCACACACACACACACTGTATTTTATTTTTACAAGACATAAATAGACTGACACCAAGCATTGTACATGGATGACCACAACAAAAGCAACACTGATTGCAATTACCAAACATGAAACACACTCATACTATGTCATAATATTGACATTCAGTCCAGTAATCCTCCACTGTAACAGCTCCTTTACTTTGCAGTGAAAATTGATTTGTATATTCTTTGCCTCTGAGTCCTTGTGGGATTTTTTTTTTTTTTTAAATTCAGACAGAAAGTCACAGAAATTATACTCATCCTCATCAGTTCACTCAGTCCCATGTAATTAATTTTTTTTTTCATCTTGATCTTTTGTTAGCACTTTTATGAGTTCATCAGTTTTTCATTAGAGTTCTGAAAATGCTTATTCATTCAGTTCAGCAGTACAGTCAGTTACCAGAAACCTGTACTTGTCAGAGTCTTTTCCATGAATTTCTTGAAGATGAAACCCTTTTATAGGAACATATTTGCAAAATCATCAGAGTACACCCAGAACTGTCTGTAAATGACAAAAGACTTAAGAATGACCACGATTAAAGATTTGATGAACGTTCATAATAATGCAGTTGACAAGAAAATTAGTTATTTCTGAGATATACATTTTAAAGTAATAACTAGGATTATTACTTATAACATTATACCAGAACATATAAGATTTTTAGAAATTTCATGTAATGTCTGAAACATTTATATTAACATATTTCCATACATATTTCCATACAAATACAAATATAAGATTTTTAGAAATTTCATGTAATGTCTGAAACATTTATATTAACATATTTCCATACATATTTCCATACAAATACAAATATAAGATTTTTAGAAATTTCATGTAATGTCTGAAACATTTATATTAACATATTTCCATACAAATAACCCAATGAAAGTTTAGTATTAGTTGTTTTGTTTGTTTTTTTATACTGCAGGTTCTTATTAGGCATCAGTTTTATACACATCAGTGTATACATGTCAATCCCAATTGCCCAATTCAGCACACCACCATCCCCACCTCACCGCAGTTTTCCCCCCTTGGTGTCCATATGACCATTCTCTACATTTGTGTCTCAACTTCTGCCCTGCAAACTGGCTCATCTGTACCATTTTTCTAGGTTCCGCATACATGCATTAATATACGATATTTGTTTTTCTCTTTCTGACTTACTTCACTCTGTATGACAGTCTCTAGATCCATCCATGCCTCAACAAATGACTCAATTTCGTTCCTTTTTATGGCTGAGTAATATTCCATTGTATATATGTACCACATCTTCTTTATCCATTCGTCTGTTGATGGGCATTTAGGTTGCTTCCATGACCTGGCTATTGTAAATAGTGCTGCAATGAACATTCGGGTGCATGTGTCTTTTTGAATTACGGTTTTCTCTGGGTATATGCCCAGTAGTGGGATTGCTGGGTCATATGGTAATTCTATTTTTAGTTTTTTAAGGAACCTCCATATTGTTCTCCATAGTGGCTGTATCAATTTATATTCCCACCAACAGTGCAAGAGGGTTCCCTTTTCTCCACACCCTCTCCAGCATTTGTTGTTTGTAGAGTTTCTGATGATGCCCATTCTAACAGGAGTGAGGTGATACCTCATTGTAGTTTTGATTTGCATTTCTCTAATAATTAGTGATGTTGAGCATCTTTTCATGTGCTTTGTGGCCATCTGTATGTCTTCTTTGGAGAAATGTCTATTTAGGTCTTCTGCCCATTTTTGGATTGGGGTGTTTGTTTCTTTGATATTGAGCTGAATGAGCTGTTTATATATTTTGGAGATTAATCCTTTGTCCGTTGATTCATTTGCAAATATTTTCTCCCATTCTGAGGGTTGTCTTTTCGTCTTGTTTATGGTTTCCTTTGCTGTGCAAAAGCTTTGAAGTTTCATTAGGTCCCATTTGTTTATTTTTGTTTTTATTTCCATTACTCTAGGAGGTGGATCAAAAAAGATCTTGCTGTGATTTATGTCAAAGAGTGTTCTTCCTATGTTTTCCTCTAAGAGTTTTATAGTGTCCAGTCTTATATTTAGGTCTCTAATCCATTTTGAGTTTATTTTTGTGTATGGTGTTAGGGAGTATTCTAATTTCATTCTTTTACATGTAGCTGTCCAGTTTTCCCAGCACCACTTATTGAAGAGACTGTCTTTTCTCCATTGTATATCTTTGCCTCCTTTGTCATAGATTAGTTGACCATAGGTGCGTGGGTTAATCTCTGGGCTTTCTATCTTCTTCCATTGATCTATGTTTCTGTTTTTGTGCCAGTACCATACTGTCTTGATTACTGTAGCTTTGTAGTATAGTCTGAAGTCAGGGAGTCTGATTCCTCCAGCTCCATTTTTTTCCCTCAAGACTGCTTTGGCTATTCGGGGTCTTTTGTGTCTCCATACAAATTTTAAGATGATTTGTTCTAGCTCCGTAAAAAATGCCATTGGTAATTTGATAGGGATTGCATTGAATCTGTAGATTGCTTTGGGTAGTATACTCATTTTCACAATGTTGATTCTTCCAATCCAAGAACATGGTATATCTCTCCATCTGTTGGTATCATCTTTAATTTCTTTCATCAGTGTCTTATAGTTTTCTGCATACAGGTCTTTCGTCTCCCTAGGTAGGTTTATTCCTAGGTATTTTATTCTTTTTGTTGCAATGGTAAATGGGAGTGTTTCCATAATTTCTCTTTCAGATTTTTCATCATTAGTGTATAGGAATGCAAGAGATTTCTGTGCATTAATTTTGTATCCTGCAACTTTACCATATTCATTAATCAGCTCTAGCAGTTTTCTGGTGGCAGTTTTAGGATTCTCTATGTATAGTATCATGTCATCCGCAAACAGTGACAGTTTTACTTCTTCTTTTCCAATTTGTATTCCTTTTATTTCTTTTTCTTCTCTGATTGCCGTGGCTAGGACTTCCAGAACTATGTTGAATAATAGTGGTGAGAGTGGACATCCTTGTCTCGTTCCTGATCTTAGAGGAAATGCTTTCAGTTTTTCACCATTGAGAATGATGTTTGCTGTGGGTTTGTCATATATGGCCTTTATTATGTTGAGGTAGGTTCCCTCTATGCCCACTTTCTGGAGAGTTTTTATCAGAAATGGGTGTTGAATTTTGTCAAAAGCTTTTTCTGCATCTATTGAGATGATCATATGGTTTTTATTCTTCAATTTGTTAATATGGTGTATCACATTGATTGATTTGCGTATATTGAAGAATCCTTGCATCCCTGGGATAAATCCCACTTGATCGTGGTGTATGATCCTTTTAATGTGTTGCTGGATTCTGTTTGCTAGTATTTTGTTGAGGATTTTTGCATCTATATTCATCAGTGATATTGGTCTGTAATTTTCTTTTTTTGTAGTGTCTTTGTCTGGTTTTGGTATCAGGGTGATGGTGGCCTCATAGAATGAGTTTGGGAGTGTTCCTTCCTCTGCAATTTTTTGGAAGAGTTTGAGAAGGATGGGTGTTAGCTCTTCTCTAAATGTTTGATAGAATTCACCTGTGAAGCCATCTGGTCCTGGACTTTTGTTTGTTGGAAGATTTTTAATCACAGTTTCAATTTCATTACTTGTGATTGGTCTGTTCATATTTTCTGTTTCTTCCTGATTCAGTCTGGGAAGGTTATACCTTTCTAAGAATTTGTCCATTTCTTCCAGGTTGTCCATTTTATTGGCATAAAGTTGCTTGTAGTAGTCTCTTAGGATGCTTTGTATTTCTGTGGTGTCTGTTGTAACTTCTCCTTTTTCATTTCTGATTTTATTGATTTGAGTCCTCTCCCTCTTTTTCTTGATGAGTCTGGCTAATGGCTTATCAATTTTGTTTATCTTCTCAAAGAACCAACTTTTAGTTTTATTGATCTTTGCTATTGTTTTCTTTGTTTCTATTTCATTTATTTCTGCTCTGATCTTTATGATTTCTTTCCTTCTGCTAACTTTGGGTTTTGTTTGTTCTTCTTTCTCTAGTTTCTTTAGGTGTAAGGTTAGATTGTTTACTTGAGATTTTTCTTGTTTCTTTAGGTAGGCTTGTATAGCTATAAACTTCCCTCTTAGAACCGCTTTTGCTGCATCCCATAGGTTTTGGGTCGTCGTGTTTTCATTGTCATTTGTCTCTAGGTATTTTTTGATTTCCTCTTTGATTTCTTCAGTGATCTCTTGGTTATTTAGTAACGTATTGTTTAGCCTCCATGTGTTTGTCCTTTTTACGTTTTTTTCCCTGTAATTCATTTCTAATCTCATAGCGTTGTGGTCAGAAAAGATGCTTGATATGATTTCAATTTTCTTAAATTTACTGAGGCTTGATTTGTGACCCAAGATGTGATCTATCCTGGAGAATGTTCCGTGCGCACTTGAGAAGAACGTGTAATCTGCTGTTTTTGGATGGAATGTCCTATATATATCAATTAAATCTATCTGGTCTATTGTGTCATTTAAAGCTTCTGTTTCCTTATTTATTTTCATTTTGGATGATCTGTCCATTGGTGTAAGTGAGGTGTTAAAGTCCCCCACTATTATTGTGTTACTGTCGATTTCCTCTTTTATAGCTGTTAGCAGTTGCCTTATGTATTGAGGTGCTCCTATGTTGGGTGCATATATATTTATAATTGTTATATCTTCTTCTTGGATTGATCCCTGGATCATTATGTAGTGTCCTTCCTTGTCTCTTGTAACATTCTTTATTTTAAAGTCTATTTTATCTGATATGAGTATAGCTACTCCAGCTTTCTTTTGATTTCCATTTGCATGGAATATCTTTTTCCATCCCCTCACTTTCAGTCTGTATGTGTCCCTAGGTCTAAAGTGGGTCTCTTGTAGACAGCATATATATGGGTCTTGTTTTTGTATCCATTCAGCCAGTCTATGTCTTTTGGTTGGGGCATTTAATCCATTCACATTTAAGGTAATTATCGATATGTATGTTCCTATGACCATTTTCTTAATTGTTTTGGGTTTGTTTTTGTAGGTCCTTTTCTTCTCTTGTGTTTCCCACTTAGAGAAGTTCCTTTAGCATTTGTTGTAGAGCTGGTTTGGTGGTGCTGAATTCTCTTAGCTTTTGCTTGTCTGCAAAGCTTTTGATTTCTCCATCAAATCTAAATGAGATCCTTGCCGGGTAGAGTAATCTTGGTTGTAGGTTCTTCCCTTTCATCACTTTAAGTATATCATGCCACTCCCTTCTGGCTTGCAGAGTTTCTGCTGAGAAATCAGCTGTTAACCTTATGGGAGTTCCCTTGTATGTTATTTGTCGTTTTTCCCTTGCTGCTTTCAATAATTTTTCTTTGTCTTTAATTTTTGCCACTTTGATTACTATGTGTCTCGGCGTGTTTCTCCTTGGGTTTATTCTGTATGGGACTCTCTGCGCTTCCTGGACTTGGGTGGCTATTTCCTTTCCTATGTTAGGGAAGTTTTCGACTATAATCTCTTCAAATATTTTCTCTGGTCCTTTCTCTCTCTCTTCTCCTTCTGGGACCCCTATAATGCGAATGTTGTTGCGTTTAATGTTGTCCCAGAGGTCTCTTAGGCTGTCTTCACTTCTTTTCATTCTTTTTTCTTTAGTCTGTTCTGCAGCAGTGAATTCCACCATTCTGTCTTCCAGGTCACTTATCCGTTCTTCTGCCTCAGTTATTCTGCTATTGATTCCTTCTAGTGTAGTTTTCATTTCAGTTATTGTATTGGTGATCTCTGTTTGTTTGTTCTTTAATTCTTCTAGGTCTTTGTTAATCATTTCTTGCATCTTCTCAATCTTTGCCTCCATTCTTATTCCGAGGTCCTGGATCATCTTCACTATCATTATTCTGAATTCTTTTTCTGGAAGGTTGCCTATCTCCACTTCATTTAGTTGTTTTTCTGGGGTTTTTTCTTGTTCCTTCATCTGGTACATAGCCCTCTGCCTTTTCATCTTCTCTATCTTTCTGTAACTGTGGTTTTTGGTCCACAGGCTGCAGGATCGTAGTTTTTCTTGCTTCTGTTGTCTGCCCTCTGGTGGTTGAGGCTATCTAAGAGGCTTGATGGGAGGCTCTGGTGGTGGGTAGAGCTGACTGTTGCTGTGGCGGTCAGAGCTCAGTAAAACCTTAATCCACTTGACTGTTGATGGGTGGGGCTGGGTTCCCTCCCTGTTGCTGTAGCGGTCAGAGCTCAGTAAAACCTTAATCCACTTGACTGTTGATGGGTGGGGCTGGGTTCCCTCCCTGTTGGTTGTTTTGCCTGAGGCAACCCAACACTGGAGCCTACCGGTGCTCTTTGGTGGGGTTAATGGCAGACTCTGGGAGGGCTCACGCCAAGGAGAACTTCCCAGAACCTCTGCTGCCAGTGTCCTTATCCCCACGGTGAAACAGAGCCACTACTCGCCTCTGCAGGAGACCCCCCAACACCAGCAGGTAGGTCTGGTTCAGTCTCCCCCAGGGTCACTGCTCCTTCCCCTGGGTCCCGATGCACACATTACTTTGTGTGTGCCCTCCAAGAGTGGGGTCTCTGTTTCCCCCAGTCCTGTCAAAGTCCTGCAATCAATTCCCACTAGGCTTCAAAGTCTGATTCTCTAGGAATTCCTCCTCCTGTTGCCGGACCCCCAGGTTGGGAAGCCTGACGTGGGGCTCAGAACCTTCACTCCAGTGGGTGGAATTCTGTGGTATAAGTGTTCGCCAGTCTGTGAGTCACCCACCCAGCAGTTATGGGATTTGATTTTACTCTGATTGCGCCCCTCCTACCGTCTCACTGTGGCTTCTCCTCTGTCCTTGGACGTGGGGTATCCTCCTTAGTGAAGTCCAGGGTCTTCCTGTCAATGATTGTCCAGCAGCCAGTGGTGATTCTGGTGCTCTCGCAAGAGGGAGTGAGAGCACGTCCTTCTACTCCGCCATCTTGGTTAATCTCCTCCCCCCAAGGGTTCTTGGTGGTGGGAGGAGGAGAGGTAACAGGAGAAGGGAGAGGCTTGATGATGAACAGCATACATGCTTTAAATTCCGGTTGAGGGTAAGTAGGCTGCGATTGTTACTGAAATATTCTATTTGGAGAGTGAAGGAATAACGTGAAGCCAAATTACAGCTCAACACGGTCAATCTCGATGGCATGAGCTGGAGCACTCAGGAGGGAGAGGAGCCCAAATATAAGATTTTTCTGAAAAGAAATACCCCCCCCTCCCTTGTAAACGATGTTAATCACAGCACAGAGACTGGCAACTAGAGTATATCAGGGGACTCTGCTCTAGTCAGGGGGAGGCTTGGGAAGTCTTGTCAGTGGCCACTGGTAGCTGTAGGGGGTCAGAGAGTGACCAACCAGGTTCAAAGCTGACTTAAGAATTCACTGGTTATGTGCTCATGCAGGTAAGTCACATAACCGCCCTAAGCCACAATTTCCTAAGTTCAGTCATACCTCATAGGGTTACTGTGAGAATTAAATGGCACAAAGCACGTTTATTTGTTTCTTAGGGATACTGTAACAAGTCAGCATAAATTTGGTGGCTTAAAACAACAGAAATTTATTCACTCACAGTTCTAGAGGACAGAAATCAAGGTGTTGGTGAGGCTGAGCTCCCTCTTGATGTTCTACGGGGAATACTTACTTGCCTATTCCTAGCTTCTGGTGGCTCCTAGCAAACCTGGGTGTATTGCTTGGCTTGTGGCTGTATCTCTCCAATCTCTGTCTCCGTCTTCATGGAGAAGAAAAGAGTTTTCTTCTCTTTGTGACTCTGTGTCTTCTCCTTCTCTTATGCAATGATTTCATCTCAAGATCCTTAACTTAGTTACACCTGCAAAGACCCTATTTCCAAGTTAGGTCACATTTTGTCGTCCTGGGTAGGCTCGAATATTTAGGGGACACTATTCAAACCAGTACTGCAGGTAAGGAGATTAGAATGCCTCTTAGCACGTAGAAAGCTCTAGATAAATGTTAGCAACTATGCTTCCTTCCACTACTACTGCTGCTGTTGTTATGACCATGGAGGTACTGGGTCCTAGTAGCTCAGGCCCACCTGATTCATGACTATTTGATAACTATATTTATCTGTATAAGTCACAGCATGCTTAAGGGTTAATAAGGGTGGGCTAGGATGCAGGGATGTTGATATTAAATATATAAGCATAGCATATTCACAACTATAAAACTTTTAGATCACTGATATTGGGTGTTTAAGTTTTTTTGGTGCCAGGGTTTCTTTCTTAGTCATCTTCCCCAACACTGAGCCCAGAAGAAAGGGAACTGGTGTTGGACTCAGAGAGCCCCAAGTTTAAACACTGAATCTGCTCAAACTTCCAGGAGCTCTTGTTTCCTTTTCTGTAACGTGGAGCTGATGATTGATTTCTCCCTTCCTCACAGGGTTTCTGTGGATGTGGAGAAAACAAGGGGAGCAACTGCAGAGCCCAAGGCATAGGGATAGAAAGTTAGAGAAGGTCTTGGATCAAGTACCAAACTAACCAATGAGTGACACCAAATTCAACCAGGCAAAGACATGGGCAGAGTCCACAAGGAATCCAAGGTGAAGGTGGGCAGGGGAACTTAAATGTTTCTGACAAACACGTGGGTTGGTGACCGGTGGTTCACAGTGCTCTGGGCTAATTCATGGAAGTTCATACAGATCTGTGAGCCTTCCGTGGGCCAGATACTGTTCTAAGTGTGGGAAATCCATAGTGGAGAGCCGAAAGTCCAGCCTTTACTATCCTGGAGCTTACACTTGAGAGGGAGAGGCAGATGTTCTTTAAAACTGGAGATATAAAAACACGTTGTGTTCATTGCTGGGAAAGAATAGCACAGGGAGTAGCTTTCAGAGACCAGCTATGATAGGGGCTCTGAGCTAATCTGGAGGAGGGGAGGTCAAGGAAGGGTTGTCCTAAAGAAGGGACATTTGAATTGAGAGGTAAAAGAGGAGAAGGAATTGGCCAGATGAGATGGAGTGGAGTGGAGGGAGATGGGCAGGAGCACATGGCCTGAGAGTGAAGCAAGTGCCAGCATCTTTGAGCCCTGCTGTTCCTACATATCTTTGGTAGGAGGGGTTTGCCTTCTCTCCAACCCCCGTAAAGATAGCCAATCTGTCTGCTCCATTTCTCAGATTTGGCAGTGAGGGGCCACAGACATGTGTAGCTTGGCCCACAGAGTGTTTTGATTTTTGGGGGGAAGAGTTGCCACCATTAAAGTCTGGGAAAAGTCACATACAATTTTGGAGTTCTAACTTCTCTTGCAAAATCAGAAACTCTGGCAACGCTGGCCATCATTTCCTCAAGATGACCCCCAAGGGGAGATGTGTAGCAGCTTTCAGGTGCAAAATACAGAGATTCAACAGGCCCCTTCTTTCTGTATACTTCCTGCCTGGCCCTTACAGGCACTTGAGTTTGACACCCCTGATCTCTGCCCTACCAAGGATGGTCAGATAGGAGAGAACAGACCTCCTTGGTTCTTTGGAGAAGACTGTTTCAAATTAAAGTCCTGACACCCAATTAGGAAGACTCCTTACATTTCTCCCCCAGGAAGGACAAATCTATCTCTCCATGGAAGGATTCTCTTCAAATAGGGCAGACCTGGGTGCCCTGTAAGCAGGTTTCTTTTATTCTTCCTTCTTCTCCTTTCCATATTTAAAAAAAATAGCAATGAAACTCTTTGGGCAAAGAATATCTTATGTAAAAACCCAGCGTAAGTTACAGATCAAAGTGAGTTTGCTCAGGCTGAATCTGGTGTGTCCACCCTGGAACACTGGCTACTTGACTTTTTCCTCTTCTCTTCCCCAAGGTAGCTCTGGGGCATCTCTAGGGGAACCCAGGGTTCCTCAGAATACAGTTGAGAACCCCTGCCTAGAGTGTTGAGGGAGAGGCTGCTGCCAGTTGGAGAAACAGGGTATAGAGCTAAAAAAATATATATAAAACAAGGCACTGTTGGTTCCTCACATTTGTAACTTGGGGGCCAGCCTGAAATTGGACGACATGCAGTAGGCAAATCTAGATGTCTACCCTCCTGTTTCCCCATCCCTGGCCTCTGGCATAGACAGTGACAGATAGCTCAAGTAGTAGCCAGCAAGCATTAGAGTCACCCCTGCAAGTGTACAAGGTCTGTTTGTCCTTGTGACTTAGAGTGGAGCTGAACTCTACTCAGGAGGTGTGACTTCCTGTGGCACGCAGCCTGGAAAAGCACTTGCTGTCCTGCAGAAGCTTTAGAGTGGAGGCCGGCTCTCCTTAACCTGGTAGGTGCTGGTACACAGAACTCTGGGGCTGAGGCCTTGACCACACTCTACAGGAAATGCCCAGAATATTCCCAGCAACCAGAGGGAGGTTTCTGAGCTTCTTCAGCCTAGCCTAGCAGCTGTACTGTCACATTATTACAGATGCTTGTCATTGAAGCATCACTGTCTGCAACCTTGACATGCATGCACTGTTTCAGATTCATTTTTCAAAATTGCTTTGAAAGCCCAGGACCTGTCCCATCCATTAGTGGAACTCCTCTGTGACAGGTGCTGGGGGTGATGGAGGTGTCAGAGAAATCCCCGTGCTCTGCTGATTCATGGGAGACACATTTGAAAGGACATAAGCTGGCTGGAGCAAAGCCTTCATAGAGGTTTGCAGGCAGTTTCCTCCATCTCAGAGGAAAGCATCCTGCTTCTATAGGGCTGCATGACCCCTACCTGAAAAAACAGCTTCCTGGCAACTGAGCTTTCATACACCCCTGAGGGCTAGACTCTTCACAACTGATAGTGTCACCTGTCTAAACTGTATGCTCTTAGGAAGCTTCTAAGACTCTGTAGGTTTCCATTTCCTCATCCCCATAAAGAAATAATAATATCCACCTCCCAAACTCATCTGTATAGTAGAAATCATATTACCCATCTTGCAATCTCATCTGGTTAGTAGAAATTATAATACCCACCTCTCAATATCAGTTGTATAATAGAAATAATAATGCCCCTTTTGCAGTTTTGTTGTGAGAATTAGAAATAACTTACCTAAAATGCCGAGCAGTACATTTAGTACATTTAATACCTAATAGGCACAGGAATTCTTAGCTTTCTAGAGGCCTGAGCTAATTCACTTGTTCAGCCTCTAGGTATGTTTAAAAAATAAAGAAATCCCAAAATTGTAACAAAAATTACACATTTTAAATGTTTACTTTCGCTAGATGAAGGCTTTTAACAAACATACAAGAATAGAAGGACTGTGTAAATAGTCTCATTAAGGGGTGACCTCAAAAGTCTAAATCCATGCTCTTGAAGAGATGGTGTCTGGGCCAAATGCTCCACCCCCACCCATGCCCATTATGGGCCCCAAATAGGCCCTTAGTATTGGGTTGACCAAAAACTTCGTTCGGATTTTTCCGTAACATTAAAAACCCAATGCTGGGCTTCCCTGGTGGTGCAGTGGTTGAGAATCTGCCTGCCAATGCAGGGGACATGGGTTCAAGCCCTGGTCTGGGAAGATCCCACATGCCGCGGAGCAACTAGGCCCGTGCGCCACAATTACTGAGCCTGCGCGTCTGGAGCCTGTGCTCCACAGCGGGAGAGGCCGCGACAGTGAGAGGCCCGCGCACCGCGATGAAGAGTGGCCCCCGCTTGCCCCAACTGGGGGGAGCCCTCGCACAGAAACGAAGACCCAACACAGCCATAAATAAATAAATAAATACATACATACATACATACATACATACATACATACATACCCAATGCTGAGTTTTCTCAGCATTAAAACACTTTGTGAAAGGCCTGTGAGCTGTGTTGGGGGAAGCTGGGACGGAGCTGGCTTCAATTGTTGGCAGTTGCTAAGAATTGCTGTGGCCTGAGTGGGTCCCATTTCCGTGGCTTTGGACTTTTTGTGCTGAATGATACAGCTTGACCCACAGACCAGATTCAGTGTGTACTCTGGAGGATGTGATGATTTAGGGTAAGGCAATCCCTGCCCAGTTACAAAAAGCCCCAGGCTGAATGGGGTCAGACTGGGATTCTTTCAGACTGGATTTCACCCTGCAGGGCTCTAGGTGATAGTCCTGTCAAAACAACTTTCTCCTCACTCAGACCAGAAATCCCATAGTTTGGCTATTGGTGAATGGGTGCGTGACTTACTGGGGAGAAGGGACTTATCCTTCTAGGATTTTTCTGAGATGGAATTTCCAGGTCTTCAAATGTTAACCCTAGGTAAAAGTCGGTGCCTTATTACTGACCTACGAGAGCATAAAAGCACCTACTTCTTATGCAACAACGGGAAACTCTCCTGGCCTGGCTGAGGAAGACAGGTGTTCCGAAGATGACTGAGACACATTGACTTGCAAGTTCTCAGACCTACTAAAGATTGATTATCAACCCACATCACGTGAGTCCCTGACCATACTTCTGAACTAAAAGTAGGAATCATAGTGTGGCCTGTAACTGAATGCCCGTGAGAACAGCAGTGATGGGGTATTTTAAATTGGGGGCCTTCTGAGAAAATCCAGGACCCATGACCATAACATGTAGAAATGAGTGTTCGGAGCCTATTTGAGACCTGAGCTACCAGCAAAGTTCATGCTTTTTAGGAGTTAATTTTGGGACAACTCAGTACTTTGTAATCACTCCTTGGACATGTTGAGAATTTGCTGTTTTAATCAGAGGGAACTTACTACAAAGTTAATCTGAGATTATATTTAGTGATATGCTTTATCATGGTTGTAGCAAGTGGTAATTAGGAATAAAATGGGAAACAATTCCCATAAAATATTGTGATTAGCATTGATTATGCATACAATCCAAGTTTTTCAACTCCCACCTTGTTGCTTCTTCCTTCTCACTAATTAGCATTAATTGTGTCTCCCCCGCATGCTCTGAAGTACAGATCCTGATTCTAATTCCATGCCCAGACTCCCTTGCCCCGTCCCTCTCTACTCTGGATTGAGGATTGATAGAACACTGCTTTTGGTGCTCATTTGGCCAGATTGCCTCCTTGGTCTCCTACTTCTGGAACCCTTAAATTTCTCCTTTCTGCCCCTCACCTGCCCTTCATCCGGTGCCAGGTGAAGCGTGGAGGAGGCAGGTCGTGACCCCGGTGTTGGTCAGGAGTGACAGGTGTCCTGAGGCCAGGGCTGTGGGGGCGGGGGAGGCTGGATTAGGGGAAGAAGAGCTAGAATCAGCATCTCGGTGCTGTCTGCAGAAGATATGGGGGGTGCTGGCTCTTCACCATGTCACCAGTGTCCAGGCCAGTCAGGGATGCAGCATCAGCCAAGAGGTCAAAAGAATAGTCTTGCCTCCTTCTGTCTGCAGACCTCTCCACTTCTTATTTCTGACAGACTGGAATTCCTAACTAGAGACAGAATGAAATCATTGCATACTAAGGGAGCTGGGGCTAAAAGAGCAAAAAATGAGATAGTCCACACACTGATGAGAAGAGTTTCAGGTTCCAGGATAATTGGCACATCAGATTTTTGTGCTTCCGAGTCAAGGTAGGGGCTAGAGAGCTTAGGAACACTGAGTGTCTAAGGGGGTGCAGAAGAGTGCTGAGTGGAGGAGTGACCCAGAGGGGAGAGGCCTGGAAGTAATGAAGACAGAACTCTGAAGTCTGCGGACTGTATCATGAGAGAATTCTGGTGTGCTGTCGTTTGCCTTGTCCAGCTTGACCACTGGGGAACTATAGCTGAGATTAGGCCCCTCGGCCGCTGGCGAGGCTCTCCAAGGCTACATTGCTTTCCTGGGAATCCAAGTCAGAGCAGCTCTGACCCCTTCATCTGGCATGCGTAGTGAAAAGTTTTGGTCGGGGTGAGAAGGGAGGAGGTATGAGTCCTCCACCCCAGGAGTCCCCCACCCTCACTGGAACACTGTTCCACTCTACCCCTTAAATCTGTCTTCCACTTGAGCTCTGAAAATGCAAATGAGATCACACCATGCCCAGCTAAGAACCTTCCAAAGGTTTTCCAGTGCTAATAGAATCAAGTTCCTAATTTCAAAGCCCTATATGATCTGGTTCTTGCCTCTCTCTTGATGTCATCTCCTACCCCTCACTTCATTCTTTCATCCATCTGTCCTTCCTTCCTTCCATGCATGCTTCTATCCATCCATCATCCATCCATCCATCCACCCACCCACCTACCTATGCATCCATCTGTTCTGACTCAGACGCAGTTGCTTTCTTACTATTCCTTAAGTGCCTTTTATTCATTCCTTCTCTGCACTTGCTCTTCCTTCTGCCCAGAACACTGTTTCCCACAATACCCACATGGTTCACTTGTTCACTTCCTTTATTTCGGTCTCTGTTCCAATGTCATTTCTCCAAGAGAACTTTCCTTCACATCCAGGGTTGTGACTGGAAGGAGGATGGCAGGGACTTCTGAAGCGTGGTCTTCTGTTTTTGATCTGAGTGCTTGTAGCATTTTTGTGTTCAGCGTGTTAATATTCAGTCAGCCATAAACTTTGACTTGTGTACTTCTCTTTGTGCATGGTATACTTCAACAGAAACTTGAAAATAAATACCCACATCCCCATCTCACTGTACTTCTTACTTTGCTTTATTTTTCTTCATGGCCCTTATCACTACCTGACATTGTCTTATATCCTTATTTGCATTGTCTGTCATCCCAACGGCACATGCAAATTTCATGAGACCAGGGACTTGGTCTAGTTTCCTGCTTTATACCTAGTGCTTAGCACAGCGCCTGGCACGTAGGAGGAAGTAAATCATTGTTGAATGAATATATGAGTAAATGGTTGGCTGCTTTAAGCAACTAGAAGGTGTAACACAAACTGGGGAGTGGGATATCTAATTCTTCTGGTGCTTTAAGTTGTAAGGGTCTCAGACCAGACTCTGCTTCCACTAGATTTCCTCTTTCCTCTTTCCTGTTGTAAACTTCTGCTCTCTTGACTCTGTGACTTAGAGCTTGGTTTCTTTCCTCCAGTTGCCTCTCAACACACTGATCTCAGACAGGAACCTCATCACCAAGGACCCAGCTTAGAGCGTCCATGGGGTACTGAGTCAGTTGCCAAATAACAAAATGTCTTAGAAAGGACTTGGGCCAGAAAGTCATCCCCCCCAAACTCTTCTTCATCTGCACTGAGCACAGTGGTAAGAACACGAGCTTTGAGGTCCAGAGACCTGGGTTTGAATCTTATCTCTACCTTGTTCTAACCATGTGATCTTAGACAATTTACTTAGCCAGCTAAGGCTCAGTTCCTCATCCAGATAATGATGCCCCCTGGGGTTGTTCTGAGGATTAGGTGAGGTGTTGTGCATCAAGCCCTTGGCACAATTCCTGACATTCCAGGCATTGTTATGAATGCATGACATTTTTTTTTTAACTGACATTTAAATTATTTATTTATTTATTTATTTATTTTTGGCTGTGTCGGGTCTTCGTTTCTGTTCGAGGGCTTTCTCCAGTTGCGGCGAGCGGGGGCCACTCTTCATCGCGGTGCGCGGGCCTCTCACTGTCGTGGCCTCTCTTGTTGCAGAGCACAGGCTCCAGATGCGCAGGCTCAGTAGTTGTGGCTCACGGGCCTAGTTGCTCCGCGGCATTTGGGATCTTCCCAGACCAGGGCTCGAACCCGTGTCCCCTGCATTGGCAGGCAGATTCTCAACCGCTGCGCCACCAGGGAAGCCCGCATGACATTCTTAAGCATTCAATCGCTGTAGCTCCAACAGTGTTACTACTGATTGCTATTTTTTTTTTAACATCTTTATTGGAGTATAGTTGCTTTACAATGTTGTGTTAGTTTCTGCTGTATAACAAAGTGAATCAGCTATATGTATACATATATCCCCATATCCCCTCGCTCTTGCGTCTCTCTCCCACCCTCCCTATCTGTATCCTTCCTGTGACGTTATGATGCTGCATTTCTTTCTACTTCATACCTTTCGATCTCACCACTGAGCCCAGAACCTTGCCTCTGTCTTCACATGACGTGTGATATTTTGAGAAATGAACTTTTGATTTATTTTCTGGTATTTTAAACAAGACAGTGTGTGTGAAGAGACTTGGAAAGCCATAAAGTGCTGTTTAGATGTACTTGTGCTTTCAACGACTCCCGTTTACTCCTTAGCCTCTTTTGGAGTCAGCATGAAAGAGCAGGACTCCTGTGGACCTTGGTTGGAGTGACAATGAGCAATCACTTAACTTCTTGAAGGCTCAGTTTCCTCATCTGGGGAATAGGGATAATAACAGGGTCCACTTTCAGAGTGATTTTGAGTGTCCTTGAAGGTGATAGATATAAAATCACTTGCAAGAAACATGGCAGAAGTTTTAAGTGTTCCCTACTTCCTCTGCCCCCCATGCCCTTCTTTTCCATCTCACATGTGGTTTTGTTAAATCTTAGAAGAGCTTTTTATTCATCTAATCTAAACTTTTTCCAAATTATTTTTTACTAGCCATAAATTATTTAAAAAAAAATTTTTTTTTTTTTTTTGCCTCTCCCACTGGCCCTCTTATCAGCATTTATCCTGAGGACCATGGAGGAGGCCTAGTGGGATGGACAATTCCCTGCAAAGATTATGCACTGAAATGTGAGCTGCACCGCAGATACATTCTCCTGTTACTTGCTTCCCTTCAACTGTAGTTTTTCTACACACATTACATTGGGTCATTATAATCATAACAGCTGATTGATTTTAAACCATGGGTCTTCCATTGCTCAGAAAACATCCAGTAAGTGCTGGCTGACTGACGGCCCAGTTAGAAAAATTCATGTGTCTGGAAAGCAAGAGGAAAAGGGTATGCTGTGTTTGGTTTGGATTTTATATCTTTAGTTGTCTAGAGAAATGGATTTTTTATACTTCTTCAAATATCTTGATGGAATTGACTCTCCTCTTTTATAGTCAGTGGACCTTTGCAAATTTTGTGATCAAACTGTGGTCCCAGACTGGCAGGATGAGCAGCAGCTGAGAGCTTGTCAGAAATGCAGCATCTTAGGTCCCAGTCCAGGCCTACTGAATCAGGAATCAGAATCTGCCTCACCACCTCCGCCCCGTGACTGCTGTGCATAGGAAAGCTGGAGAAGCACTGTTTTACAGGACTGTGATCCTGTCTGGACCCAGCAGGATCTGGGCCCATTATCAACCTTGTAAGGCAGTGGGGAGTTCTGGGCTCCGGGGTGACATGCTGAGGAGAAATGGCACAGTGCTTTAGAAGACCACCCGCTGAGGGGTCCAATAGGATTCCAGGTCTGTGGACCCTCCACCTGTTTGCCTGGTGCCAGATGCCTTTGGCCTGACCTCATTTTCCCTTCCCTGTAGGACTGTGGTCCCACTGGGTACCAATCACTGTGGCTGCAATCACTGTTATCTTTTCCGACACCCCCAAAGCCTCCTTAAGAGCTTACTGACTGATTCAGTTAGAGAAATCCAAGTATTGAGAAAGGAGGCTCAAATTAGTTTGTTTTTGCCTTGCTTATCTGCCCAGAGAAAGCATCCCTGCTCTTTCAAATGTCTGATAAATGGACTTGATTATCCTCTTCAAGCAAACACGTGGTCGAGCGCTGGGAGCTGTGGATTGTTGGAAAGTCTATGGGCTGCCAGCAAATCCTTCTCTTTGCTGCTTTCTTTTCCATCCTGATGACAGAAAGTTTTCTGAGACACAAAACCCTGGTGCAGGTTTCTCTTCTCTGCACCCCACAAAGAGCTGGAGTGTCTGAGAAGGATTGGGGACCAGCAGAGCTACCCTTTTGTGTCAGTTCAATACTAACAGTGTTGTTGGTTAGTCAAGTTGATTTTTCCTATTCATTCAACATTTGCTTACTCAGCAGATAGATATTAAACTCACAGCATAGTGCTTCCCAGCGCATGCTCTGGGACCATACTTCTGGGTTTGCATCCTGGCTTGCCACTTAGCAGCTTTGAGGCCTCCGGCAAGTTTTTTAACCTCCCTGTGCCTCAGTTCCCTCACTGATAAAACGGGGATAATGAAAAGATCCATCTCATAGGGTTGTTGTGAGGATTAAGTGGGTTAATATTTCCATATGTTAACTGAGAGTCATTCTTGGCACCTGGTGGGCACAGTTTAAGTTTGCTGTTGTGTTAATACTGTAGGTCAGGCACATTGCTAGGCAGCAAACATAGGGGCAGGAAATGAGGCTGGTAAGGACCCTGCCTTTACAGAGTGCACCTTCCCTGGGGAGATGGGCAGTGTACCAGTTCTCACCAGTCTGACATTGAATTTCCCCAGGGAGAAGTGCAGGGAGAGAGACATGCAGGGTGCAGTAAGAGTGGGATTCAGGTGCATCTGGCCCACTTGGGGCATGTCCTGGAAGGTGTCCCTAAGAGGTGACATACGTTTTGGGCTTCCAGTGTGGCTGAAGTACAGATAGCTGGGGGGTGGGAGGGTAGGGCAGGGGTGGGGAAGGCACAGAACTGAGAAACTGGGTAGGGCCTCAAACAGAAATTCTTGCTTAGGGATTCTCAAGCTTTAATGAACTTCAGAATTTCTCAGAAATACTGCTTAAAGATGCAAATTCCTGGGACCACCTCCAGAAGTTCTGATTCAGATGATCTCGGGTGGACGCTTCACTTTCACAAGAATCTTGGGGTGGTTAACATAGTGGATTCATAGAAGATAGTGTCGACAGCACAGCTAGGCCATGTTGAAGATGTCTGTTTTTATCTTAATCTTGAGAGAATTGGGGAGCTATTCAGAAGTTTTTTATGGTATAATTGTGGTATAATTTACATACAGTTGAATTCACATTTTTAGGTTCTATGTATTTTAGCAAAATATACAGTTACATGACTATCAGCCTATAACAATCAATATATAAAATATTTCCTTCATCCCAGAAGTTGTCTCTTGCCCTTTTTGTCGTCAAGCCCTTCTTCCTCTCCCTGCCCCTGGCAACCACTGATCTGTTTTCCTCCATAGACTTTGTCCTTTTCTGAGTGCCATTTAAATGGAATCATACAGTACACAGCCCTTTGTGTCTTACTTCTTTCGCTTAGCATGATACTTTTGTGATCAATCCATGTTATTGCATGTGTCAGTAGTTTATTCCTTTTTCTTTATGAATAGTATTAAATTGAATGTGTGTACCACAGTTTGCTTATCCATTCAACAGTTGATGGACATTCAACTTATTTCCAGTTTTTGGAGATTGTGAATAAAACTGATAAAAAACATTCTCATATAGGTATTTATGTAGACATGTTTTTATTTCTCTTGTGTAAATACCTAACAAAGGAATTGTTACATTGTATGGGAAGTGAAGTTTAATTTTTAAGAAACTGCCAAACTGTCTTCCAAATTGGCTGCACCACTTTGCATTCCCACCAGCAATGAATAAGAGATGCTGTTGGTCTCTATCTTTACCAGCACTTGGTATCATCAGGTTTTTTTTTAACTTTAGCCATTTATTATGGTTTGAATTTGCAGTTCCCTAATTACTAATGACGTTGAGCATTTTTTCATGTATTTATTTACCATGCATTCACAGCTCTTCTTTGGTAAAGTGTCTATTCATATATTTTGACTATTTTTAAAAAACTGGATTTTTTCTGTTTTATTCCTATTGAGTTTTGAGAGTTCTTTATGTATTCTAGCTACAAGTACTTTATCAGCAGTGTGTTTTGCAAATATTGTCTACTGTTCTATGTCTTGTCTTTTCATTTTCTTTCTTCTTTTTTTTTTAAATAAATATATTTATTTATTTATTTTTGGCTGCATTGGGTCTTCATTGCTGTGCGTGGGGTTTCTCTAGTTGCGGCGAGTGGGGGCTACTCTTCGTTGCGGTGTGTGCGCTTCTCATTGCGGTGGCTTCTCTTTGTTGCAGAGTACGGGCTCTAGGTGCGCAGGCTTCAGCAGTTGTGGCTCACGGGCTCTAGAGCGTGGGCTCAGTAGTTGTGGCTCGTGGGCTTAGTTGCTCCACAGCATGTGGGATCTTCCCGGACCAGGGATCAAACCCGTGACCCCTGCATTGGCAGGCGGATTCTTAACCACTGCACCACCAGGGAAGTCCTCATTTTCTTAATAGTGTCTTTCAGAGAGCAGAAGTTTTAAATGTTATGAAGTCCAATTTATCAGTTTTTTCTTTTATAGTTCATAGTTTTGTGTTTTATCTAAGAAATGATTGTCTAACCCAAGGTTGTGAAAATTTTTTCTTATGTGTTTTATGGTTTTAAGTTTTAAATTTAGGTCAATGATCCATTTACATTAACATCTGTGACCTAGTCTTGAAATGTGGTATAGGTCAAGATTTTTACTACTGTACCTTTATTTAAAAAATTAATTGACCACATATGTTTGGGCCTATTTTGGGAATTCTATTTTATTAATCCAAATGTCTATCCTTTCACCATTACCATACTGCAGAGGTTGGCAAACTATGGCCTATTGGCCAAATTTATACTTCTGCCTGTTTTTGTAAATAAAGTTTTATTAGAACACAGTCATACCCATTTATTTATGTATCATCTATGGCTGCTCTTGTGTTCTGGTTCTGTTCATCATCTGTGTAATGGCAGTCAGTTTATATAATTTCCATGGATCTGTTTCCCCATCTGTAAAATATAAAAATTCTTTACCTATACTTTGCCCTGTCCACCTAATAGGATTTTTGTGATGATGTATATAAAATATATGAAATGTATCAATATGATATTATGAAATGTATCTATATATTATGAAATGATATGAAGTCATGAAGGGCTATAACTATATATGGCTGTAAAATCTAGAGAACTGCTATTCTGATGATAGCAGGTTACAGGGTTGATGGGGAGACATCCTCAGCTCTGAGAAAGGCAGCACCCTGAGGGCTGATGGTCTAAGAGAGGAGCCTGGTGGCTTTCAATATCCTCTTTCCAAAATCACAATCTTATATTTTCCCACCCCTTGCTTGACACCCTTCATGGCTTCCCTTTCTTCTCAGGGTAACTCTCACCTCTCTTTATATCTTCACCTCACCTCTCCTCACTCCCCTTCTCACCCTCTGTGCTTCAGCCATGTGAGCTTCTTTCCTTAAATGTGCTAAATGCTCCCTCTCGTCTCTCAGGCTGGCTATATGCTGTTGCTTCTGCCTGAAATATGCTCCTCCACCCCTGAATATCGTTAAATCCCACTTACCTTTCAGATCTCAGCTCCACCAGAAAATCCTCCCTCTTCCCCTACACCTACGTCAGTCACCCTTTTATGAGTTCCTATACAATTTGTGCAAATACATTCTGTTTAATACCATCCTTGCGCAGTACTGTTAATTGCTATTTGTCTCTGAAATATATTCTAAAGCCATATATAAACTATAAAATATTTCAATATGAAAAATCCATTACACTACTCTGTGTGTGTGTGTTTCTTCTTCATCATGTCCTGCATGCTAATGTCTCTCAGTCATTGAGAGCAGGGGACTCGGCTGACTGTCCTGTACACCTTGATCAATAAATGTCATTGTACACCTTGGGAATGTTCTCCTCCTGTGAGCACCTACAGCACGATCCTGAAGTGAGTGTGTTTGGCAATATGTGTTGTTTCCTCTGCAAGAGCCTTTCTTCCTGCCATGTATGCTTTGCATCCTGGAGAACAGTTCTGACTCTAGTAACTGGGGACAGGTTTGCAGGTGATGTTACTGGACCTGCCCCAGAGAACCCAAGGAAGAGTATCACATTGGAGGCTATCACACCCTTTTGACAATGACTGGAGTTAACGGCAGGGCAAATTCAGGGCAGAGAACAGCAGGTGTTGTGGGAAGGTTGGCCTCTGACATCATGACAGCTCTGTAAACGCTTGGGAGGTTTGTCTAACAATAGCTTGAGACCAGCCACTGGAAGAAATTATGGATGGGTGGCAAGTCATGATGTAGGGAATTTGAGGACCTCTTGCAATGTACAATTCCAGGCCACAAACCCAAATGAACTCAATACGGTGTTGATGTACTTACCACTGTCATTCCAGGAATATGTTCCCCCATGCTAAGTGGATACAAGTGTGTGTCTATAATGGCATCAGGTGCACTGCAAATAATTGATTCTTTGTCTATTCTTCTCTCTCCCTCTCCCTCCCACAGATGATAAACTCTGTGAGGGCAGATCTCTTGTCTATCTTATTCACCATTGTAGTGAATGCTGTGGTCTACCACCCATTTTCCCCTTCAGGAATTAGGTATTCATTTCCTGGCTGCTGGATGTGTTGCTTGCTGATGGCTCACAGCTGGGTTCTTCCCTGGACATTGCCCTGCCTATAGGGAATTGCCTTGTCCAAGATTATGCCCCCTCTCTGTGACCAGCCAACTTCCAATGAGTCATAGATGGTGGTGTGGAGGGGGTATACGGTGTCCCCCTTGCCTCAACCTGGGACAACTCTGAAGGGCCCACCAGTCCCAGATTGGTTGACTGAGATCATGCTGCAACTGCATAACAGCTGAAATTCTCCCTGTCTAATCTAGTTTCTCCTCCTCCTGCATGGGTTTCTTTTCTGAGAGTGCTCCCTAATAAGCTTCCTGCATACAATTCTGCATCACAGAATCTGTTTCCTGAGAAATCAAAGATATCCCCTAGTGCTTGACCCTTTTCCAGCCTTGCATGGTCTGTAGGTCCTCCATTTTATTATCTGTAAAATGATAAAAATTTATCATAAAAATGGAGGTTCAGTGCACTTCTGTGACTTGCCCAAGGCTGCCCACATACTATGTGCTGTGCTGGGAAAACACCGATTTTAAAGGGTTGTTGGTTTAAATGAGAATGAAAAAGTAACTATGAAGTATAGGTTCTCATTAAATGCTGGTGTTCTTTTTCTAAAGGGTTAGAAGTATCCCTGCAGAGTTGGAGGAGAAGGGAAGGAAGTTCCTAGAGAAGCATGCATGGTTTGCACTTCCCTGTGATGAAGCAAGATAGGGGACCAGTTCTACACCCTTGTCCAGGGTGTAAGATGATTAAGACTCTCTATCCCTGCCCACGTGGTCTGTCTCCCTGTCAGTAGCCTAACTTCATAGAAAGAACTCTTCTTTGCAGTCATATTTCATGTAAGGAAACATTAGCCTATAAATTAACTACTCCCTAAAGGCTCCTCTTTCCATGTACGAGAATGCTTTTTTGGTGTTGTTGTTAGAAAACATTTTGACCACACACCTAGCTGATTATCAATGTAATGGTGCTGTAATCACATCTGAGGAAACTATCCAGCAAATCAACTCTGACTGTCTGCCTACTCACAGAGAAGAGACTCAGATCTTTCAAATCAGAACGTAGGAACAGGTGGCCTCATTCACAAAGAGGGATGCTCCTTCCACCGCACAGCTCTTGCTGTGGATAAATAGAGTGGATGTGCAGGTCAAGAGGCACAGAGAATGTCTGCAAATTGAGAGCAAATGTCCAGTCATTTTCCTCAGAGATTTCCGATGTAGGTGGTTTATGAGATATTTCTTTTTTGCCGTTCCAGATACAAGGATGAAAAAGATACTAGGCTGATAAGCAATTAAAGGCAAAGCCTTATTATTCACTCAGTCTTAAGCTTTTGAATTCAAGAGATCTGAGTTTGGATACCAGTGTGCTGTGTCATCCTGGAAAATCTTTTGAATAATTCAGGTCAGGTTAGGTTATGCTATGGTAACAAGCCCCTTGAATCACCATGGGTTTACAATCACTCACGAAAAGTCCTCTGCTGATCCAAGGCCTCTTCATGTCAGTTCTTTTCTAAGTTATGACTTAGGGTCCAGGTGGTTCCATCTTGGTGCTCCGTCTTCTCAACAAGCGGCCACTCCAATCTTTGTACCAGGGGACGTGAGAGCAGGGAGCACATACATCCATTCTTTTAAGCTTTGAACCTGAAGGACCACATTTCTTTTGCCACAGCACATTGGCCAGAACTAGTCACATGACTTTGTCTACTGCAAGGAGGTTGGGAAATGTTGGGGAACACAGAGGTACTGGGGGAACGATAAACATCTCTGCCATATGTGGGTCTCAATTTCTATTTCTTCAAATGAATTCACCTATTAGTTCAATAATGCATGCATTAAGGAACTAGTACATGCCTTTTAGGGTTTAGTCATTGTGCTGAGCTCCGGGCATGTAGTGGTGAGCAAGATGCACACCTTCCCTGCCTTCACAGAGCTTCTGTTTTGTGGGGGTCAGAAGTGCAAGCAATCAATGACAATCAATTGATTGGCAAGCAATCAATGCTGCCACAGAAGTTGAGGGTACAGTGGCAGTTCATGGTTGCAAGTACAGATCTGGGTTAATGACAGCTTTTTCTGGAGGAAGTGTTACCTTAGCTGAAATCTGAAGGATGATGAAATGTCAACCAGGAAGGGGAACATTCAGAGCAGAGAGATTGCCATTAGAAGGCCTGAGAAATGAAAGAATCTCTCCTCCTTCTCTACAATGGGGCTGGGAAATTTCCTTGAGATCATATATATTTAGAGTATTTCACAAACTAAGTACTCTATATGCTTGTAAGTGTTACTGTTCAATGCTCAGTGCAGAAATTTTGGTACAATGCCTGCTACTAGACAGAATCAACTTTATGGACACAGAAGCTATGGCAGTCAGGTGTTGAACCCAGGCAGTTGAACTTGTGAGTCCAAGTTTTTAACCACAAGGCAACACTGATTGTTTACAAAGCAAGTTGGAATGTAAGTATAAAACATATTATTATAGGGATAACCATTAACTTGATGCAACTTATACTTTCATAGAAGAGTAAATGATATACAACTTTGACAGTTCATTTTTAGTAACAGATTGTTATGTTCTGATTAGTTATGAATTAGGTTGAAAGTAACGTGCACTTAAAACTGGGCACTGCAGTTAAATCTACACGACTGGACCAGGCAACTGACCTGTTGTCCATAGCCAATCCAGGGAGAGGGGAGTATTTTCTTTAGACTTAGTAGATCATGTTTTCCTAGGTCCAGAAATCATCCCTATTTCTATCAGATTCAGCCATGCACCTGCCAATTCATAGGTGAGACAAGCATCCCCACCCTACCCCCCACTCACTTGAGACTTCCAGAGAAGTAGAGCCAAGGGATGAAAGAGGCAGGAAGTGGGAAGGAATGGGCAGGAACAAAGTCTGTTGTGCCAAGGAGAAATTGGTTCCTTTTGCAAAACGCTGGCATGTCAATTTTCTACTCATCCCAACTAATTTTGCCTCCATCATTATGTGGGGACTAAAATATTAATTTCATGAAGAAATTGTCAAACTTTGGTGCTTTGAAATAATTGATGCATTTCATCAGCTCACACAGTTGAGAGAATGACTCGACAGAGGTCTGCCGTCAGGCAGTCTCAGCAGAGAATTCTTTCATAACAGTCACTCGAAGATCCTCCTTGGAGATGCTGGTAAACAACCCAGCAATCGAGAGACATTGGAGCAAGCACACTTACCAAACCAGACAGGGCACAAAGGGCTTTCGCAGCCAGGAAACGCACTCGCCGGGGACTTGGTCCCAGGCTCTGCTTGTGATTGGAAGTGCAGTCACCTGGCTGTGTGTAGCTGTGTCCAGTAAGGGGCTGTTGTTGGCGATGCTCCACTAACTAGAAACCTCTTCTGCAGTCAGATTAAACACAGCCACAGCTTCCTTGTGATTCATGCCGGTTATCACAGAGACATTTTATTGCAGAAATGCTTTTTAAACATTAATTATGCTGTGCATAATATGACCCAGATAAAATATGGGCATATTATGACTTTTCTGTGGCTTTGGGGTGTGCTGTTTAATCCCTGGCAAGGGCTTATAGGAAGAAGGTGGGTTGGACCTTTTGCTTTGGATTTTCATTCTGGGGCATTCTGAGCCTGCACTCCAATGGTGGCTGCCAGAAGGTTTGGATTTTGATTGCTCACCCTGAATTAGCCTTGTTCTTCCCCCACACTTCCGTGTCTCCCAGAGGGACCACAAAGGCCCGAGATTGCCTGGGAAGGTCCCGAGATTGACTTGGGAACCCATCCTTCAATGACTTTCTGCCTATGCCAGGCACAGCCATCCTCTGTTCCCTTAATGTTGACACCAGTGGGTTCTGATTGGTGGCTACCTGTGCTTCACCATTTGTTAAATATTGTTAATATCACCCCCGGGAGGTAGGCATTGTCCTCATTTTTCACATACAGAAAACGAAGCTCAGAAAACGTGTGACTTGGCCAATATTTCATCTCACTGTTATAGGTAGTAGAGCTGGACTCCAGTCTATTTCTTTTTGTCTCTGTGCTCTTTCCTCAGTGGTTTTAAAACTATTATCTAAAGCAGTAGAAATCTTTCATTAGAGGCAATCTTTTTTTTTTTAATACATTTATTTTATTTTTGGCTTCGTTGGGTCTTCGTTGCTGCACGTGTTCTTTTCTAGTTGCGGCAAGCGGGGGCTACACTTCGTTGCGGTGTGCGGGCTTCTCATTGCAGTGGCTTCTCTTGTTGCAGAGCATGGGCTCTAGGCACTCCCGCTTCAGTAGTTGTGGCACTCAGGCTCAGTAGTTGTGGCTTGCGAGCTTAGTTGCTCCGCGGCATGTGGGATCTTCCTGGACGAGGGCTCGAACCCGTGTCCCCTGTATTGGCAGGCGGATTCTTAACCACTGTGCCACCAGGGAAGCCCTAGAGGCAATCTTATTTGGGAGTTCAAAGAGATAAAATGAATGCAAATGGTGCTGCCCTGGATGAAGGAGGGGGTCACACTCAGCCCCCTCCCATCATTTGCTCTGGTCTGGAACCTCTCAGTGTAAAGATGATTGTCCTATTACTGCACCACCTCCTAGAGGGCCTTGAGACAAATGAATCCATCTCCTGCTGATTCTTAATTTGTGGAGCCATCCTCTGTTCCAGTACTCTCCTAAGCGCTGGGGAAACAGCTGTGGCCCAAGTTGACAGCAGTCCCTGCCCTCTGGGAGCTTGCCTTCTCCCTGAGTGAATGGGGAAAAAAAACAAAGTGAGAAATGTATACTCTACATTAGAGGGCATAAACACTATGAACTAAAGCAAAGCAGGACTGGAAGATAAGAGGCCTGTGGCAGAGGCAGTGGCACAATTTTCTACAGGGTAACCAGAAAAGACCTCAGTGGAAAGATGACATTTTGAGTGAAGGGGGTAGGCCATGTAGCTATCTGGGGAAGGACCGTTTCTGGACATGAGAGGAGCAAGTGGAGTGGCTGGCGCAATGGAGAGAACACCTGGAATGTTTGAGAAAGGAGGCCAGGGGGCTGAATCCCAGGGGGTGGGAGTGGGGTCACAGGGGCCGGTCTGAAAGTCCTGAGTGAGATGTGAAGCCATTGGAGGGTTTGGAACTAGAAGGAGATACAGTGTGACTTGCATCTTCACAGGGTCCTTCTGATATCTGTGTGGAGAACAGGCTGAAGTTGGTGTAGAAAAAGTCCTGGCATAAATCAGGTTTGCTTTGAGAATGCTCTCTTGGGGGCAAATAGCCCTATGTATTGGATTCCTTTTGTTTCAGTATCCCCATCATCTGTAGAATCCACTTCAATTTGAAAGTGAGTGTAAGGTTGAAGGGAAAAATGAAAGCACGTATGTGTGTGCACACTCACGAATGTGTATGAGAGTGTACGAGTGTGTGAGTATGTGAGTGTGTGAATGTGTGTGAGTGCATGGGAGTGTGAGTGTGCATGTGAGTGTGAGTGGGTGTTTGGAGGAAGATGGGAGTGTAGACTCGCTGCCTAGGACTATTTGGGCCAGATCATGTGGCAAGGACACCCTGGAAAAGTGCTCTAAACCAGTAGAGTGAGGGTCAGCAGAGGGGCTGGGAGACACCGAAAATCATGAGGCAGCTCAGCCTGAGCCCCAGTCGCCAGTTCCTGTCCCAGCATCCTTCTCCACCCGACAGCATCCGTTTTAAGGTCAATTATCTGACTCACCAGGGTAAGGGAGTCATTCTCTCCTGGTCTCCCTTGGCACCATGTCCCATGGCGAACTTCCTGTTTCTCACCATCTTGAACTGTGATGAGATGTTCCGATTGCCTGGTGGACTTATTGAAGGTTTTGACCACATCTGGTTCATTGTGGTAACTCCAGGGCTCAGCCAGTGCCTGAGACTTGGAAGGAGCTCAGTATTTACAACACGGATATGTGTCTTTCTTTTCTTTATGTACATTCCCATCAAAAGCATGTTTCCATAGAAACCATGACTGAAAGCTTGAGTGCACCCACTGAATAGATTTTTTCTTCAAAGGTTTCTTAATGATCAATCACTAACCAGTTGGTTACATCAATTTGCCTGGTCAGTCTGATTTGATTATAAATTTAGACGGTAGAAGGAGACTGCTTTGTGGTCCAGTAATTGGTCTCTCTTAATAGCAACATCGGATCTGAACTGAGTGGCAATGAAACAGCAAAGGGTCATTGCTTAGGCCTGGTCTGAGCCTTTGATGAGAGTGTCTGATAGATGGGGAGACTGTCTAATGCTCAAGACATACTAAACACTATGGGAGAGCTGAATAAATGTCCCTAAAAAGGAAGTGCAAAAAAGGACACTTACCATAGACTTGGGATGATGACCTCAGGGAGTCAGGGTGATAGAGCAGTCTGGTGGTAATTGGAGCCTTGGTCATCTTGGGCTGTAACTCCAGAAAATTCTCACTGGCCCTTCCAGAGGAGCATCTTGGGCTCTCAAGGGGATCATTTGGGCTGTGGACTTCTGCAACATCTGTGCACTGCCTCGGGAGCTGTTTGTAAGAAGGATGTTCTGTGCACATGACACAGCACAGAGGATGGTCCCCATGTGACTCACAATGGAATCTGAAGCACCAGAGGAACTGGATTAATAAGATTCAAGGCAGGAGAGAAATTGGGTCACATGCCATCCCAGGAAGTGGGAAATCACGCTGTCTGGCTCAGACAGAGGAGGGGAGGGGAGCCCCTGCTGTGGAAGGAAACAGGGCAGTCTGGATGGTCCACATAGGGTGGTGGTTGTCATGTCTGCAGGTCAGGGGCTATCCTTGGGTGAGTGGGAGCACAGTGGAGTGGGAGGGTATGGATTGGAGTCGGGAGACTCATGTTCAAATTCTACCACTGTCACCTGCTTGCTATTTGTTATGAGCTGAGCAGAATGTGACTGTATTTGGAAATGGGGCCTTTAAAGAGGTAATTAAGGTAAAATGAGGTCATATGTGTGGGTCCTCATCCAGTCTGACTGGTGTCCTTATAAGAAGAGGAGATCGAGACACAGACATCCTGAGACATCCAAATGGTCTCTGTAAATGACACGTGTTGTACAAATGATTGCCATGATTCACAGTTTTCCTTAGGATCGCACCACTGATTCATCACTCATTCCATAAATATTATTGAGTGCCTATAATGTGCCAGACACCACTCTTGCGGCTGGGGTTAAGCTGCAGAAAATAAAGACAAATATATCTCTGCCTTCCTGGAACTTTGCATTTAGGAGGGGATACTGGGTTGGGGCCAGGAGTGTGGGAGAATAAGAAACGGTACACAAGATACTAAGTAAAATATATGGTATACAAGAAAAGGCTGAATTCAATGGAGAAAATAAAAGCGGGGAAAGGGATAGGGAGTGCTGGGGTGAGTGGGGAGTGGTCAAGAGTTTGCAAACGGTATGTAGTGATCTACCTGAGAAGGGGAAATTTGAGCAAAGACAGGAAGTAAACAATGGAGCAAGCCAGGTAAACGTCTGGGAGAAGAGTGTCTGCAAAGAGAAAACAGCATGAGCCAAGGCCCTGAGGCCTGGATTGAGAAAGTTTCAGGTGCTTGTAACCCACAGTGCTCTGAATTAGATGGTCTGGAGCGTGTTGGGCATTTCAGAGACTGTGTGATAAACATCTTACTTTATCACACGTGTTAACCCAAATGGTCATTATTAAGGATGGTACTGATAGACTGTGCATCTGTGATTGGGGGGTGGGTTTGGGAAGACTGTCTTCTTGTTTGCTGGGGAGAGGACTCAAAGGAGGAGTAGAACTTGCTCAAAAAGTCTGCAGAGGTCAATGAGCCTCTTCTCTTGGGCCTGAAACTCCTACAATCAGGCAGTAAATAACATTTCTCAGGGCTGAGAAGCAGAAAGAGCAGAGGGCCCAGGTGACCTGGAGAGCTTAAAACAGGGGCAGGCAGAAGTGGAGAGGCAGCATGTCCAAAGGGCTGCCTCCGGAGTGTGGAGTTCCAGAGTTTGGACCCAGGTGGCTGACAGGGTCTTGGTGCTCCGGCCTGGCGTCAGGCCTGAGCCTCTGAGGTGGGAGAGCCGAGTTCAGGACACTGGACCACCAGAGACCTCCTGGCTCCATGTAATATCAATTGGTGAGAGCTCTCCCAGAGATATCAGTCTCAACGCTAAGACCCAACTCCACCCAACGGCCAGCAAGCACCAGTGCTGGACGTCCCGTACCAAACAACTAGCAAGACAGGAACACGACCCCACCCATTAGCAGAGAGGCTGCCTAAAATCATACTAAGTTCACAAACACCCCCAAAACACACCACGGGATGCAGCCCTGCCCACCAGAAAGACAAGATCTAGCCCCACCCACCAGAACACAGGCAACAGTCCCCTCCACCAGGAAGCCTACACAAGCCACTGAACCAACCTTACCCACTGGCAGGGGGACACCAGAAACAACGGGAACTACGAACCTGCAGCCTGTGAAAAGGAGACCCCAAACACAGTAAGTTAAGCAAAATGAGAAGACAGAGAAATATGCAGCAGATGAAGGAGCAAGGTAAAAACCCACCAGAGCAAACAAATGAAGAGGAAACAGGCAGTCTACCTGAAAAAGAATTCAGAGTAATGATAGTAAAGATGATCCAAAATTTTGGAAGTAGAATGGAGAAAATACAAGAAACGTTTAACAAGGACCTAGAAGAACTAAAGAGCAAACAAACAATGATGAACAACACAATAAATGAAATAAAAAATTCTCTAGAAGGAATCAATAGCAGAATAACTGAGGCAGAAGAACGGATAAGTGACCTGGAAGATAAAATAGTGGAAATAACTACTGCAGAGCAGAATAAGGAAAAAAGAATGAAAAGAATTGAGGACAATCTCAGAGACCTCTGGGACAACATTAAACGCACCAACATTCGAATTATAGGGGTCCCAGAAGAAGAAGAGAAAAAGAAAGGGACTGAGAAAATATTTGAAGAGATTATAGTTGAAAACTTCCCTAATATGGGAAAGGAAACAGTTTATCAAGCCCAGGAAGCACAGAGAGTCCCCAGGATAAATCCAAGGAGAAACATACCAAGCCACATATTAATCAAACTATCAAAAATTAAATACAAAGAAAAAATATTAAAAGCAGCAAGGGAAAAACAACAGGTAACATATAACAGAACTCCCATAAGGTTAACAGCTGATTTCTCAGCAGAAACTCTACAAGCCAGAAGGGAGTGGCACGATATATTTAAAGCGATGAAAGGGAAGAACCTACAACCAAGATTACTCTACCCAGCAAGGATCTCATTCAGATTCGACGGAGAAATTAAAACCTTTACAGACAAGCAAAAGCTAAGAGAATTCAGCACCACCAAACCAGTTTTAAAACAAATGCTAAAGGAACTTCTCTTGGCAGGAAACGCAAGAGAAGGAAAAGACCTACAATGACAAACCCAAAACACTTAAGAAAATGGTAATAGGAACATACATATCGACAGTTACCCTAAATGTAAATAGATTAAATGCTCCAACCAAAAGACATAGACTGGCTGAATGGTTACAAAAACAAGACCTGTATATATGCTGTCTACAAGAGACCCACTTCAGACCTAGGGACACATACAGACTGAAAGTGAGGGGATGGAAAAAGATATTCCAAGCAAATGGAAATCAAAAGAAACCTGGAGTAGCAATTCTCATATCAGACAAAACTTTAAAATAAAGACTATTATAAGAGACAAATAAGGACGCTACATAATGATCAAGGGATCAATCCAAGAAAAAGATATAACAATTGTAAATATTTATGCACCCAACATAGGAGCACCTCAATACATAAGGCAAATGCTAACAGCCATAAAAGGAGAAATTGACAGTAACACAATCATTAGGAGGGGACTTTAACACCCCACTTTCACCAATGGACAGATCATCCAAAATGAAAATAAATAAGGAAACACAAGCTTTAAATGATACATTAAACAAGATGGACTTAATTGATATTTATAGGACATTCCATCCAAAAACAACAGAATCCACTTTCTTCTCAAGTGCTCATGGAACATTCTCCAGGATAGATCATATCTTGGGTCACAAATCAAGCCTTGGTGAATTTAAGAATATTGAAATCATATCAAGTATCTTTTCTGACCACAATGCTATGAGACTAGAAATCAATTACAGGAAGAAATCTGTAAAAAATACAAACACATGGAGGCTATACAATACACTACTTAATAACCAAGAGATCACTGAAGAAATCAAAGAGGAAATCAAAAAATACCTAGAAACAAATGACAATGAAAACACGACGACCCAAAACCTGTGGGATGCAGCAAAAGCAGTTCTAAGAGGGAAGTTTATAGTAATACAATCCTACCTCAAGAAACAAGAAACATCTCAAATAAACACCCTAACCTTACACCTAAAGCAATTAGAGAAAGAAGAACAAAAAACCCCCAAAGTTAGGAGAAAGAAAGAAATAATAAAAATCAGATCACAAATAAATGAAAAAGAAATGAAGGAAACAATAACAAAGATCAATAAAACTAAAAGCTGGTTCTTTGAGAGGATAAACAAAATTGATAAACCATTAGCCAGACTCAGCCAGAAAAAAGGGGAGAAGACTCAAATCAACAGAATTAGAAATGAAAACGGAGAAGTAACAACTGACACTGCAGAAATACAAAGGATCATGACAGACTACTACAAGCAACTCTATGCCAATAAAATGGACAACCTGGAAGAAATGGACAAATTCTTAGAAAAGCACAACCTTCCGAGATTGAACCAGGAAGAAATAGAAAGTATAAACAGACCAATCACAAGCACTGAAATTGAGGCTGTGATTAAAAATCTTCCAACAGGGCTTCCCTGGTGGCGCAGTGGTTGAGAATCTGCCTGCCAATGCAGGGGACACAGGTTTGAGCCCTGGTCTGGGAAGATCCCACATGCCGCGGAGCAATTAGGCCCGTGAGCCACGACTACAGAGCCTGCGCGTCTGGAGCCTGTGCTCCGCAAAAAGAGAGGCCATGACAGAGAGAGGCCCGTGCACCGCGATGAAGAGTGGCCCCCACTCGCCGCAACTAGAGAAAGCCCTCGCACAGAAACGAAGACCCAACACAGCCAAAAATAAATTAATTAATTAATAAATTAAAAAAAAAATCTTCCAACAAACAAAAGCCCAGGACCAGATGGATTCACAGGCAAATTCTATCAAACATTTAGAGAAGAGCTAACACCTGTCCTTCTCAAACTCTTCCAAAATATAGCAGAGGGAGGCACACTCCCCAACTCATTCTATGAGGCCACCATCACCCTGATACCAAAACCAGACAAAGATGTCACAAAGAAAGAAAACTACAGGCCAATATCACTGATGAACATAGATGCAAAAATCCTCAACAAAATACTAGCAAACAGAATCCAACAGCACATTAAAAGGATCATCCACCATGATCAAATGGGGTTTATCCCAGGAATGCAAGGATTCTTCAATATACACAAATCAATCAATGGGATACACCATATTAACAAACTGAAGAATAAAAACCATATGATCATCTCAATAGATGCAGAAAAGCTTTCGGCAAAATTCAACACCCATTTATGATAAAAACCCTCCAGAAAGTAGGCATAGAGGGAACTCGTCTGAACATAATAAAGGCCATATATGACAAACCCACAGCCAACATCGTTCTCAATGGTGAAAACCTGAAACCATTTCCACTAAGATCAGGAAGAAGACAAGGTTGCCAGCTCTCACCACTACTATTCAACATAGTTTTGGAAGTTTTAGCCACAGCAAGCAGAGAGGAAAAAGAAATAAAAGGAATCCAAATTGGAAAAGAAGAAGTAAAACTGTCACTGTTTGCAGATGACATGATACTATACATAGAGAATCCTAAAGATGCCACCAGAAAACTGCTAGAGCTAATCAATGAATTTGGTAAAGTAGCAGGTTACAAAATTAATGCACAGAAATCTCTTGCATTCCTATACATTAATGATGAAAAATCTGAAAGTGAAATTAAGGAAACACTCCCATTTACCGTTGCAACAAAAAGAATAAAATACCTAGGAATAAACCTACCTAAGGAGACAAAAGACCTGTATGCAGAAAATTATAAGACACTGATGAAAGAAATTAAAGATGATACAAATAGGTGGAGAGATATACCATGTTCTTGGATTGGAAGAATCAACATTGTGAAAATGACTCTACTACCCAAAGCAATCTACAGATTCAATGCAATCCCTATCAAACTACCAATGGCAGTTTTCACAGAACTAGAACAAACAATTTGTATGGAAACACAAAAGACCCCGAATAGCCAAAGCGATCTTGAGAAAGAAAAACGGAGCTGGAGGAATCAGGCTCCCTGACTTCAGACTATACTACAAAGTTACAGTAATCAAGACAGTATGGTACTGGCACAAGAACAGAAACATAGATCAATGGAACAGGATAGAAAGCCCAGAGATAAACCCACGCACATATGGTCACCTTATTTTTGATAAAGGAGGCAAGAATATACAGTGGAGAAAAGACAGTCTCTTTAATAAGTGGTGCTGGGAAAACTGGACAGCTACATGTAAATGAATGAAATTAGAACACTCCCTAATACCATACACAAAAATAAATGCAAAATGGATTAAAGACCTAAATGTAAGGCCAGACACTATAAAGCTCATAGAGGAAAACATAGGAAGAGCACTCTTTGACATAAATCACAGCAAGATCCTTTTTGACCCACCTCCTAGAGAAATGGAAAAAAACCAAAAATAAACAAATGGGCCCTAATGAAACTTAAAAGCTTTTGCACAGCAAAGGAAACCATAGCCAAGACGAAAAGCCAACCCTCAGAATGGGAGAAAATATTTGCAAATGAAGCAACTGAGAAAGGATTAATCTCCAAAATTTACAAGCAGCTCATGCAGCTCAATATCAAAAAAACAAACAACCCAATCCAGAAATGGGCAGAAGATCTAAATAGACATTTCTTCAAAGAAGAAATACAGATTGCTAACAAACACATGAAAGGATGCTCAGCATCACTAATCATTAGAGAAATGCAAGTCAAAACTACAATGAGGTATCACCTCACACCAGTCAGAATGACCATCATCAAAATATCTGCAAACAATAAATGCTGGAGAGGGTGTGGAGAAAAGGGAACCCTCTTGGGACTTCCCTGGTGGTCCAGTGGTTAAGACTCTGTGCTCCCAATGCAAGGGGTCCAGGTTCATTCCCTGGTCAGGGAGCTAGATCTTGCATGCTGCAACTAAGACCCAGTGCAGCCAAATAAATAAATATTAAAAATAATAATAATAATGATAAAACAGAAACTCAAGGGTCAAGACTTAAAAAAATAGAAAAAGGGGGAACCCTCTTGCACGGTTGGTGGGAATGTAAATTGATACAGGCACTATGGAGAACAGTATGGAGGTTCCTTAAAAAACTAGAAATAGAACTACCATATGACCCAGCAATCCCACTACTGGGCGTATACCCTGAGAAAACCATAATTCAAAAAGAGTTATGTACCACAGTGTTCCTTGTAGCTCTATTTACAATAGCCAGGACATGGAAGCAACCTAAGTGTCCATCGACAGATGAATGGATAAAGATGTGGCACATATATACAATGGAATATTACTCAGCCATGAAAAGAAACGAAATTGAGTTATTTGTAGTGAGGTGGATGGACCTAGAGTGTGTCATACAGAGTGAAGTAAGTCAGAAAGAGAAAAACAAATACTGTATGCTAACACATATATATGGAATCCAAAAAATAAAAAAATCGTACTGATGAACCTAGGGGCAGGACAGGAATAAAGACGCAGACATAGAGAATGGACTTGAGGACATGGGGAGAGGGAAGGGTAAGCTGGGACGGAGTGAGAGAGTAGCATTGACATATATACACTACCAAATGTAAAATAGATAGTGGGAAGCAGCTGCATCGCACGTGGAGGTCAGCGCGATGCTTTGTGATCACCTAGAGGGGTGGGTTAAGGAGGGTGGGAGGGAGATGCAAGAGGGAGGGGATATGGGGATACATGTATACATATAGCTGATTCACATTGTTACACAGCAGAAACTAACACAATATTGTAAAGCAATTATACTCCAATAAAGATGTTTAAAAAAAAAAACAGGGATAGGATTTGTAATTTAAAAGAAAGGGGCGAACCTATATCAGTTTGTAATTTCAGTGAGCGAATCCTATTACAACTAGGTCCTCTCAAGGAAATTACAGTTTCATGCATATGAAATTGTAAATCATAGAGAAATGGAAAGTGAAAGAAAAGTCACCCACTAGGTGCTGGCCCAAGTAGGTGTTTAATAAATGTTAAATGGTGGAGAGAGTAAATGATTATCTTGAGTGGGAGTTACAACCATGAAAGAAGGAGTAAACTGCTACCATGCTGGTATACTTCTAGCTATTATCCTCTGTCTGTTACATTTAAAAAAATCTTTTGATCCCCTATTTTATAACCTGATTTTTAATCTTAACAATAAAACCAGCACTTTTTGTTATTATATAACTTTCCATAAATATTGCATCATTATATTTCATTGAGTGAATGTATCTTAATTTATTGAAACATTTGTCCAATATTTGTGTGCTATGATTATACCTCCTATTATAAATAAGACTGTATTGAACATCTTTATGCATGTTGTTTTCTTTTTGTTTTTTCTTTCCTCTTCCAACATTCTTAGGATTATTTCCCTAGAATCAATTTCCAGAGGCAAAATAGAATTACTTTAGTAAAGGGTACAGTTTCTTCAAGCCTGTCAAAATCAATGTGAATCATCTTTATTTTACTCTCTATTGGATCAGTTATTTCACTCAGTTTTGTTTTCCCTGTAAATTGGAAAAGCTTTCTTTCTGTATCTTTATCCAAGAAGATACTAAACATGTTGAGCAGTATAGGTTCAAAGACATGATTTACTCCAGTCTGAAAGTTCTTTATGTTTGAAATTTCCATTTCTATAAATTATAGTACTATTTTCCTTCATGTTTATTTAGAATTTTGTCCTATTATCTTGCTTAAAGAAGGTTGCCTGAGAATAGCCATTGATGTCTAAGTGTGCAGCGTATGTTTTCCTAGTAGTGAGAATTTCCAAGCTTGATGTATTTAAAGAGAGATTTAGAAAAGCATTTAGTACTGGTATCAGATTTATTTAGTTTTAATTGTTTTATGTGAGTAGAATTGGTATGAGTAGATTTGTGATGTTCTTTGCAAAATTCATTCCTTTTTTTAAAAATTTAATTTAGTTTTATTTATTTATTTATTTTTAGCTGCGTTGTGTCTTCGTTGCTGCACGAGGGCTTTCTCTAGCTGCAGTGAGTGGGGGCTACTCTTTCTTGCGGTGCGAGGGCCTCTCATTGCAGTGGCTTGTTGCGGAGCACGGGCTCTAGGCGCATGGGCTTCAGTAGTTGTGGCGCACGGGCTTCGTTGTTCCGCAGCATGTGGGATCTTCCCGGACCAGGGCTCGAACCCGTGTCCCCTGCATTAGCAGGCGGATTCTTAACCACTGAGCCACCAGGGAAGCCCTCATTCCTTTTTTAGCAGGGCACATTTCACAAAATAATCTTGAAATGACTAGACATCCTTATCTTTTAAAATGGTTTTTAACTCCTATTAGCTATAATGGGATTTCTACAAATAAATTGCTGCGTTTTGTTGAAACATACCAGAACCCCAGTTGACCCTCCCTCAAGCGTGGGGGGATTTCAGTCCATGCTCACACACATACCATTTTTCTTTTCCTCAATAGAGCACGATTTAAAAACTCTGTAAAAGAGCAAGAACATATTTACTGGACAATGATGTGATTCTGGTTTTTGAAGGCTGACAATGTGCTTCCATCAGTGCATTTGGCTGACCGAGAAAAACAATTCTTTAATAGCTCCCAATAAATGACATAAATAAACCAGTGAGGAGTCAGGGGTCTGCTCAGACTCGGCTGAATTATATGTCCCTGTAACAGTCTATTGTTTGAGGAAAATGACAAATATTTTAGACCATCCACGGAAGCCACTGGGGGAACTTTTGTTTCTCTCTAATAGCCCCTGAAGCCTTTATGGCTAATAGTGTGTATAATGAGCCCAGTTTTCTAGCCCCGGAGAGGATAGGCTGGGTTGCTTTAGTATGGGCAGGGAAGGCCTTTGAAGATTTGCCCAACAGTGATGGAATCAAGTCCTTTGTAAGGGAGGCACACAACCTCTACAGCTGGGGATGCTGGGGAGAGAGGGAGAGAAGGTGAGGGTCGTAGGGTAAGATGCCAAGCTAGGGCCTCAAATCTGGAGCCCAAGTCAGAGTAAGGCGTGAGGTTTATTCAGAGCATCCCAGCCAGAGAATGGAGGGCAAATCCAGAGCCAGGATACTAACTCAGTTGGAAGAGGGAATGTGCTGAGGCTTGGAGGATGCTGATGGCACGCTCTGACCTCTAGGGAGTGCTCCAGTCACCCTCTTCTCCGTGTCCCCCTCGGGGATCCCTATGCAGCCCGGAGGCCTGCGGTGAGATTCCAGATCTCCATTTTAACAAGCTCCACAGGCTCAGCCAAGCTGGATAACGATTACTCTGGTTCAGGCCTGCCTAGGAGTGGGAAGTTGGCATCTATTCCAGTTTCTACATGGATCTCTGAACTAGGAATTGGGAGGACAGAATGCTAGTGTGAGATTCTAATATCTGTCTGTGGAACTTAAACACGTCACTGTTCTGAGTCTTGGTCTCTTTAAATGTGAAATGAGAGGAAGGATCATTTCCGGTAGCACACTGTAATCATTAAGGAAGTTTTGAGAAAATGGCAAAGCTAGGGTACTCTCTGCCCCGTGAAATCAAACATCTGCAGGTGGAGCCTGGGATCTATAAATTGTTTCTCCCAGCCCTGAGGCCCAGAGGAGTAAAGGCATTTGACCAAATTCTTCCCAGATAGTTATTTATACACTTGGGCTTGAATTGAGAGGCCTTCTGAGGCCCAGAGGAGTAAAGGCATTTGACCAAATTCTTCCCAGATAGTTATTTATACAATTGGGCTTGAACTGAGAGGCCTTCTGTGTCCTGGAAAAGCATATAGTAGTAGTAGTATCAGCAGCAGCAGCTGCAGTAGTAGTAGTAGTAACAGTAATACAAGACAAATCAGCAGTGCAGGCACCAGGGTCAGCTCGGTGGCCTGAGATCTGGGCTTCCAGGAGTGAAAAGAGGTGTAGAGGGGTGGAACACTATCCTGCTGACATAGTCACGTAGGGTTAGGACCTTTGGCATTGGTGCTGCAGGGCAGGAAGAAACCTGGGGATGGTTGGGACAGGAACTAAGGGAATTTAATCCAATTTTAGGACAGGCACTGAGGCAGTAGCAACAACTTAAATCACAGTGTCCTAGAACATATGGAGAATTTAGTCTTTTTTCAAGGTTGGTGACCATCCTAAATGGTGTCTAAGTAGAGGTCTCGCAGTGAACCAGCAGGAGTCTTGAAGCTGAATCAGGCTCACCCTTGCGTCACAATCTTTCTGGTTTGGCCATCTGGGGTTAAGGCCAAAGTCCAGGCCAAGGAGGAAGAGGACACGAACCAAAGAGACTGGGATTCAGGTAAGGGCTTCAGACCCTAGGAGAGCTCTAGAGCAGTGCTTCTAAAAGGGTGGTCCTCAGATCAGCAGCATCAGTGTCACCAGGCTACTCATTAGAAATGCAAATTCTATTGGATAGAAGCTCTTGGGGTGGAGTGGTCAATCTGTGATGTAAGGAATCCTCCAGGTGATTCTGATGCATGCTTATGGCTGAGAACCACAGGTGCAGAGTTTAAATAAGGAGGAAAGGCACAGCTAGTGTGGCTGGGGATGGGCTTGTGGGAACACACGGTGCAATGGACTCATCTTACCTGATCATTGACTCAGAGGCAAGGAGGAAGCTTGCATCCCCTGTTGGATGTGGGCCTCCGTTGCTCTGGGTGAGGGTGATCAGAACCCACAGATGACAAGGGCTGGGAGTATCAGAGGCTACAAGAGGCAGGGGAGGAGATGCCGACATCCAGGCACACACTTGGGGATATTCAGGTGGCACCTCCTTCTTCAGAGCCAGGGCTGAATTCTGCTCACCACACCATCTGCCTCTCTCACTAAGTCCTGCTGGGTCAATGTGGAAAATAAAGCCAAATATTTCTTAAAGGTTCTGTGTCCAGCCATACTCAGATGATAGTCCTGCCACACAGCTAATATCTTCCTCACTGTCAGTAAAGATGATGCACAGCAGACCATGGAGTTATTCAACACACAGTTTTCAGATAAGATCAGACCTGTTCAGGGTGATATGACTCAACACACAGTTTTCAGAGATCTCTTTTGTTCCCATGAATAAAACCGAGCAGAGACTCCTTTTCTGAGAGGGCAGGAATGATACACTCACAGTGATTTGGTAGAAAGAAATGTGGGGTGGGTATATATATGTTAGGTACCCTGGGCCCTCTATTCATGTGGATTATTTTGCTGCTTAGAAAGACTTATAACCGAACTGGCTTAAAACGGGCACAACTTCACATCTCTGAATATCACATGGAAGAATACTTGAATGCCTTTTTCTAATATGATTCCGATGGCTCATTTTATGTGTCAGTTTGATGGGGCTAAGGGATGCCCAGATAGCTGGTAAAACATGATTTCTGGGTGTATCTGTGAGGGTGTTTCTAGAAGAGATTAGTGTTTGAGTCAATAAATTGAATAACGAAGGTCACTCTCATGAATGCAGGTGGGGATCATCCAACCTGTTGAGGGCTTGAATAGAATACAAAGGTGGAGAAAGGGTGAATTTGCTCTCTGTGCTTGAGCTGAGACATTTTCTCCTGCCCTAGGAAATCAGTGCTCCTGGTTCTTGGGCATCTGGACTCAGATTGGGACTTACACCATCACCACATGATTATCAGGCATTTGGACTCTGACTGAACTATACCACTGGTTTTCTTGGGTCTCCAGCTTGCAGATGGCAGATCATGGGACTTCTCAGCCTCTATAACTAAGTAAGCCAATTCCTACAATTAATCTCTTCTTATACCTATATATTTATGTATCTATATATATCCTATTGGTTCTGTTTCTCTGGGGAATTCTGACTAATACAGTGATGGATATGATAGAAGTAGTAATGTTTGAGAAGTGGTTGGTGCATTGAAAGCCCACATTATGAATATCTAGTCTAAACTGACCACCTGAGAAGGAATTCCTGGGGTTCCTCTGGTCACTGGATGGGTTCAAAGGGACTATCTTTCTGCCTCCAGTTAGAAACCATACCCTCTTCTTTGACTCCAGAAGGTAGAGATACGGTGTTTTGGCTTGAGCTAAGATGTTACTAAAATTTTGTTTAGTTTGAGTGTAAACAGATATTTTCTAGATCTTTGTGGTTTGATGGAACATTGCTTTCTCTAGCTTACCTTGGCATGGTGTACAGAGCTTGACTTTCTTATATATTTTTGGTGAGAACTAGACATTTCAAGACAGTTTCCACTGGGCAGCTAAGTTTCCTGCATCTGGGAAATGCTAATGTAGATATATCCCCTTGCTTATAGTGAGGAAACTCTGGAATCCCTGCCTTCTGAGATGGCTGAAATTATTTTTAAATTTTCTATTATGAAGATGTTCAAGCATAGACAGAAGTTGACATACTAGTACAATGAAGCCCCATGTAATCATTACCCAGCTTCAACAATTCTCAACAGATGTGTTTTATCTCTCTCCCCACCTACTTCTCTGTACCTCTTTCACCCTGACAGGTTTATTTTGACGCAAATCTCAGCCATCCTTTAATTTCATCTGCATATACATCAGTATGTATGTCTAAGATAAGAACTCTTTTTTTTAAAAAAAAGCACTATCACAATACCATTATCACATGTAAAAAAATGAAAATATCTTATTAGCATCAAGTATCCAATCAGTGTTCAGTTCCCTGATAGGAACATACATGATGTTTTTTTTAAAAAATTATTTATTTATTTATTTTATTTATTTATGGCTGTGTTGGGTCTTCGTTTCTGTGTGAGGGCTTTCTCTAGTTGTGGCAAGTGGGGGCCACTCTTCATCACAGTGCGCGGGCCTCTTATTATCGCGGCCTCTCTTGTTGCGGAGCACAGGCTCCAGACGCGCAGGCTCAGTAGTTGTGGCACACGGGCTTAGTTGCTCCGCGGCATGTGAGATCTTCCCAGACCAGGGCTCGAACCCGTGTCCCCTCCATTGGCAGGCAGACTCTCAACCACTGTGCCACCAGGGAAGCCCATACATGATGTTTTTTATTATTGGTTTGTTTGAATCAGGATTTAAACAAGTTCTAAACATTATGCTTGGATGGTATGTTCTGAGAAGGTGACTTTAAATCATTCCTCATACTTGGCAAGTTTTGTCTTTCCTTTAGGCTCAGAAGTCCCATATAAATGCTGAGGGGCTGAAGCCATCATGTTACCCCTCTACAGCCCAGTGATTGGCCTAGCAAGCACGTCATTTGCCAAATAATGGCAGCAGAGGCCAGAGGGGCAAGTGGTAGAAAAGGAGATGAGCGCAGGTTGCCAGGATTCCAGCTTGGGCCTAAGTAGTGTTTATCCTAAAATCTGGACATGCTTTAAGCACTGGTAGGGAAAGACCACCATAGAGTCTACTTGATGAGAAGCTGAAGATCCATTTGGGAAAAGACTTAGATAAAGGATAAAAGAGTTTCTCCCAAGAATGGGACACAAGGTGGGGCTGGCCACCACCTGGTCCAATGCCAGTAGACCCCGTTTATCTCCTGGAAGCATGCAATGTGACCCCATTCACATCCTGGAAGTGTGCAATGTGATGGCTCTGGGTTTGAAGGCTGGTGGAAGACAGTGCCTGTTACTCAGATCCTTTTCTTGCTCAAGGTTAGGGGCTCATTCAAAATCTCCCTGGGACTTTGAGAATTCAAGTTGCCAGCACTGGGGAACCAAGCCAGAGTAGCTGATGAATTTGATTAAAGACCATGGTCTATGAATGTCATATCAGATTGGAGAGAGACACCCTCATGCTTTGGGACACAGTTTTTGGCACCTCTGTTCCCTTAAAAGAAGATAAGGGAGAGCTCATCCATCCATTCATTCATCTATCCATCTTTCTATTCATCCCTCCATCCATCTATCCATTTCCTCCATCCATCCACCCATCCCTCTATCCATCCCTTTCTGTTATCTCTGCTGGTCTTTGGCTCTCCTCATCTGGCAGACAAGTTCTTTCCATGTGTCTAAGGACAATGGCTGTTGGCAGCCCCAGATTATTCATACCAACATAAAGGGAATTTCCCTCTTCCATCATCTGTTTGTCAATTCCAGTGAGGAAACCCAGTTGGCCGTTCTTGAATCACATGCCCTACGTCATTGTGTTCAGAAAAACAGGATACTCCGATAGGTAAACTCATGTCAAGTGTCCACCCCTGTGAGTAGAGAAGGGGAAAAGAGAGGAATATATGGGGTAGGAAAAGTAACTAACAAACCACAAAAGGTATCTCACCCCACCCTGCACTCCCTCTCATCCCCGCACTGACATGAGTAGAATTCCAAGTTAGTCTCCAAGGTTGATGAAGAGGCAGAATGAATAGGGATTGCTGCCACTTTTCAAGTTTTGAATTTTATTGTTAAGCTTGTTTAATTTTATTTAGTGTTGGTACCTCATTTCCCACTATATTGATTTATTTATTGGGTCTATCTCTAGCAGAGAGGAAACAGGATGTAGAGAAAATACTGTAGTCAACTGGTGCAAAAATAGTACTATCCACATAATCAGCCAGCACCAGCCCGCTTTTCTTCATCCTTTGCTCCACAAGCCATCCCTCCGTTAAGCCAAGTATCCCTCTCCTCTTCACCTGTTCACATTTTGCTATGTAGGACCTGCACTAGTATGATGTCAAGACAGAGAGGAGTGAGGAGGTGGGTGGGTGGAGTAGGGTCATGTATGGAGGATAGGCAGGGAAATCGGAAGAGGAGAAAGGAAGACTTCTGGTTCTCCTGTGTAGGTACACACACACATGCACATATATACAAACACACCTGCACACACAAACACATGCACACGAATTAGCTAATCAATGCTTTGTTGAAAAAAATAATTCTGAAGTTGAGGGTAGTTTTGTGACCATTAATATGATGGTTTCCTTGCTCCAGGAAACTTATAAGGGGGAATATTGACATTTGGTCCAAAACTCCTGAGAAACTTTAAAAACAAAATAGACCATTCACAACATTTTAAAAAGTCTTTCTAAATATAAACAAACAAGCCCAATTGTTAAATAATAGCCACTATATTGGTTTATATTAAATACAGTCATAATCTGTATATATGGTATATTTATGTTCATTTTATGAAACAAGTGTAATTTCTGTAAGTTTTTAATTATCCAGAGGAGTTTATGGTAGATCTTTTCTTTTATTGCATATTTGTTATAACTATAACTTTTCTGACGCTAATCATTAGTCAGGAACATTTTACTCCTTTACAGAAGTGTTTCCAAGAGAAAAGGAGTGTTTTTGTGCAATGATCTGCTTAAAAGCAACTTACAGGAGCATTCTGTAGAAAACAACTGGGAACTGCCAGTGCTTTTCTTTAGAGCCTAATATAAACATGGTCAAAAAGTCTGGGCATGAGTTAGAAACAACTAAATATTAAAAATGCAAATGGCACAGCTGAACTCAAGGGAAATGCTTCACAGGCAGACAAAAGTACCATCAAAAACGCTGTAGTGGTGTTATGAAATTTTAATTCATGATCAAAACATCTTCTCCCAAGTCGCAATAGTTCTTTCCAATATATCTTTCAAATTATAGTGGGAGCTGGTGGATAACTTTTTAAATACCTCTCAGATTGCAGGAAGATGAACATTTGGCCCAAATACTTAAAAATTCTTCTCTGGCTGAGCTTGGGGATTCAGTAGGAAGAGTTAAATCAGCATAGAGCAGCCCTGCCTCTTATATCTTACATCTTCTAGCAACCAGAATGTGTTTCAGGCACACATTCTGGAGTTATGTTTAACAATCCTGAGACATCATCTCTGTTCAGCCTCACAGCCTCTGGTGGAGACAAAGTGAATATTAAATAATCAGGAGGACCTGCCGTGAAATCCTGCTGCACCCAATAAAGCCCAGCGTTAGGGTGACTGCTTTTTTGATACTATATTTGCATCTTGTTTTAGAAGTAATATGCTTTAAACTCTTAAAATGAGCGTTACTGGGTGATTAAGGTCAGGTGCAACTTGAGTATTAATGGAATATTAAAGGAAACTGTGGTTTAGCTCTATGAAAAGTAAATTCCTTTGGTCTTATGCTGAAACAATTTACTCAGGTGTGACTGAGCTTGCAAGACCTCAGGTAAATCATCCACACTTATAGTGGTGTGGAAAGAGAGTGGGGATTAGTGGAAAGTAAATGTTTTGTCGTTAGCAAAGGGCCTGAGGTATTTGCTGTGACTACAGGTCTATTCACGGTTGTATTAGTTTTCTCTGGCTGCATACCAAATGACCACAAATTTAGCAGCTTAAACAATACCCATTTATTAGCTCACAGTTCTGTAGGTCAGAAGTCCAGTGCTGCATAACTGGGTTCTCTGCTCACAGTCTCACAGGGCTAAAACCAAGGTGTTGGCTGGACTGAGTTCTCATCTGGAGGCTCTAGGGATGAATCTGCTTCCAATCTCATTCTTGCTTTTGGCAGAATTCAACTCCTTGTGGTTGTAGGCCTGAAGATCCCATTTCCTTGCGTTCCCATTTCCTTGCTGTCATCTGGGCCACTCCTAGGCTGCTCACATTCCTTGCCACCTTGGCCCCTCCATCTTCAGGTCAGCAATGGTATGTTAAATTCTTCTTGTGCTTTGAAGCTCTGACCTCCTCTGTTGCTGACCTGTAGACCCAAATTTGAAGGGCTCCTGTGATTAGGCCAGGCCCACCCAGATAATCTGCCTATCTTCTGGTTAACTGATTTAAGACATGATTACATCTGTAAACTGTCTTTATAACATAACATAACCATGGGAGTGATACCTCATCATACTCATAGTTTCAGGGATTATACAGGGCTTGTATACCAGAGATGAGAAACCTGAGGGCATCTCACACTTCTGCCTACCACCATGGTGTTTAACCATATCCTCACCCTGCAACAACAACAATAGACGGTGTTTCTTAGAAGACCATGAGCTTCTGGTGAGGCTGTCAGATGGAAGGAAGGGAACCCTAGAATGATGCTTAGAAGCTAATTACCTAGAAACCACATGTGTCATCTACCAGGTCTGCTTACTAATGCAATAGACGGTTCATCATGTCCTTCTTAAGATCACAAAGAATAACATGAACTATCTAGAAACCTTAAGAAGTGAAAATATAAACTTAGAGATGCAGGAGAGAGTCTGGCTTCTTCTCCTGCCACTTCTGGGAATCCATGAAAATTGGGAAAAGACATCCTCTCTGGTTGGAGAGTTCTACCTGGTCATGGGCCATCAGACCCAGGTCAGCCCCACTCGCCCCTCAGCTGGGCAGCTTGTGCACAGTTGTGTGTGGTGTCTATGTATAGACTGTGTGGTCCAAGCCAAGTGGACCAGGCCAGTTTGTGCCTGGGCAGCAGACCCAGCATTTTGTAGCCTCTAATGGAAGAGAGAAACGTAGTCACGGCCAGTTCACACAGCTAAGGGCATAGAGCAGGGTTTCTCACATCAGCACCATTCACATTTGAGCCAGACAATTCTTTGTGGTGGGGGCTGAACTGTGCATTGTAAGATATCAACAGCATTCTTGGCCTCAGTAATGTGCCTCCTAAACTGTGACAACCGAAAATGTTTCCAGCCATGGCCGAATGTCCCACTGGGGAAAAATCACCCTCGGTTGAGAACTACTGCCGTACATGTATAATTCTATGACATAGAATGAGTGAAGAATTTAGAAAAACCACCCAATGTATCATAGAGACTTTCTATCTTTCATGACTGGAAGTGAGAAGATGTAAATGCTGGAGAAACCAAAAGCATTTATGTAATTGTAATGCAGAATGGGTGTGTGGGTGGGGGAGAGAGGGAGAGGGAGAGGGGGAAAAGAGGAGAGAGGAGGGGAGGGGAAGAGTGGGGAGGGGAGGGGAGGAAAGTTATCTCTTTGCTGAAGTCCTGATCCAGTGGTACCTGAATACCTGAAGTCGGTAGTCAGTACTATCCCTGAGCTTTTAAATTACATGCTCCAATACATTCCGTTTTATCTTAAGCCAATTTCTGTCATTACCTTGGCTTTCTATCACTCACAACCTAAAGAGTCCTAACTGACACAGGGGCATTGCAGAGAGAGAAAAAAAGGATTAATGACTATGACACAGCAGGGCCTTGTCAGGTCATTCATGCAAGAGAGGGATGAGACTGGGGAGGCTGGCTGGGGTCAGATGGTCAAAGGACTTTGTATGCCAGCCTGAAAGGTTGGAATTTTTTCCCCTACCTGCCGCAGATGGTTGGTAGACTAAAGCCATTCAGCATTCCTGAAACTCTGATCCTGACTTTTATAGCCAGAAGTATATTGGAAAACACCCCTATTCTCATTGTCTTAGATGTCTCACTTCCATTGTAGTAAAACAATGGAATTGATATTAGGAATGAAAATCCATAAACATCAAGAAGAATGTGGATACATGACCCATAAAGCTGATTTATAAAGAAAAATTTGCCAAGAAAACTTGATTGCTTTTATTGATAGAATGGCTAAATTAGAAGATGAAAGGATCACAGAAGTCGTAGATCTTATTCCAGTAATGCAGCTGATACATTTTATCACAAAATTTTGCTTTGTCAAATTAATTCAAATTGGGTTGGCAGAGGAACCATTGGCACAGATTGAGAGCTGGATGAAGACTCATAAAGCCAAAGTAATGATAAACAGCCATGGATAGAGCTGCTGCAAGTTTCCCCATATGCTACTAGAGGGGTGTTGTGGCTTTGGATTCACTGAGTCTCTTAATTCCTTATTGAGAAGAAGGGACCGATAAATATGGTGCAGTCAGCCTTGGCTGCCCGATCACTTACTGGATGGGCTGGGGAGGTCACCAGGGATTGAGGAGAGACATGGAGGAGGAATTGGATAGACTGAGCCTCCTTGGGTTGAAACCTCCTGGGGGTTATCAGCAAGCTGAGCTCACAGTAGGGCTGTGGAACAAGCTGGGAATCTTAGTTGGAGTGATCAAACATGCTTATAATGGCAGTTATTTCCCTGCATCTGGGGGGATGTGTATCCTGATATAAAAGCACAAATTCGGATGCTTATAATAGGGCCAGGTGGAGAGATGACAGAGAGTGAAATTGAAGACTGCATGACCCACATAGCAATGAAAGTAAATGGAATATGGCAACCGGCGTGAATCTTCCAACCATAATGTTGAGTAAAAGTAGCTAGACCCAAAAGAAGACATTCCATAAGAATTCATGTCCATACAGTTCTCCAAACTACGTAGTTTAGAGATACATATCTACATGGTAAAAACGTAATGAAAAGCAAGACAATGATTATCACGAAGGCCAGCATGGTGGTGACCCTAGAGAGAGGTAGAGTCTGTGATTGGAAGGACATGCAGTCTTCTGGGGGTGCTGGCCATGTTCCACTCCTTGACCAAGGACTTGGTTACATAGATGTTGGCTTTATAATTACTCTTTAAACTGTACATATATTTTATGCACTCTTCTGAATATATGACATATATCATAATGAAGAAAGGAAGGAAAAAAGGTTCAGGAATCCCCCCAAAGGGAGCAGCCACCAGTTAGCCCCAGTTGATGCCATTTGAGAATGGGACCAATGTTGTCAGATCAGGCTTTTCAAAGAAGTAAGATATATGGATTTTTAAAAAAATGTGAAATAAGCTTGTAACTAATTCAAACATTATTTAGACTTTGTGCAAACCAACAACATGAGCCAATTTAAATAGGTATAAAGGTGAGATTAAGTCCATGACTGCCAGTTTGTGACTTCTGCACCAATCCAACAGATGGAGAGAAGTAAAATATTTTCACCCAGCTAAAGTTAGCAGTGTTCTTTTCACTGCTTTTTATTTGGGAAAACTTATAATTGCTAATGAGTTAGTGGGTCCTTGCTAAGCACTGCCCAAACATTTCAGTCTTCATTCTTAAACCATTCCATTTTAGCTGACACTCAGAAGTTTAAGAAAATTTCCCAGTATTATACAGCTAGTAAGTGGGAGAGCTGAGATTTGAACCTATGCCGATCTAACTGCACGGCCTGTGCCACTCACTGATTTTGCAGGGTCTGTGAGTAGCCAGGAGCCTGGTGCCTCTTTTCAAATGCTGTGCCCCTGACAGACATCATTAATCGATCAGTGCTCTTTCCTGCTGAGCTGAGACCTGTCTTCTAGTGTGTTTCACCTCAGCACTCCAGGAGCCCACTCATAATCAATTGGAGTTGGTGACTTAGATGAAATGTGTTTATGCTCCTTACATCACGCTATACTACTCCCCTGGTGGTTCAGGGTCAGGATGGATGGTTCCTGAAGGGTGTTGCTACAAGTGAGTATTGTCAGCTACAGTCTGGTTCTTTTCTGATAAATAACTGGTCTGTCTCTCCCTAGCCTGGTTTATTTCTGCTGTTGGTGTTGGCCTCGTTGCATCTACCTGCTCCAGAACTAGGATGCTGGCCAGTTGATCTCCAGAGCTTGACATGTGCTCAGTATAGAGAAATCACCTTGAAACGGCTCCTCTCACTGTAACTTTGGAAAGAAGAGCATTATCAAGGGTGACTAAATGGAGTGTTAAATGATCTTTAGAAAAAGGGAACGACAATGAGGTGCATGACATCAGGAGGTTAGTGCCGAAAAGAGAAAGGCAGGGATGATCCACAGTAACCCCCGTCTGTCTCTGGCATCATGGTTAGAGCAGGACCCAATCAGAGGGGCCAGTCCAGGAAACTGCAGACCATTAGATCTGATGGAGCCTGAGGGAGCACATGGCCCATCTCCCTCATTTCACAAGTGAGGGCCAGGAATGTGATGTGATTTATCCAAGGAACAAGGATGCTCCTTTCATAACATCCCAGTGACTCTCATCATGATAAGAACAAAACGGAGTACAGTAGTTGAGAGAATAGCCTTGGGTTTATATCCCACCTCCGTTATGTTCTACCTGTGTGACCTTGGGCAGATTTATTTCTTAACCTCTCATCTCCAACATGCAGGTAATAGCAGGACAAATTTTATAGAGTTGTAAGGGTTATAGGAGAAAATGCAGGTAATAGTGTGTATGTCTGATGCCTGGCATGAAACAAGGACTCAAAATTTATATATATTTTAATACACACATGTATACACAGTTACATACTTATATAAAATCCTCATATCTATGGCAAGTAATATGCTGTGAGACCTATATTTCTAAGGGCATCAATAGTTAAAATTGACTCTTCTTCTATGAGGTTGGATTTACATGGCCATTTCAGTTCTGGTATGTGATCTTAGAACGACAGCACAGTATCTTTTATAAAGAAATATTGCCTAAGTGTCCTGTGAAAGATTAACACATCCCAGTAGACCCCTTGGGCCCTGTGCTGGCACCATTCTCAAAGATGTAATGCTTCTTAGTACCAGAATGGTGAATATAAGTGACAGTTTCCTGCTTTGGGTATCTCTTAATAGTTTGAAAGAGTTGTTTGAAATCAGATCTTTATAAGAGAAAAGATTTATTGAGACAAAATGGATCCAATTCATAGAAGTAAATGAACTATGTCCTGATGATTTTCTGGGGTCCTTCTTAGACAGCCATGGCCTTGGAGGTACTGCTCATTGGTTGGGGTGACTGAGTCTGGGTTGGTTAAGGATGGGGTAGTGGGTACTTACCTACTGGGTAGAGTTGAGCATCCAGGGGTGGAGTCAGGACCCAGAGCTGAGCAGTCTATTTGAGTGAAGGCCAACCGGAGGGAAGAAGATCAAGCAGAGAGAATGTCAAGCAGAGGAAGAGGTTATGGGAAGAGATGGGGATACCAGGGCAAGTGCAGGTTGGAGAGGTTCCCAGGATTTCTGGTGGTTGTTGCTGGTCTTTTCCGGGAGGAAAGTGTGTGTGGTGGTTGGGGGGGGCGCAGGGGGGGGCTGTGTCAGGGGTGGGAGGTTCAGGGAGAAAAGACTGCTGTTAAGAATTCTGGGCCAGGTCAGGCAACAAAGATGGATGGATGGATGGATGGACGGATAGATACTATTTAGATAGATAATATATAAATAATAGATTATATATGCCGTGTAATAGATAAGTGATAAGTAGATAACATTGATAGATAGGTAATAGATAAGTGATAATAGATAGATAATAGCTAAACAGATGGTTAATAGATTGATGGATGGTGTGTTAGTTTTCTATTGCTGCTGTAGCTTAAACTTAGTGACTTAAAACAACATAGATTTTTTTTATCTCATTGTCCTATAGGTCAGAAATCTGGTCAGCTGGTTGGTTCTTTCTCTGCCCTGGCTTTCATGAGTCCAAAGTCAAGGTATCACCCAGGCTGTGTTCCTTGCTGGAGGCTCTGGGGATTAATACCCTTCCAAGCTTGTTTAGGTTGTCTGTCAAAATTCAGTTCCTTATCATCATAAGACTGAGGACCCCAGCAAGCAAGGGCAGGTCAAGTCTCTCACTCTTCCCCTGCTTCCCCTTCTGCCTCATTTCTTTTGCTTCCTCTTCTGCTTTTAAGGGCTTGTGTAATTTCATTGGGCCCACCAGGAAATGCAGAATAATCTTCCTATTTTAAGAGCAGCTGATTAGAACCTTAATTACACCTGTAAATTCCCTTTACAGCAGTACCTAGATTTGTGTTTGATTGAATAACCAGGGAATGGGAATCTTGGGGGGGCATCTTTAAAATTTTACTTACCACAGGTGGATAGATGATGGATTGAATGGATAAATAGATGGCTAGGCAGACAATTGATAGATAAATGGATAGATAGATATGTGGACAAATGGATAGATGGATAGATAGCATAGATAGGTTAGGTAAACACCAGTTCATAGTTGTTATGCAGCTACCAATGCCTTCATGAATAGACTTTGAGTAGAGTTCTTATCCAGGAGAGAGCGTGATGTTATCATGGTCTGGACCTGTTATTTTCTTTTTCATGGTTCTATATGTGTGACTCATTATATGATCACCACTTACTTCATCACATCCTGGTCTTATGACATTTGTAATTGGAGCTGATATAGAGTTGGGTAGATTTTAAAATTTTTTGTAAGCAACTGTCCCATGTCCCATTTCTGCTTGTTATTAATCCACTCAAAAACATTTATTCAGCGATTACTTTGTGCTGGGCATTGTGAGACATACTAGTGATACAGTGTATAAGACGTGTCCCAGCTTTCACAAAGCCAACAGACTAGTGGGAGAGACTCAGAAGTAAACTGGTAATACTGATCTCAGGCGACAAATGCTATGAGTAGGAGAAATGCAAGGGGAAATTCATCAGATGGGCACACAGCCTAGACTTCCGGGGTCTGGGAAAACTTCATAGGAAAAAGCAACATCTAATCTAAAACCCAAGAATGTGTAGGGATTAGTCATATAAAGGAGGTGGCTGCCTTGAACACCAAAAAACCTCATCAACTCTAATTCAGTTGCACTGGTTATTTCTTGTGCCTAATTGCTACTGCACAGATCTGTGCATATGCTGCACATTTAGGATGTGTTGGTACTTTCAAATGCAAATGTGTTTGCAAAAAATGTCTTCTGCTGTACAGAAAAAGTTCTCTGCAAAGTTCTCAGCCAAAATTCTCTGTGGCTTTGGCAGTGGTGGGGGCTTTGTAGATTTTAATTTTTTTACCTTAGGTGGGGAAAGGTTGTTTTTCAGGGTAGAGGCTACCCAAATGATTCCTCTTCATTACTAGGAGGATACTTTGCTCTGTCTGCTATTGCCAGGTTCCCCAAGTACAGAGGCTGCTGTTAAAGATATACTTGTAGGAAAAAAGCTGAAGCAGCAGAGGCTTTGTTTAATTCTCTGCTTCTTAAGTGTGGAGTCACAGTGTGGGGAAAGGGCTGAAGGAATAGGCAAATAAGGAATGGGACTCAAGCTCTTGCCCCTTTCTCTCCTGTCCCCTCAAACTCTAGTTTCTAATTACTTCCTAGCTGACCATGGCTCCCCCAATCAGAACTCCAGTGGTTTCCAGGGGAAAGCGGATCCTGAGAAAGGAGCTGGGATGATTGGAAACCATCTTTTCTTCCAGATGCTGTGTGATCTAGGTTCTTACAATTAACAGTGTAGGTGAGCTTGCATAAACCACTCACTTCTCTGCACTTCCAAGTCCTAATTCTTAACTCATGGGAAAGAGTTTAAATAATACTAAAGGAGTGGAATGTGGCTCTAGTTAAGAGTATTAATTTTAGAGTTAGTATTTGAGTCACAAGCTTTGCTCCTTACTGATTGCGTAGCCTGGGATGTCATATTACTTAACGTCTATGAATTTCAGTTTTCTCATCTGTAAAATGGAGGCAATATTATACCTTCCAGGACTCAATGAAAGAATGCACGCAAGTTAATTAGCCTAGTGCCTCCTAAAAGCCTTACAGTTTTAATTATTGTCAAATATGTGCCTCATTCTGATTCCCTAATACAACCTCTTGCTCTAAGGACCACTGCCCCCACCCCCAAGCATGATCTTGTTTTACTGACCATGAAGAAATGGTGAGATGCGGACAAATGTAAAACATGTAGATGTGTTAAGAGGAGTTAATAACAAGAAAAACATAAGAATGTATTCTAGAGGTTTGATTTCTGATATTATTAACACAAGTTGAAAATTAAAGTTGGATATGGATGTGGTATTCATTTAATTTTGACAATGAATTTTAAAATGGGGAGAAAAGGCACACTTTTGCATTTTGCAACAGAATTTAGACCATCAAAATTCTGCCTGTATGTTTTTGTAAAAAATATATTCATGGATAGATAAGTTTTATTCCAATGTCTGCATAAATATGCGTTGATGTTGAACAATAAAAACCTTTTCCAGAGTGTTAACATTAGTTTATTAGATAATAGGACTTCGTCTCACCCTTCAGTTTATCTCTGAATTTAGTCGATTGACACCTCATTATTAGTAATCCACTCTCACTAATCATTTTTACCACACACAGAATCTGAATCTTTGGGTGGCACTTCTCTTTTTTTACCTTTGTGTGTGTTTATTAACAATGACATATTGATAATTTTATAAAGGAGACATACCGTACGTCTATAGAAAATGATTGCAGATGTTGGTAGTAATGAAAAAGATGGCAGTTTTTTAAGGGAAAGCCAAGATGAAGGGAAAGTTTAGTTTTTAGGAAGCCAGCTCAAGCATATTGTTAAACTGAAGGAGTGTCTGTAAAGAGATTAAGTGTAGACTGGAAATAGAACAGATGGAGGACTGGAAGGGAGAACAGCTCAGATGGTGGCATTAGCCTTGGTGATAAATAAGAGGCCTTTTTCTTTGAAACAAAGTAAAGTAAGTAAGAATAGTGTAAACACGGAGAAAAAGGAAATTAGGGAATGAGTCTCCCATTCTTTGGCGGATTGGGGTGAGATCATCTCCTAACAGAGGAGTTTGGGTGTGACTGGCCAAGGATTGGAGAGGTTTGTTAGTCATTGGAAATGAAAACATGTGGAAAACTAGAGATGATTAACAGTCTTACTGAAACAGGAGGGAAGTGGGCAGGGCACAACCTTTCAAAGAATGACATAGTCATAGGACATGACAAAAACTGGTTAGAACCAACTAGGTCCACGATGGTGGAAGATTTGACTTCCAGTGGACCTTGAGCTTCATTATATTCTCATTATGATACATTAGCATAAGCTAAGTGACACACCCACCAGCGCCATGATAGTTCTGAGGCCAACCATCAAAGATCAAAAAGTGGGCAGTGGCCCAATTCCTGGAAATCCCTGTCCCTTACCCAAAATAGTTGAAATAATCCTCCCACTCATCAGCCTGTGGAATTACCCAGCCCATAAAAACTAACCACCCCTGTATTTTGGGGCCTCTTGCCTTCTGAGATGGCCCACACGCTGTCTGTGGAGTGTGTTTCTCTCTAAATAAATCCACTTCTTACTTGTCACTTTTGTCTCTCACTGAATTCTTTCTGCAAGGAGACATCAAGAACCTGAGCTTCATTAAGTCCTGAGACCAGGTGTGTGATCTCAATTAAAAGACCGTGGGTTCAAGTCCCAATCTGGGTTTAGGCCGGGTTCGAATCCCGGCACAGGGTTCAAGTCCCACTCTGAGTTCCATGGTTTCGGTTTCATTACATTTATTCTTTCAATTACAGTACTCCCCCCTTATCTGCAGTTTTGATTTCTATGATTTCAGTTACCTGAGGTGAACCACATTCTGAAAATGTTAAATGGAAAATTCCAGAAAGAAACAATTTATAAGTTTTAAATTGCACTCTGTTCTGAGGAGTGTGATGAAATCTTGCGCCCAACTGCCCTGGATGTGAATCATCCCTTTGTTCAGCGTATCCCGCCTGTTAGTCACTCAGTAGCCTTCTAGGTTATCAAATCGATTGTTGTGGTATCACAGTGCTTGTGTTCAAGTAACCCGTATTTTACTTAATAATGGCCCCAAAGCACAAGACTAGTGATGCTGGCAATTTGGATATACCAAAGAGAAGCCATAAAATTCTTCCTTTAAGTGAAAGGGTTAGAGTTCTTGACTTAATAAGGAAAGAAAAAAATCTTATGCTGAGGTTACTAAGATCTATGGTAAGAGAGAATTTCTATCCGTGAAACTGTGAAGAAGGAAAAAGAAATTCATGCTAGTTTTGCTGTCACATCTCAAACTGCAAAATTTATGACCACAGTGCAGTGCGTGATAAGTTCTTAGTTAAGATGGAAAAGGCATTAAATTTATACAATAAGGTATTTTGAGAGAGAGACCACATTCACGTAACTTTTATTACAGTATATTGTTATAATGGTTCTATTTTTTATTAGTTTTCTTTAATCTCTCACTGTGACTAATTTATAAGTTAAACTTTATCATGGGTATGTATATATAGGAAAAAACATAGTATATATAGGGTTTGGTAGTATCCACCACTTTAGGCATCCACTGGGGGTCTTGGAACATATCCTCTGCGGATAAGGGGGATGACTATTATTTATTATCTATGGTATGTTGGGTGCTAGAGATGGATGAATTAAACAGAGGGCCCCTGATCTCATGGAGTGTATTAAAGGAAGTTGGAGTGTTTAGCCTGGAAATGAGAAGACCCAGAGAGAATACTGAGGATATATCCAAATATTTGAAGGGTTGCCAAGGATGTATTGGGTGACGAGAACTGCCTGTTCTATGTGCTGCCAAAACACAGAGCTAAGATCAGGACGTGGAATTTATAGGAAGCAAGATCTTGACTCAAAATAAGGAAGAAAGGAATGCCTTTGGAGGGAGTGAATTCCTGTGATTCTGAAGATATTCAAGCAGAGAACAGGTAGCCACTGGCCATGATTAATAGAGATGGTTTAGGCGTTGAAAGGCAAGTGGCAGCTGATGAGCTTTAAGACACCTTACAACTCTTTGAGTCTGTGAATCACCAGGTGTCATCACACGATGTCACTTTCAGAAATTATTGCATAGATTGTCATCCTGCTTGAACTGTTGTCAGTGTGCATTTATTTTATTTTAAGGGATGAGAGGGACCCCAAAGAAGGTAAAGTCTATTTCTTTTAAAGTAACTACTCTTCTATTTTCTTGTGATTAAGACATTTATTTAAAGCCAGCCTTGCTAGTAAAAAGGCATATAATCACTGGTTCTCTTCAACCCCTGTCATGATAGATTAGCATTAATAATTTAGAGAACAGCAGCATTAAAAGTAATTACAAACTGTCAGAAAGATTCAAGAAATATGACATAGCTCATAGCTTCTTTTCAGATCTCAAATATTATTTGAGGGAAAAAATAATTACGTTTTCCTGTTCATTTCCTAATACAAATAACTTAGGAAATCTCATAATTCTTGAAATTTGCAATTAATTCATTGAAAAACTAATGTCAGTTTGAAAAAAAGGCCCCTCTGGTCACGAATTTCCAGTGTGGAATCATTCCTTTGGGCACCTTCCCAATTGCCTTGTCAATGCTCGTTTCAAATGCATTAACATAGCAACATGAATAAATCAACTAGCATTTAAAAATATAAATTGTCTAAACCTCCTTTAATTGTGCATGCGTTTTAGCTCTTTCTCCTTTGTCGATCTAAATTCTACAACCTCTTGATTTAGGTACCTCTCCCTACAAATTTACCTAAGATATCAGAATCTACTAAAATTCATCCTTAAGAACTTTTGTCCAACCCAAGCCTGTTTTGTTCTGTCTATCCTATTCAGTGCTGCTCTCATATGAAAAATGATAAATGTGTCACTATTCATATTTTAATTAAAATTTACAAGGCATTTTCCACAACTCCCCTCTTTCTGCAGTCCTTTCTTTTATCACATGTCCTCTACCCTGGGAAGAAATAAGAACAAAGATGGACACTGTCACTTCTATACTTACCCTCTATTATTCCAGAGAAAGGAGGGGAAAAAACCATTTTTTTTCCTATTTTGAAGTACCATTCACTAAAACCTAGACATTCATTTACTGTATTTAAGATTTACAATTCATGCAGTTGAAGGATGTATTAAACATGTATCTTGTGCTAGTCATGTCATCTTATATTTGTTGTTTTGTGAAAACAGAAAATTCCTAGTAAAATAGTTGTTCAGATTTCATTGGAATTTGTTTGACCTCAGGAACAGATTGTATGTGGCCAACAGATCCAAGCAGATTGGAATGGAGGTGTTGGATTGATGTCCATGCTCTTTGTACCCTTACAGTGCCTGGCATATTGCAATACACAGGATGCCAGGTGCAGGTCAAGCATGTCACTTGAAAAACAAGGGGGGAAGGGAGAAAAGGAAGAAGAATGTTATTGCATTTTTAGTATTTGTTGTCCCTAAAAAGTCACCATTTTATATGGCACATTCTTTAGATATAAGGTCATATGGGTTAATCTACATGCTGTCATGTGAAGTACTGGTTTATATTTGTGTCAAATGATTAGAATCTTAATTGGATCAACGAGCTCATTAGACTCCTCAGTATTTGCCATAGCATTGCACATAAACTCCTACTAATCTTTTTTTCATTCTCTCTTTGGCTCCTCTATGACAGCCTGTCTTCTTTGGGAAAGTTACTCTTAATATAAAATGGTTTATAATGACATAGATGCATTAGATTATTTGAGGGGAAGTATTTATACACATACTTCTTATAAAAAGTCTGTATTGACATAAATACGTATATTTGAGTCAAAATCATGTTACTGTTTCTAAACAGCTAATATAACACAGCTCCTTTGAGGAAAGCCTTTAAAAATTTTCCTTAATTTTATTTATTATACAAGTTCTTCATACCTACTATAGCACAATTAGGATAAAGAAAACCAGATGATCACAAAGAAGAAAATAAAAATTCACTATCCAGTGATAGTAACTATTATCAAGTTCATGCTTGTACTTCCACATTTTTTTTATTCCTTTATATCTTTTAAAACAATAAATCATACTGTGTATGCTGTTTGGGACCAGCTTTGTTCTTTCAACAATATATAATGAATGTCTTCCCTTATTGACAAATATGTAGCATTATCACCATTTATAACGACTGCAGAGTATTCATTGTGTGACTTGATTTAAGCCTTTTTTATTTAAGCACGCTCTGTCATTGGAAATTCAGATAATTTCTACTTTGTTGCCAATAATGAATTCTGTGATGGACATCCTTGTAGTTCCCCTGCCCCCCACCCCCTTGCATTTACTTAAGGCACTCTCAAAGAGAGCCTCCAAGTGTCCTCCAGGACTTGCAGGGAGTAGCTGCCATCCCAGTCAGAGATAGGGTCAAATTCAGTGCTCAGTGCTATGTGGGCATGGCCTGACCAAAAGAAAATTGAACAAAAAAGATGAAGCTGTGGGCAAAGGAGAGTTTCAGGACATTTTACCCTTTGACTCAGCATCTTTGTAACCCTTCTGTTAATTCTGCATTAGGAATGGAGGCAGTCTACACACACCCTTTCCAATGGAAAGTCATGCATTTCCTCAGTTATAGTTTTTGGCAATTAGCCTTGTTAAAAGAAAAAATCTCTCTCTCTCTCTATCTGATAGATTAATCAGTCTGTCTTTCTAGCTGATATTTGGCAGTAAAGCCAAAGGGTTCTGACATATTCTTTCTTTTTGTTTTTGTTTTTTTCCTGTGCAGAATTTTATTTTATTTATTTTTTCAGCTTTATTGAGGTATAGTAAGACAAATAAAATCATAAGATATTTAAAGTGTACATTGTAATGATTTGATCCCTGCATATCCTTTCAATGTCATGCTAGAGTACTGACTAAGAAGCCCACCTAAGGATTATTTGACTTTTTAGGGCAGGGGTTGGCAAACATTTTCTGTAAAGAGCCAAATAATAAATAATTCAGGTTCTACAGGTTATATGGTCTCTGTCACACTTATTCAACTCTGCTGTTGTAGCTTAAAAGCAGCCATAAACAATAGATAAATGAATGTGTGTGACTATATTCCAATAAAACTTTATTTACAAAAACATGAGGCAGACCAGATTTGGCCCATGGGCCTTAGTTTGCTGACCTCTGCTGTAGGGGAACATAACTTTGTTTGACTGTTTACTAATAACTGACGAGGTACAAATTGTTTTTGTCTGATAGAGATTCAAATGATTTATGTGCAGTAGAAAAATAACACCAATGGTTATGCTTTTATTGCCTTGTAGTTTAGAATCTAATTCAGCAATCTTTATCCAGCAAATAGAGGGGTCCTATATGTATCAATTTCTGTATCCAGTTTTGTCACCCTGCTAGTTCTTTCATTAATAAGCTAAATAAAACTTTGTCATGTACTCACTGTTTATATGAGAATTATGTTTTTAACTTTGGAAAATTATACATCGACAGCCTGTATTCCACAGGCAAGACAACCCCTAAGAAAAGGACTTTGAGAGGAGCATGACCTTCAGAGATCAGCTCAGCCTTGCATCTGCTGCTTTATGCAAACAAATATGTCTAGCTTTCTGTCTGTCTCTCCCTTGCTGTCATCAGATTACTTTCTGTCCCCTAGCATCACTGTCTGTCCCCAAGACACTCCACTTTTCAAGAACAGGACATCCTCATCAATAGAGGGATATTCTTGTTTCTAAACATTTGTGACAGTTCTGCTAAGTCCATGCTGTGGCCAGTGGAATGGTTCCATTAGCAACTTGCTTAGGAAGAGTAACACATTTAGCTAGATTATTAAAAAAAAGAAAAAAAGAGTCTGCACACTTTTTTCCTATTACAATTTCATCCTGAAAACAGAACCAAGCCCGTTAATCCTCTCAAGGTTTAGCAGAGAGCCTGGTACTCAAGGGTCACACTACAGTGCATACTGCCTTAGGGGTTCACTTTTGCCTCCAGTGACCAAGTAAGTATCTCTGCTCAGCATCCCCTCCTGGCCCAGACCTTTGCTATGTTTTTCTATTTCTTTTAAAAAAGCTGCCATGTTGTTATTGTATGCAGGGTATGATTTTCCATTCTTTCCCTGCATCATCTCATTTGGTTCCCCCAGCTACCCTAGGTGCACTACCACTCTTTATAGAGGAGGAATCTGAGAACTCAGAGAAGGCTAGGCACTTGCTCAAGGTCGTATGGCTAGTTAATGGCAGAGCTAGGATTTTAACCTATTTTTGTCCACCCCCCTAACTCAAGCTCTTAGTACACATCTTAGTACTGTACTGCCTCTCCAACTCCCCACTCCTAGATCTACTGTTAGGGCCTATCTTTAGATCAGACCTAGCTTCATTTCTGCACCTTTATGACCGTGGCAGGTAGGATTATACTACTACTATTTTTTCTTATTTTTTTTTAATTAAGACTTTATATTTTAGAGTTTTAGGTTCACAGCAAAACTGAGGGAAAGGTCCAGAGATTTCCCATATACTCCCTGCCCTCACACATGTATAGCCTCCCCCATTAACAGAGTGGTACCTTTGTTATAATTGATGAACCTGCATTAACACATCATAATCACACAAAGTCCATGGTTTGCATAAAAGTTCATCTTGGTGTTGTACATTCTGTGGGTTTGGGCAAATGTGTAATGATATGTATCCATCATTATGGTATGATACAGAGCAGTTTTACTGCCCTAAGAATCCTCAGTGCTCTGCCTATTCATCCCTCCCCCTCCTCTAACCCCTGGCAACCACTGATCTTTTCAACTGTCTCCATAGTTTTATTTTTTCCAGAATAAAGTTGGATTCATACTGTATGAAGACTTATCAGGTTGGCTTCTTTTAGTTAAGTATGTATTTAAGCTTCCTTCATGTCTTTTCATGGGTTAATAGCTCATTTCTTTTTAGTACTGAATAATATTCCATTGCTGGATGTACCACAGTTTATTTATCCATTCACCTACTAAGGGACGTCTTGCTTCCCTCCAAGCTTTGGGAATTATGAATAAAGCAGCTTATAAACATCCATGTGCAGGTTTTTGTGTGGACATAAGTTTTCAACTCCTTTGGTTAAGTAACAGGGAGTGCAACTGCTGGATCATATAGAATGTTTAGTTTTGTAGGAAACTGCCAAACCGTCTTCCAAAGTGGCTATACCATTTTGCAGTCCCACCAGCAATGAGGGAGAATTCCTGTTGCTCCACATCCTCGTCAGCATTTGGTGTTGTCAGTGTTCTGGATTTTGACCATTCTAATAATTGTGTAGTGATATTTCATTGCTGTTCTAATTTGCATTTCCCTGATGATGTATGATGTGGAGTGTCTTTCATATGCTTATTTGGTACCTGTATATCTTCTTTGGTGAGGTGTCTGTTAAGGTCTTTGGCCCATTTTTTAATTGGGTTGTTTTCTTATTGTTGAGTTTTAAGTGTTCTTTGTATATTTTGGATAACAGTCCTTTACCAGATGTGTAGTTAGCAAATATTTTCTCCCAGTCTGTGTCTTGTCTTCTCATTCTTTTAACATTGTCTTTCACAGAGCAGAGTTTTTAATTTTAATGAAGTCTAGCTTATCAATTATTTATTTCATGCACTGGGCCTTTGCTCTCTATCTAAATAGTCGTCATCATACCCAAGGTCATCTAGGTTTTTTCCTATGTTATCTTCTAGGATTTTTATAGTTTTGTGATTTACATTTAGGTCTGCGATCCATTTTGGGTTAATTTTTGTAAAGGGTTTAAGGTCTGTGCTGATTCATTTTTTTTTGCATGTTGATGTTCAGTTGTTCCAGCACCATTTATTTTTTATTTTTTTTTAAACTTAAAAAAATTTCTTTTTGTATTTATTTGGCTGCGTCAGGTCTTAGTTGTGGCAGGTGGGATCTTTTTTTTAGTTGCAGCGTGCTAACTCTTAGTTGCGGCATGTGGGATCTAGGGGATCCCTGACCAGGGATCGAACCTGGGCCCCCTGAATTGGGAGCATGGAGTCTTAGCCACTGGACCACCAGGGAAGTCCCCAGCACTATTTATTGAAGAGAATGTCTTTGCTCCATTGAATTGCCTTTGCTCTTTTGTCAAAGATCAGTTGACTATATTTATGGGAGTCTATTTCTGGGCTCTCTATTCTGTTCCATTGATCTATTTGTCTATTCTTTCACCAATACCACATTGTCTTGATTACTCTAGCTTTATAGTAAGCCTTGAAGTTGGGTAGTGTTAGTCCTGAAACTTTGTTGTTTTCCTTCAGTATTTTGTTGGCTACTCTGGATCTTTTACCTGTCCATATAAACTTTAGAATCAACATCTACAGAATAGCTTGTGGGATTTTGATTGAGAATGCATTGAATCTATAGTTCAAGTTGTGAAGAACTGACATCTTGAGAATTTTGAGTCTTTCTATCCATGAACATGGAATATCTCTCAATTTATTTAGTTCTTTGATTTCTTTCATCAGAATTTTAAAGCTTTCCTTATATAGACCTTGTACATATTTTGTTAGATTTATTCCTAATTATTTCTTTTTTTTTTTTTCTTGGTGCTAATGTACATGATACTGTGGTTTGTTGCTGTTGTTGTTGTTGTTTGTTTTGGATGAAGGAAATTACAGCATATATTGCAGGGTCAAGCAAGGAATATAGGCAGCTCATGCTCAAAAGACCTGAACTCCAATGGTACTGTGTTTTTTTATTTCAAATTCCACTTTTTAATTGTTGGTATATAGGAAAGCAATTGACATTTGTATATTAACTGTGTGTCCTGCAACCTCACTATAATCACTTAGTAATGCCAGGAGTTTTCTTGTCTATTCTTTTGGATTTTCTACAAGACAATCATGCCATCTATGAAAAAAGACAGTTTTATTTTTTCCTTCCCAATCTGTATACTTTTTATTTCCTTTAATTGCCTTATTGCATTAAATAAAACTTCCAGAACAATGTTGAAAACTACTGATGAGAGAGGATATTTTGCTTTGTATCTTATCTTAGTGGGAAGGCTTCAAATTTCTCATCATTAAATATGATGTTAGCTGTAGAATTTTTGTAGTTATTCTTTATCAAGTTGAGGAAGTTTCCCTCTATTCCTAGTTTGCTGAAAGTTTTTATCACGAATAGGTGTTGGATTTTGTCAAATGCTTTTTCTGCATATATTGATATGATCATGTGATTTTTCTTTTTTAGTTTGTTGATGTAATGGATTACATTAATTGAGTTTCAGATGATGAACTAACCTTGCATACCTGGGATAAATCTCACTTGCTCGTGATGGTATTCTTTTTATACATTGTTGGATTTGATTTGCTAATATTTTGTTGAGGACTTTTGTATCTATGTTCATGGGAGATACTGGTCTCTTTTCTCTTGTAATTTCTTTGACTGGTTTTGGTAATAAGGTAATGCTGGCCCTGTAGGATAAGTTAGGAAGTATTACCTCTGCTTGTATTCTCTGAAAGAGATTGTAGATACTTGGTATAATATCTTCCTTAAATGTTCAGTAGAGTATACTGGTGAACTCTTCTGGGCTTGATGCTTTCTGTTCATTTTTGTGTTAATTTTTGTGTGTTGAGTTAGGTATGGGTTGAGGTATATATATACACACGTATATATACATGTATTTGTGTATGTATATATACATATATATGAATGTGTGTATATTTGTATGATTATTTGTTGAAAAGACTATTCTTTCTCAATTGAATCACCTTTGAATATTTGTAAAAAATTAATTGTCCATACATGTGTGGGTCTATTTCTGGGCTCTCTATTCTCTTCCACTGATCTTTGTCTACTTGCTCACTGATACCAAACTATCTTGATTATTGCCTACAGGGAGTCTTACAGTCAGGTAGTGTAAGTCCTACAACATTTTTTCTTCTCATTCAAAACTATTTTGGTTATTCTAGGTCTTTTGCATTTCTGAATGAATTTTAGAACCAGAAAAAAAGTCTGCTGGGATTTTTATTAGGAATGGGTTGAATCTACATATCACTTTGAGAAGATTTTATATCTTCACAATATTGAGTCTTTTCATTCACAAGCATGATATATTTCTCCATTGACTTAGACCATTAATATTTCTCAGCAGTGTTTTGTAGTTTTCAGTGTACATGTCCTGCATATTTTTGATGCTATTGTAAATAGTATTGTTTTTAAATTTTAAGTTCTGATTACTTCTTGCTGGTATGTAGAAACACGGTTTTTAAGTATATTGATCTTGAATGCTGAATTATTGTTAAACTCCTGCATTAGTTCCAGTGACTTTTTAGGGGTTATATGAGATTTTAAAAAACATTTAAAATTTATTTAATTATGTTTACATAGATGATCATGTCACTGGTGATTAAAGTAGCTTTGCTTAAACCTGAATGTCTTTATTTTTCTTGCCTTAGTTCACTGGCTGGAACTTCAGGACAATCTTTAATAGAAATGATGAGAATGAACATTCTTGCTTATTCCTGAACTTAAGGGTAAAATATTTAGTCTTTCACCATTAAGAATTATGTTAGCTATATTATTTTTGTAGATGCTCCTTATCTGGTTGAGGAGTTCTATTCTTAGTTTGCCTAGAGGTTTTCTTTCTTTCTTTTTTTAAATCAGGAATGAATGTTGGATTTTGTTGAATGCTTTTTCTGCACCAGTTGAAATGAGTATATGGTTTTTCCTTTAAAATATTCTAATTATCATAAATTACTTCAACTGGTTTTCAAATGTTAAACCAAACTTCCTTTCCTGGGATAATCCTCAGTTGGTCATGATGTATTATCCTTTTTATACATTGTTGGATTTAATATGCTCACATTTTGTTAAGACTTTTTTCATCTATATTCATGAGAGACACTGGGCTGTAGTTTTCTGGTTTTGTATGTCTGTCTCTCTCTTTTTTTAAACCATAAGGGGCCTCATAGAATGAGTTGAGAAGTATTCCTTTCTCTTCAACTTTCTGGAAGAGTTTGTCTAGAATTGGTATTATTATTTCCTTAAATATTTGGTAGGGGTTTCCTGTGAAGCTATTTGAACCCGGAGTTTTCTTTGTGGGAGTGTTTTAACAACAATTTTGTTTGATATAGTGCTATTAACGTAGTCTAGCTTTTCTTAAGTAAACTCGGAAAATTTGTGTCTTTGAGTCATTTTTCTATCTCATCTAAGTTGTCAAATATATTGGCATAAAATTGTTCACAATATTCCTTATTATCCTTTGACTATATGTAGAATCTGTATTCACATCACTTGTCTTATTTCTTTTTTTTTTTCTTTTTTGGGTTTATTTATTTATTTATTTATTTTATTTTTGGCTGTGTTGGGTCTTTGTTTCTGTGCGAGGGCTTTCTCCAGTTGCGGTGAGTGGGGGCCACTCTTCATCGTGGTGCACGGGCCTCTCACTAACGCGGCCTCTCTTGTTGCGGAACACAGGCTCCAGACACGCAGGCTCAGTAATTGTGGCTCACGGGCCTAGTTGCTTCACGGCATATGGGATCTTCCCAGACCAGGGCTCAAACCCGTGTCCCCTGCATTGGCAGGCAGATTCTCAACTACTGTGCCACCAGGGAAGCCCCACTTGTCTTATTTCTAATGTTGGAAATATGTGTCTTTTCTCTTTTGTTCCTGATTAGCAGATACAGGTTTGCAATGTTACTGAGCTTATAAAGGAACCAAGTTTTGGTTTTATTGTTTTTCTGTGTTGTTTTTTGTTTTCTAATTCACTGATTTCCATGATGATGTTTATTTACTTTCTTATGCTTACTTTAGGTTTTATTTTCTCCTCTTTTTCTTATAGTGGAAGCCAAACTTATTGATTTGAGACCTTTCTAATTTTCTAATGTAAGTACTTTTAGTGCTATAAATTTCTGTAATAAATTTGTTTGCATCCAAAAATTTTTGAATAAATTGTGTTTTCATTTTCATTGAGATCAGAATACTCTTTTGATTTCTTGACTCATGGGTTGTTTAGAAGTGTGTTATTTAGTTTCCAAATATTTGGAAGATTATCTAGATATCTTCCTAATTATTGGTTTGTAATTTGATCCCATTATGGTCAGAGAACATACTTTGTGTGACTTGAATCCTTATACATTTGTTGAATCTTGCTTTATAACCTATAATATGATCTATTTTGGTATATATTCTATGTGCACTTGAAAAGAATGTATATTCTGTTGTTGAGTGTTGTAGTAATGTCAATTAGGTTAAATTTGTTGATAGCATTGTTCAGGTCTTCTGTCTTCTTACTGATTTTCTGATTTCACGGCTTATCAATTATTGAGAGAGGAATGTTGAAATTGACAAAAATACCAATTTTTCTATTTCTTATTGCAATTCCATCAGTTTTGGATTTATGTATTTTGTGTTTAGGAGTGTAAATACTTAGAATTGTTATATACTCTTGAACTGACCTCTTTATTATTATTAAATGGCAATATTTAATTTTGGTATTTTTCCTCTGAAATCTAATATTGTCTGATATTAATATAGCTTTCTCACCTTTATTTTGATTAATATTAACATAGTATATATAGTTTCATCTTCTTACCTTTAATCTTGTCTTTATATTTAAAATGAGTTTCTTATAGGCAGATGTAATTGGGTATTACTTTTTTATCCAATTTGACAATTTCTGATTTTTAATTGGGGAATTTAGGCCATTTACGTTTAATTTGTTTATTGATGTGTTTGACTTAAATACATTTGTGTGGGCTACATCCTGTTGTTTGTTTTCTATTGTCTCTTTTAAAATTTCTTTTCCTCCTTTTCTACCTTCTTTTGGATTGAATTTTTTTTAAATAAATAAATTTATTTATTTATTTATTTTATTTTTGGCTGTGTTAGGTCTTTGTTGCTGCATGTGGGCTTTCTCTGGTTGCGGCGAGTGGGGGCCTACTTTTTGTTGCGGTGCGCGGGCTTCTCATTGCGGTGGCTTCCTTTGTTGCGGAGCATGGGCTCTAGGCTCGCGGGCTTCAGTAGTTGCAGCATGCAGGCTCAGTAGTTGTGGCTCGTGGGCTGTAGAGCACAGGCTCAGTAGTTGTGGCTCATGGGCTTAGTTGCTCCACGACATGTGGGATCTTCCCAGACCAGGGTTCGAACCCGTGTCCCCTGCATTGGCAGGTGGATTCTTAAACACTGCGCCACCAGGGAAGTCCATAGATTGAATATTTTTTATGATTTCATTTTTCTCCTTTGTTGGTTTATTAGCTGTGACTCTTCATTGTGTTATTTTATTTTATTTATTTATTTATTTTAAAATAAATTTATTTTATTTATTTATTTTTGGCTCCGTTGGGTCTTCACTGCTACATGTGGACTTTCTCTAGTTGCCATTAGTGGGGGCTACTCTTCGTTGCAGTGTGTGGGCTTCTCATTGAGGTGGCTTCTTTTGTTGCGGAGCACAGGCTATAGGCACGTGGGCTTCAGTAGTTGTGGCTCACGGGCTCTAGAGCTCAGTCTCAGTAGTTGTGGTGCATGGGCTTAGTTGCTCCGTGGCATGTGGGATCTTCCCAGACCAGGGCTCGAACCCTTTTCCCCTGCATGGGCAGGTGGATTCTTAACCACTGCACCACCAGGGAAGTCTCATTGTGTTATTTTAGTGGTGGCTTTAGGGTTTATAATTTTATAACTTTATAATATTACATACATATACTTATAATGTATGTATGTGTGTGTATATATATATATTTTTTTAAACAGTTAATATCTTTTATAAATATTTAATGACAAAATTAAGTGATAAGAAAAGAAATCGTATTTCTCAGGCAGTTACAATTTTTGATGTTTTAAATTACTTTTTCCCAGTCCAGGTTTATATCTGGAATAATTTTACTTTTGGTTAAAGGACCTTCTTTAATGTTTCTTGTAGTACAGGTCTGTTGATTATAAATTCTTTCAGATTTTGCATGTCTAAAAAAGTCTTTGTTTGGCCTTTGTTTTCAAAAGATACTTTTGCTGAGTATAAAGAATTCTAGGTTGACAGTATTTTGTATTCCTATAAATGTTTTTGAGAGTTTTTCTAGAACATAGTAAATTTCTAGGGAAAAACTTAATCCATGTGGGTCTTGCTTTTAAACTTTGCTAGGTAGGACCATAGCAGCCTTTAATCTAGGATTAATATTTTCCTACTACTCAAGCGAGACCCTCCTTAGTAATCTAACCAATGTCCCATGCATTATGAGATTTTCATTTGGGCTGTTGGGAGAAGCCACTAATACAGAGTATTGTTCTAATCCTTTTGGGTGCTTCTCTCCCTGCACTTGGGGAAGTTTCCTCACTCATGTGTTGATTGGTTCTCTAGGTCGACCCTATGCAGCTGAGTTCTCTCTCTGTGCATCCTTTTCTCTGGCACTGGGCTCTGAGAACTTTAGCTGCCTTGGCTTTCATGGACTTGCAGTTCCATCTCCCTTTCCTACATTGAGACCTGGAAACTTTCTCCAGGCAGTAGGCTAAGGCAGGCAGTGGACTAATCTCTCAGGGAATCATTATCTTTTCCCCTGATATCCAATAGCTTAAGAATCATTGTTATATATACTTTGTTCACTTTAAAAAGTTGTTTCAGGCAGAATGGTAACTCTGTTCCATGTTATTCCATCTTGGCCAGAAGCAGAAATCAAATGAGGACACTTTTCAGAGTAAAAGGGAGCTCTACTAATAATTATATTTGGTAAAGGCATGAACTGTACTGACTCAGACAAACTGGAGTGTAGTGTTACCCTGAATATTAAGGGCTTTACTTGAATTGGTTTAATTAGTCTAAATAATAACTCTACAAATCAGGTAGTATTAGTTATCTTCAATCATACAAGAGATAAGTGAGGTAGGTAGAGGTTAACTAGTCTAAGATTTCACAGGCAGGTTGTAAGTGGTGGAGCAGAGATTTGAATTCAGGAACACTGATCCTGAGCTCAGGCTTAATGGAACTGCTCACCATCACCACTAACCCCTCTCCTGTTAAAACACAGATGGGCTTAGAATTAGGTGATGTTGCCCATGAGACTGTTTCCAGTAGAGCTTGCATCAGCTCTGGGCACTGGGAGGCCTCTGAGGGCCAGCTCCCTTCTTGTCTCCTTCTCTGTTGATTTCATGGACAGTCTAGACTCTGTTCCTTCCCCCTCCTCCATCCACTGTGGTCAGTTTCTCCTACCAGTTAACTTTAGGACTGGGAGTCAGGTCAGCCTGGAGTCTCTACACTTCTGTTCTCTGATCTCAAAACTGGCATCTCCTGCTATATCCTGATGAAATCGTAGTAGAATGGGCCCTGGTTCTGTCCTTGGGATGCTAGGCCACCTGAGCCCATTGGCTCCCTGGCCTGCCGGTTCCGCCTCACTCATCTTCTCTACCAGTCCTTCTCTTGCCCTTCCACCCCACATGCATCATGCGTATTATGACACCAGTTACGTGTCATAGACAGAATCGCCGTCTTTATCTGGAGAGATGAAGTCACCTTGGTGTTGAAAGAGGTCATGAAACCGAACTCCCCATCTACCTGCAATCCTGTCTTTTCTATCAGTCCACCAGTGGTGGCGAAAAAGCCATACAAAGCAGGCAGATTTAAAGCAGCACACTGATTACACGTGCTTAAGCACTTTTCCCCCTAGTTTCCTCCTCGCTCCCTTCCATCATGTTAACTCCCCTCCCTGCCCATCATTCTCTCCGGAGGCAACCCAAAGTGGTCTCGTCTTTGTTCTCCTATCTCTAGTCAGCCAAGGATATGCCTTTGTTCCCTTGTCTTGTTCGGGAATGTTATCTATGTGGAGGCCTAATTTGTTTCATCACTTCCTTCATCTCCCCAGGACCTTCTTTCTACCGCTTTCTTACCAAGGTTAACTCTAGTCCCCTCTCTCAGGAATTTGCTCCTTATCTATGTAGCAGGGATGCATTTTATTCCACAACACCATGGGGCAAGAAATGTCACATTCTTTTAGTTATCCAAATCATGTTTAATCTGTAATAGCTGAAAATTCAATCTTTGTCTTTACCTGAGCTTCTTCCACTCCCAGCCTTTCCCCTGTAGGGTCATATGAAGGCTCAGGATGTCCTTGCAGGACAGCGTTTTCAGGGAAAGGTCCATTTGTCTCTGGCCTACACAGGTTACGACTTCCAGACTCTTTTTCCCAACCCTGATGTTACTTGAAGGCAAAATTCCTAGGCTTCTGTTCCAAGTTTGGTTGGCACTGTGGTTCTCAGGGCTAAAGCTCTAACTGTTCAATTACCACTCCAGCCACTGACATCTACCAGGCATGAACCAGCCTTTGTGGAAACCCTGAAGGACTTTGTCCTTGTCATCTTGTTGGATGAATATTCACCTGTCCTCAATTCAAGTTACTTGTAAAGGTCCAAGCAACTTTTCTTCTCTCAGTATGGTATAACCCACCATAACATCCCTCAGAGAGGCAAAGCTTTTGAAAAAAAATAGCTAGGAAAGACATTATCTTCCCTGCCTGGCAAGCCTGCTTTTGTCTCTGGCCCAAAAAAAACACACCCAAGACAATGTTATACAAAGACACAGTTACCTTTCTGAGCTTGCAAAGAGAAACCTAACCTGCAGTAGGGAGAACAAAACACACATTTATATCTTAATACCCTGGTTTCTGCCACTTATTAGCTGTGTGACCTTGGGCAGGTCATATTTCCTTCATCTATAAAGACTTCTGCCTTCTCACTTCTTAGGGTTGTTTTTAAGGATTAAGTGAGTTAATAGAGGTAAGAATGCTTAGAACAGTCCTATAAAGTGTTAGCTATTTTTATTATCAGCTAATTATGCTGTTTGTGACCTTTTCTCTGTGCTGTTCATTATATACAGTGCCGTTGAATCATAGGTGGAGTTACTAGAGTCAGCACTTAAGGTGAATACCTTACATGGCCAAAATTACCTCCAAATTCCTTTGGAGACTAACCATCTTATTTCTTGATAAGTCCAACCCAGACAGTTTTTCTGCCAGCATTAAATCTGATTGTGCTGTCTTGGGTTGAGCTCTGGATAAAGGTGTTACTTACAGATTTATACCTCTCCTTACACAGTCAGTTTGGAGCAGATATTTTTTCAGTGAAAAACTGCAAGATTATCCACACTGCTTAATTTTTCCCCTCTCTGTGTTGAATGCAAATTGTTGAATTCATATAAGTTAAGTGTGAATAAGCTCTAACTCCAAGATTTCCTGAAGTCCATCCCATCCTAAGCATAGCCAGATAAGAAACTGAAGTCCCTTTCTATTTCAGGGGCTTTCATGATACCATTGGCCAGACAGGGCAAAGAATGAAAAGTTCAAAGAATCCCCCTTTGCTACCCTCATGATGCTCACAAAGGCAGATCATCTTGCTCTTCAATTAGAATATGATAGTAACCAAAGAACTTCACTGAAGTCTCATCTTTCCCTTGTCACAGTCCTTGTTGAAGTCTATGAGTGCTTTACATTGGGCATTGAGGGGTGTGTATTAGGCATCTATATGGGATGTTCATCCCTGATAGAGGGTATACAAGCATTATTCAATTGTAGTCATTGTTCGGCATCACCTGTAGTTTCTGTTCATATCAAGAGGGACTCCTCTTCTAAAAGAAATCATGCAGGCAGATATTAACCACATATATTTCAATGTGGGAAAAATAAAAACTGAGAAAACAATACAGTGGACCAGGTACCCAGAGATTTTGATTTTTTCCTGTCCCTGTCATTAATCAACTCTATGGTCTCAGGTGAGTCCCTTCCCCTCTCAGAGGTTCAGTTTTCTCATCTGTAAGATGAGGGGGTTGTACGCAATCATTTCCCAGTTCTACTGTCCTACATCTGTGATTCCACTTAATCAGTGTGAACTCTTCCTTGAAAACTTCCTATTATAGAAATGACTTTGGGGAATGGGCCAGAGATGTCAACTGTTTCTTGGGAAAAGTCACCTGGTGTAGGCAGTTTAGTAATTTCAGTTCCCTTTGGGGAAGCACTTCTGCTCTAATTTGTATTCATCTTCCTGGGTTGGGGATGAATTCACCATCTAAGCTCCAAGGGTCATTCCATTCCCCTTGCCACAATGATTGGTTCAAGCATAAGCACGTGACCCACTATGGTCCAATCAGAGACACTCCTGGGACTTTTGATGAAATGGTTGGAAAAAAGATACGCTCTGTTCTCTGGCATTGGTAAACAGGTAAACCTAGAGTTGGTGATGGCCATCTTTGATGGAACATGGAGGGAGCATGCAGGAAAATGAGGTTGACAGAGGTATACACAAATATAGAGACAGACAGACAGAGAGAACCACACAGAAAGAGAGTGTCCTGCTGGCCTGTTGAGTCTCTTGATCCTGGCCTTTACCCCTAGACTTCACAGTTACAAGAGCCACTAAATACCCCTTTTGTTTAAATTGTATTAACTTAGGATTCTGTTATTTGCAACTGTATGGTGCTTGACTAACATTCTCAAGGTTTCCTTTGCAATGTTGGACAGAAGAATTTGCTCGCCTCCAGATGGCATGGACTGAGGCTTGGGAGTGAGAGAAGGAGGTGTGTTTTCCAGTAGCAGAGGTTGTGTGAAGAGGGAAAGAACCCATGATGTGACAAGCAGTATGCTACGCTTTTCATGTATTTTTTTCCATTTAATCCCATAACCCTATGAGGACTGTGCTATTTTTATTATCCCCATTTTGCAGAGGAGGAAACTGGGGAACAGCCAGGTTAAGGACTTGTCTGAGGTCACATAGCAGGTGGCAGAGCTGAAGGTTAAAACCAGACGCTTGATCTCTGGAGCTTGAGCTCTTAACTGTTGAACTAAAATTTTCTGGGTGATTTTTCTTTCCTAATTCTCTGCCTAAGTAAGTGAGCTGTAGGGGAAGAGTAGGTGGAGGAGATGTCTAAGTGAATGGATGATATGGTTAAAAATAGAAGCATGGAAGATAATTACTCCCCATGCTCCACCCCCCCCCCATACCCAGGTAGTTATGTTTTAATATTCTAAAAATCAAGAAAGAAAAAATTATCCAAAGAAATTAATTTTTTAAATAGAAACATTTTTTGCCACTTTGACAAAATTGTGATCTATATATACAGTTTTAAACTGTTAAATAATTTAGCGATAAATTTTGAATTGAAAATGTATTACATATAGCCACATCAACATTTTATGAAGCACATTGCAATTTATTATCAATGCACTGTGTTTCAGTATATCTGTTTGTGATAGTCAAATATATCATTTTAATATTTCCTTTCACACGCAAGATACATGAACTTGTACGATGTTGAGGCTCCTCTAAGAATTTCTTAGAGGCTCCTCTAAGAATTTCTTCTCTCTTCCTTTCGTTTTCCATTTTTTTCTTCTCTGCCTCATTTACTGTGCATTTATTTTTATATACTGTCCCCCATTTGACTGTAAAGGAAAGATACATGAAGGGAGGGCCATGCATTGCATGTGAGCTCTGTGTTTTCTTGGTGCCTGGCACATAGTAGGTGCTCAATAAAGTCTATTAAGTGAATACATTGTATAATAATTCAGTTTATCTCAATTTATAAAAAAAAATCAACATGTGAATAAATAATTTTTAAATCAACCTTATTAATTGAAATTAACATCCATCCTGACAGTTGCATAATTTATAAGTATACAGCTTTATGGATTATCCCAAATTAAACATACTGATGTAAACACCACTCAGATAAAAAAGATAACCCATTATCAGCTTCGCAGCAGCCTCTCTACATGTCTTCTCTAGGTAACCATTATTCTGGCTTCTGCTACATAAATCAATTTTATCTGTTTTTGAAACTAATATTGAAATCATATTCATATCATGAAATCATTTCATGTCTAGCTTTTTTTTACTCAGTATCAGTTTTGGGAAATTTGTCTATATAAATTCATCCCCTTTCATTGTTGTATAGAATTGTATTGTAATAGAATTATAATCACCATAATTTACTTAATTTTTTCTATTATTGATGAACTTTGGGTTGTTTCCAGTTTTTTTGTGTGTGTGTGAATAATACTACTATGAACATTTTTGTACATTTTTGGGGGTGCACATAGGTATTTATTTCTGCTGAGTTTATACCTAGGATTAAAATTTTGGGGTCACTGGACATGTATATTTTCAGCTTTGGTAGATATTACCAGAAACTTTTCATAGTAGTTATATCAATTCACATTGTCAATGCCCTGCAGCGAAAGACCACCAGGAATACACCTGTAGTCAGACAAAATTAGGTTCATTGGTTTGTTGCAACAGGGAGAATGCACACCATGGGGATTGTGGAGTGTCTCAGGAAAAAATGTGTTATGAAGACTTTTTGTAAGATTTGGGATTCTGTTAGGTGATTTTAGGGAGGGTTCAAGGAATCTGGGCTTTGCTCTTGATTGGATGCTGTCAGGAAGTGGGGTTAATTCTGTAGTTGGGTTTCTCAGCCATTTTTATCCAGAAAACAGGAAGAATGGAGTGGGGTTAAACTGGAATTTGTAAAGAAGCAGAGTTCCCTCATATTAGCTGATATATTAGATTTCTAGGGCTGCTGTAATAAAGTATCACAAACTGGGTGTTTTAAAGCAATAAGAATTTATTTTCTCACAGTTCTGGGGACGAAAAGTCCAAAATCAAGGCGGCACTCCTTGGCTTGTGGGGCATCACTCCACCCTCTGCCTCCACCATCACACGGTGTTCTCCCTGTGTGTCTGTCTCTGTCTCTAGTACATTTCTTATAAGGATGCCAGTCATATTGGATTAGGCCCATACTAATGACCTCTTCTTAACTTGATTATACCTGCAAAGACCCTATTTCCAAATGAGGTCATATTCACAGGTACCAGGGAGTAGGATTTTACCATGTCTCTAGTGGAGACACAGTTCAGCCCATGACAGCCTAGATATGGGGTGTTTGGTCATTTTGTGACTTGTACAGTGTTCCTAATTTTGTCTCTGTTCCGATATGACTACAGAGCGGTCTTGTTTTTGTCTGGTGTGACAGGAGAACGTGTTCAACAGAAGGGTACCATGGGCTGGCTTCCTATTGTCAGGGGTGGCTTTTCTCCATCTCAGTGGCCTCATCACACTTTATGTTGTCAGTCTCTTAAATTAATTTCAGTCATTTTGGTTGGTGTGTATTGTTCTCTTACAGTTTCAGCTTGCATTTCCTTGATTACAATGAGATTGAGCACTTTTCCATATGTTTATGGGCTACTTGGATATCCTCTTTTGTGAAGTGTTCTTTCAAGTCTACTGCCCATTTCTTTATTAGGTTGTTCCTTTATACTCTGAAAATGGGTTTCATTTTTTGAAATAGCCTGGTCAATAAGGTAGATGATCAAAGTGGAGTAAAAATGATATGTGCTTATAAAATAATGAGCCTTATCTTCTAATATGACACATAAAGTAGTCCTAAAGAAAAGTTTTAAAAAATTCCTAGAGGGTTTTAATCAATGACAACGTGTTGGGAATAACTGAGTTGCCTCTCAGTCACCTGAAAGTTTGTGTAAAGTCTGTTTGTATAAATTTCATTTATTGTTAAATGAATGTGTTAGACATAATAATAATGTCTAACTTTTTTATACCATGTCTGGTGAGTCAGGTAATATGCTAAGACTTGATATGTGTCAGCTGATTTAGCACCACAACAACTCAATACTGTCCCCATTTTACAAATATGGAAATGGAGGCTGAGAAGCAGTAATTAACTTTCCAACATCACACAAGAGAAATTTAGGAGCTCTGTGTCAGGAACTTGCACCTAACTGCTATGCTGTCCTACCTGTCTTCATGCGCTCGAGAGCTCTGCAGTGAGGAAATAGGAGCTTGGTTGCTGTTCTAGCTACTATAGCTGTGCACCAGACTACCCAATCCACGTGGTGTAAAAGCTCCCCTAGTTTATTATGCTCACACGTTCTGTGGAGCAGGAATCTGGACCAGGCTCAGCAGGGATGGTTCTTCTCTACTCCATGATATCTGGGGCCTTATCAGGGAAAGCTTGAAAATTGGAAGTGACTCCACATCTGGGGTCGTCTGAAGGCTCACTCAAGCAGGTATCTTGGGGTTGATGCTGGCTGTCAGCATCTGTATACACACACACACACACACACACACACACACACACACATTGGTCTCTGCCCCTGGTTCCTGGCACAGAGCTCCTAGAACCCTTGTAACTTCCAAAGTGATAAGAACACTCGGAGCATCTTTTGTTCTAATGTTTGGTCTTCTAACACTGGTTCCTGACACAGAGCTCCTAAATTTCTTGAAATTTCCTGGGTGATAGAAGTGTCTTTTTTTCTAATGAGGCAATGCTTGGTAGGCTCCTGGATTGGGGGTGGTCACCAGAAAGACCAAGCCATGATTAGAAGCTTGGAAATTTCAGCCCTACCCTGTATCCCCTAGGGAGGGGAGAAGGGCTGGAAATTGACTTAGTGATCAATCATGCCTGCATGATGAAGCCTCCGTAAAAGTCCGAAAGGTATTAGGGTTCGGGGAGCTTCTCAGTTGCTGACCACGTGGAGGTGCTGGAATAGTGGAAGCTCTTTGCTCCTTCTCACATACCTTGGTCTATGTATCTCTTCCATCTGGATGTTCATCTGTATCCATTATCATATCCTCTTATAATAAACCAGTAAACCTCTGTATCCATTATCATATCCTTTTGTAATAAACCAGTAAACCCTGAGTTGTGTGAGCTATTCTAGCAAATTATGGAACCCAAGGAGGGGCTCGTGGGAAGCTTGTTTATAACCAGTCAGTCAGAAGTACAGGTGACAAACTGGAACTTGTGATTGGCATCTGAAATATGTGTGTGTGTTGGGGGGATGGGGCTTGAGGGACTGAGTCTTGTGGGACTGAGCCCTTAATCTGTGGAATCTGATGCTAATTCCAGGTAGACAGTGTCAGAATTGAACTGAATTGGAGGACACCTAGCTAATATCACAGAGAACTGCTTGGTGGGGAAAACCCCACACACATTTGGTGACCAGAAGTGTCAGAGGTGAAGTGTTCTGTGTGAGTAGTAAAGGAGAAACACACATATTCCCCTACACAATGAGAATCACATACCATTCTTTCCACCACAGTCACAGGCCCACCCAGGTTCAAGGTAAGGAGATGTAGTCTCTGTCACCCAATGGGAGGGAGGTCAAGGTCCCTTAGCAAAGGGAGTGTGCGGGATAGAATGTATTGTGATGGCCACATTTGGAAAATGCGGTCTGCCACAAATCCTAAATCTATCATATACCATCTATGTGGTTCTGGAAATTCCTTAAGCCTCTCTTAGTTTTATCAGCTGTAAAATGGAGAAAAAATGCCCCCGCTGTTGACTTTATAAATACATAAATGTGGTAAATAATATAATATCACTGACTTATAGACATTTAAGATGGTGGAGAGCTTCAAATCTGCGGATTCCATAGTTGCCCAGTTAATGCCACTTCCCTGCTTTCCCTGCTGGGCTGTGAGCTACACAGTGTGATGTTCAGGAGCTGAGCACAGCTCTGGCATCTAGCAGGCCCTGAACAAATGTCTGTTGAAGGTATAAACAGATGATCTAAAACTTTTCTTGTCTTCCCACTATGCTGACATAAGATCCAGACTCAAATGTTCTGCCCTCACCTGCTTGTCTGGCCCCCACCAACTCCTCCAGCCCAATCTGCTGTTGCCCTTCCTCTCGTTCACCTTCCTCCACCCACACTGTTCTTTCTGTCCAGTCTTTTTGCACCCCCTTCCCTCTTTCTGGAGCAATTCACTTCCCTTGCTGCTTTTTCTTCCTTTTCCTCATTAACTTCTCTTCTTTGGGTATCCCTTAAATGTTTGTTCTCCTAAAAAGCCTTCTCCTTGCCTCCCAAACTAGACTATATCTTTTGAGGCATCCATAGTTTCTTTCTTGGCAGAGCCGTTATCTTGATTGAGATCAAGTAGTTATTTGCTTGAGGTCTGTCTACCCCATTAGATTACAAGCTCATCTCCACCAAGGTATAATCCAGGCCTAGCCCAAGGGCTGACACATGATAGGAGCTCAACCATATTGGTTGAATGAACATGGGGACAGCTTGTACCTTTAGTTTGTCTAATACAATATTTGAAGATCTAGAGCCCACCTGTTTACGTGGACCAGAGGAATGAGAACATTTCCATCAATGGTATGTTTTAATTTCATCCATGTATCTGGTAGTGGATAGACACAGGTGTGGGTTCTACTTGACCCAGGCTCAACATTAGCTCTCGGACCTCACCTCCTGCTTCTCTCCCTTGGCCCACCCTGCTCCAGCTGCACACACTGCTCCCTTTGTCTGGAACTCTCTTTCCTTAGATTTCCTCATGGCTTGTTATCTTTTTAATGAGGTTTCCAATACCACATTTTAGAAACTGCATACTCTACCCTCAAAAATCTCTATATATTTCCCTACTTTATTTTTCTCCATACTGCTCCTCACCATTTCACATATTACAAGTATTTGTGTACTGTCTGTCTCCTCCTAATAGAACAGGAACTCCATGAAGATAAGAGTTTTTGTTTTGTTTCCTGCTGTATGCCTAGTGCCTAGAACAATACCTGATATCTAGCAGCTACCCAATGAGGATATATTGAATAAATGAATGAGTGAAGCAAGGAAGAAAGGCATGAGTGAATGAACAGGTAGAAATAGAATCATGTTGGTCATATGTTACTGATCCAATGTGGAACTCAAGGTCTAATGAGAAGTTTATAGAAACCACTTGGAAGCTTTTGTGGAACATTAGCCAAGAGCCTGGTAAAGAGGGTAACAGGATTACATTCTGAGATTTAAGCCCTAAAAACAATGCATAATGGGTCTTAACAATTGGAAAAGTAGAAATGGCTTCTAGGCTACAAGACATCTCAGCAATCTGGTTGAATGAATAAACATATCTAATGAAAAACGTGTTGCTCAAAAAGGATTTTAATCTGTTCACAAAAGCAGAGAAAAAGGAAAAGACAATCTTGGAGGCAATTTTTAGCAGTGGACATCCAGGGAAAAGTGGCACTGCCAACCAACATGAAGAATTCTGTTCCCATTGGCAAGGGCATCCCTTGTGGAGATGGTTGAAGGAAGTAAAGTCAGTTGACTTTGGTCTATTGTCAAGGTGCATTGCCTGGATCAGGTTATCTCTTGTGATGTTCCTACAAATCCAGTGCCTTTTGAATCCATTAAATTTCAAGATAAAATTGATTTGGCCCCCTTATAAGTTGGGCTCTACAAAGAGGCTGGATTAATTGGGAGAACTTTTAAAAGTTCCCATGCTAGTCATTTATCACTTTGCATTAATAAGTTGACATTCCAGCTTTATAACAAGTCTCATGAGCTTTAGTAATACAGTTCCACATCTGAAGAAGGAACTGATTTTTCTGTGCTAGAAAAGTCAGTTTTCTGAGCCTCTAAGACTGAGGGGTCAGCCCTTGGAAGCCAGTAAATTCACCAAGGGAATGAATTTCACTTCATGTGGCCTTTTGAAACGTGAATTACTGGCCTGATTCTTTCTTTTTTTTTTTTTAAATATCTTTACTGGAGTATAATTGCTTTATAATGGTGTGTTAGTTTCTGCTGTATCATGGCCTGTTTCATGGCAGATGCAGTGGTTGACCCGCATCTGCATTTGGGAGTCTGTGGCTGTGTTTCTTTAAGTTTCCTCAGTATGGAACATCTGATTTCCAGCTGCAGTTCCACCAGACTCCCCTGCTTGTGAGCTCATGCTCATTTAAGTGCTTTAGGTCTTAGTCTTACGTATCGTCAGGCATGTTAACACTTTTTGTAGATGTGCCTTAGGGAAGTTGTAAAATGTTTAGGCCTTAGGTCAACTACTTCCCCCAACCCAATGACCCCCAAATAATATTTTTAATTTGTCCCTTGACAACATTATATTCGGATTTCTAATTTCCTTATCAGATGCAAGGCCACAGTAAAAAAAAGTCATGTGGTAGTTATAATCTAAACTGGAGACTGTGTGATTAAGCCACCATTTTTAATTAGCAATGTCCATGGGAAATATGGCTCCTGATTCTATTCCTTTCATTTTCTCTAGAAATCAGCTCCATCCTGGGGCTTTCCTCTTACTTCACAGCTGGGAATTTCAGGTTTTTGGTTTTGTTTTTTTACCTTCTGTTTATTTCTACATAGCAAGCTGTGGTCAAGACACTTCACTGCATGGCCAAGATAGGGGAAAGGGAGGAAGATAATCAAGTACTGTAATATTTGGGTGATAAGAACCCAGCAATGCACTCAGTACACTGCATAGGGGAGATAAAGGCCTTGTTCAGTCAACTCAATGGGAATTGAGCATCCAAAGATATATAACTACCATTGGGGGACTTTTGTTTTTGTTTTTGGCTACGTTGGGTCTTCGTTGTGGTGTGTGGGCTTCTCGTTGCGTTGGCTTCTCTTGCTGTGGAGCATGGGCTCTAGGCGTACAGGCTTCAGTAGTTGTGGCATGTGGGCTCAGTAGTTGTGGCTCCCAGGCTCTAGAGCGCAGGCTCAGTAGTTGTGACACACGGGGTTAGTTGCTCCGCGGCATGGTGGGATCTTCCCGGACCAGGGCTCGAACCCATGTCCCCTGCTTTAGCAGCAGATTCTTAGCCACTGCGCCACCAGGGAAACCCTGGGGGACTTCTTAACACTTGACTTCATTTAAAAAGTTGTTCAGTAAGATGACTGATGCTGCCACCGTATGTAAACACATAGTTTTAAAGGCAGACATAGGGAGGGTTAAGTTTTCCTAAATGGTCCACCTAGAAAACAGAGTTAAATGGTATATCATTTACAATGCATTCAGTTGCAAGCAACAAAATGCCTAACTAATAGTGGCTTAAATGATAAAGGTAATTTAAATATATCACATAACAAGAAGTTGTTTTAGCAGCTCAATGGGGTCAGAGTTGGGGTTGTGTCTCTAAGATTATTTTTGGCCTTTACTTCACAGGGGAAAAGGCTTGACACTGCTCCAAGCATCAAGCCCTCCATTCCAAGCAGAAAGTCAGGGAAACAAAAAGACTTTCTCTACCTGAGGCTCTCTCTATTGTTTTATCAGCAAAGAGAAGCTTCTCAGCAGACTTCTCATGTTTCATTGGTCAGAGCTTGGTTACATGGCTACACCTAGGCCAATTGCTGGCAAGAGGAAAGGAACTACCATGGTAGTTTAGACCAACCTGAAGCTGAGATAGGACCTGATGCCTTCTGTGAGATGAAGAGATTTCTGCTCTCTACCTCATTCATATAGGGTTTACTAGCTGGTTGGGTAGAAATAAAGATGTCTTCTACAAGTATATTTTGATTAATTGTATAAAAGAATTTTAAAAAAATCTTAAATGTGTAGGGATAAATGTCAAAGAATTTCTTTGTGGTGAGGGTTGAGGAGAGGAGAGAGTGGGTAGGTTGGATTCTGGGATGTGCAGGTGTCCAAGTAAAAGTTCAGTATTAATTGACCTTCTCTAGGAACTCCCTGTCATGTTTCTTCCAGTTAGCCTGCATCTGGGGTATAAAATACAGGAAAATATCCGCCTCCATCAGCTGTACAGCATAACTGTCACTTGTCACAAATGACTGCCTCTTGCCAGCCCAAGTTCAGCAAACTTGAACCACTCAGTAAGGTCACTGCCTGTTGTTCCCTGTTACGTTGTTGAGGCGTGGACCACCAGAACACCTCATGACTTCACCCAGGCGGCATCCCATGGCGAATGGAATGCTCAGGGAGTGTGAGGCTGAAATCGTTTCTGCAGTTAAACCCCAGAGCATTAAGTGGTGAGTGGAATTGTGCAGAAGGGAGGAGCAATCACATTTTCTTTAAGAATATGAAAAACTGGTTATTAGGTAAGCTGGAGAAAAGAGCAAAATTACATAGATATGAAGGAGACTCTGCCTAGAGGGACTGAAAAATAGAGACCTCACAGATAGGAGAGGGTTACTCTGGAAGCAGAATGATGTTAGCAGTAAAGGGAGAGGATAAGGAGGGGAGGCATGGGCGACTCACAAAAATTTTATTCAATTGTTTGTTCTGTGGAAGTGCTTGACAACACCTTTAAAATGAAGATGGTGTGAAGATTCACTGAGGTTCATTCTCTGAGTCTGGAGCTATTTCTAAAAGAGCTAAATAAAAATGTAGCAATTAATTGAGGCACATTGTATGTAAAATTAGTGTAATGCCAGATGGAAGGAATGCATCTCTGCATTGTTTATCGAACACTGGCCTTGTACTGTGAGCGCTGTACATTCATTATCTCTTTTAATTTTTACTATCCTTGTCTCAAGTAGGTGCTTTTATTACCTCCATTTGACAGATCAAGAGGCTTGTAGCTTAAAAAGCTTAACTCGTAAGTGGAAAGGGCAGGATGTAGACCCAAGCTATCTGAATCCAAAATCTGCCTTCGTAACCTCTACTCTGTACTGTCAGCTGAAATTAAAAAATACTGAAGGGATAAAAAGAAATTAGAACTCTGGATAAACTGAATACTAGGGTTTGTGTGTTCCCCAGGAGTAAGATGATGTTGTAGATTTAGGAATGGGTACATGGACTCCTTCCATTGTAAGTGACAGATTCCCAGCCTAAACTGTCTCAAACAAAGAATTCATTGACTCCTGTGGTGGGCTGAATAATGGCACCCAAAGGTGTCCACATCCTAATCCCCAGAACCCATGAATATGTTACCTTAAATGGCAAAGGGGGCTTTGCAGTGTAGATTAAATTAAGGTTCTTGTGATGAGGAGATTATCTGGGTGGGCCAATGTAATCACAAGGGTCTGTATAAAGGAAAGATGAAGATTTGAGTACAGAAGTAGATGTGAGGATGGAAGAAAAAGGGTGGAGTAATGTGAGGAAGGGGCCACGAGTCAAGGAACTAGAACAGGCAGGGAAACAGAATCTCCCCTGAAGCCTCCATAAGTAATACAGCCCTGCTAACACCTTGATTTTAGACTTCTGACCTCCAGAACTGTAAGAATAAATGTGTGTTAAGTCAGCAAGTTTGTGGTAATTTGATACAGCAGCCATAGGAAACTCATACAACTCCTGTAGCTAAAGGGTCCAGGGTAGCATCAGCTTCAGGCTTGGCTGGTTCCAGGTGCTCTGATGAACTGGCCATGAAGCTGTCCCTCTTCATACCCTAGCTCTATTTTCCTCTGTGTTGGCCTTACTCACAGGCAGACTTTCCCTGAGTCGGGGCCCATCAGTAGCTACAGGCTTCCATTTCGTCACTTTAGCAATTCTGGCAGAGCAAAGAGCACCCTTTCCAAATAGTATCAGCAAAGGGTGGCCATCAGGGGCCTGGCTTGTACCAGAATCTGTCACCATGATTCTGATTGGCCAGTCCTAGGTCACTGACCACAGGAGGGGGACAGCAGCCCCACCGGAACCTCAGGGACTTGCGAGGTGGAGGGTGCTTCCCAAAGGCAAGTCCAGCTGGGTAGGCACACACAGTAGGTGCCTAGGACAGGATTGGAGGCAGATGCACTGGGATGTGGACTCTTGCTGGCTCTAAGGAAAACCAGAGATGGAAATGGGGGTTTCTCTCTGACCATCAGAGACAGTTAAAAAACCGCAAATCACAGACAGCAGTTATGGCGTAAGTCCAGGGACTTGTTGAGACTGATGAAGAAGGTGCGGCAAGAAGTCAAGAGACGGCTAACAAAGGGGTGAGGGGGTCCTTAGGGTTTCTGTTTCAGTGTATGGCCCTAAGGAGGAAGGACCCCCTTCTTGGTGGACAGGAGAAAGAAGTGGCCGTGCTGAGTGATCCCTTTGGACACATGTGAGGTGATGGTACCCCTGGCCCCTGGCTCCTATGTGGCTGCTGAAAAGGGGTTTTGCAGAGTAGGCTCCACACCCCAGACAAGCTCCATCTGCCCTGTTGGTCTCTGCACACTCCTGGAAACCCTGACAGACAGCTCCTGCCTCTGAAGTGACCTTCAGACTGAGGCTAAGATCGGGCAATGCTCACGTTCTAGGCGGCCACTCTTTGCCCTGGGCATTTACCTCTCAAAATGAGTGACTACAGTGTGACAACACTGTGTTGTATATTTGAAAGTTGCTGAGAGAGTAGATCTTAAGACTTTCCATCACAAGAAAAAAAATTGTAACTATGAGGTGATGGATATTAACTAAGCTTATTGAGGTGATCACAACATACACATATATCAAATCGTTGTGCTGTACATCTGAAACTAATACAATGTTATATGTCAAATATATCTCAATAAAATTGGGAAAAAATGAGTGAGGAGACAGATGATATTGCTGGCGCCGTGGCAGGTAAGCTCTGAAGCCTGTCCCTTCAGGGTCCCGTTCAGACTGCTTTTTCTCTGCATGGCTCACAGAGAGAGCCTCAGATGTGTTTCTTTTATTCCTTTGCCTGTCAGAGCGCCTCTCTTTTGGTGCTTATGGGACAGAATGGGTGCTTTAGCCCTCAGTTCTAATACTAAGTTAATTTTTCCTGATAATTACAAAATATAAGGCAGATCATATCATCCTTTGCTCAGAGCTATCTGGTGGCTTTTTATCTCTCTCAGAGTCAGGGCCAAGTCCTAACAAACCCTGTTGGTCTTGCACCCTGGGGCCCTCTGTTAACTCTCTGGCTTCTCACCTGCTACTCTCACCCTCTCTCCTTCCCCAGCAGCCACCCCAGCCTCCTCACTTATTGATTTTATTGTCTGTCTGCCCCATATCCCCCACTATGAGGCAAAGCTCACGAGGTCAGGAATATTTTTTTCTTTCTGTTCTGCTTACTGCTGTATCCTCAGCATTTGGAGGAATACCTGCATGTAGTAGGTACTCAGTAAGTATCAGCTGAATTGAGTTGATGCATTAACTCACACATGTGTGCATGCATTCATTTCTCCAACATTTGCTGAGTGTGTATAGAGCACCAGCTAATGAACTTGGAGCTGCACTCAGCAAGACAAGCTCAACGTGGTCTCTGCCCCTAACAGCTTATACCCTAATGAGGAGAGAGTGACATGTAAACCAATAATAGCAATCGAATGTGATAATTACTAAGAGGTGGTGTAAACCTGTGGTGCTAAGGGAGCTTGGGGAAGGGGGCAACGAACCAGGGCTGAGGGTCCTTTCTGCTTCCATAGGAGTAATTCCACCTGGGAACCCAACACATAATTGCTATTTCATTGTTTATTTCCCATTGGAACTGTCTCTAGGTGTATATACTACTTTTCTGAGCAAATGCATTTCTAAATCCAATAGGTTTCCCTGCTCCCATTGCTGAGTTCTAACTCCTGGGTTGTTTAGTTCCCAAATACTGGGGTTTGCTGGTGGAAAATTGCCATTTCCTCCCTGTGATAGGACAGATGGAAAGCCAGAGCACCTTGGTACCTCTTGTTACCAAGTAAAATGTGCAGAGAGCTGGGCCAGGCACTTCTAACTGCCGTACGCCCCCAGATGGCTCCTGCTGGGTGGCAGGGAAGCATAGCTCTTCCTACCTGAACTTGGCACTTGTTCTCCCTGCTCCAGGCTCTCCCCAAGGCTGTTGGGATGGCCACTTTCTTCACATTGTTGAAGCCTCAATTTAAATTCCACCTCCTTGGAGAAGCAGTTTCTGAGCACCCTAACTAAAATTGTCACCTCCCCACATCAGACCTAATCATTTTCTTCATATCACTAACTACAATCTGAACACATCCTGTCTGTCTCCCTCATTAGAAGCTAAGTTCTATATGGACAGGAGCCGTTTCTGTCTTGTTTGCTGTTGTGTCCCCAATATACATAGGTGCTCATATAGTATTTATCAGATAAACAGGTAGCTAATAGAGGAGCTCCTCAGCTACAGCATCATGGAATCTTGGTATTTATAGGATTAGAAGGAGCTGTGATTTTTTTTTTTTCTTTTTGCAAAATTAAAAGGTGAGACCCAGGAAAGGAAGAAGCTCAACCAAAGCCATCCCAGAAGAATTCACACCATTGTCCCACCTCAGGCTGACACACCATCTGCTGCTGTTTTTGGGAACTATAAGCTCGTGGGTCACTATTGAGATGGGTGGTACAAAGGTTATCTCTGCAGCCAGTGGGAGCCGCAGCTCCTGGGCTGGTCCTGGCAGAGGCTCCCAGTGGTGCCCTCTAGTGGCAGCCATGTTATATGTGCTCAGCTCTTCCACACTCCTTGCAGGTTCATAAGGACAGAGAGAGCTTATGAGACACAGCCTTCTTCATCTGCCTCCTTCTGGAGGCTTATTACAGATTCCACACAAACACCAAAACAACTATTCATTCCAAGAATGACCTTAAACAGTGTTTGATAGGCCTGTTAGAGCCAAAAACTTATTTCGATTGCTAAATAATCACTTCAGCCTTGTGGTTCCACTGCATTCCAGAATTGCCAAGTCTTCTTATGTTATTGTTTTCAAGAGCTGCTCAAATATTTAGCCCTGTGTTATTAAATTTACTTTTTTAATTGAGGTATAACCGTCATAAAATAAATTGCATATATTTAAAATGTACAGCACAATGATTTTTTTTTGTTTTTGGCATATGTTTACATCCAGGTAACCACCACTCTGATCAAGATACAGACGTTTCCACCACCCCAGAGGGCTGGCTTTCTTGTGCTCTCTCACAGATAATACCCCCTAAATGGAACCACCTTTTTGACTCTCATAATCTCATAGATTAGTTTTGCCTGTTCTTGCACTTTACATAAATATCATCATTCAGTGCTTTTTTTGGTATCTGGATATTTTCAGTCAGTATTTTGGCTATGATATTCAGTAGCTTATTCTTTTTCATTGTTGTGCATTATTTCATGGTATGAACACATTGCAATTTATTCATTCTACATTTAGTACATTTAGCTTGTTTCCAGTTTTTGTCAATTATGAATAATACCACTTGGAACATTTTCATGCCTGTATGTTTGTGGAGTATGTATTCATTTTGGCTGTGTACATGTCCAGGAGTGGAACTGCTAAGATATTTTAGCTTTAATAAATACGACCAAACATTTCCCCAAAGTGGTCATATCCATTTACACTGCCATCTGCAGTGAACGAGAGTTCCAGTTCCTCTACATCTTTACCAACTCTTGATATTGTTAGTCCTTTTAAATTTAGCCTTTCTGGTTAAGTTAAAGCCTTCCTTTTAAATTTAGCCTTATGTTTATTTAACTCTGCATTGTGAACAGCTATACATTTCTTGTTCAGAGCATGTACCCCCCCAAAGTTTGCAGACTGCCTTTAAACTCATTGTCCTTTTTCATGAACGTTTCCCTATGTTCCCCATGGAATGTAGGAACATGTAAGAATGTAGACTAGAAATCTTGACTCTCTTTCTCATTACCCCCTGCACACAAGAGGTCACAAAGTCCTACTGCCCCTATTTCAGAAATGTCTCCTGAATGTTTGCTTCCCTTCATTCTCATTGTGATCATCCCGGTTCAATTTTATCACTTTTTAAATCCCTATTGGCAGGAGAACATTGCTCTTCATATTCTCATAGCTGAAGAATGGGCCCCATCTATCTGAGAGTTTCCTCTTTGATTCAGCGATCACAGACAATAATAACAATCATGGTGACTGCTCAAATTTCCAGAATGTTGAGTGTCTTTCAGGACATTCAAAGTTTCTTTATAGGTGGTATCTTATTAGTTCTTACAACACCCCTGTGAAGTGGGTCCTTTTGTCACCCCCCAGGTTCAGATGAGGAGACTGAACTTTAAGGAGCTTAGAGAATTGAGTTGGGTTGGGGAATCAAAGTCCGTCTGCGGAGTCGACTGCTTAGCTACTCTATTATGTTATCAGTGGTGCTTAACTGAAAGTTACAAGCTCATATTTCGTAACATATTTTGCTTTTCTACACACTTGTAGTTTTGAGATTTATAGTAACACATCTGGGAATGAGGTGGTTGACAGCTGCCATCTTGGCTAGAGAAACACTCTTTTGCACTTGGAAATATTGTGATATCCAGGCCAATATTCAGGTTTGAGCCTCTCCAGAGCCAGCTAATTTCCCATGGAGGAAAACCATTGGTGAAAGCTATGAATCACAGGGGAGCCTCGTCAAGCAGCTTGGGTGGGTCCCGGCAGACCACCTTCATTAAAAGAAACCTGACTCCTCCTGCAGGCACTGCTGATATAAAGCTCTAGTGCTCTCTTCACAAGTGAAGATGACCTTCATTGTATAATCAAGGGGGTGGGTCTTTCTGGAACCAGCAGTCTCAGGGAAGGTGCAGCAGAATTGGTCACCATTCCCTCTGTACAGGTTCCAAGTAGAGGTCAAAGCAGTCAACAAGCAACAGTGACAGTTCCCAGGAATCCAAAGGGAACACTCCCTTAGCATCCTGGGTTCTTACAGGGCTTCATGAAGGATACAGGGATTTCATCCTCTTTCATTCAGACCTTCAGGACCTAGCCCTCTGGTGTGTTAACCTACCAAGGATTAAATGCAAAAGCTACGATTCATTGAGCAATCACAACGTCTCAAGCACTGGGCTGCGCACTCTATTGTTACAAGCTTATTTAAAATTCACAATAACCATATTATGAGGGAATTATGTTTATGATACCCATTTTGAAGATGGTGTTTCTAAGAGCCAGAGAGGTTAAGTGAAAAGTCCTAGGCTAGTGCTTCTCAGACTTTAGCGAGTTTATGAATCATCTGGGTTGAAATGTAGGGCTAGGGTGTGGACTGAGATTCTGCATTTCTAGTAAGATCTCAGGTGATGCTGCTACTGCTGATTGGGGGACCACACTGAGAGCTGATAGTGGCAGAGCTGAGACTCTCTTACAGGCAGCAGGAATCTCCGGGGCTTTCTGTCTTTATCGCCATGCTGTATTGTTTCCTGTTACTGCTCTGACAACCTCCATTATCTCACTCATTCACAAGTCTGAGATGCACAAGTGTCCTTGCTTCCTAACATTAGACACATGAGTGTTCTCCCTTTCTCTCTGTGCCCCTGTCTCCCTAACCTACTTTCTATTCCGCTCATCTCCTGCCCTTGCTCTTTCCCACACATCCACAGGCTTGTCCTGTCATGGGGCTTTCTGGTCTCTCCTGAAATGTCTCCTCAGAGAGGATGCTATCTGAAATAGCTCCCCTTGTCCCTCAACCGGCCCCCTTTCTCTTCTTATCCTGCTGCAAGCTTCTTCATAGCATGTACCACTACCGGATAGAATATTTCATGTATATATGGTTTATTGTTAACTGTCTTTCTCCCTCACTAGAATATAAGCTCTGTGAAGGCAGAACTCTGTCAATTTTGTTCCTTATTTTATCTTTACCGTCTAGATCAGCATCTGCAACATAGTAAAGCTCAATGATTATTTGTGAAATAAATGAATTAGATTATGAATGAATGAATGAAAACATGGTTTAACTTCCTAATTATAATAACAACGAGCAGATAACATTTCCTGAGCACATATAGTGCCAAAAATCATACCAAGTACTTTACCCAGTTGATCTCATTTGATTCTTATAAGAACTCTTAGAGAGAGCCGTTACCATTATTCCCAATTTTCAGGTAAGGAAACTGAGGCTCAGAGAGTTACACTAGTGTGCCCAAGGTCACACAGCTATTAAATGACAGAATTAGATTTTTCAACTAGATCTAACTCTCCTAAAGTCACCAAAAAGTCACTGTGCTGGGCATGTGACCTCACCATTGTTTCCATGGCAACAGGTCACGTTGATAACTCTCTTGCAGGATCAACTGGATGGAAACGTTGAGCTTGGAGAGTGGGACTCCATGCTGGACTCACAAATGTTTAAACAAGCTAGAAAAAAATCAGATGACTGGCTTAGTAAATGAATACTTATTTTCTCCACTTTTCATTTTCATCTTATAAGGCTCATCCTGGGCAGGAAAAATGATTCCACTCGATGTTTGCTTTTAATTTTACAAAATGACCTCTGCTATGTGGAACGATATATTTTGTCATCAAGAATGTGCATGTTTAACCCCAGTACTGGGGGTCATTCTACCTCTTATAGCAGGCATGTAACCTCAGAGTGGAAGGAGAGCATGCATTTTGTACCCAGTGCCCTCAGCGATTTCTGGTGCATTGTAAACAGTTAAATAGGAGTAACCTCTTCCTAATGTTGGAAGCAGGTTAGTGGGTTTATTTAATCACTGACGAAAGAGTATATTTTCTAGGTGGAAATGAGAGCAGAGAGAGGGGTGTGTGATCAGCTAGAATGGAAGAGTCTTTGAGGTTGAGGCTTTGAGCTTTTTCATGGTTTGACAGTAATTCTGAGAGCCCTGCTTTAAAGGGGAGAGCTGTATCCCCTCCCTTGCCAGTGATCAGAGTTGTCATCTTGCATATAAATCTGTGTTCTCTGGGCAGCTGGGTCAGCCCTGGGTCCTCCAGAGCTCTGCCAGTATCACCACTTGGCCCAAGAAACTGGGGATCACCAAGGCTTTTCAAAGTATAACTTTCTTTCAAAGGCAAAAAATTCAGGTTAAGGACTGTGGAGGCTCATGTAGGAAACTAGGAGAAGTACAGTGTACAAGCCTTAAGGATGCATGTGGCTGTATTCTTGGAGGCCTTTTGTATTTGAGTTGTGTGGGAAATAGAGGCTGACTCCAATCCAATATCCGGTCTTTGAGAATGGGTAGAAGTTCTAAGCAATTAATGATGTTTATAATACTAGTAATAATAAAAATGACAGCAACATTAACAACATAGGAAACACCTTGAGCTTTCTACCTTCAGTAACCCCCCGACCTCCAGTGGGTGTAGGGCCTAGGAGCCTCATTTATTAAGAGTCTTTTTCTCCATTCCCTGGCCTTGTGTGTTGGTCAGGATCCCAGCAGGATACAGACAGCATATTCAAATTAATTCAAGGAGTGTCCAACAAAGGGGCAATTTAAACATGTGTGGTCAGCGGGGTGTAGGGAGACCATGAGGGACAGTGCCTGTGCTCAAGGTTTAGCAATAGCCAGGCTGTTAAAACCTCTGGTCCTGAAGGGGCAGGAAGAGGGAATGGTTACTGGAACCTAAGCATCCTGCCGAGAGGGTCTCCTTGAGTGCAGCTGTGGCTTCCGTGTAGCTACATAGCCCGCCCCAGCTGACCCTGCAGGGAGGGGGCCCCAGCCTCATCCTCTCCTTTCCTCCATTGTTCTGCTGGGGCTCCCCACTGACCACACTCAATCAGAAGCCAAAGTCAAGGAAGAACTTCGATGCAGTCCTCCCAGGGCAGGGGGCAGGCAAACAGGGGCTGGGAGTGAATCTGCAGGGGCCACCTGAAGAGAACCAGCAGGCTGAGGGTGAGCAGGCCCGAGTGGACTCCTCACCTGAGTCAGCCCAGTCGAATCTCTCTCCCAGGACTTCAGCGCTAGGGCTGAGGACCAGCCAGAGGGTGGGGTTGGGTGACTGGAAATTATTGTGACTGGACAATATTCAGGAACCTTACTGGGTGGCCACGGTCCACGGTGTGGACAGTAAAACAGACAACAAGTGCTCGGAGAGGGAGGAGGATGAAGACGCACAGAAAGAAGTACAACCAGGAGACGGAGAGCAGATACTACCTGGGGTCCTGCCTGGGGTCCCTTTCTGAAGAGAGTCCGTGCCCCTGCCCTTGAGTTCTCCTGGACCTTCCTCATCCTCATAATGACCCTCCCCCCTTTTCTCTAAAGGAGCTTCAGTGGGATACTGATTTCCTAATTTGTATAAGTAACAACCATCTTGGCACATTTATTATAAGTCAGGAAATGGGCTAAGTTCTTTATAAGCGTTATTCAATTTCAAATAATCCTGTATGATGCTCCTTATCCAGAAGTGCAAGCTGAGCCATGGGGAAGTTAAATAGCTTGGCCAAGGTTACACGGCCAGAGCAAGGCTGAACCAGGGCTCCATCCCAGGTCTGCACAACTGTAAATCCCAGACTCCTGACTGCTTCTCTCTCCCAGAATGAGAAGAGTCTTCACTGTCCTTTGAATTGGCTTCCGGGTATCAGTGGGACATCAGTGTGATGCTGTAGTTGATCTTGTAGCCTGCCTGTCTGTCTGTCAGCCCTTCAGGCCTTCCCTCGCCCTCAAACTCTGAGCCCTTGAGCTGTGGGGACTGGTTATTACTCGTTTGCTCCACCCTTAGATCCGTTCTCTGCCCTCTTCCACTCTGCACCCGGTCTGACCTCTCTGGAATCTGACCTCTGTGGCCTTCCTCTGGCTTCCACTGGGGCTCAGCCACTGGGGTTGGTGGGGCAGTGGCAGGGGTCAGTGGGCAAGAGGAGAGAGAGCAGGGCATTTCTTCACCTGTGGCCTCTGTGCTCATATCCCAACAGGCTCTTGAAGTACAGTTTCCTCCCTGTGTCCTTTCAGTCCTAGAGGTGGTAAGTAACGGCTTTCTGCTGATGCTACTTTTGGATACCTGATCATCCCTTGCTGGTTTGCTAACCCCGTCCTCATCTGCAAACAGGCCCTTCTTAAATTCTTTTTGGACCCAAGTGTGTCCTCTGTTTCCTGCAGGAACTCTGTCCTATAAATTGTATTTCTTCTTGTCTTTGTGGATGTCCAATCATGTCTTCAGGACTGCAGTTCTAAAACCTGGAAGCCGAGTCCCTTAGGGTCACTCCACTGGGCACATTGACCTCACAGTTGCAAACCCATTGAAAGTTTCCCTTTTGGGTCATGACAACCAGGCCCGAGTCCAGGGTCCCTAACACCCAGTGGTGCCATCAGTGATTTTGGCTCGGGACGTGCAGGGAGGGACTTCCTTTGCAGAGTGCTCCTTAATAATGCATACAACAGCCATCAGGACAACTCAAGAAACCCAGTGACAACTCCCTGGATAGCTCTGTCATTACAGTAAGAATTTGAATCGATAGTGTAGTAAAGCTGCCATACATTTATTTCACTCAAGAGATTAAGTGAACAATTATATAAAGCATTCTGCAGCAAAAAACAGATGCAAAGGGAGACTTGTGTGCTGGTCCTGAACCAAATGCTTCTCCTTTAATACATTTATTTTTTGCTGTTTTATCATCAGACCCTGAATTTCCACATTCAGAAAGAATCAACTTATTAATTTGTTGCATTTTATCTTCAAACCAGGAATCTCACTGCATGTATGTGTGTGTGTTTCTTAAACATCCCAGGGTGTACAAGGCCAACCTCACCACCATATACATAGCAGAAGCTCAGAGAATTTAAGAGATTATGGACAGTGGCCACAACAGTTATTGTTAAAAATAATTCCTTGGCAAGATTTCTGAGCACAATGAGTTTCTCCTGGTGATGAGGCTTCACTTCTTTCTGCATTCCCTTTTCAGCATATTGAACCACCAGCACCACCTTAATGTGTTTGAAACTTCCATTGTGATGGTTTTGTCTTCATACTGGTCTGAGGGAGACGCAGCTGGGAGCATCTCAAATGTTGCAGGCAGCATTAACTTCCAGAGGCCAGATTCCTCTCTCTTCACGTTATCTAGAGGGTTCTCTAATGCACATTCAGTAGTTTGAACTTGGCCATAATTATAGTCTTATTATCCTCACCAGCTTTACTTATCTCATTATCTCCTCCCTCTTGTGTTAGAGGTCAGTAGAACATCCCTTTTATTAGCCACTTAATCCTTCTATCTAGTAGTTCAACTCTGATTGATCCACTTAAGGTCCTTCTTTGTAGTTAACTTTCCTGACATTTGCGATTCCACCCCCTGAGTCCTTTCATTGGGCACAAGCAGCCCAGTCCTCTAGATCAGAAGTTCATTATCATTAATTTTATTAGAAGGAGGTAGAATTTCATCTTTGTTCAATGAGCACTGCTTTATTTTTGTGCTCCCTCCATATTTGTTCTGGATTTGGCTCCTCTATCTTTGCATAATGTTTTTGTACTCTTCTTTCTAAAATTTTTGTAGCAACAAAGGAAGGACATCTAAAAATGTCCAGTTTCATAGTAAAGGACATGACCTCATGCCCAGGCATAGATAGATTGGTAGAGGCTTGTTAAAGTGTGTGTGTGTGTGTGTGTGTGTGTGTGTGTGTCAGAGAGAGAGAGAGAGAGAGAGAAGACACAGGTGTGTACTGTGAATAGCCCAGTTTATTGATTCATTCAACAAATATTTATTGGGCATCTCTCAGTATTCACTGGTAAAGGCACTAAATCATCCCAAACCATCATTTTCTGTTACTCCTAACCCTGTACAACCTTTCCCAGAAGACTATGCTCACAATTTGTCTTTGTTTTTAACTTCTATCCTGATGATAAATTTGTAGCCTGTATACCATTGTAGGACAAATCCCATAATTTTTATTTTATCTACTTTACAACTTACAAAGATGCTTTTAGAGCATTTGATAGTTCTCTCATATTTCCAACAACCACTGTTGGAAATTCCCTGTCTGGAAATGCCAGGGTAGGGGCAGGTAGGACAAATAGTACTGCCCTAAGCAATATTTAAGGCTCAGGGGTTGTTGCTGGCATCTGTGTAGTGTACCCTGGTGGTGGTTGGGGGATTGGGCATGCAGGGGCACTGAGAGAATTTACGAGATTATGATCTCTGTGAATGAACAATGAAATATTCTGGAGTTAGGGTCAGATAGTCCTACTAAGAGAAATTCACAAGAGGTGTCCCATCACCTTAGTCAAGCCAAGTCCACCCCACCAGGTAGGGCTGGGAAAAGTGACATTGCAGTTTCTCCTGGGCAAACTAGTTCTCCCAGCTACCCGCTGTGAGTAGATAATAGGGTTAGTAGGGAGAATAGATTCCCCAACGATGCCGATAAAGATGCCCGGCCAGCGGCAGCATCAATACGTATCAGAGACATTCAGCTGCATGGGTCACTTTGGCACCTCAAGCCACATGGTTCTTCATTTGTTCTTGGGTGATGGCCTCTAGCATGCATCAGAATCCTCTGGAGGGCGTGCCAGATTGCCCAGCCTCAGATCCAGATTCCTGATTCAGTGGAATCAGGAACTGAGAGCTTGCATTCCTAACAAATTCCCAGGTGATGCTGGTGCTCCTGGCCCTAGGACCCCAATTTGAAAACTGCTGGCATATATTTTCCCTGTCCTCCTCTTATATGTGTCTTTGGTAGTTTCTAAGGGTTAATTTCCTTGTGAGTTGGGAATATAACCAGAAGGATATGACTTTGGTTGGGGGAAGTTTTTGGGTTTTTTTAACTATAATTATTTGAAACACAAGAAAATTATAATGAACACCACTGTGCCAACTCCTGTATTTAACAAATGTCAGCAGTGTGCCATATCCATAACAATAGCTATTGCTTATCTAGGTGATCATGGCATAACTTATTTACTTCTGACAACTGTGTGAGAGAGGTACTCTTATTGTCCCCATATTACAGAGGAAGAGACTGAGGCCCAGAGAGGTTTAAGGCCACTTGCCCAAGGGTCCACAGCTAGCAAGTAGGACCCTAAATTTGAACTCAGGGAGCCTGGCTTCAAGGAATCTGTGCTCTTCACCACCACAGTGAGCTGCCTTCAGAGATTTTAGATCTATCTCTCTTTCCTTCCTTCCTTCCTTCCTTTCTTTCTTTCTTTCATTCTTTCCCCTTCCTTCCTTCCTTCCTTCCTTCCTTCCTTCCTTCCTTCCTTCCTCCCTCCCTCCCTCTCCCTCCCTCCCTCCCTCCCTCCCTCCCCCCCTCTCTCTTTCTTTCTTTCTTTCTTTCTTTCTTTCTTTCTTTCTTTCTTTCTTTCTTTCTTTCTTTCTTTCTTTCTTTCTTTCTTTCTTTCTTTCTTTCTTTCCCATTCCTTCCTCCCTCCCTCCCTTCCTTCCTTCATTCCTTTCTTTTTTTTTTTTTAATGGTAAAGCATTACAGATTCCATCTAAGTCCTGGCTGTACCCTGTCCCTGATCTCATTTCCACTTATGCAGGTATTAACTCTCCTGGAGTTGGCTGACCTCTGAGGGGAAAGTTTTCTGGGTCTCACTTGGGTCCTTTAAACATGGAACTGCCATACCGTTTCCTATGAGTCTGGTTATTTTTCCCTCTGGCCATGGAGAAAATGGCCAAACTTTTGTTCCAAGGTCGATGCCTTCAACAGCTCCCTTCTCACCCACAGAGACATTCTCAGGTGTCCTAGAGAATGCACAGTCCCCTTCCCCAAGTCTCTGTTTCATTGCCTCCGGTGGTCTCTCCAAGTTCAAATCGCTGCCAGCCATTCCTCCCCACTGGTTGATTCCATTTAACCATCCCAGTCCCAGAGTGCTGACCCCATTGCCTCATCCTTGTATATGGCCTCTCCATTGGTCTCTTCCACTGAGTGCCTCACTCATTCATTTATTCACTCACTGACTAACAAATGTTTATTGAGCACCTACTGTGTGCCACGTACTTTCCTAGGCACTGGATGCAGCAGTGAGTGAAGAAGACAGACAAAAATCCCTGCCTTTCTGAGTGCTCACATTCCTACATCCCCTAGTACTCTCTCCCTTGCTGTTTTCCACATTTTTCCAAACTCTGTGCTCTGCAATCTAACTACCAGCTTGTTAAACTCCTCCATTTATCCCTGGTTCTCTTATCCTGGCCTTTACTTCTCCAGAAAGACATTGACTGAGGGTGTAAATTCCTCTTTAGCACGAGGGCAGGCATGAGCCTCAGACATTATATAAACTTGAGGGTTTCAAATTCGGTATCTAATAGAACAACCTTGTCTTGAAACAAAATTGTAGGTGGAAGTCTAAGCTATTAAAGCAGGTAAGAGAACTGTTTTGGTACAAGTGAGGCAGGAGAGCTGGGAACCCCTTACCCTTGCCTGCCCATCATTTTCTGTGGCAGTTCCCAAGGCTCTGGCACAGTACCCTAGGGTGCCACAGAACACAGTTAAGAACCACGTCTGCACAAGTTGCATGCTCACCAAGATGCACTTTGGGTTGGGGCTCTGCCTATCGAAATGCCAAAGGATGGGGGAAAACTGGTGATTGCTTCTCACCCCTCCCCTGACCCAGGTCACAGTTTCCCAAGGTCACTTGCTGAGTCGGCATTTAGGTATTCATTTTTTCCTCCTGTTGACTGACTTCCTGAGCTGCTCATTTTGTCATTGTGCTCTTTTGTTGTTGTTGTTGTACTTGTCAGGAGTTATTTTCTTTGAAGAAAAAGGGCTCAACCCACATATTATGAGAAATTGGCTCTGACATGTACTTCTATTCCTTCTCCAATGAAGTTTCCCTCTACATTTTCTCAAAGTGTCATTAAACTCTAATAGGCTTCCCCCAGTAACTCCCCCACTCCTGGGCCTGACTTAACCAAGCATTTTCTGAAAACAAGGTGACTCTTATTTAGGGATTCTGAATGTATTCCAGTTTTTGGCAGTCTTAAGCACACAGCTGAATGTGTGCTAAGTCTAGCATGGATAATTACACCAGCTGTGACCTTTTAGAAACATGTATTTGGACTAAAGAGGTGTTTAGTCACTTTTGATTGACTTAGGTTTTACTTGGTTTATGTTTGGTAAACTTCGAATATTTGCTTCCGTGTAAGCTGGTTAAACTCTGAAAGATGAGTGCCACGTGTGGCCTCCTGTGTGGAAGGGCCTCTCTGTGATGTCTGTGACACAGCAGACTGTGTGTGCTTATGCACACGCCTGCACACACACAAGTGTGCACACGTGATTAGAGGCAGGTGGGTTGGCAGGTGACATTTAGAAGTAATGTAGCATGACACTGCCATGCGTGGGGCATGAAGTCAGAAAGGGCACTGGCTGTCGGGAGACAGACACAAGCTATTACTGCTTTAAAGACAGTTTCCTTGCAGCTGCCGGAGACGCAGGAGAGAGCACTCGGAAACGAGCTGCTCTCCCATTTGTGCTCACCAGCCTAGCGTGATCTTGGACAAGCCTCTTAAACTCTCTGAGCCTCAGTGTTTCCATTTTCAAAATGGAAATGGTGTGACCCCCTCCCCCACCCTTGCTGTTGAAGAATTAGGGATTCTGCATATTAACTGCTGGTGGCACACAGTTGGAATGCAGTAATGGTAGAGTACATCCATATTTGAGTTTCTTGCCGTCTGCTCGTCCTGCTCACAGACTCTGATTTGGGCACTCCTCTTCTGCTGCATCTCCCCACTCTTGATCCCTTGGTGTAGCAGAAGCTGCCAGAGCCCTGCCCACATCCCCTTGCCCTTTCCCTCTCAGTGGAAGCCCTTCTGACCTCCAACTGCCAGAACCTGCATTTCTTCTCGTGGTCACCAGAACCTACTCCACCAGACTGGCAGCCTTGAGGAATTAACATCCTCCCCACCCCTCGTGCCAGGGACAGTCCTTCCCCAGTGATTGATGAGAATTGCTGTGTACACCCCAGCTGCCTCGGCCCGCAGGTGGGTTGATGCCGAGGTGCATGTTTTACAATGAATGCCAGAGTTTCCCAGTGGAATAGCTTCGGTTGCCCGCACTGGTCGCTGGCTTGAAAACATTCCCTTTATTGCTTCTTGAGTATCTTCACAACATGGAAGCTGGCATTTGGACAATCCAAGAGATCAAGGTGGAAGCAGCAATGTCTTTTATGACGTGTATCTTTCCTATGGCCACTGTGGCAAATGGCCAAAAACTTGGTGGCTTAAAGCAACACAGATTTATTCCCTTACAGTTCTGTAGATTGGGAGTCCAAAATCAGTTTCACTGGGCTAAAAGCAAGGTTTCCTCCAGAGGCTTGAGGGGCGACTCTATTCCCTTGACTTTTCCAGTTTCTAGAGGTCGTCCTCATTCCTTGGCTTCTGGCCTTATCAAATCTGCTTCTTCCTCTTCAGTAGTCAAATCTTCTCTATCCTCCTCTTATAAGGACCTCACAACTACTTAGGGCCCATCTGGATAATCCAGGATAATCTTCCCATCTCAAGATCCTTAATCACATCTGTAAAGTCCCCTTTATCATTTAAGGTAACAGTCACAGGTTCTAGGGATTAAGATGTGGACATTATTCAGCTGACCACAACTTGCCTTTCCTCCACATTAATTAAAAATGAGTTACTAGGTACAACACACATTCAAAGGAGAAGAATTAGGCCCTCATTTTGAAGGGAGGACTGTAGACATGTTTTAAAACCTCCAAATAGAGAAACCCTAACTAAGACATCTTGGTACCAGCATACATACACCCCAGTTTCTGATGCTTTCTCTTTCCCAAGTTCTGTTGCTAAGAGACCGAGGTCTTGCACTGGCCACCCTGCTCTTTCTCTGGGTTCAGTGGGTTCCACCCCAACCCTGGGACACTCAGTGCATCTGATTCTCAGCTGCCCTTCCTGTGACAGAGTGCTCATAAGGACACCAAAGTAAAAATAACACATGTAATCTTAAACTCCAACTGGCTGTTGCCTGTTTTGCTTCGGAGGGGGTCATAATTCATATGGCTGAAATATAAATTTCTATACAGAGACTAGAGGCAGCAGGAGGAAAAAAGGACTGGAATTTTATATTATCTGCCACTGTTTACTCCTTTGCTTTAATCAATCAGTATTTATTGAGAGCACACTATGTGCCAGGTGCTGGGACAGCTGGGGCAGAGCAATGACCTTGTGGTCACAGGGCCTGCCCTCCAGGGGCTTCCAGTACTAGTGGCCTCAGACAATGACAAAATGACCCCTCAGATGCATTGTGATCACAAGTGCCCCCTCCTCCTCTCCCCTTCCTCCTTTTTCTTCTTCTTCTTAAAGCATTGGAACTTTCAAAAGTGGCTAGAAAAGGGGCCACTAGAATACCTTTCTCTGTTAGCAGTGTCAGGCCGACCCTATTTCCACAAGGCCCTCACAGCCCCGGCTCCTGAATAGCAGAGAGACCGAGAAGCTTACGGTAGATGAGGCATAAGGTGACCATGCAACAGGGTCCATTTGGGAAGTTCCATTTAGAGCCACTACAGGAAATGACCTCCTGTGGTCTCAGAACTGACAGAATTCTGGGACGCCAAGAGAACCATGCAGCTGAGTGCCTCTGAGCCATTGACTTCAGCTTTGTCAGATACCTCAGATTAAGGAAGAAGCAAGTCTGCCCCTGCAGATTTGGCTATCAGCCTTGATGAGGATCCTCAAGTCAGCAACCCCTGGTAGCAAGAGTCGCCCCAGACAAACCTTTGTGGCATCCACCATCAGCCTGTGCTTGCCTCTGCTCAGCCTTGATCCTGGCTCAGGTGTTTTATGCTTGCTTGCTATTTTTTTTGGTAACATCTTTATTGAGATATAATTCACATACCATACAATTTACCCATTTTAAGTGTGCAATTCAATGTTTTCTTGTATATTTATAGAATTGTGCAACCATCCCCACAATTTTAGAACATTTTCATCACCCCCTAAAGGAACCTCTTACTCTTAGCTATCACCCTCTAATACTCTCATCCCCCACTCCAGTGCTAGGGAATAACTCATCTACACTCTGTCTCTATAGATTTGCCTATTTGGACATTTTGTATAAATGGAATCATACAATGTGTGGCCTTTTGTGTTGGCTTCTTTCACTGAGTATAATGTTCTCAAGGTTCATCTACGTTCTAGCATGTGTCAGTACTTCATTTCTTTTTATGGATGAATAATATTCCATTTTATGGATATACCAGGTTTTATCTATCCATTCATTGGTTGATGGACATTTGGGTTGTTTCTACCTTTTGGTTATTATGAATAATGCTGCTATGAATATTCAAGTTTTTGTGTGGACATATGTTTTCATTTCTCTTGGGTGTATACCTAGGAGTGGAATTGCTGGGTCATATGGTGACTCTGTGTTACCTTTCTGAGGAACTGGTAGACTGTTTTCCAAAGTGGCTGCACCATTTTACAATCCCATCAAAAAAGTAGGAAAGTTCCAGTTTCTCCGCATCCTTGTCAGCACTTGTTGTTGTCTGTCTTTTTGGTTATAGCCATCTCAGTGGATGTAGATTGGCATCTCGCTGTGACCTGCTTGGAAGTTAGCATCTTTTGAAGTTTGACTTTCCATGGGGCCAGTGCCCATCTCGTTTGGCACCGTCTCTCCATATCTTGCCTGGTGCATAGGTCATGGTAAATCCTCATGCACCACGGGGGTTAGATGCAGGAGGGTGGTTTTCCATATTGGAGGTTCCCAGTCATGCTCCATCTCATCTCCTGCCTCTCAAATAAGACTTTTCACTTTCTATCTATGATCTCCTTTTACCATCTAAATGTCCACCCTAACCTTTGGCTTTACATTTCTGCCCAGGGATGGCCATTCCTTACTTGACATCCAAGTGAGCTCAGAGTTGTGTAGGAGAGAATCTACTTCAAATGTCCAGAATGCACCGCAAATGCCCAATAAAGTAGCTCATGTTAGTTCCTCCAGCCCAGTACCTGACCCACAAGTGTTACCAAGAAATGCTTCCTTCCTTCATCTCCTAGGCTTGTATATTAGTTTCCTATTGCTGCTGTCACAAATGACCACAAACTTGGTGGCTTAAAACAACACACTTTATTACCTTAGTGTTATGTAGGTCAGAAGCCCCATACAGGTCTCACTGGGCTAAAATCAAGGTGTCAGCGGGGCAGCATTCCTTTTGGAGGCTTCAGGGGAGAGAATCCACTTCCTTGCTTTTTCCACCTTCTGGAAGACATCCCCATTCCTTGACTCATAACCCCTTCCTCCATCTTCAAAGCCATCTTCTCACATCTCTCAGACCCTGCTTCCGTAGTCATATCCCCTCTGACTCTCTCTCCTGCCTCCCTCTCAGCTGACCTCCCTTTAAGGTCAGCTAGCTGATTAGCAATTTTAATTCCATCTGCAACCTTAATTCTGCTTTGCCATGAAACATAACATGGTTCTGAGGATTTGTATGTGGACATCTTTGGGAGTCATTATTCCTTCTCTCCTTCCCCTCACTCTTTCCCCTTCCTGCCTTCCATTCTCCCTCCCTTTCCTCCTGCCTGCTCCCACCACATTTTAATAGGGGAAGAAATCGAGCAGGCTGTCACTTTACCAAGTGTGCTGGCAGGTCAATGGCAGTTCTGGGGTCATTACTGAAATGCCAAAGGCAGTAAAAGCTGTCTGTCAAAACCGGCCTTGTAACTTGTAGGTCTTTCAGAGTATATTTTTAAATGGAACTTTAACTTCACAAGGTTCATTTTTTCAAGGATATTATGAATTTGCAAATTTTAGAATGCAATTCTTTCATCCTTTAATCAGAACCATTCAAAAGGCAAGTTATTTGGGCATTGTACACAAAGAGGATAAATTGCTTTGTGGTGCAATTGCATCTTGGTGCTGGGAAGAAAACTGGGAGGGAGGGGCCCATGGCAGAATCCTTCCATCCTGTGACCTTCACTCCAGCCTGTGAGAGAAGGCTGATGGGGTGATTCTTAGGGAAAGGGCATCAGGGCCATAATTAGCTTAAACCTTGAGAAAGATAAACTTGGAGGGTGAATGGGGGAAGGAAAAGAAAGTAATGGAGTCACAAAGCAATCTAGACTTTCTTTTTAAATTTTTCTATGATGGCGTTTGCAAGAAAACAGATGAAAACCATCTTATTCATTCAACAAATCTTTACCTGAGATGTGCAGTTTGCAAAGAGAAATATTATGCAATGTAAGAAGATTATAAGGCGGAGAAACAAAAGGCAATACCCTTGCTTTCATTGAGCTAATACTGACATAATCACACCCCATGCACCACATGCTGGGAAGGACACACTGATGCTGTCTGTGGTGGATGGTTCTCATTTCCTGGGTGTCTCCCACCCAATTCCTCTCCAGATTGTGTAGTATTGGTGGTAATTATTATCCTGCTTCCTACTATGGAAGCTACAGCAGGGTGAATCTCTGGAAGCAGAGGATGGACATATGCCCAAGGCTTGGCCAGTCAGGATTGAATGGGGTCAGAGAAATGGATAGAATTCCTTGATGGCAGCTGCAGGAGAAGCTAGTAGCCTGGTGGTAGAATCCTTGTCAGGCTGGTTTATCAAAAGTTGCTGCCACCTGGACCTCTAAGACTGACTTGGTTCATGCCCGTTTTCCAAGTTGGGTCCTTCATCTTCCCATCCGCCCAAGTTGGCTTCATCCATTGTGAACCCCAATTTCCTCCTCTAAATTACTCCTCTGCTTAACATATCAAAACTAGTTTCTGTTGCTTGCCACTCAGAACCCTGGTAGATAACACTCTTTATTAGCTAGGAGAAAATAAGCTTAGTGGCTACTAATTGTAGACACACAGGAAATCTGGGCATTAGGGCTTAGGGACCAACATTTCCCTATGCCAGGAAGGATCTTGCATTGGATCTTGGCATGTCTCGCTCCCCTTGGACATTCCAGTCGTTGTTCAGTGCTGCTGCCTCAGAGGTGACTTCCACAACCAGCCTGTCCAAGTCAGCCACCCTGTCCCTCGCTATCAAGGAATTTGCCGCGTGGCTGTACACTAGGGGCTTTAAAAACACTGTTGCCCAGGTCCGACCCACGATGGATTCTGACTTAATTGGTCTGGAGATCATCCTGGGCATCTGGATTAAAACAAAAAAATCAGCCCAGGTGATTCTAATATGCAGCTGAGGTAAAGAATCTCTGATCTATCACACTACCCTATTTTAATACCCTCTAATACCTACATTTTCTATTTTTCTGATTTGAATCCTGGCTCTTTTCCTGCACCCAAATGTAAGCTTAGTGAGAACAAGAGTTTTTTCTTGTTCACATGCTTGTACTAAATAATAGAACAAACAATGAGTGAATGAATGAACGGTGCAAACATTTCTTTCCTTTTCCCAGCTGGTTGCCTTTCAGGATGCTCAGATTTGCTCTGGATCGTGCCTGAGCAACCTGTCTCCATCTTCCCTCCCACCTGATTTCCTTCTCTCTCTCAGGCTGGGATCTGTCCCTGCTATTGCCCCATGGACTTGGAGTCTTGGACACTGACATTTGAAATTTCATCTTGGGAGGGCTTTAGATTTCTCACGTGAGGTTGGGCAGGGTAGAGGCTTGGCTTTTCAGATTCTTCAGTGGAGAACTGACAAAACAACATCTCTGTAGATGGAGAGGAGCTAAGAATGGTGGTTTCTTCTGGTTTGAGTATTGGGGTTAATTGGGTGGGCTCGAGCTGAACTACCTGGATTTAAATTCTGGCTCAAGCTGTGTGCCCTTGGGCAAGTTGCCTCACCTTTCTGTGCCTCATTTTATTCACGGGTAAAATGGGGGCAATAATAATGAAACTTTTCTTGCAAGGCTGTTTGTATGAAATGAGTTTACTGTTTTTATAGCCCAATTTAAGGGTTGTGGGTTGTGCTAAAAGAGCCACCAGCCCTGAAGTTAAGAAGGAATGTGGGGTAGAGAGGGACAGGCAACATGGTTGTCTGCAGTAACCGTAATGGAACTAGGAGTTAGGCATGGTGCTGAGTGTTTCACAGGGATCCTCTTATTAAGTTATCACAACCAGATAAACCAGGCACTATGATTACCTCCAGTTTTGTAGACATATGAGCTGGAATCCAAACCCCAGCAAGTCTGCCTGACTCCACAGCCCCAGGTGAGATATTGCTGCTAGAGCCTGAACCAAAAGGGATTTATCGCGGTAAATGCATTTCCTGGACTTGGACTGAGCTGGAGGAAGGATGTGAGAAGCTGGGATGAAAGAGTGGGCAGATTTCTTGGAGAAGGCATTGTGAGTGGGAACTTCAGGGAAGCAGAGAGCTAGAGAGAATATCGCAGACACTGATGACAGGGCCTACATAGGCAGAGGCGGTGTGAACCAGAAGAGGAAGCTATTGCAGGCACAGCTCTTTACCTGGTGGGGGTGCCCTGCAGGCAGAGTTTATGCAAAACCTCTCCTTCCAGTCTCCACCTTTCCTCCTGGCTTATCCTCTCCACTAGTAATCTCCCTTCCTTTCTCCTCTACTACTTCGCCAGTCTGATGACACAACAGTTAATGGATTAATCCATTCATTCAAATAGTAAATGTATTGAGAGCCTGCTTTGGGCCAGGCAGTTGCTGCAGGTAAAACAGTGAGCACCCCTTCATCTCAGTCCTCACCATCCCCTCACCTCCTACCAGCTGCAGATGCCTCTGGTCAGAGAGAGCTCCCTGCAGACCCCTGCCAGTCTCTGTGTGCTCACCTGGCTGAGCCTCTCGGTCTACATCAGAAACCCAGCGGGCGGGCCAGGAAAGTGCACGAAGAGAAAAATCACAAGCTGTATGTAGACCCAGGCTGGTTTCCCTCTTAAAGCCCCCCCTCAGACCCATTAGTAGATGATTGCAGAGACCACAGGGAGCCATGTCTCTAAATGCTGCCCAATTTTCCTCAGAAATGTGCCTGGCTGCCCAGGATTAGGTAGGTGGAAATACAGATCAGAAAATTATAGTTTCGCCTGCCTGAAGGAAGCTTCCCACAGTGTGGTTCTCCCAAGAGAAAGCCCTTGCTTTGTGCCCTGAGTGCTCAGGGCAGGCTCTTTTTGGAAACTACATGCTTTCCTTCATTTTCGCTGTCAGTCCCTGAGTGACCACCCACTTGCATGGATTTTGCAGTAACCTCCCCAAAAGACGCCTCCCCCACATCCCATCAGCCAGAATGTTTCCAAGGTGGGAATACAGTTATGGAATCTTCGTCTCCACTCTGGCAAATGCTTCCCAAGTCTCCTAGAAGGAGTTAAGTCAGCACGTTTCACCTGTAGGGCCTCAGGGTTGGCCTGTGCCTCCCAGTCTGGCCTGATTTACACCTCTCTTTGCTACTAGGAAGTGCTTCCTTCTCCGTCCTACAGCCCCTCATCAACTCCTCAGCTCTGCAGTCACATCTCAGCTCAGTTCCAAAGTCCCTTTCAATAGGCTCACCTCTAATTCACCCCAGCTGTGATTTCACCTTATTGGTGTGGTTCTTTCATTACCTCTGTCTCCCCGGTGAGCCCACTGAGGACAGGGAGCTCTAGTGTCATTTTTCCTCCTTCCTAGCCAAAACTTTTAGACTTCTAGCTGCTTCCCAATATTTATTCATCCCTCCTACTCTGAATTCTCTCAGAGCAGCAATATGCCCAGCTGAAAGACCATATTTCTCAGCTTCTCTTGCAGATAAATGGGGCCAGTTCTGGATATAAAGTATTGTGTAGAACACATGGGAAGGCTGTATGATGGTATATTACTTCACTGAGAGAAGGCAGTTTTGACCTTTGCATGCTTGCTATGTGGACATGATGGCTGGAGCTTGAGAAGCCATCATTAGACCATGAGGTAAAGCTGTAGATTGATGGAGCATCAAGACAGAAGGAGGCTGATGATGGATCATAAATAGACTTGTGGTGGTGATCACTCTAGTATATACAGATGTTGAATTTTAATGCTGTACACATGAAACTTATATAATAAAAAATAATACAGAAGTAAAATAAAATAAAAGAAGTTTGTATCCCTGATAATCATGGCAGTCCCCATACCAATTCTGGACTGCCTGACTTCAGACTTCTTTTTTTTTTTCTTGGAGAATTATTTTTGTTGATTCTTTCCCTTATGAAATTTATTCAAATTACAACTATTTGAAGTGGTAAGATCACAGCTAGAGAACAAGTTATCCTGTAAGAAATCCATTTATAAAACTCTTCATAAAAGCTTTTTTCTCTTTTATATTATGTATTTTCCTTTTTAAAGGAGCATACAATACAAAGTTAACTTATTAACACTTTGCCTATTCCCAATTTTGGGAGAAATACTTACTTATTCAAAATCCTGTAGCCCATAGGAAAAGAAATTCTCACAACCTGACAACTGCCACCTGACTTTCTCTTTAAAGCTTCTTTCCTTCAAGTATCTCCTCTCCTATACATTAGTTTGTCACTGTACACACTTAGTTCTTACTTTCTTTTCCAGAAAGGCAAAGCTTTAGCTACTACAACTTATGAACAGATCTACAGAAATGAAACAAAAAATGAAAACAGAAATGAAAACAACAACCACCAACAAAACATGAAAAACAAAATACCCTCTCAAACAAACGTATGGACACCAAGGGGGAAAATAGCAGGGGGGCGGGGTGGGTGGTGGATGAATTGGGAGATTGGGATTGACATGTATACACTGATGTGTATAAAATGGATAACTAATAAGAACCTGCTGTATAAAAAAATAAATAAAATAAAATACCCTGTCAAAAATCACAGACCAGCTAGAAACTATTCTGGTGTTTACAGATTAATTGCTATTTTTGTAGAAAATTGTTAGATGATGAAAATGGGAGTAGAATACATACCAGTGTAAATAAATCCATCTCTCTCCAGAGTCTGTACAGGTAAACTCACACCTGACATTGTTGGACAGCTCACATGTTGCTGTTTACATGGTTTATGTTCTCAAGGCCGTTCTGTCATAATTCCCAACTAGTAACTTTTAGTCATTTCGTGTGTGAGTTGTAATTAGCAGCAACTCAGTGGTACAGGAAATGTTTACTTACTTATACTTAAGTAACACAAATACTAAACTAACCTCACTTTGTGTGCTGGTGATATGATAAAAATAAAATGACAAATGCAAGAAGAAAACAGAATGAACATCTAATTAATGGACATTTGTTAAGCCCATTTACTAAAGAACTCTTACGCATGAAGGGACTTTTAAGATGTGTTAGGGGTCCTTTCACTTTCAAATCCATAAATATGGCATTACATTACCAAAAGATTTACTAAGAAAGTGAAAACGGAACATACAACAGCCAGGTGAAGTCTTCCATTAGACTTTGGAAAAAGCCTGCTGTGTGCAGCTTGAAAAGAGAATCAGACAAAGCTGGAAGCAGAGGCTGCTAACCAGATGAAATCAATATGGGAGATGGAGAAAAGTTTGAAATAAATGTTTCCTACAAAGGAAGAAAAACCCACAGTGCATATCCAGGAGGCACTTAGCCTAAAGCTCCTGTTCTCTCTTGCACCCCAAATACTCACCTAGGAAGACCACATCATGCTGTGTATCAAGTCCAGTGTGTGGTGTGAGAGGAGGAGGGACAGGGAATGGAGGCTGATGAAGAAAAAGGAAGATATCTGCGCATTTGGCTTTCTTCCCAAACATCTGCTCACACGTACCTGCACAACAATTTAAGCGCTGGTGCCATTATTTCACCCCACTGCAACTTTGCCTACAGTGAAAATTGACCTGCAGCAACTACTGGGGCTGTCTTCTTTCTTTTTCCCCCACAAAAGATATTTTCAACCTAATAAACACATATAATGGAGTGCCCACTATGTGTGTAGCATTGTTTAGACACATAGTATTTCAATCTAACTGCTTCTCTTGCGTTTCCTTCCTCCCTCCCACCCCTCCCTCCCTCTCCTCCCCTCCCTTTCCTCCCTCCCTCCCTCCCTCCCTTCTTTCCTCTTTCTTATAAAATTTATTTTATTTATTTAGTTTTGGCAGTGTTGGGTCTTCGTTACTGCATGTGGGCTTTCTCACTTGCAGCAAGTGGGAGCTACTCTTTGTAGCGGTGATGGGCTTCTCAGTGTAGGGCTTCTCTTGTTGCAGAGCATGGGCTCTAGGCACGCGGGCTCAGTAGTTGTGGCTCATGGGCTTTAGAGAGCAGGCTCAGTAGTTGTGGCGCACGGGCTTAGTTGCTCTGCGGCATGTGGGATCTTCCCGGACCAGGGCTCGAACCCATGTCCCCTGCCTTGGCAGGTGGATTCTTAACCACTGCACCACCAGGGAAACCTTTCTTTCTTTCTTTCTTTCTTTCTTTCTTTCTTTCTTTCTTTCTTTCTTTCTTTCTTTCTTCCTTCCTTCCTTCTTCCTTCTTTCTTCTTCTTCTTCCTTCCTTTCTTCCTTTTCTTTCTTTCTCTTTCCTTCTTTCTCTCTCTCCGCTTTCTTCTCTTTCCTTCCTTCTTTTTTTCTTTCTTCTTTTTTCTTTCTTTTTTCTTTTTTTTTCTTCTTTCTTTCTTCTTTTTTCTTTCTGTTCTCTCTTTCCTTCTCTTCTCTCTCCTCTATCCCTCTCTCTCTTCTCTCTTTCTCTTTCTCTCTTTCTCTCTCTTTTTTTCTTTCTTTCTTTCTTTTCTTTCTCTCTCTTTCTTTTTTTTTTCCTCTCCTTCATACCCACAGCCCTTAGCATCTAGGGGATGGATCTTGAGGTACTAGGGAGCCAAAGCACACATATTCTCAATGAGCAATGGCACGGCCATCTCCACCTCCCAATGGAAAATTCATTCTTGGACGTTACCTGCAGGATTTGCAACTGGCACAAAGCTTCCAGGTTGAATTGCCTTCCTGAAGTGTTAATCAGTAGACACCCTGGCATGACATTGCTTCATTTTTTATGTGCTGACTTCCCTTGACCCAACCTACTCGATAGACAAAGGGGAAAGGGCTCTGGCTGGGGCTATTGCAACACTCAACCCAGTCACAGATTCTCTTCCTACCAGCCTCTCATCTGCCCCCATCCTGAGAAGTGTCCCCAGAGTGAAACACAACATAATCCTTTCCCCAGGCACAGGTGCCTGAGACATTCAAGGATGGAGGGGTCCATACCAGCTATTCCTTGGGACTTCTACATTATCTGACCTGGTTCTCTTTTCTCACAGGCCACTCTGGTCAGTGAGCTTCAGGCTAGATGGAGCTAGATGAGACAAGGCGTCTTGCAGAGGCTAAAACTTAGGTCACACAGGGTTAGATACTCTGATTGCTAGGGGTTCTCTCATCCTTAAGTTAAGAGTGGCCTCTGCTTAACTACTTACTAACTACTAATTAGCAAAACTATTCAAAGTAAACAAATAAATTAAAATGGTAGTGGGTGCCACAAGAATACTTAAATAGCAGCTGAAAGAAAGAAAGAAAAAGAAAGAAAGAAGGGAAGGAAGGAAGGAAAGGAGAAAGGGAGAAAGAGAGAAAGAGAATGGGAAAGAAAAATTTAAACAATCCACAAAGAATTCCTAAGTAAGCATTTGCTACAAATGTACTATAAACCTAGAGATACTTTGGGAGCAGGGAGTGGGGTGGTTTATGGAGACACAAAAATCCTCAGCAGGTTAGAGTGGCAGAACTCTACATTTCTTCTGGATTTGCACAGATATTTGAAAATAGTTTTCTTCATACTAAAGTCTTTGGAGATTCTCCTGACCTCCTAATGTGACAGTATGCTGCTTAAACTGAATAATGCGGTAACATGAGAGTAGATCCCCCTCATTTGCAGATGCTATATTTGTGAATCTGCCTACTTGCTGAAATTTATTTGTAATCCCCATATCAATACTGTGGCACTTTCTGGTTATTTGCATACACGAGCAAAGTGGTGGAAAATGTAAAGTGTCCTACACATGTTTCCAGCTGAGGTCGAACAGGGGACTTTCTGTCTTTTTGTTTCAGCTTTCATACTGCAAACAGTATTGTCCTTTTGCAGTCTTTTTAGTGCCCTGTTTTTCACATTTCTGTGCTTTTTGTTGGTGATTTCGCTATTTCAAATGGCCCACAAGTGCAGACATAGTGTCTAGTTTTCCTAAGTGCGAGAAGGCTGTGATGTGCCTTATATAGAAAATATAAGCTTCCTTCAGGTATGAGTTATAGTGAATTTGGCCATGCACTGAATGTTAATGAATCAACAATATGTATTAAACAAGGTGTCTTTAAATATAAACACACATAAAACAAGTTTGTAAAGTAATTGGTTGACTAAAATTTATGACCAGAGGCTTGCAGGAACCTAACTCTATATTTCCTCTAGGAGCAGTGGCTCAGTATTTACTTATACAGTATTCGTGGTGATTTTATAAAACATAAGTACTGTGGATAATGAGAATAGACTTTATTCCTAAGAAGAGTTAAATAAATTCATTTCAGAGTTTTGCTTCAAATTTGTGTTTCCTGCAGTTCCATTCCATATTAACAGACCACAAAGACATACTTCTCTCCAGAGAAGGCAGTGCTGGAATTGCCATTAGGGTGATTTGTGCCATTCTGCAGCCCAACTGTAGACAAAACAAGCCAGCCCAGGGCCAAGGGAAAGTACATGTGTGAGACATGGAATTGCTCATTTCTCACTTGCTGGGTTATCTATGAGATCTTGGAACCTGGGACAAAGTAAGGCTTTCCCAAGGGAGCCTGCAAATGTGCACATGGACAGTTTTTCCTTTTTTAAAGAAAACATTCATTAAATGTCAACTTTGTTCTCAGGTTTGTAGTTTACTTCATGATAATGTGTTGATAGAAGAAGGGACAACACTGCATTAGAGATGTTCTGCTTCCCTGATTTAAAAATATGTCAGTTTATGAGGAGGATTCACATTAAGCATAATCAAGTGCACACCAAGTCTTCCACCAATCAGAGCATTTCCAGATAATAAGCCCCGAGTCGCAGGAACATGGATGCTCTTTGTTCTCCAGGAACCATCCAAAGGATCTAAATGGGAGCAGAGCTGGAGCAGAGAACAAAGCCTTCTTTTGGAGATGGCAAATACATCCCATCTTGTGGACCAACTGTTTTTGATTGGTAGTGATTCCAGGGGAAAGTGGGTTGAGAAGGAATCTGAGGCCAAATGCAGGCTCAGTGGTGCATCATGACATGATTGACTAGTGATGTCTGCTGTGGATGAGGCGAGGTGTAGCATATGTGTCGTGTATTTGCCATCCATAAGTTAAAGCAACAGAGCTTCAGCAGAAGAATCCCTCTCTCACTAGCTCATAATAGGATTGTGTCAGGTTTGGTTTCTCTCAATGCTGTGCTTAGCGATGTTGTCTGATATAGAGTAGAAGCTCAATAAACAGATGCTAAATGTAGGTATGTACTTATATACCAGTGAGTGTGTAAGGGAGGGGAGGGAAGGAAGGCAAGTTTTTCAGGCCTTTGAAGTAGAGTAGAGGCAGCAGTTTGAAGCCATGAAGTCTTCTATTTTAACTTGAAATCCTGCCCCATAGGTGGCAGCCTCCTTTGCCTTCACTTAAGGCCATTTAAAGATGCAAACTGTTGCAGCAGCACTGGCACCACCCTTGAAGAACAGGCTGAGCTGCTGGAGGCCACAGAAACTCAGCAGGACCCAAGCTTGGGAATAGATTTTCTGATTTTTTTTGAGTACTTAAAACTACAGCTACCCATGGGGCATTATATAGAAAGAGTCACCACATAAAGCCTTCTGTGATTGATTAGTGTCCCTTTCAGGGTCTTGTTTATCAGCATAACTGGTTGTTTACTAGGGGGTACATTAAGCCTGTCCATCCCTCCCTAGGCGCCCTGCAGGGCAGAGGGTCACATCTGCAGCTTCTCCTCATGATCTGCACAGGAGCCACACAGAAGGAACACATGTCTGGACATCACAGGAACAGGCTCCAGAGGGGTGTCTGTGGAACACAGTGGAATCCAAGGGCCAGTTGCAGGAGGGAGGCCCTTCTCTCCTTGCTTTTCAAATGGAATACAAGCAGTGGTTCCCAGTATGGTACACAAGGTGATCCATAGAATTTTGTTTCAAATTTAAAAATTTTTCGTACTTTTAATGTTGTGTGTATGTTTTAAAATATCCATGGTACATTGCCCTAGAGGTAAAGTGAATATATATATATACAATTGACCCTTGAACAACACGGGTTTTCACTGTGCATTTCCACTTATACACAGATTTTTTTCCAGTAAATATTACAGTACTACATGATGATCCCAGTTGCTTGAATCTGCAGATGTGGAGCCATGGATATGGAGGGCAGACTATGGTGTATATATATATATATATATATACACACACACATATACTCAAACAAACAACCTTTGAACATTATCCATAAAAGAAACATAAGAGGACTCTGAAAGGTGGAGGGGGAAAGCAGACCAGCTAGGCATCTTCAGACCTAAGACACGGCAATGGAGTTCCTTGGGTTTTCTTTTTGTCTCATATATCCTGGACTGGGTTCAGGAGAAGCCAGCAAAGTTGGAAATGTAATAGGTGCAGATCAAAAAAAAAAAAAAAATCCCTAAGAAAGGCCTACTCTCTCTCTAACCAAAAGGCCAGGAAAGGGGCAGTGTAGCAAGACAGGCCATCCAAACACCATGAAAAAAATCTGTGACCCTTGCCTTACCCCACTAGCAAAGGCCAAGTGGAGAGTCTAAATGTCCACTCTCACCAAGGATGGAGCAGTAAGGAGGTGAGGTGCCTTTCCCTCACCAGCCATGGTGGTACCAGGGGAGCCTTAATGGTGAGCCAGGAGTCCCACCCTCCAGCATTAATGAGGCACCCATCACCCCTAAGTGGAGGTTGAGTGTGGAACTTAGACTTCCATCCCCACCTGGCAGTAATGAGGCGGTGTAGAATCAGAGGAGGCATGCTAGAAAGTAATACTTAAATAAGAACCAGAGTCTCACAATATAATAGAAAAGTGTCCAGCATACAAGTGAAAAATCACCCATTATACCAAGAACTGGGAAAATCTCAATGTGAATGAGAAAATACAGTTGTCAGATGCCAACACCTAGGTGACACAGATGTTGGAATCACCTGACAAGGATTTTAAAGCAGCCAACATGAAAATGCTTCAATGGGCAATTTTGAACATTCTTGAAACAAGTAAAAAAAATACAAAGTCTCAGCAAAGAAATAAAATGCTTCAGAAAAGTTTTTAAAAAAGAGAAGTTTTAAAGAAGAACCAAATGGACATTCCAGATCTGAAATATACAATAACTGAACTTAAGAAAACCAAAAACCAAAAACCTCAATGGATAGGCTCAATAGCAGAATGGAAGTAAGGTTTCTACTGAGAAATCTATACAAAGGGATACACTCAAAAACACTACAGATAAATCAAAGTGAAATTCTAAAAAAATGTTCAGGTAACCCAGATGAAGGCAGGAAAAAGGAAACAGAAATGAAAAACAGAGAGAACACACAGAAAACAAAATGTCAAACTTAAACCTTAACATGTCAGTAAATACATTGACTGGAATGGTCTATATGCACCAACTAAAATGCAGAGATTGATAGTGAATTAAAAAAAAAAACATGATACAACTGCATGAACAAGAGCTTACTGCAACTGTGACATTATAGGTAGGAAAAGTAAAGAATAAAAGTAAAAGGATGGAAGAATGATATATCAGTAATCAAAAGCAATCAGAGCAGGAGTGGCTATGTTAACATCAGATAAAAGAGACTTCAGAATAAAGAAAATGATCAGGGACAAAGAGAGGCCTTACGTGATGATAAAAAGTTTGTCCACCAAGAAGACATAGCAGTCCTGAATGTGTATGAAACTAACAATGGAGCTGTAAAACATGCAAAAAAAAAAAATTGATAGAACTGAAAGGCGAAATAGACAAATCCACAATTGTAGGTGAAGACGTCAACCTCCCTCTGTTCAACAACTGATAGAACAGTTAGAAAATCAGCAAGGATATAGAAGAACTCAGCACCATCAATCAACAGGATCTAATCGACATAGAACACTCTGCCCAACAGCAGCAGAGTACACATGCTTTTCAGGTACCCAGGGGGCATTCACCAAGACAGACCATATCCTGGGCCATAAAACAAACCTCAAGAAATTTAAAAGGATTAACATCACACAGAGGATATCCTCTGACCACATGGAATCAAACTAGAAATCAATTACAGAAAGATAATGGGAAAATCTCCAAACATGTGGAAACTAAACAATGTAGTTCTAAATAATCCATGAGTCAAAGAGGAAGTCTCAATGGAAATAAAAAAGTGTGTTGAACTGAACGAAAATAAGTAAATAAAGCAGGGTAAAAATTTCATGTAAAATTATATTGTAAAATATAGAGAAACGACTAAGAAAGTCATTCCTACAAGTAAACAGTATTTGCTTCTCCAAATAAAACAAATAAACAAACAAACCCCAAAACCAAACACAAGAAAAAACACTGGCAGGGGGTGACAGAAAATGCTCAATGTACTAAATCCCAGGTCACATTCCTCTTTCCTGGGCCCACAGAATACTCTGCCTCCCAGCTCTCTTTCCTGGGGGTATCAGTCCTGTTTGCAGCAGGAAACAAAAGATACATTCAAATTAGCATCATCCAAGGAAGTTTAATTAAAGAGCTATTTATAAAGGTGTGGGTGGGGTTTAGGGAAACCGCAAGGGATGTTACAGTGCCTGGTCACAAAGGATAATAGAACTGTTACTAATCTGAGGCTGGAAGGGCCAAGTGCAAGCGGGTTCTACAGCCTGGAGACAATGACGGGTGTAGAGAGAACCACCTAGAGAGAACTGAGATCTCTTATCAAGTGACTCAGGGGAAGAAGCTGAAAAAGTAAACCTCCCCCTCTTTCTCCCTCCTGGGACCTCCTGTCTGAATCCCTTTTGGCCAAACTCAACTGGAAGCCAGAGGCAAGAGGGTCCCTGTGATCTGTAATCCATAGAGATTAGCCTTCCAGGGGAGATAGCAAGGTGGAGAAAGGTAGATCAAGGATTTGGTGGGAGGCGATGCGGCTGGAGACAAATGGGAAGCTATCAGGGTGGCAAAGGGACCCAGAGATTGGGGGACAATGGCAGCATTACAGGATGGACTACTTGGAGGAGAGTTGCCAAAAGGAGCCACCCAACCCCCAGCTGACTAGAATGCAAGTGAGAAATAAACCTTTATTATATTAAGCCAGTGAGATTTGGGGGTGTTTATTAATGCAGCGAGTGTTAATTACCCTGACCAATATACCCAGTAAAAGTCTGGATCTCATATTCTGTGTCGAGTCACATGTTAAACACACAGTATACCATTCAGGAGTAATTAAAAAGTGATTCCAGTATTTACTTGTGCCTCTTGAAAAACACCAATGGGGATACAATTCATAATTTTAGTAACTCCTCTTAAAACCTATTTTATCACCAATACAGTCCTCTTTTGCCCAGATATTGTTTTCCATCAACCCTTGAAACCACCCCTCACAACTCCCAGCCTGTGCAGGATTTGTTCTTATTTATCCCACTTCCCTCCCATCCCTTTATCATGTAGGTCATTTAGCTTCTCTCTGTTGACCCTATTGCTCCTTTAGTCTCTCCCTTACCACAGAAGATCCCTGAATCTGGTTACCTAATACGGAGGGATGTGTAGGACGTAATAAAATTAAGGTAGGCAAATAGGAGAAAACCAAGGATACAGTTAAACACAGGCCATGTGCTTGTGGCAGGCTGGCTGCCCTTGGAATTGGTCTGTGAGACAGAGTTGACATGTGGTGTGTTTATTAGGGAGCACACTTTGGATCAACACCTGTGGAAGGCAGAGGGAGGAAGTGGATGCGCAGAGGGAAAGCTGCGCCGTGACACAGGAGCTCCGGAGCCCATACAGCCCTTCAGATTTGTCCTGCTTTGGGCCACAATGGCTTGGCCTTTATCCCCCTGCCTCCATCTGACGTTGATGTGTGACTTTGGGTGAGGCAGTTCCTGAGAGGGCTGACAGCTCAAGGCTGCTTGCTGACAGCTCCCCCGGCAGCTGGAACAGTAAATTCTGCCTTGCAGGGAGACCTGGGCATCTGGTCTCCTGTCCATCACCATGCAGAGGGTCTGTGAGAGGTGGGCTGCAGCCCTGGCTCGGAGCTGTCTGCAGTTTCTGTGGTCATCACCACTGTGTAGAGATTGCTATCATTCCTTCCGTGCTCTTCATTCCTTCCATGCAATGCCTTGAGGCCCTTACACCAGGCTACATTTGCCACTTTCCAGAAGAACCACATCAAAATTCTCTTCTTCCAAGAGGCCTTGATGTCTGACCCTCAGCCTCTCCCATCCTCCTGACCCAACACTGCTGGGCCTGCTGCATGAGAACTGCAGCCCCAGAAGGGTCTCCCTGGGCTCTCTGACTTGCAGGGTTATAGAGTGTGTGTTGCTGGTCTTGCTGTAACTCACTGATTTCTCATTACTATTAAAGAGTGGGGTAATGAGTGTCATCATTGCAAGGACTTATTTACAACTCTCTCCCTCCTGTTTGTTAGCCCCAGATGGCTAAGGGATATCCACTATCGCTCTGGGGCTGTGGATAACTTGCTGGCCCTCTGAGCTGATTCTTTTTCCTGATTGTGTATGATTAGGGCCTGGAGAGCAAGGGCTTTTTAATTTCTCTTTTCCCAATGAGCCTGATTTTTCAATTCTTTTGATGGCTCAGACCTGCCTTTTGTAAGCTTGGGAGTAGAGCCCAGGGGAATAAATGCTATGGGGCCCTAGGGCATGAATCTGCTTGGGTTTGAAACCCAGCTCAGACATGAACTGCCTGTATGAACTTGGGCAAGTTTCTTAATCCCTGTACACCTCAGTTTCCTCACCTGTAAAATATGGATAATGGTACCTGCCAAATACAGTCGTTGTGAGGAGAAAATCTTATATCATATGCTTAGCACTGTACCTGACACCTGAGCAGTGTCTATTATGTGGTTGTCATTATTGCTAGTTCCATTTTTTCCTATGAGAAAAGTGAAGCTTAGATTGCAATTAATGATTCTGATTGGCTGATGGCAGCTTCTCCATACGTATTCCTTCACCAGCTTTATTTTGTCACCTTCTGTCCACCCCACCCCTAGTTGTGATACCATAATAAAACCTTTCAACCATTCTGTTGAATAATTCCAACACCAACCGCAATGCCCAACGAGATCACTGAGTCCTTGGCTCAGTTTGGTGTCCTCACTTTGTGCTGATGCAAACATTCATTGGCTCTGGCCCTTCTGAGTTCCCCAGATAACTGATCTTTGGGGAAAACAACCCAGACTCAGGCAAAAGGTATGAGTTCAAGGGAGTAGTTTCTAGAAAGTTGCCAATATTTAATGAACGCCCCTCACCATATCTTCAGCTTTATTTCTTATCACCAAGTTCCTTGAACACTATGCTCCAACTATTGCTTTTCCCTGGACATTCCATGCTCAGAACCTCTGAGCATATGTGGAGGCTGTTTTCTTATGTCTGTAAGTCTCTTCTCTCCATTCCCTTGTCTTCACTTAGCTGATTTCTACAGTCTACCGTACATTCTAGGTTTTCCCTTGATTAACATCCTCCTGAAGATTGCCAGGTCTTCAGATTTCTATGGAAAATAGTCATATCTCAGTGCTCCATTCTGTCTCCTTATTCTTGGTCCTGCTGCTTTTTCAGCAATTTTCTTTAACTGCCAACATCACAACTTAGACAGGAGTTATCCAGGACTCATGGGTATGAAGAGGAAATGGAGTACTGTTTATGTGGGACTGAAGGTTTTATAATAGAGACCTCTGTGCTCTGTGGTTTTGTGTATCAACTCTATATGTATTGAACGTGAATTCTGTCCATCCACACATCCATCCATTCAACAATAAAATGTTAATTGAGTAATACAAACCTGAATCAGGGGAAAGGTGAATCCCTGCCTTTTATGAGCTCACAGACCAATATAGGAGAAGAAGTATATGTACAAAGATTAAAAAGTGAATCAAAATTCAGTCAGTATCATATGATCAAGGTTTTATGGAAAACCAAAACCGCTTTTTGATGGGGGTACTAGGGAAAGGAATCTTTGGTAGATAATATGATACCTTAGCTTGACCTGGAAGGAAAGATAGGATTTCAACAGGTAGGAGTGGAGATAAATATTTCCAGGAAAAGGAAGGAGCAGGGGCAATGGCACCAGTGTACTGTTGAAACATTTCATGCATCCACAGGTAGCTTGAAGGAAGTAGTGGGAAGTGATACTAGATAGCTGGTTATCACAGTGAAGGGAAAAGCTAGATAAGAAGTGTAGACTGCATTTGGTAGGAGATATGGCATTATTGAAAGGTCTGATGTCAGAGTGACATCAGCAGGGCTGTGCTTTAGGCAGGTTTATTAGGCAATGTTGTGCAGAATTTACTTCAGGGAAAGACCAAAAGTAGATTAGAGACTCTGAGGTGGAGAATGAGATGGCTGGCTGGACCAACCTGTTGGCAATGGGCTACGTAGGAGAGAAGGCTATGAGGGTGTTCAAGAAGCCAGATGCATAAAGCTTGGACATCAGGATTGAAGGAGGTTTCAAATGCAGTAAAGAAGGAGGTGATGAGACCCTGACAGAACAGCCGGTTTTGGAGGAAGATGTTGAATTTCACTTTAAAGAAAGGAATTAGAGGTGTCAGCAAGACCGTCTAGATGGAGGGGTCTAGCTGCAGTGGGAATTGTGTGGTTAGAGCACAGAGGCATTGGATTAACTGCGTTAAGAGCTTGTAGGGAAGAACAGAAGAGAGACAGAAAGCTGATGGTCCTGTTCTATAGTGTGTAGACTTCTTTATCTTGCGAGGGACCTGTTAGCCAACTAATAGCTTTCCTGGCCTGAAGACAAAGTGAAACCAACTGCCTAGATACAGTGATTGGGAATTCCAGAAACATCCAGTGTGGAATAGTTTCCCTCCACCATGAGGCTAGAACATGGACACAAGGTATTTGCTTTACTAATCGCAGGTTAGTTCTTTTGGTCATCCCATTAGTGTGTCCAGATGACAGCATCTTTCCTGTCCCCCTCCCCTGAGATGGATGGTGAAGAACCAGAGTGTTATTTAAAATCCCATCTCTTTCTGGAGTCCCAGAGGGAAACAGACACACCAGAGTTGTGTGACAACCCTAAAGGTAGGAATGCCAGATGAAAGTGAGACCAAGTCTTGAGGTGCATAGGAGTCATAGATCACTCCATTTTCTCTGGATACTGGCTGAGACCATTGTCCCTGAGTCCTTGGGAGTTTACAGTTTTGTATTAAATTTAAGTGTTTCCTTTTGATGAATTATTTTATGATGGACATTGTAAATTACTCTAAGGAAACTTTTTAGTCAGCAGGAATTTATGACAATGATAAATTTGGGCAATGTCTTTTTAAGTGTCTCTATGAATGAACACTTTCAAAATTTCCCCAGGTTCTAGTCAAAGATAGAGGCTATTGGTGATTAGTTTTGTACTTTCCACGTCTCAAGTGACTTCTTTTATTATGATTCCCAAGAATAATACTTTTGATTTACCCTGATGACATATTAATAGCTAGTCATACCAAATACATTTTTCTTTCTTATGCACCAAAAGTATTTTCTTGCCGTCAGCCTTTGGGGTACAGTGAATTTCAAAAAGTTGTCTGGTGTTTTTCTTCAACATTGAACATTTCTTAGCTTTGTAAGTTATCAAAATAGTTAGAGGGTCTGGAGACAAAAAGAAACAGAAATGAATGTAGAATAGTGTCTCACCGACAAGACATAAGAGAAGATGAAAGTCATCTTGTGGCTTTCATTTATTAAATGATTGAATTGGATCAATATTATGGTGAATCCCATTAATGGATAAGAAGGACCACCCCGCCCCCCAACTTGCACTCAGCCAAAATCAGTTGGTTCAGTGGCCACACTTAAATATTGCAAGTATGAAAGAGAGCTCATATTTTGCACTAAAAATCATTTTCAGGGTAGTCTCATTTGTAACAGAAACAACATTATTTGAATTTTGCAGCGTCCTTTATTGTTTATCTCTTATGCTCTACTTCTTAGATGTGTTTACAGCAGAAAAAGCAATCAAATAACTGGCCACTTCAGATTTTCCCAAGAGTAGATGAGTCATTCATGACTCATTTGAGGTGGGAAGCATCTTTCATCTCTTGAAAAAAAAAAAAAACCTTTCTTCTTTCATATAACATAATTTGTCTTCGTTCTCTGATACAAGCCCTCACATTTGAATTCAGAGGCCTTAAGAGCAAGTTAAAAATATACAACATGTCCTTTGAGTATTTCATAAGTACCATCTCCACACAACTAGTTAAGAATTTTCATGTCTCTGTCAGATGTCATTTTGACCTTGAAATTTTAATTTGGGTCCTTATAAATAGAAGCTAAAAATGCATAAGGACAAAGGGAGAAATAGTGAAACAACAGGAGTTATGAATGTAAGTAGTGACTCCTTGATGCTTCTGTTCTAAAGAGGATGTTTCCCTGCTTTTTAGGGGGAAAAAAGACATAGTGTAGAAATGCAAAAATGTGCAATGGACATTGAATTTACTCTCACATCTCTTGATGTGCACAACACTGGACTGTTGATGTCTGTGGAAGGAACTGCCTGGATTTGTGCACAGAGAAGAAGTTCTGGCACAAGTTCTTGACATAAAATTGTTGCTCTACTGATAATTGTTGACTAAATCAGCTCATCAAAGTAGTTTTGAATGGGTTGGAGTTTATAATTCTGTACTGAATAGAATATATACATGAATAAATAGATGAGGGGCTATATGAGCCATTCTTCCGGGACATCAGGGGAGTCACAGACACTACCTTGGCAGCTTTTCCAAGGAAACTGGTGGATGCTGTCGAATCTCCAAAGTCTCTGTAGTTGGCTGGACATTATAGAACTCATTTGAATGAACTAGAACTGGCTTGAAGGCTGTAGAGCTCATCTTGTTTAGCACAATAGTCATTGATTGCACATTTATTTATCCTTCATTGATTAGTTCTACTCATTCAGTAGCTTTGGCACTGAGTTGGTGGTCCTCCAAGATGTTCATTGAATAAGTTCTTCTGTGTTTGCACTTCTAATGTAAGTACACTAAGGGTTCCTTGACCAGTTGCTGCCCAGCTGGTACTCCCCCCTCCACCCACATCCTCCTTCTTCCTCACCTCCTATAATGTATGTGACATCTCATCCATTTCAGACCAGTGGTGAGCTAGTGTGTATACAACGTGTCCTCAGTAACAATGAGTGGGTGTGGGGCACTAATGTGAAGTGGTGGGTTTGGTGCAAAACCCAAGTGCAAATCCAAGGCAGAGGTGGCCTGGGAAAACAAAACAGATAATGGAGCCCAATCCAACTCCAGGCTTATGGTCTAAAATCAGAGCATGAAAGAGGCATCGCATGGTGTCTAAATGGCCTTTGACAATCCTTTGAACTGCTCATAAAGTTCTGCATGTGTCACTCCTTTGAGCACACTGGGGACCAACCTGGTGTTTCTCAACAAGCCACCCATGGCCAGTGTTCCTCCAGGGTCTCTCTCCCACTACTCCTTCCCTACCCCATCCGTCCCTCCCTTCTTCTCTCCCTCCTCCTTGGTCACGTGCATATATTTGAATTTGCATAAATTGAGTCTATGATGCTAGACCCTGGGAACTGGACTATAAGGTCCAGAAATACTCAGAAAAGTGTAAGAAACAGTTCATGAACAGTAGGCCTGCAAAACATGGTTAGGAAGATGGATTGAGTGTTTGACTTGATGTGGCAGAACAAAGAGGGATGGCAGTGTCCTCACCCACAGCCCCACACTGACTGAGCAACAAGGATGTGGAGAGTACAGAGACTGGAGGCAGCGTGTAGGGACCGTGCACACTCTCCTGGGACCGCTGTCCCTTGTCTCTGCAAGTGTACACTATTTGCAGGATTTCCTGACCTATATTTTTATCAGACGGAGTATTGCAAAGGTTTACTACAATTTAAGATTCATATTTACAATTCTCATTGACACACTCAAACTGAGTAACCCACTGAAAAACAAAAAGCAGTTCTAAGACATACCATCTGAGAATGCCAATAGTTTGCTATGTAGATGCTCTGGAGTTAAATTATAATAGGATTTAATAATAATAATAGCATAAAATATTAGAAATAAAAAAAATGATAAATCTACCATTCTAATGTAGCTCTTTTTATTAATACATATTCCCCTTCCTTCCTTCCTTCCTTCCTTCCTTCCTTCCTTCCTTCCTTCTTCCCTCCCTCCTTCCGTCCCTCCCTTCCTTCTCATATTTATTGTGTCTACTCTTCCTAGGTACTTTTTTAGGCTCTAGACATACAGCATCACAAAACCAAGATTGCTGCCCTCCTGGAGCTTACAGATGTTAAACAACAGACATAAAAATAAGTCAATTAAATAGTGTATTAGAAGCTTTACATTTTATTGGACAAAAAACCCCATCACCCGGGGTAATATGGTGTGAGATTGCCTGGGGGAAGGGGCAGGTAATGGCATTAAGGAGAATGATCAGGGCCTGTGAGGCAAGCCTTCAAGGAGGGGAGGGAAGTCACTGCACGAATGTATGAAGGAAGAGCAGAGAGTACCACAACCACTAAAGTCTTGAGGTAGGAGCTTGCCTGGAAAGTTCAGGAATGGCAAAGTGGCCTGTGTAGCTGGAACAAAATGAATAAGGGGGGAGGATATAGAAAATGAGGTCAGAAAGATGAGATGGGGCCCCATCGTGTAGGACCTTGAGGGCTTTGCCCCTCCTCCAAGTGGAGTCGAGCTGAGAAGTTACATGAACTGACCTACATTTTTAAGGCATCCCTCTGGCTGCTCTGTGGAGAGGAGATAGAGGCAGGGCAAGGGTGGCAGCAAGGAGACCAGTTGGGGAGCCCTGTAGCAACAGGGCGAAGGTGGAACAGTGATCCACACATACCTGTTCTATGTGGTCCTAAACATAATAGACAGCATTGAAAAATATCAATAGCAGGCCAGAAACCCCAGCAACTTAGCTGTCAGTCTTCCTCTTAGCACTCCTATCAAAGGCCATGTAATTAACAGTGGGATTCAGAGTTTGGGAGGGAGCATGTCTTGGAGAGTTTTGCTGATCCATTGCCTGAGTATTGTCTGGAAGAGAATATCTATGCATTTATTAAATTTCATCTAATGAACGTATTGATGAATCATTAGTATTATTGTTTGCTGCTTTAAGGATCACATGCTTTGTCCATTTACCTTTGTAGAATCTGGTAAACTGAATGTATTTGAGATTATGAGAATCTTTTCTGCCTAATTTATTTTATAAACTGCAAATGTAAATTATACAGCTCTCATGTGCAATTTCAGTTGAGAAGGTAACAGCGATGTTGCTGTAATTGAGACATTCTAAGTTGGGGGGGCGCCTGCAGAACCACTGAATTGGAACGCCATTTCAATTTTTTTAAGATGTTTTTAGTTTTAAAAATAATTTCCAGTGTGTCATTTTTGTAATTTTAATTTCAATTTATAGCCTAAACATTGCAATGAGCTCTGGGTGGTATTTCCGCTTGCTTTGGGTCTTTGTCTGCTAATGTTTCTATTATTGCATGCATAGTGAAACAAGCACATTTAAAAAAAAAAAAACAAAAACAAACTTCTGACATAAGCATTTTCTAACTATGTCCTATTATGGAGCACCAAACACTCCAGGGAAGCTTCTTGTTGCTCTTGTTTTGGGGAGTGATGTTGTGGTGGTAGTTTTACATCTTTTCTACTTTATTTCCATGGCAAGCAGAACAAGATATGGGTCTGTGGACCCTGACTGTGAAATGCTAGAAATGGAAGAGCTCTTAAAGATGACCTAACCCACACCTTATATTTTCCAGATGGGAAAACTGAAGCTGAGGCTGGTCAAGTAACTTGATGAAGAACCGGTACTTACATTGTATCTTCCTGAGCTTATTAAAATGTGGATTATTATTGCACCCAATGTAGTCTGAGTCTGGCCATGTAAGGTGAGTGGTACCTAGGTTAATGGAATTCTTGTGGGGTTTTATTATGAATTTCTTATTTCTTATTATGAGTTTTATTTTTGCTGCAGTATTCTGTTGAAAGAACTGTTCTTTAGGTTGATGAGACATATAAAGCTTGAAAAAGGCAAAAGAGATGGGGTTTAAGGCAACTTTTCTCTCCCTATAGTTAGGACATTAGACAAATGATGAGGGAAATGATTTTCTCAAAGAAAAGATGCTCAGCTTTGTCTTCCTAAAGCTGAAGTGAGATGCTGTGTCTTGCTGTGCATTGTCATTCTGTAGAGATTGACCGATCCTCCCTGTTAGGAAACCACAGACTTACAATTCACCACTCACGGGAGAGTCACACCTCTCAGTAATAGACAGTAATGACTGTAATAAAATAAGGCTGCAGCTCAGAGAACAGAAAAGTATCACTGTTGGCAATGGGGGTGTAAACATGATCCAATTAATGGTCATACCAACAGGCTCAGGCAGCCATGCATAGTGGAATAAACCCAAAGTTGGGGTCCCCAAATGAGATGCAAATTCTGGTGCTGCGTGCTCCCTAGGTGTTCTTGGACAAGATGTTGGACCTCTGTTTCCTCATTTGAAAAATGAGAATTATAGTGCACACCTTTCCAGGTGCAGAGTAAGAGAGAAGAGTTCAGTGTGACATCTGGTGGCATCTAAGGGACCTGCTATGGAAAGTGCTTCCTTGGCCTGACATCCCTAAGCCTCTGATAAACAGTGCAGTGAGCTCAGTGTGGGAGCTGAGAACCCTACTCAGGCACTGACATGTCTGCGGAAATGAAGGGGTTAGAGGTCTGCTCTTTCAGCCATTATTTTTAGAAATACTGAGTTTTACCAGCCATAGATCTGGGAGTGTAGCTCTGGTGGCAGCTAAAATGGGAATTCTTGATAAATTCAGTGTCATGGTGTCTCAGGGTGAGCCTGTTCTCATTGTCCATAGTGCCCTGTTGATTAGCCTATTAGGCGTGTTCAAAGTGTCCTATGCTTTTCTTTTCTCTTCTTCCCCCCGCTCCCCTCCTCTCCCCTCCTTTCCTCTTCCCCCCTCCCTTCCCCTCCCCTCCTTTCCCCTTCCCCTCCCCTCTTCCCTGCTTCCCTCCTTTCTCCTTCCCCCTCTCCCCCTTTTCACTTCCCTTCCCTTCCCTCCCCTCCCCTGCCCTCCCCTCCCCCTGCCTTGAGGACTGCGGGAAGCACTGTAGACACACAGCCCTCAAACATCAGCCTGCTCAGGAGTTGTCTCATCTGAAGAGCATCACTTTGCCCAGGGCCGGCCACATCCAATGACTGATTACTGTACGAGCTTTAAAGGCCTGGCCTCTCACATTATCTTGGGACAACTCTGAAGAGCCATCCTGGCTTCACAGCTCCCCACAGGGTCATCTGAAGCCTTTGTTGAGAATTTCAGCTCAGCTTCCTCCTATGCCCAATCCTGCTTCCATCCTGTCCCTTGCATGGTGGCAATTCCATAAGCATTACCTGAGCAAACTACTGTGTGCTCTTTTCCACCTCAGAGACTGCTTCCCAGAGACCCTGATCCATTATGACAATGACCATATGTGTATAAAAGTGTGTGTATATGGACGTGCATCAAGAGTGTTTTCAGTGCTGTCTCTGTCAGTCCCTGTTGAGAATGACCACCCCCTTTCATATCCCACCTTGCTCTGTGTATTCTCTTCATCCTGCAGTTTCTCATCATTTTCCACCCTTGTCAGCATTTATGGGCCATTGAATTTTACTTTTAATTTTTTTTTTATTAAAAAATTTATTGAAGTATAGTTGATTTACAATGTTGTATTAATTTCTGTTGTACAGCAAAATGATTCAGTTATATATATATATGTATATTCTTTTCCATTATGGTTTATCATAATTGAATATTGACTATAGTTCAATATGAGATATTGAATATAGTTCCCTGTGCTGTACAGTAGGACCTCGTTGTTTATCCATTCTATATATAATAGTTTGCATCTGCTAATCCCAAACTCCCAGTCCGTTCCTCCCCCACCCACCCTCCCCCTTGGCAACCACAAATCTGTTCTCTATATGTGAGTCTGTTTCTGTTTTGTAGATAAGTTCATTTGTGTCATATTTTAGACTCCACATATAAGTGATAAAATATGGTATTTGTCTATCTCTTTTTGACTTACTTCACTTAGTATGATAACCTCTAGGTCCATCCATGTTGCTGCAAATGGCACAATTTCATTCTTATTTATGGCTGAATAGTATTCCATTGTGTGTGTGTGTGTGTATGTGTGTGTATATATATATATATATACACACACATACACACACACACACACCACATCTTCTTTATTCCTTTCTCGATGCACATTTACGTTGTTTCCATGTCTTGGCTCTCGTAAATAGTGTTGCTGTGAACATAGGGGTGCATGTATCTTTCCGAATTATAGTTTTGTCTGGGTGCCCAAGAGTGTGATTGCAGGATCATATGGAAAGTCTATTTTTAGTTTTCTGAGGAAGCTCCATACTGTTCTCCGTAGTGACTGCACCAATTTACATTCCCACCAACAGTGTAGGAGGGTTCCCTTTTCTTTACACCCTCTCCAGCATTGGTTATTTGTGGACTTTTTAATGATGCCATTCTGACTGGTGTGAGGTGATACCTCACTGTGGTTTTGATTTGCATTTCTCTAATAATTAGCAATGATGAGCATCTTTTCATGTGCCTATTTGACCATTGAATTTTAAATTCTATCATCTTCTTTTGGGAGTGGTCTATGTCCAGTTGCAGGGGTGGAGGGTGGGCATTGGGGCTGGTGACCAGACTGGGCATTTCAACAGCCTTTGGGTCAGAACTTTGCAATTCAGATGAACAGTTTCAAAGAATTAAATTTTTTCTTCCCATTTTCATCTTTAACCCCTCTTCAACTTGTAGAGTAGATTTCTAATGATAAAGAATTCCTTTTCAAGTATTCAAGAGTTGACCAAGTCAGAAGTGAATTTTATTTTTCAAAGAATGATCTGAATTTACGTCAGTGTGTTGGATGTATTTTGCTTTGGAAGGTGGAGTTATATAGGTCCTCTTTTTCTGGCTTTCACTGTTTCTATTCTCCCCCCTCCCCAAATTTCTAAATAAAAGGCACATATTATTTTTGTAAATGAAAAAAACAAAAGATGTTTTATTAAGAAAACCCCCTCGAGATAGCCTCATCCACCAGAGGGCAGACAACAGAAGCAAGAAGAACTACAGTCCTGCAGCCTCTGGAACAAAAACCACATTCACAGAAAGATAGACAAGATGAAAAGGCAGGGGGCTATGTACCAGATGAAGGAACAAGATAAAACCCCAGAAAAACAACTAAATGAAGTGGAGATAGGCAACCTTCCAGAAGAAGAATTCAGAATAATGATAGTGAAGATGATCCAGGACCTCGGAAAAAGAATGGAGGCAAAGATCGAGAAGATGCAAGAAGTGTTTAACAAAGACCTAGAAGAATTAAAGAACAAACAAACAGAGATGAACAATACAATAACTGAAAAGAAAACTACACTAGAAGGAATCAATAGCAGAATAACTGAGGCAGAAGAACGGATAAGTGACCTGGAAGACAGAATGGTGGAATTCACTGCTGCGGAACAGAATAAAGAAAAAAGAATGAAAAGAAATGAAGACAGCCTAAGAGACCTCTGGGACAACATTAAATGCAACAACATTCGCATTATAGCGGTCCCAGAAGGAGAAGAGAGAGAGAAAGGACCCGAGAAAATATTTGAAGAGATTATAGTGGAAAACTTCCCTAACATGGGAAAGGAAATAGCCACCCAAGTCCAGGAAGTGCAGAGAGTCCCATACAGGATAAACCCAAGGAGAAACATGCCGAGACACATAGTAATCAAATTGGCAAAAATTAAAGACAAAGAAAAATTATTGAAAGCAGCAAGGGAAAAACGACAAATAACATACAAGGGAACTCCCATAAGGTTAACAGCTGATTTCTCAGCAGAAACTCTACAAGCCAGAAGGGAGTGGCATGATATACTTAAAGTGATGAAAGGGAAGAAACTACAACCAAGATTACTCTACCCGGCAAGGATCTCATTCAGATTTGATGGAGAAATCAAAAGCTTTACAGACAAGCAAAAGCTAAGAGAATTCAGCACCACCAAACCAGCTCTACAACAAATGCTAAAGGAACTTCTCTAAGTGAGAAACACAAGAGAAGAAAAGGACCTACAAAAACAAACCCAAAACACTTAAGAAAACGGTCATAGGAACATACATATCGATAATTACCTTAAACGTGAATGGATTAATCCAACCAAAAGACACAGGCTTGCTGAATGGATACAAAAACAAGACCCATATATATGCTGTCTACAAGAGACCCACTTCAGACCTAGGGACACATACAGGCTGAAAGTGAGGGGATAGAAAAAGATATTCCATGCAAATGGAAATCAAAAGAAAGCTGGAGTAGCAATACTCATATCAGACAAAATAGACTTTAAAATAAAGAATGTTACAAGAGACAAGGAAGGACACTACATAATGATCAAGGGATCAATCCAAGAAGAAGATATAACAATTATAAATATATATGCACCCAACATAGGAACACCTCAATACATAAGGCAACTGCTAGCAGCTATAAAAGAAGAAATCGACAGTAACACAATAACAGTGGGGGACTTTAACACCTCACTTACACCAATGGACAGATCATCCAAAATGAAAATAAATAAGGAAACAGAAGCTTTAAATGAAATAATAGACCAGATAGATTTAATTGATATTTATAGGACATTCTATCCCAAAACAGCAGATTACACTTTCTTCTCAAGTGCTCACAGAACATTCTCCAGGATAGATCACATCTTGGGTCACAAATCAAGCCTCAGTAAATTTAAGAAAATTGAAATCATATCAAACATCTTTTCTGACCACAACGCTATGAGATTAGAAATGAATTACAGGGAATAAAACATAAGAAACACAAACACATGGAGGCTAAACAATACGTTACTAAATAACCAAGAGATCACTGAAGAAATCAAAGGGGAAATCAAAAAATACCTGGAGACAAGTGACAATGAAAACACGACGATCCAAAACCTATGGGCTGCAGCAAAAGCAGTTCTAAGAGGAAAGTTTATAGCTATACAAGCCTACCTCAAGAAACAAGAAAAATCTCAAGTAAATAATCTAACCTTCCACCTAAAGGAACTAGAGAAAGAAGAACAAACAAAACCCAAAGTTAGCAGAAGGAAAGAAATCATAAAGATCACAGCAGAAATAAATAGAAACAAAGAAAGCAGTAGCAAAGATCAATAAAACTAAAAGCTGGTTCTTTTAGAAGATAAAATTGATAAACCATTAGCCAGACTGTTCAAGAAAAAGAGGGAGAGGACTCAAATCAATAAAATTAGAAATGAAAAAGGAGAAGTTACAACAGACACTGCAGAAATACAAAGCATCCTAAGAGACTACTAAAAGCAACTCTATGCCAATAAAATGGACAACCTGGAAGAAATGGACAAATTCTTAGAAAAGTATAACCTTCCAAGACTGAACCAGGAAGAAATAGAAAATATGAACAGACCAATCACAAGTAATGAAATTGAAACTGTGATTAAAAATCTTCCAACAAACAAAAGTCCAGGACCAGATGGCTTCACAGGTGAATTCTATCAAACATTTAGAGAAGAGCTAACACCCATCCTTCTCAAACTCTTCCAAAGAATTGCAGAGGAAGGAACACTCCCAAATTCATTCTATGAGGCCACCATCACCCTGATACCAAAACCAGACAAAGATACTACAAAAAAAGAAAATTACAGACCGATGTCACTGATGAATATAGATGCAAAAATCCTCAACAAAATACTAGCAAACAGAATCCAACAACACATTAAAAGGATCGTACACCATGATCAAGTGGGATTTATCCCAGGGATGCAAGGATTCTACAATATGCGCAAATCAATCAATGTGATACACCATATTAACAAATCGAAGAATAAAAACTATACGATCATCTCAATAGATGCAGAAAAAGCTTTTGACAAAATTCAACACCCATTTATGATAAAAACTCTCCAGAAAGTGGGCATAGAGGGAACCTACCTCAACATAATAAAGGCCATACACGACAAACCCACAGCAAACATCATTCTCAATGGTGAAAAACTGAAAGCATTTCCTCTAAGATCAGGAACAAGACAAGGATGTCCACTCTCACCACTATTATTCAACATAGTTTTGGAAGCCCTAGCCACAGCAATCAGAGAAGAAAAAGAAATAAAAGGAATACAAATTGGAAAAGAAGAAGTAAAACTGTCACTGTTTGCATATGACCTGATACTATACATAGAGAATCCTAAAGATGCCACCAGAAAACTACTAGAGCTAATCAATGAATTTGGTAAAGTTTCAGGATACAAAATTAATGCACAGAAATCTCTTGCATTCCTATACAGTAATGATGAAACATCTGAAAGAGAAATTAAGGAAACACTCCCATTTACCATTGCAACAAAAAGAATAAAATACCTAGGAATAAACCTACCTAGGGAGACCAAAGACCTGTATGCAGAAAACTATAAGACACTGATGAAAGAAATTAAAAATGATAACAACAGATGGAGATATATACCATGTTCTTGGATTGGAAGAATCAATATTGTGAAAATGACTATACTACCCAAAGCAATCTACAGATTCAGTGCAATCCCTATCAAATTACCAATGGCATTTTTTATGGAAGTAGAACAAAAAATCTTAAAATTTGTATGGAGACACAAAAGACCCCGAATAGCCAAAGCAGTCTTGAGGGAAAAAAACGGAGCTGGAGGAATCAGACTCCCTGATTCAGACTATACTACAAAGCTATAGTAATCAAGACAATATGGTACTGGCGCAAAAACAGAAACATAGATCAACGGAACAAGATAGAAAGCCCAGAGATAAACCCATGCACTTATGGTCAACTAATCTATGACAAAGGAGACAAGGGTATACAATGGAGAAAAGACAGTCTCTTCAATAAGTGGTGCTGGGAAAACTGGACAGCTACATGTAAAAGAATGAAATTAGAACACTCCCTAACACCATACACAAAAATAAACTCAAGATGGATTAGAGACCTAAATGTAAGACCGGACACTGTAAAACTCTTAGAGGAAAACATAGGAAGAACACTCTTTGACATAAATCACAGCAAGATCTTTTTTGATCCACCTCCTAGAGTAATGGAAATAAAAACAAAAATAAACAAATGGGACCTAATGAAACTTCAAAGCTTTTGCACAGCAAAGGAAACCATAAACAAGACGAAAAGACAACCCTCAGAATGGGAGAAAGTATTTGCAAATGTATCAACGGACAAAGGATTAATCTCCAAAATATATAAACAGCTCATGGAGCTCAATATTAAAAAAACAAACAACCCAATCCGAAAATGGGCAGAAGACCTAAACAGACATTTCTCCAAAGAGGACCTACAGATGGCCAAGAAGCACATGAAAATCTTCTCAACATCACTAATTATTAGAGAAATGCAAATCAAAACTACAATGAGGTATCATCTCACACCAGTTAGAATGGCCATCATCAGAAAATCTACAAGAAACAAATGCTGGAGAGGGTGTGGAGAAAAGGGAACCCTCTTGCACTGTTGGTGGGAATGTAAATTGATACAGCCACTATGGAGAACAGTATGGAGGTGCCTTAAAAAACTAAAAATAGATTTACCATATGATCCAGCAATCCCACTACTGGGCATATACCCTGAGAAAACCATAATTCAAAAAGGCACATGCACCCCAAAGTTCATTGTAGCACTATTTACAATAGCCAGGTCATGGAAGCAACCTAAATGCCCATCGACAGACAAATGGATAAAGAAGGTGTGGCACATATATACAATGGAATATTACTCAGCCATAAAAAGGAACGAAATTGGGTCATTTGTTGAGACGTGGATGAATCTAGAGACTGTCATACAGAGTGAAGTAAGTCAGAAAGAGAAAAACAAATATCGTATATTAACGCAAATATGTGGAACCTAGAAAAATGGTACAGATGAACCAGTTTGCAGGGCAGAAATTGAGACACAGATGTAGAGAACAAACATATGGACACCAAGGGGAGAAAGCCGCGGGAGGGTGGTGGTGGTGTGATGAATTGGGCAATTGGGATTGACATGTGTACACTGATGTGTATAAAATTGATGACTAATAAGAACCTGCTGTATAAAAAAATAAATAAAATAAAATTGAAATGTTGGAAAAAAAAAAAAAAAAGAAAACCCCCTCACTACATCCTGTGCATGTCCTTGGTCGCTGAGGTAAGAAAACCCTAAATTCTTCTGACCTCTGTGAAACGAGCACCCTGTTTGAACCTGGAGATGGGACTTGAGGGCTTTTTGGTCAAGGCAGAAAGAATCATTAGAGGATATGGCATATTTCATGCCTCAGCTCGTAATCTCAGAAAATTGACTTTTTCAGTGCAAATTACAGAAAAGAAGATATGAGCATCGCAGGCTGGGTTCGGAAATTTCATCTCCCTTTTTACAGATGTACATTAACATAACAAAACATTAGTGAATGTTTAGCCTGTACCCTTGTTCTAAGCAAAGACTGAATAAAAATATGTCAGAAGTAAGCCAACTAGACTAGGAAGGCATTTTCATCCAGAAAAAAAAATGATGTGAAATATGCGGTCACCAAAGAAGGGCTACCATGTTTTATTTTGTAATTATGAAAATTTGTCTCTTTTGACAAGTAAAATGAATTTAGGCACTCAGGCATGGGAAGAAAGTTGAATTGTCTGAAAATTAAATCAAAGTAAAAATGAAAAATATAAATGGGTGTTTCATATTCACCAACATGGGAGTCATCTTTTAGATCTGACATTTTGAAGCACTCCCTGAGAAATTTGATAGCTCATACTTCTGAGTAAATTATGGTCCTGAGCAGTGCGGGAATAATTGAGAATGTTTGTTGTTTTTAAATAAATGCAATAAATCTGAAATGGCATCAGTGGTCTAGAGTACAGAGAGCACCATTTTATACCCTGAGATGTGTGATGTGCTGAGATCTACATCATAGGGAGACACATATATACAGACGCAATACATGGGACAGGACCTGGGCATACACACATGCACATTCATAAAGACAGCTGCATGGAGTTGACTAAAGAGGGGAGATGTCCAACAGACAGATCACATCTGGCTCCACCATGACCTAGAGGTGTGGCTTGAAGCAGGTCATTTCCTTTTAAAACAGGGGAATGATGATAAGACTGTGCCTTCTAGGGGTGCTGGGAAGATTAGTAAGCACTCATTCAGTTGTTGCTGTTATGGCAGGTGCAAAAACACCTTTAACCACAGTGCCTGGCGTTGAGTCAGTGAGTAGGACCTCAATGAATGGTAGTCAAATCTCCCCCTGAGTACTTTTCATAATCTGTGTGTGTGTTTTACTGCATGTGCTTTGTGTATATATGTGTACTTTGTGTGTGTGTGTGTGTGTATGTGTGTAATTTGTGTGTGTGTGTATGTTTATATGCATACATTTTGTGTATGTGTACCTTATGTGTGTATGTATGCACTTTGTGTTCTTCATGTGTGTGCATGTGTATATATGTGCATGGAGATAACTTGTGTGTCTGTGTGTGCTCTGTGTACTCTGTGTGTGCATTGTGCATGTGTGTTTGCACTTTGGGCATCTTTGAGGAATGAGGCGCCTTCCAGGACCAGCAGTGAACCATTCTTTGTGCCTCATGGGCCTGCAGCTCCTCTGAGGAGAACTCAAGAAATGGACCTGGTGCTTTGGCATTTAAATGAGTGTCTGAACTGACTGCCTCAGTTCCTGTGTATCCTTAAGAACACAAGATACACACACACACACACACACATATATATAATTTTATATATATATATATGTATGTATATAATTATATATATGTATATATATATAATTTTTTTTAAGTGTAGGTACTTTTTAGCCATAACCCAGTAAAATTTTGGGTATCTTGCATTATTTAAAAATGGACGAGCCCAAAAAATAGTGTCTTGTGGGCGACTAATGAGGTTAGGAGTCTTGAAATTTTTAATTAATTCCATAGTCAAGAGTGATTTATTCAAGGCAAAGAAACTCTTTGACCAAACTTGAGTAAGGGGATTCATGATAAGAAGTTGGCAGTATGAGCCTAAAAGGAGAAAACTAGCTGTAAGCCCTTTACATCCCTGTCTGTATCCCTCTTCCCTCCTTACCTCCCCTTCTTTCTGGGAAAATGTGGCCTGTTGGCTTTGCACATCTGTGCCAACCATCTGACTTATCTGGTTTTGCACTTTGAGCTGGTTCTTTCTGTTTTTTTTTTTTTTTTTTGGCACATGGGTGTCCAAATTGCCATTCCACTTGGCCTTCTCTGACAACATTATTTCCTATTCTCATCACTGTTTACTTCCTTCCCAACAGTTTCACTCTTCATACCCACCCCATTTATCTGTGTGTTTATTCATCTTCCCCACTGGACCCAGGCTTCTTAAGAGCAGGTGCTATATCTGTCTGGTTTATTCATCGTCAGAGCCTCCCATGGTGTCCAGAACACAGGTGTTGCTAAATAAGTGTCTGCAAAGTGAATGAATGGATGAACAGCAGCCTCAGACCTACACCCTAGCTAACTCTTGTGACCATCTCTCATTTTTGCCCAGCCAGCATTCCTAGTGCCTTTTTCTAGCTAGTCCCTCCATTTTCCTTTGGCTCCAGGCCCAGCTAATCAGCATATTTTACCCTCTAACCACAGAAAACAGAGTTGGGCTTGAGACCCAAACTGATCCAATGGGACTTAATTCTAACTTTTACTGGAACTATTAGAAACAGGGTGGCTAACCTGTCCAGCATCTGCTTTGCTGTGCAAGAATGAAGTCAACACAGAGGAAAGCATACACAAAAGGTAGAGAGAAACCAAGTCCTGATGAAGTTGTTTCAGTCCCTGGATCCAGCCTTACCTGAAGCAGTATGCCTCTGTACTTTTCAGTTGCAAGAGGCAAAACATTCTTCCCTCTTCTTTCTCAGCTTTTTCTTTTCAGTAAGCCCAGCAGATTTGGGACCCTTATTCTAAATCTCAACCTTTCCCACCTTGAATTCACTTTATGGAAAGGCAAGCACTCCCTGGGGCAGGCAGCTGAGAACAAAGTTTTCCTTGGGATGAGCTGGGGTCCAGCCCAAGTCTCTTAGGGTCTTAAGGGCACCCTGTGTGCCAAGTGCCTACTACAAAGAACTGGTGGGGTGAGGTTTATTTTGTTCAAATAATATTACTAAGAAAGTTGTAAAAAATAAGTTTGAGTTGTGCTTATGTTACTTTCAGCCCAAGCATCTTAGCTGCAAATGCCTTCCAGGAACAAGTTAACTCAGAGCTAACTAAGTTGGTCATGATGTATGCCAGTTTTTTGTGAGGCATCCACCCTGGCCCTGGCAGTTGCGGTCAGAGGGTCAGCATCATGTGGCCTATTCCATGCTCGGCAGAAACATGCAGAAGTTTCTTTCAGGAGGTGTGGGATCAAGGAACATAAAGGGCAGCAGAAACAACAGGCTTTTCTAGGACAACTGACGGCATTAATTTATGAGACTGTGTGGAAGGCTGAGCTGGAGGTGCAGGAAGGAGTGGTAAAGTCTGTGGATGCATAAAAGGGTTTTGGTTGAGCTTTCCAGAGAGTCCTGGGAGTACCCCTGAGCCTTCCTGGGTGTGGAGGCAGGAAAGTGGGAACTGATGGCTGAACTTCCCTCTAACCTCTTGCAGGATGAAATGGAGGTTGTGCATCTTCACACAGCAAAAGACTAGGGCGTCTTTTCCTTGTTAAGTCCTGTTTCCTTCTTGGTGTTTCCACGTCTTTGGTGCATTTGACAGTTTCCCCTGTGTAACTGCTTGCTTGGGCTCCATACACAGACAGCTCAGCAGAACTAACACCCCACCGGGGTCCCAATCTTCCCCTTTCCAATCTTACTTATGGAGAAGGACAGTCTCCCTGCGGCACGTGGCTGAGACCTGGGCCTCCCTGGGGTGGGGCCGAGCCCAAGGGTGTGAGGACCCTCAGCAGAGAGGGTCTAGTGGGGAGCACTGTGGGTAGGGTGGTGTGGGGGGAGGTCCCTGGCAGGTCCAGGTCTCGACAGGCGTAGTCATTGGAGCTTTTGCCCGAGAGAAAGGACTCCTGTGCCAAGGGATCTGAGTACAGGGCTGGCTGGGAGGGACCTCAGCTGACCTGGGGCCCCACTGCCCTTCTAGAGGAGAGCAGAAGGAAGGGACCACCAAACTGTGACAACTGGCAGCCCATGTGGAAGCCTCGCCCTGCCTCCTCCTACCCCCACTCACTGTGCAGCTGGGGGCGTGTACCCTAATGTCTCTTTGACTCAGTTTCCTTCTCAGTAAAGTGGGGGTGAGGAGACTTGCCTGGCAGACCTGCTGTAATTATTAGAGAGAAAAAGCATGTGAAGTGTCATATGGGGTTCCTGGCAGATGTGATGGGCTTGGTCAAGGCCGCTGCTTCTCTGATTTCTCTCCCTACATGTTTTGCTTCAGATGTGTGTACTTGGACCCAACAGTGCCCAGGAAGACCGTCTTTCTCAGCGCTGATTTCCAAGCACTAATGGCAGTTGCTCAGTATTTGAGTTCCTTCCTTTATGGGCTCAGTGAATTTCTATTGAACATGTGCTCTGAGCTATGATCTACGTCAGGGATGAGGCAGATGTTGTCCCTACTCTCATGCTTTGTGTGTTTAGCCAATACCAGGAGCTGCCCCCTGCTCATCCCTGCCGTGGGCCATGCCCTCTTTTTCCTCCGAGGCACACTGTGAAATAGGTGTTATTATCCCTGCTTTACAGAAAGACAGCTGTGACTTAGGATGATGTGAGCTCTTGGATAGATGAAGGTATAAAACAGAATGGACTCTGGGGTAAGAGAGGACTTCAGGACTCCTGCCGGTCAACAGAATCTGGGCCAGGGACTCTCCTGTAGGCCAGAGCAGGCCTGAACTTCCCATATGGAGGAGAGGGGCTAGGTATGGCTCAGTGAGGTGACTGACATCTCTTTTCCAATTCTAGGGTATGTGTGTGTGTGTTTGTGTGTAAGAGAGACAGAGAAAAAGAGAGAGAGAGAGAGAGAGAGACAGAGGGACACATGCAGAGACTGCAGGGTTTGTACCCTGACTGCTACTTAGTAACTGAAACTTTGGATAATTGACTTACGGCTTCCTAAGCCTCAGTTTCCCCATCTGAAAAATGAGGATAATGGTTTGACTGCCGTCAGAACTAAATGCAGTGGGGCCTGTGACGTGCTTAGCACAGGACTTGGCACAGGGCACGTGCTGCACAAGTGCTAGCCCTGCCCAAGGCCACGGGGAGTGGGGCAGTGTGAGTCCCATCTCACAGCTGGGGAAACAGAGGCTCAGAGGGCTTTGATAGTTACTGCTCTTCTGGGGGGTCTCACAGCTGCTGGAGGTACACCAGAATCCAGAGCCTTCTCATCTGACTCCAAAGCCCTCTCTGTGACAGATTATTGATTTTTCTTCTCTTTTAATAACACTGGCTTCTCGTACACTGTGGCCCAAGAGTTTGCAAGTTAGGGAGTCAGCTGCAGCATGCTGGACTGTTCCTGGGCACTGTCGCTATTGTCTTGGGTTTGGGGGAAGGTCTTTCAGACTAACAGTAATGTCCCCTTCTCCTTCGGATCCTGAGGAGCAGCACTGTCATACACAAAGTGACACTTCTGTTTTATAAAAGCTTGTTTTAAAATTAAACTAACAAAATCTGCATGTGGTTAAAAAAAAGCAGAACAAGAGGGTACAAGTCAAAAGGGAGTGTCTCTTCAAGTTCAGATTCTTAGGCTCCTCTTCCAGGGACAACCACGGTGTGACAGTTTCATGTTTTTAAAATTTCCAAATTTTCTACCCATTTGCAAGTATTTGTATGTTTGTGTGTGTGCGCATGTATGTCTACATATCCCTCATTAATACCAATGGGTGCTTACTATACACACACACACACACACACACACACACACACGCTCACTATGCCCTTTTGTGCCTCTCAATAACTTAGAGAATATTCTATACCGCCTCTGTTAGATCTAGCTCATTCTTTATTTATCTCATTAGGTGAATTAGGTCTAGGCTAACTGGATTTCTTCTAAGGTAGGCGGTACAAGTCTTGCCTTTTAGACCAGGAGTTGGCAAACATTTCTTAAAGGGCCAGATAGTAATTATTTTAGGCTTTGTGGGTCAGATGGTCTCTCTCAGAACTACTCAACTCTGCCCTTATAGTGCAAAAAGTAGCCAGAGACCATATGTAAATGAATGAGCCTGTCTATATTTGAATACAATTTTATTTACAAAAACAGTCAATGTGCTGTATTTGTCCTGTGGGCTACAGTTTTCAAAACCTTGTTCTACACCTTGCATGAGTGGTTGTCTGGAGAAAGGATCAACACCTCAATTTGCAGGTTCCAAATGGCCTAATTATTATATATCTGAAACCTTTCAGTTGTAGGCATTAAGGTATGCAAAGTAGCTGGAGAAATAGATAAATACTCATTTATGCAGGTGTTTGGACATTCAACATATTAGACCTTAGGATCATGTCACCTGGAGAGTGAATGAGGCTGGATGTTCTAAAGTTTCCCCATGTGTGTGTATAACTTACCCTCTTAAATGTTAATATAATACCTTCTTACCCTAATACACGTTAACTAACCGAATCTGCCCTGCTCTGGCCTCCTTCATGGCATGGACACGGCTAAAACCATAGGCCCCGAGGGAGGCACGTCCTAGCCCCACAGGGGAGTGAGCGTTGTTGGCCAAAGCCTAAAGCAAGCACTCTTGGTGCTCTGGGGTGAGGGTGGCAGAGAGTGTGGAGGAGAATGGAGGGTTCGGAGGAGGCAGAGGCAGGCTCTGAGCAGAGAATGGCAGCCTGGGCAGGAGCCAAGTGGGGCCTGGGGTTCCCAGGAGAAATCTTAGAAGGAGATTTTGCGTTACATGTGTCACGGACACATGTGATTTTAATAAAAGCGCTGATTCATTCGTCTGCTTTGGTCTATGGTACTCCTGTGCCTCCAACAGTGCCTGGAACATAATAGGGTTCAGTTAATGTTTGTTGGATGACTGAGTGAATGGAGGTAATGAGTACCACAAAATGACTTTTTACAGTCAGTGTGACAATTATCTATTTGCATATCAAGTCTTGTGAACAGTGCCTGGCACATAACAAGTACACAGAGTGTGGTGGCTATTAATGTTATCAGCTGTTGTCACAGTGGATTTCAAATGCAAATAATGATGATAATAGCGACATGTTTGTTGATTAGTTATACTATGCAAGTTCCAGTTTTAAATACTTTAAATGAATCTCTTCATTTAACTTGTATAATAAATTAAACTACGTACTACCATTATTCCATTTCACAGATGAGAAAACTGAGTTACAGAAACATTAACTAACTTATGTCAAGCTATATAGCTAGATGTGAAGCAAAAATATACCTCTGGTGTTTTTTTTTTTGTTTTGTTTTGTTTTGTTTTGTTTTACCGCTGGTGTTTTGTTTGGAGCAGTGGTTCTCTTAACTCCAGTGAGCATCAGACTCCCCTGGAGGGCATATTAAAACACAGATTGCTGGGCCCCACCCCTGAAGCTTTTGGTTCAGTGGGTCTGAGGAAAGGCCTAAGAATTTGCATTTCTAACAAATTCCCCTTTGATGCCCAGGGGCCCCACTTGATAACTGCTGGTTTAGAGAATTTTGTGACTATCAAAAAAAAAAAAAAAGAAAAGGTGATCCCAGTGAAGGCCGATTTAGTTAATTTCTGGCTGTTCTTAGGCCCCAAAAGAACCTTTTCAGTCCTGTAGTGGTGCTGCCCCATTCTTTTCTCTCACTCCCGCCCCCCATCTCTAGTACTGTGGCCAATTCAGCCAGCGTGGTCACGAACTGAACCTCGAGGTAAAGACACAGAGTGCTTGCAGAGGAGATGTGTTGAGTTCAAGGTCCAGGCTCCATCTCAGAAATGATGCCCAAAGTTTTTCTGCCGGCGCATAGAGTGTGCTTTGGTTCTGCCTGAAACACAAACACAACTCTTCTCTGATTTTAGTGTCTTACCCCTCACAAATGCTAAATTACCCCGTAAACAAAATACATCTGGTGTTTGACTCATGGAAAATATTTCTCTACGGTTGAAAGGAAGTGTGTGGACAGTCTGACTCCATTAATTTCCACTGGAGTGACTCCGAACCATCTGTTCAGGCTCTGCTGCAAGGGGAGGGGTGGGGGCTGGCCGCTCGGCAGGTGGCCTGGGAAGTGCAACATGGGCTCCACGGGTCTGTGGGTAGGAGTCTTGGTCACTGGTGTCCCTGACAGGCCGGGGAAGGCTTCCTGACATTGCTTTGTGTACTCAGGAGTTTTCTAAGACCCCTCAGACACATGGAGCACTCCGGTCCTGGTGGAGACAGCCTGGACCAAGTGCCTTCTTCTCCCTAGTTGGGGGTTTGCTGGGTGGGCTGCTGTGGCCAGGATCCCTGTGATGTCTGTGTGGCCCAGTACACTGGTCACTTCCTGGTCCCTCCAAGCAGCTCTTCTAGGGCAGTTCTGGGCTCTCCCTTCAAGGCTTGCAGGAAGTGAGAAGGGCTCCCTCTGGGGGCCTCTGGGACCCAGCTATCTGCAGAGAGCAAGACCTTGGGGCAGGTGCAGCAGGCTTTGCTACAGGGGCCACTAGGGGCAGCCTGGGCTTCGAAGTGGCACAGACTTGGGTTCAGTCCTGACTTCTTCTCGCCATGGTCACATGTCCTTTGCCAGGTTGTTGTTAACCTCTCTGACCTCTGTATCATTATCTTTAAAGTAAAGATTTTTTTTTTACATCCAAGGTGACAGTTATCTGGTTGTATATCAAGTCACTTGAAGAGTGCCTGGCGTGTAGAAGGTGCTAGAAGGATGATGGCTGTTAATATTATAAGTTATGAATTCTATGTTGCCCCACAATGACTGCCCCTCTCCCCCACCTCCAGTGTGCACACCTAGTATAATCCCCTCCCCTTGGGTGAGGGCAGGACCAGTGAATATGTTGGGCTATGACTTTGAGTTAATCCAGAATGAGATTATCTAGCTGGGCCTGAGTTAACTGGTGAGTTTTTAAATGGGACTGAACCCTTCCTGAGCCCAAAGAGGTTGGAAATGTGAGAGGATCAATGGAGGGGGCCATGTGGCAAGGGCCTGAGAGCAACTGCTAGTTGCCAAGAGTGGTCCACAACCAATAGCCAGCAAGGCTATGGAGACCTCAGTCCTGCATCCACTAGGAAATGAATTCTGCTTCCAACCGGAGGCAGCTCGGAAGAAATCTTTTCCCAGTCAAACCACCAGATGAGAACACAGCGTAGCTGACATCTTGATTTCAGTTGTGTGAGACCCTGAGCACCGAGGACACAGTTAAAACCTGCTCGACTTGTAACCCATGGAAACCATGAGATAAAAAATGTGCACTGTTTTAAGCCACTAAATTTGTAGCAATAAAAATAGCAATAGAAAATTGGTGTAGAGATAATAACACCTACCTCAGTGAAAGATTATGAGAAATAAATGTGATAATTTGCATAGAGCATACAAGACAGTTGCATAGCAGGCACCTAATATAGTTGCCCTGGGTTTCTCATCTCCCCAGCTAAGTAGTACAGCTCTCCCTCCCCCATCAGAAACGTATTCTTGCCTCACACCCCTAGCTGGGGTCCTGCTGACCTCCTGCTCACCCTCTTCTTGAGGGTTGGCTCGTGTCGTACCATGGCTGGGTCTTGATGCCTACCACTGCCCGTGCGACGCCTAAATATTGACCACTGTCTGGATCGCTTTTTTCACTCTATGTTTTTGCTAAAAGCATTTTTCCATCCATTCTTAGCAAGGCTGGCTCATCCTTCTAGTCTCAGCTCAAGTGTCACCACCTCTGAGAAGGTGACACTTAGGTAACAACTTAGGTGAGCTCTTCTTCGCTCACCAGTCTCTGAGTCCCTGTTCATTTCCTTCACAGCACTTTCACAGTCTGTAACTAAAGTTCTGTTTCGTTGTTTAGTTTGTGCACTTCCCCCTAGTAGCCTCTTGGGCCCATGAGACCAGATGCCATGTTGGTTTTATTTACTGCTGATCCCAGTGCCAGCTTGGTGCAAAGCACGAGCAGGAGCTTATTCCACATGTGTGCACAGTGCCCAAGTGTGCATGCGTGGATCCGTGAGGGTACCACCACACCCAGCCCATGCTGACCCCCAGCCCTTCTCTGATTGCCTGAGATTTCTGTCCTCACTGCTCTGGGCACACCAGCTGATTATGAGAAAACTTCTTGTGGGATTGCCCTATATTCAGGCAGCTGGCATTCCTTATCCTCATTGCAGAGAGGGTTCTTGACCCCCGTTCCTCTCCAAGCCACTCCCTTCTCTGTATAGCTGAGCCCTGTTCCCCAGACTTGCACCACTCCTCTCCCCAAATACCATGTTTTAGCCTAAATACAATCAGATGCTTATGTGCATTTCATGAATATATGAGTCTAGAGTGAATCCTGTGTTCTCTGTGTGATGAAGAAGAACAAATATAGGCTTTGCTGAGATACAGACAAGCTGTTCAAATCTAAGCTCTGCCATTGACCAGCTTTCTGACATCGGCAGTAAGTCATTTTCCTGAGCCTCGGTTTCCTCATCTGTAAAATGGGATAATTATATCCACATGAAAGGGTGGTTGTGAGGGTGATATGAAATATATACACAGCATGTAGCCCAGGGCTGGAAGTTGGAAGATGTTCCAAGCATAATTACTCTTCCCCCCAACTTCCCCTTTCCAACTCTAAAAGTGGAAACCTTCTATAGCAAGAAAAGACCAAATTCAGTGTAGTGTGAGTGACAGATGAAGAAAGAAAACTGTTGGTAGGACCAGGTTGTAAAGATCCCGGTCAACGTCCTGGGAGTTCTGGGTAGTGGGACAGGTCTGGTCCACACTTCTTTGCATTTCCTCAGGCAGGATTCTCCTTCCTGTGGAGCACGTTATCACCAATGGGACCATTTCTGTTTTCATCCAAAGCTCCTGATTAGAGGCTCATGAATATTCAAATACTTGTCTCCCCTTATTTGCCTGACTATTAGCATTCTGTCTCTAGGCTTGTTTTGTGGTTTTTCTCTATTGCACATTTGTTCAGTGATTCACGCTTCATCGTCTGATGTGAGCAGTTTTGAGACGATCCCAGCTATTCCCAGTTCTCAGAAAGGCTGGGTTTCCTCTCTGCCCCGGCTGCCACCTTTCCCTTGCTCTTTCTGGTCCCAAAGATGGGTGGGTGGTGGAACAGCCTGCAGAGTGCCACTTTGGGAACTCACTTCTGTGTTTTGAAAATTCATATTAATAACAATAATTCAGTACATATGTCTATCGCTTCAAATTTTACAAAAAGATTTCATATCATCCTGTTTACATTCTAGCTTTCTGCACATGCAAAATGCTGACATTCTTTTCTGAGTGGGGCCATGTCTCTTTTCCTTCTGAATATTTAACAATAAGATTTGAACAAAACAGAATCTGTTTTAAAGCCCAGCTGTATAATGATTTCTCACAATGGCACAGCATAGAAGGGGTTTTGTCCTTCTGTTTTCCTATGCTGGTTGGAGCTTTGTTTGAAGTATGTTCAGCTTTGTAGGAGATGCAGAGTGTATTAGTTTACTTTTGCTGCTGCAACACATTATCACAGACTTAGGAAAACACAAATTTATTCTCTTACTATTCTGGACGTCAGAAGTCTGAAATGGGTCAGAAGGATTGTGTTCCTTCTGGAGATTCTGGAGGAAACTTCTTTTCCTTGTCTTTTCAGCTTCTAAAGGCTACTTGCATTCCTCAGCTCATTGCCCCTTTCTCCATCTTCAAAGCTAGCAGTGTAGCATCTTCATATCTCTCCCTGACTTGTTTCTTTTTTTTTTTTTGTAACATCTTTTTTGGAGTATAATTGCTTTACAATGGTGTGTTAGTTTCTGCTGTATAACAAAGTGAATCAGCTATACATAAACATATATCCGCATATCTCTTCCCTCTTGCATCTCCCTCCCACCCTCCCTATCCCACCCCTCTAGGTGGACACAAAGCACCGAGCTGATTTGCCTGTGCTATGTGGCTGCTTCCCACTAGCTATCTATTTTACATTTGATAGCGTTTATATGTCCATGCCACTCTCTCACTTCGTCCCAGCTTACCCTTCCCCCTCCCCATGTCCTCATGACTTCAGTTTCTTTAATCTCATTTACTTCTCTGACATTGACCCTCCTGCCTCCCTCTTAAAAAGACCTTGTGATGACATTGGGCCCACTTGGATAATCCAGGGTAATCTCCTCATCTCAAGATCCTTAATTTAATAATCTGCAAAGTCCCCTTTGCCATGTAAGATAACATGATCACAGGAGGTTAGGACCTGAATATCTTTGGGTGGGCATTGTACCTGCCACACCATCTTTCTGGTTTAATAAGAAAACTCAGATTGCTTGGGACTGACGCTTGCTTGCTTGTCTAGGATGTGGATCCTCTAGCTTCTTTTCTTCCTCTCTGCAGGGTGGACTCCTAATAGCTGCCATGAGTTTCTCAGCTGCAGGACCACAGTGTCTCCAATGAGTACGTGGAAGGCTTGGTAGGTTTGACAAAAATATCCAACTTCCTAGCCAGATCTGTGTATGCCCACAGCATCTTCCTTAAATGCAGTACCCAATTTTATCCCCACAATCACCTCTGAAACAGGAATTATCACCTTCAATTAAAGCTGAAGTATAGAGACGTTAAATAATGTGCTGCCTATTTCTTGTGTAACATGGTGCCAGATGGGCCTGGATTCAAATTCAGATCTGACTTTGTGACTTGGTACATGTTATTTCACCTCGCTATCTGTAAGTAACCATTTCATAATTGTGAGCATTAAATGAGGTAAGGTTTGTAAAGTGCTTAGTATAGGGTCTAGATCAACACATGTTAACTGTTTGACAGTTTGTCATACAGTTGTCATACAATAATTTGTCATAATTATTGTTACCATTAGGATTATCATCATTTCTGAGAAATGCATTGTCTGTGCTTGCTGGAAGCACTATTGAAATTTCTGTTATTATTGCTCTTGGGGCATGCACAGAGGTGATTTTCTAAGATTTTTTGGACCCTGGAAAGTCTACATAGATTGGGCATGTCCTATATAACATGTACAGGGCAAAGGGCCTTGGGCACACTATCACATTTGATCCCCAGGAGGTAAGTACAACTATTGCCTCATTTTACATACAAAGAAAACAAGGCTGGGGGAAGTGAAGTGATTTATCTATCATATTACTGATGTTAACCAGTGGAATTATAACCCCTGGGTCTGCCAGAGCCTGGACACCTAATCCCGGGCCCTCTGTGCTTTGCTGAGTCAGTCCCTGGTAGACATCCTAGGCTGTGCAGTCCTCCTGCATCTCTGATGGTTAACACACCCTGCAGCCTGGAGGCCTGAAAGAGCCTGGGAAAAGCTGAGAGCCAGCTGTCAATTAGAGCTCATTAGGATGGCACTGTCTCAGGCAGAAATCAGTACTTCTGACTTAGTCCCCATCTCACTGGGCTCCTGTCCCACGAAGCAGTGGGAGCAGTCGGTCCCCTGGGGCGTTTCTTCACACCTGCCCAGAGCTATTTTCTTATACACGTCCTTCTCGATCACCATAAAAGTCAACATTTACATCAAGACTGATATTAATGCCGAAACATAGGGAGAAACTGGGGGAGTTTTATTTAGAACAGAAAATGTCCAATTTCCAAAGATCTGGCTTGAGTGCAAATAAGTGTTGACTTCAGTCCTTCTGGGAGCTACTGCTGTGCATACCAACAGGGTCCCAGAGCTGCACCGAGACAAGCAGGCTTCTAATGGAGTGTTTGTCAACAGGAGGATCTATGTGGTGCTGGTGGAGTTCTTGAATAATGTGTAAAATCCACACGTTAAGGTTGATTAAAATCCTAAGCGCATTATCCAACTAGAGCAAAAGGCTCTTGAGTCTCTGGTCGTTGAAAGTCATCGATCTTCAAGGACTTTTATCCTCATGCTGTGCTCCAAGACAGTGAATTCCAGGACCATTCTATCCACAAGGAGACCAGCATGAACAAAGGAACTCATACAGACATCTCCATGTCAAGTCATAGAGGGTGGGAATATTGCGTCATATATTTGATCCTCATAGAGCTAGCAAGGAAGAAAAAAAATTCAGAATTTGTCTCTTTTGCTACTTATTCCCAGACAGAAAGCTAAAAGGAAGGAAGGAGTGAGAATCCAGTTACTAGGGTATCAAGAACAATGTTTGGTGCTTCATCATCTGCCACGTGTTTGATTATCCAGATTTCTTATATCATCAGGACCATTAGGGAAGCTTTGACCTCTAATATGACCTGTGGGAAACAGACCTATGAACCTGGATTTCCTTAAAGAGGCTTGATGGTACACGAAGCAGGTCCCATCAGGAAACCACTCACCAGAAGGCCCTGATGAAAGCAGATACCAGGATATCTAGACTCTGGAGAGGAAACTTGGTCCTGCCCAGGACACTATGTCTGTCCTATGCCTGTCCTATCATTGTGTTTCAGAAGCTTAAAATAACTCATTGGTTTTGCACGTTCACAGATGGAGAGGAATTTTGCTCCAGGATGTATCATACCCCAATACCTGATTTAGATGAGATTTAGATGAGATTTTGGACTTAGAGTTGATTCCAGAGTGGGTTAAGAATTTGGGGGCTGCTGGGATGGGGTGAATGTATTTTACATGTAAGAAGGACATGAATTTGGGGGACCAGAGGGTAGAGTGTTATGGGTTAAATTGTGTCCTCCCTACATTTACAGGTTGAAATCCTAGACCCCAATACCTCAGAAAATGACTTTATTTGGAGATAGGATCTTCCCAGAGGTAATCAAATTAAAGTGAGGTCATAGGGTGGATCCTAATCTGATATGACTGGTGTTGTTATGAAAAGGGGAAATTTGATTACAGAAAAAATGTACATAGGGAGAATGCCATGCAAAGATAAATGTAGATATTGGAGTTATGCTCCTATAAGCCAAGAAATGTCAAATATTGCCAAGAAACCAGAAGCTAGGAGAAAGACTTGGAACAGATCCTTCCTCACAGCCCTCAAAAGAAACCAAACCTGCCAACACCTTGATCTTGGACTTCTGGCCTCCAGAACTGTGAGACAGTATATTTCTGCTGTTTAAGCCACTCAGTTTGTGGTACTTCGTTTCAGCAGCCCTAGCAAATTTTGGTATGTTATTGAGGCATTACTTTGTTCAAATAAGATTTGATGAGAAGTCCATTATATAAAGTAGACAAAAGCTCTGGGTGAAGTAGAGTTTGACAGCCTGGAGAATCTCAGTGATAATCTCTGTCTGTGTGTTTCTCTCTAAATAAATCCACTTCTTACCTATCACTTTGTCTCTCACTGAATTCTTTCTGCGATGAGACATCAAGAACCTGAGCTTCATTAAGTCCTGAAACCAGGTGTGTGATCTCAGTTGGAAGACTATGGGTTTTGGCCGGGTTCAAGTCCCGGCTGTGTGGGTTCAAGTCCCAATCTGGGTTTTGGCCGGGTTTGAGTCCCAGCTGCGTGGGTTCGAGTCCCAATCTGAGTTTTGGCTGGGTTCGAGTCTTGGCCGTGTGGGTTCAGGTCCCATCAGGGTTTTGGCCAGGATTGAGTCCCGGCATGTGGGTTCAAGTCCCAATCTGAGGTGCACTGTTTCACTACTATATTGTATGCTTGATATTTGCTATGAGAGTAGATCTTAAGTGTCCTTACCACACACACACACACACACACACACACACACACACAAGAACAAAAAGAAAATAATTATGTGAAGTGGTGGATATGTTAATTAGCTTGATTGTAATGATTATTTCACAATGTATACATACATTAAAACTTCAAGTTTTATACTTTAAAATATATAATTTATATTTGTCAATTATACCTAAATAAATTAAAAAAGAAGAAAGAGAGATGGGGCTGGTGAAATGAGCATTTGGGGCGAAGCATCAGGTAGGGAGGCAGGGAGCAGAGCTAGATGCATGAGGCTATTGCAGTACCATGGGGAGAGTCTCCAGACCAGAACAGAAGGAAGACAATGAGAGGGGTAGGTGGCTTGAAGGAGAGAGAGGTTTTAAGGACATACAGGGGCCTGGGGGCTAGGGGCTGAAGAAAATGAAAGTATTTTGGGGAAAAAAACAGCAAAGTTAGGAGATACAGCTGTAGGGACAGCAAAATGTTGAATTTATTCTGAGGTGTGTTGAGTTTGAGGCTACTGAGGAACATCTAGAAGGAGATGCAAAAAGGTAATAAGTCACTTTCAGTATCATGTGGTAGAAACCCATTACAAATAACTTAGGTTTAAAGAAGCATATATTGGTTCATATAACTGAAAAGGATTAGGTGCTACCTTTAGGCGTGATTGGATCCAGGGGTTCAATAAAGATGCCAGGGGTCCAATCCTCTCCATCTCCTGAGCAGACAAACATCATGACCTCCAGAAGCCCCAAACTTACGTCTTACCACCTTAGCAACTTGGAGGTGGGAGTGGGAGAAAGAGAGAGAATGATCTGGTGGTTTCCAGACTCCCAGACTTCTGGCAGTCAGTATCCCCCACTGAGGGAGGGGAGGTTGAGTTCTCCGTGCTGACAGCCTTTCCAGAATCACATAGAGTGATAGGTTAGCACTTCATTGTCCACTAGGTTGGTGTTTATCATTCATTCTGCAAGAAGCACATCCTAGAAAGGGGATATTTCAGAAGGTAGGGTCAGAGGAGAAGTTGTGAGTTTATGACTCTTTTTAAAAAAACACCCTCTGGCTGTTTCTTAAATTCCTTCTTGACTTCCCTGTGAGTCTCTAGGTCATAGGTGCTGCTTGGGAGTAATGAATGCACTTAAGAAGAAGCGCTTATGCCATTAGCACAGGTAACTGAGAGTCAATGTATAGGAAAAGGCAGCAGCCCTTTTGTAGTTTTATTGCTTGTTTTGTTCACAGTTACCTGCAATATGGCAGAGCTGCAGCAGGGGGAGAAACGCCTCCCAAAACACAACTGCTCAATGCCAAAAGCAGTCTTTGCATTTCCTAATCTGTGTTGCTTTCTGAATACAAAGAGACAGATGATTATTGTAGTAATGGACAATTGAGCTGTGGTCAGACACTCAAGAGGTACTTTAAACAGTTGGTCATAAATGTAAAATCAGAGTATTAATGATTTGCAGGAGAGGAAGATGAAAGCAGACCCTGGTAACGGTGCCTGAGATGGAGCTTAGAGCTGGGATTCAAAGCTGGACAAATGCAGGTCTTTAAAGCAAAAAGAATGATGGTCTGGGCTGGGTGAACCTGAATTTTCTGAAGATGTGTGATAGACATGCAGATTTCCCCTGGCCCCCCTTCAGGAAGGACTTGTGGCCCCAGCTTTGTGGTCAGCAGACAGTCTTCAGCTGTCAGTCCCCTTTAGGGATTGCTTCAGCTGGAAGACCCTCAGAGAATGAGTTATCGAGGGGGTATGTGGCAGGCTGAGAAATAGCCCCGTAAGATGTCCACATTCAGAACCTGTGAACCTGTTATATACCTGATGTGGCAAAAGGGACTTTGCAAATGTGATTACGTTAAGGGCCTTAGATGGGGAGATTATGCTGGATTATCCAGGTGGATTCTAAAGGTCACCACAGGGGACCTTGTAAGAGGGAGGCGGGCGGGTCAGAGTTTGAGAAGGAATGACGATGGAAGCAGAGAGAGAGGAATGTGATGACAGGAGCAGAGGTAGAAGTGATGCATTTTGAAGATGGAGGAAGAGCCACAAGCCAAGGAATGCAGGAGGCCTTCAGAAGCTGGAAACAGCAAGGAAGCAGATTCTCCCCTAGAGCCTCCAGAAGGAACACAGCTGTGCCAGCACCTTGATCTTAGCCCTGTAAGACCCAACTCAGACTTCTGTCCTCCAGAACTGTACAAGAATAAATTTGTTTTGTTTTAAGCCGCTGAGTTTGTGGTTATTTGTTACTTTAGCCATCGGAAACTCATACAGGGTATAAAGACACAGTTGTCCTAGCCCAAGACAGGGCAATGTCACAGGCAGACCCTTCTAGCTCCAGAGCACCCTCTAGGGTGAGCCAGGGCTAAGATTGGTCCTGTGTCAGAGCCTGACTTCCCCTCTGCCCATTCCTGCTTCCTTCCCCTGCCTTCCACAGATTTTGATCCCAAGGACTTCCCCTAATATACAGGCTGACCTTCAAACACTGTGTCTGAGTCAGCTTCCTGGGGAGCCCATGCTGTGTTTATAGATAGTGTTCCATAGTGATCCAGAACTTGAGCACTGGGTCAGTTTGTCCTGGCTTCCCAACTTGGTAACCTTGGGCATGTTGCCTTTCCTCTTCAAGACTCAGTCTCCTTGACTGTAAAATGAAGATTAAAACTCCTACACAGAGGCTTGTTGCAGGGATTGACTGAGACCACATGTGTACCATGTGGTACAGAGCCTGCCTTGGGGTAAGTTCTCAATAATATTCTTGATGCAATCGATGACGGTGAAGTTGACACTGATGGATGTCATTGATGGTGAGAAGGATGGTCAGGGTGAAGACAATGACTTAAGAACTCTAGGGGCCTATGGCCAGGTCTATGGCTTATAGAAGACAATCTGTAGAAAGTTCATATGTTGCTCAGCTATTAGTCCCCAAGAGGGTCAGGGAGAAAAGTACAGAGGAAAGACCTTTTTCAAGCTGATTTTCCATCCCCTCCCACCCGCCTCGTCTGACTCTAGAGAGAGACTGCTGGGTTCTGGGTCGTATTCTAAACTCCATGCTGGAATCCAGATACACACTGAACATCAGGTTTCAGCTGGGCATGGGCCCACCTAAGAGCTGTTTCTGGTGGTCATTCTGGCCTTAATTTCTAAGACTTGGCTTTGCTGATCCAAGGCCTGGGCTCTGGGACTGTCTGTCCAAGGAGACATATGACCTGTGTTGGGGCTGGAGGCATTGCAGATCATGTCCCACCTTCTCCAGGAGGACCTAAAGCCTGAACCTGAGGCTGGAAACAAGGGTCATATGAGGACCATTATAAAGAGAGAAGGTGGAAGATAACTTTTAAATGATTATCTGAGTAAAAATGACATCGTTTTTTTTTTAACTTGAAAAGAAGCATAAACTACATTCATGGATTACAACTATAAATCCTCTCCCCTCCCCACAAAAGTTAGCCCCATGAAGGGCATAAAAAATGACTCTCCTGCTTTTGTTCCTCACCTTGGATAGCCTGTCAGGAAAGCACAATTTGCAGGTGAGCTACTGAGGATGCTCCAAACAAGAACTGCCACAAAAGTGCCAGAGGACCCAAACCTGGACCTAACTCATAGCTTGCAAGTCCTCAGCATGGAGCTGGCCAAACAATTCCACCTAAATTAAACTCCATACAGTTCTCCTGGGCTGGGCCCGTGGGTGCTAAGCCCCAGCTATCAGCCCAGCTTCATGGCTGAAGATAAATCACTGCAGAAAATGGGCTATAATGAAAATACTGACAGACCCTTCAAAGTAATGGCGCTCGAGGGTTTCCCTTTTGTTACATTCCATATATTATGCAATTACTGCCTTGAAAATAGCCTTTTCTTCATTCTGAGAGTTGAGTCCTGGTTTCAGAAGAGGGGCCGTGGGAGTTGGAAGAGACCTTCATGCTTGGGACTTAGGTGTGTTGGATGCAGCCTGGGCCAGACCTATTGTTGACAATTGCAGAAATTTTCTATTTCACGAAGGCTGGAATTGGCCACTTCTAATCACTAGAATAACTGCACCAAAGGCTGGACAGTGCAAACAGGTCAGGAATCCCTCCCATCTGCATTTGAGTTGTTCACACCCAAGAAATAGATTTTATGCTGCTTTCCTGTTCTATAAGAAGAGGTGTAACTGAACAAAGAACAACATCTCAAGGATGCTTATTGAGGTGGCCGTGGCCAGGGCCATGGTGGGGTTGGGGTACATTCAGTACCATTACGGAAAGGGTCCAGGTACAGCAGATATGGGTCAACTCATAGCTGGGATTTTCCTTTAGGACTTGTTAAGTCCTCAAGAAGTTCCCGGCCATTGCCCCTCTCTGGCCTGCCTCTGGCTTTCCTAAGTACTCCAGCCTCTGGAAGCATCTAAATTAACATGAGGGCTTCCTGTTGGCAGCAAGTGAAAATGTGTCCCTGAGGAAGTACTGTATTGGGAATCTTTCAAAAGACAAACCCCCTCAATCTGAGTTAAGTTAAAAGGGGAGATGTATTGGATAACGTGCATGTAAAGTCCACTCAAGTTAGGTATGCTTGGATGCAGAAGGCCAGCTGGTGTCCTAGGGAGTCCACTTTCTGCCCCTTTTTTGATGACTTCTTGCCCACATGGTAGCCCTAGGTAATTCCAGGCTGACATGCTCTCAATTCCAGGACGAATGGGGTAAAAAAAGATGATGTATTCCCAATAGTTCTAACATGTTTCAAAACTGAGACCCAGTGAACTGACTGGTTCACGGGCACCACCCTGAACCAATCACTGTGGCCAGAGAGATGCAATGTACTGATTGGCTGGGCTTGGGGCCATGCCTGTTTCTGAGCCAATTGCCAATTTCTGAGCTAAGTCTGGGCCACACCTCCTTCTGGAATAAATGGGGGAGTCAGCCCACTTTGGGACATAGATGGGGTTAGGAAGGGCAGTTTGCTCAGAAAATAGTGTATAGTCGCTCAAAGAACTGGGCTCTGGATGCTAAGCAGGCAGAGGCGAAACTGCCTCCTATAAGTGACACCAGTCTGCAGAGGGAGCTGGATAAATATTTGGATGATTTTCCCCTCGAGCAGAGTTAGTCACCCTCAGTGTTGGACATAATCTTGGCACTTCCCAGATTCCCTAGACTACCTCTCCTTTGCTTAGTCAGCACTTTGACCATGTTGATGAGCATGAGCTACTGTGGGGCATGGAATGTGGATTTCTAGCAGCTGCCAAGGGGCTTTAAGGTGAAAACTGGAAGGGCAGGGAAGTTAGCACCCTAGAAGCTGAACTTTGCTGAGTAGGAAATGAGAGACATTCGGAAGCAACCATGCAGATATAGTCCTGCTCCTTTTCCTTCCCTCCATAAAATCTTTCTAGAAAACTCGTGGGTTCCAAGTGAACACATCTGCTAAGAGACCTGTGCGTTAGATTTCTGTTGTTGCTGTAACAAATTTTACCACAAACGTAGTGGCTTAAAGCACTGTAAATTTATTCCCTTACAGATCTGGAGGTCGTAAATAGAAAATGAGTTGGCAGGGCTGCATTCCTTCTGGAGGTTCTGGGGAGAATCCACTTCCTGCCTTTTTCAGTTTCTAGAGGCCACCTGCATTCCCTGGCTCATGGCCACATCACTCTGATCTCTGCTTCTGTTGCCACATTGCCTTCTCTGACTCAGTCACTCCTGCCTCTCTTTTATAACGACTCTTGTGATTCCATCAGGCCCACGTAGATACTCCATGACACTCTCCCCTTCACAAGATCATTAACTTAATCACACTTATAAAATTGCTTTTCCTTTGTTAGATAACATATTCACAGGTCTGGGGACTAGGATGTGGATGTCTTTGGGGACCATTATTCAGCCAGCCACAGCCTGTGATGGCTCTTTGAGGCTCACCGTGTAGCCCCGGCCAGTGTAGGCCTGCATTGCCTCACATTACTTTTTTTCTTGCCTCAGTTCCCTTTTCTTCCTCACCCTTACGCCCTGGGCTTGCACATCTCAAAGAATCTTTCACTTTGATCTTTGCTCCAGGCTCTGTTTTCAGAAGGACCAGGGTGAAGGAAGCTTCAGTGGACTCACATGGTCCCCTGTATGTCCCTCTCTTGCAGCATGTTCCCCTCTGCATGACCACTTGTCCATTTACATGTCTGGACAAGGAGCCACATGCAAAAAGGAGCTGTGTCTTTCTCATCTATATCCTCAGCCTAGGGAGGGAATCCAGTAGGTGCTCCATGGATCCTCAAATGAGTGAATGATGAATTGGCCTTTTAACTATCCTGTAATTCTTGGTTTGAAGCTTACTTGCTTTGGAAATGTGTCTATTACACTTCCCCACCAATGCTTGGTATGTGTATACACACTTCATGATTCAGTGAGTTTTAATTGTGCACATTTGTGCTCAAGGGCAGAATCAAGAAAGAATTAGGTGAATAAATATTTTTAAAGATCTAGGATGAGATCCTGGCTATATGACCTTGGACTAGTCACTTTACCTTTTTGTACCTCAATTTCTTTGTGAAATGGTATAACAATTAAATTTATCCCATAGAGTTGATGAAATGATTAATTTTGATTATATATGGGAAGTACTCAAGGCAATATAACTCTAGTTTCCCAAATACCTGATTTCAAGGACTTCTTATGTATTCATAGAACCTAAATTTCATAAAGACTTTCTTTATGAGTATCCATTTCTTCAGTGATATTTTCCAGATGGACTGCTTGACAGACCCTTTTGCTTAGTTGACTGACTGCATCCACAGTCCTTTCTATTATGCCACCTTCTAGCTAGAGGTAGCCATGTGCCGATGTTTTGAACAACTAGATATGAGCCTAACTCGTATGGTAGGACTTTCTAGAAAGCTTTTCCATTCTTTATTGAAAGAGGTTGGAAAGGACCATCAGCCTTTGCGTCTCTCTTTTCTTCCTGTGTCCTGTAGAGATAATGCCTGGAGGTCCTTCAGCCATTTTGCAACATGAAGAAGCAATGAGCATAAGAAAAAAAAGTAAGAGGACCTCAGAGAATCCTGACCTTGACTGGTAGTGTGACCCCTGAACCATACACTGGCAGCCTCCTGCCTCCAGACTTCCTGTTTGTACCTTTTCAAGGATGATACCAGAAATGTGGAGAAAGGGATAGGAAATGTAAACATAGCCAAAATGAGAAAAAAGGAAAAAAAAATAGTCAAAGAGGTCAGCATCTCTCTTTGGATTTTAGAGAATTACGGAAAGGACGGGGGCTCAGAGCCAAAACAAACCTGTACTCATCTCCCACAGCGGACTGGGAGCAACCTGAAAGCAGTGAATGTGCGCCTGATGCTCGGTGCCATTTGTACCTGGCTTCCTGCCTGGCATAGTAGGTGTTTGTTGAACAAGCAAAGGACTCTTTCTTTTCACCTGTTTTAGATTTGGCCAAGTCTGTCTGGCCCATCTGAGCAGTTGTAATGACAGTTGTTTGGTAGTTTTCCAAACACTATAATTTAAGTACAGCACACAGGCTTAGGGGGCCAGGCAGGCAATTGGACAGCTGAACCTGGCTGACCAGACCTGTGTTAGCAAAACTCACACATTTCATGTGAATCTTAAAGAGGAAGGGTTTTCTAAATACTTGCTCCAATATGTGATTCTCCTTGGAGGATTTTGAATGAGGAGCCAAATTTAAGGTTGTTAGGAGAAGCTCACTCGTGAAAGTTCTGGCTTCTGTCCCAAGGAGGATACGACCCAGTGGGAGACATACACATGTCAACAATTTTCAGGATCCTACCTGAGCTTCCATCCTGGACACCAGGAGCAGCTGCCGGCATCTCACCTGCACCACAGAGCGCCTCCTTACTGTGGCTTCCCAAAAGACAGGGACAGGGTCCTGCGGGCCTCGGGACATCTCATTCCACAGCACAAACTCAGGACCTCATTCATAACTGGGGTGCACAGTCTGTTAGAGCAAAGATCAATCCTTTGACATTTATTTTCATAATCCCTCATGGAGGAGAAGCAAAGCAAGAGAACACGTTCTTGAGTAATTTGTTCTGTTCCCTGGCATTGATGAAAGGGATAAAAATAAATCAGTGTTTCTAGTCAACTCATTTGAAGGACAAACCAAAATCACACCATTAAAAATTAACATCTAAAATAGATTGTACATTACTAGGGATGAGTTCAGACCCAAAGTAGAATAATTGGCCAAATGTATCTACAGAACGTTGGATATGACAAATTCACTCTCATTTCCAGTGGTTAAGAAATGAAAGAAGACAGATTGTCTTCATTTCAGGCAAGGAAGATTTGAAGGAACAGCTCAGCACATCTTATGTCAGTTAAAGGAGGGACTAGGAAAAAGGCTAAGGCTTTTTCCTAGTGGGAAAGATGTGGGGCTTTCTGGAGCACCAGATTCATCACTGAGCACAATCCACCAGGTCCTGTGCAATTCATGTCAAAATTACCAGATTGTTCCCATTCTTGGAACCACCTGAATTCTAGGTTGGAAGGTTAAACCATCTGTTATATTTCTGATGGCCTAAATAACTCATTCGATGCCCATTATATACATCTGTTGATACCATCCCTAGATGTGAGATTCATATACTCATCCATCCATCTGTGCATCCAGCCAGCCGGCCAGTACTTATGGGGCACCTGCCTTTGCTGGGCCCTGTGCTGGGGCAGAAGATACAATGATGGATTAGACGGAAACTTTACTTTCAAAGAAATTAATCCAGTGTCTGGCTTTAGAGCAGGATTTCTCAGTCTCCACACTATTAACATTTTGGGCTGGATAATCCTTTTTTGTGAGGGCTGTTGTGGATTATAAGACACTTAGTAGTGTGCCTAGCCTCTACCCACTAGATTCCAGTAGCACCTGCCCTTCTAGTCATGATTACCAAAAAATGTCTGCAGATACTAACAAATGTCCCCTGTTCAGAGAGGGCAAAATTGCCCCCAGTGGAGAAGCATTGCTTTAGAGTCAGAAACATAGCTTCTATTCCTGCCTTGACCTCTTACTAGTTGTTTATTTAACTAATTGTTTTTTAACTTTTCATTATGCCCAACACCTAACAGTTTCTGGCTCAGAGTAGGTATGTGATAAATATTTATAGGTTAAGTGAATGAATGAATGAATGAATGAATGTCTATATCCGTAAGACCAACCTATTCCTAAGGAGCTGACAGGCTGTTAGGAGGACCTTGAGTCTTGGCCATACACAAAGCCAAGCAAGCAATATATTCAATCAAAATACGCCTCAGCTGAGCAGGGAAAAAGCTGCTTATGGGATGTTTAGCTGTGTAGGCCTGACAGATAATTGAGCGGCTGGATTTTTCAGTTTCAACAGATTGGTTTGCCATTCTGTAGCCACAATAACAGAGCAAAGTAACAATCATGTCTATGTTTAATTTTCTGGAGAGTGTTGCATCGCTGAGGCTCACAGTCTGGCCAATTAACTGTGGCCGATTGGTACTCCCACACAAGTTTGGGGGCATTTAAAATAGCTCTCTGCAGAAGAAAAAAAAATCCAAGCTGCAGAGAAAGTTTTAACTCTCTCAACATTTCGTATTTCAAAAGCAGGCTTGTGATGGTAAAATTGTTCTGGGTGACAGAGAATAGATAAGCCATCCATTTTGAGTGTATTGGTGTCAAACTGAGTGTTGGCTTTGTGGCTGGTGATTGTGTCTCTCGGTGGAGTTGGATAATTTTTTATATTCAAGGAAATCATCAAGCTTCCACTCGTTGGGGGGCTTAGGTTATGGGACTCTTGACCATGATGTCAACCATTCAGAGGGAGCCATGAGTGTCACTCATCAAGCTTTCTTTACTACTTAAGCTTCAATGAGGAGTAGCTGATAGAAATGGAGAAAGGCTCCCCTACCTTTTTTATTCTTAAGTCTTCCAGACACAATTCATGTAGGTTCATGTGGAGCAGACTGTTTCTGTTATCTATTGCCACAATAATGCTAAGTAACAAACAACCATAAAGTATCATTGGCATATGGCAATAACATTTGTTTAGCCTAGAAATCTGAAGGATTTAGCTGATCTCAGCTGGACTCAGCTGACTCGGGGGTCATGTGTATTTGGGGTCAGTTACCGGTTGGCTAATTGGCTCTGACAATCCTGGCTGGGCACGCTCACCTTCTGGAGGTTGAATGGCTGTTCGGTGATTTAGGATGGTCTTGGCGGGCGTAACTGGGATGACTTTCATTGTCTGGGGGCTAGCTGGGAAATGTGCTTATGGCAGTGGCAGAGGTACAAGAGCTTGCTTTGTGTTTGCTAACATTCCATTAGCCAAAGCACATCACATGGCTGAGGCCAGAGTTAAGAAATCAGGCAGAAGACACTGCCCAGAGTAAGAGGGCCCTGCAAAGTTCCATGGCCAAGGGTGTGGGTATCAAAGGTGTGACTAATTCAAATTGATTAATACATCACTGTACTATTGAATACAAAGGCTAGACTCCAGAAAGTGTTGGGGCCACACAATCAAGCTAAATCTGAACAAGAAAGATCCTTACAGAAATGTTCAGAGAAAGATGAAGAGGGAAGAGAGTGATCTGTGACTTGGGGGTGGCTTAGCCACCCAGCTGCTATTTGGGTTCTATTTGATCTAGTTAGGAAGAGTGTCTTCACACTGGAAAGGGTAGGGTGACACAAGTATGAATAAGAGATAATTCAGGTGGGGAGGCAGCTAGCTCCCTGTAGAGTCCAAATTTGTAGTCCCATGGGACTTCCATCCCAGACTGTTGAAGGACTTGACCATAGAACATGCTGACAGTGGTTGTTAGGCATCATGGAAAAATGATAGAGGCTTCCACAGAAGGTAGGTTGGTTTTAAATGGTTGACATTTGAAAGAAATGTCTCCCTAAGACATCTGTAAATTTCTTAATTCACAGGTATACCGGAGTATATAATAACCACACCCCCTCCAACAAATGGCTTTAGAATAACTAAAGATGCTGAATATCAAGGGTTTTATATACCTAGGTCTAAAGTAATTTCTCAATTAGTTACAATAAATTCCTCTCAAATTATGTATGTACCTAGTGTCCCATACTTTTTACTTTGTCTTCTCGTAATAGTATTTTGTATTCAACATAGTAATAAACTAATTTATTTGCTCCTTTGTGTCAGGCATTGTGCTAAGCTATTTACATGCATGGTCTCGTTTTGTTCTCACAGCAATCTCAAGACACGGGCACCATCATTACCGTTTTATAGATGGGAGAATGGGAGCTCAGAGAATCAAAGCTTGTACCCAGGTCTGCCTGATGACTTCCTGTGGTCTTAATTCCCTCACGTGGCTGCCTCTTGAAAGAGGTGAGTTGTAATAGGATGAAATAGAAGTGGGATTCCAAGTAAAAAAAATCAGCAGTGCAAGTAGAAGATTGGGAAACCCTGACTTGCCAGCAATTGATGTCAATAAACACCTTAGAGCTTTTGTTGACCACAAGTTCAATAGGCGTTAACAGAGCAAGGCTGCTGCCAAGAACCTACAAGGAAGCTTTGATTCTTTCCTAGGGATGTGTATGGCTCTGTCCACAGACTGTGCCATTTAGGGAGTCAGATTTCATTCACTAGTGATTATTAGATTGATTAACTGCATCTGTGGCTTATAAGGTAGCGCGTTTTAAGAAGGTCATTGACAGTTTGGAGTGTGTCCACTGAAGGAGAATTAGGAGGTTCAGAGTTTGGTGAAACCATGATATGTGGGAAAGAATTAAAAAATGGAGTATGTGTAATCTTCTACCAAGAAGACTTAGAGGTTATATGGATAAATTTCTTCAGCTACTTGAAGGGATTCCATGTGGAAGATGACACAATCTCATTTAAGACTGATCCAGAAGTCATGGGTAATAGTTATATGATCTGTTGGGCTGGTGGTTGCAATCTGGGTTGTGAATTGCTTTGAGATGTGGTAAGCTCCATGACTCTGACGGAGTGCCGACAGAGGTGACTTAGAGGGGGCTGCTGCCCTGGGGAGGTCCTTTTCCCCACGTTGTCTTCCGAAACGATGACTTCATTACTTATGACCAGAGTATTTACTGAGGTTTCCTGTGTGCTCAGCCATTACGATACAATGTAGTTGGGAAAGTGGTACACCTGCTCATCAAATAATGCATGAAAATAGTATTTTTTTTATTGAAAATAGTATTTTAAAGGCAGAATGTTTATTCCTCACTCCTGTTGTTTCCTTTCACTTGGAGGAAACTCCACTAGTGTAACACCCCTGGCTTCTTTCTGCCGCTCTGCTCATTCCACACCATTGAAGGGTGAGAGAGAAGAGACTTATGTGCTATACAGTTTAAGAATAATAAACTTGACATTCTTGGCTCAGAAACCCCCTCTTCTCTCTTGGGAGTGAGCTGCCCGCAGAAAGCATAATTCATCCATTCTTTTCCAGGCATAAACACCCTGTTCATGTCCTCATATTGGGTGGCTGTCTGAGTTCAGTGTTGCCATTACTATGTGAATAAACCTGTCAAATTTTGAGGTTTGGGATTAAGAATCAGGTTTGATTTTACCTTAAGTGGCATCTTGAATTCAGGCTTGTTTGGGAATAAGGGGGCTATGGTAGCTTCCATCTGCAGCTCTCTCGTCTCACGTCTCAATTTTTTTGGAACTCAGGGAAAGAAGAGTAGTTGGATGTTTATTCCCGGAGCCTCGGGTCTTTACTCACACTGTCTCCTCTGAGCATGCCAACTATATCTCTGTTATTACCATCCGCAGTTTATAGATGAGAAAGATGAGGCTTGGTCAAGTTAGGAAGTGAGAGAGCAAATTTCAACCCATGTCTGCTTGAACTCAAAGTCAAGGCTTTCAGTTGGTGTTCAGTGAAGAGAAAGGTTTTGAGCTACAGAGGATATTGACAGTCACAGAAGGGAATGACTCTCTGGGCCCCTGAGGGAGTGAGAACTATTATGGGCCTTAGATGGTCAAAGTGATTAATGGAGGAAAAGAAAGGAGTGTGGACCTTCCAAGGATATAAGCAAGAAGCAGTGTTCCCTCCCAAGAGTGACAGCTGCAGTAATAATGTCATTGTCACTGCCAACTTCTTCATCTTCAGCACCATCTTCATCATAAGAGCCCCCATTTGTTGACCTTTTACTCTATACCAGAGACTGCTCTAAGCACTTTACATCTGTTATCCCATATAGTTTTTAACTGCTTTACTGAGTTAAAATTGACATTCAGTAAACTGCACATATTTAAATGTATAATTTGATAAATTTTGACATATGAAAACGCCCGTGAAACCATTACCACAAATAGTGAAATTATCAATCATCCCAAAAAGTTTCCTTAGGCCCCTTTCTAATCCTTCCCTAATTCTCTTTTCCCCTGGGCCCTAGTTCTGTCCCCATACAACCACCGATAAGCCTTCTGTCACTAAATTTGCATTTTCTAGAATGTTATACAAATGAAATCATACAATATGTACTTTTTTATTGTTGTTTGGCTTCTTTTACCTAATATAAATACATTGAGATTCATCCATGTTGTGATGTATTGATAGAGTTTATTCCTTTCTGTCGCTGAGTAGTATTCCATTGTATGAATAGAACACAATTTGTTTATCCATTTGCGTATTGGTGGCTATTTGGATTGTTTCTAGTGTTTGACTGTTACACATAAAATTGTTTTGAACATCTGTGTACAAGTCTTCGTGTGCACAAATGCTTTCATTTCACAGTCCATATTTAATCCTTACAATGAACGAATGGCATAGTACTATTACAATCCCAATTTTATAGATGAGGAAGCTGGGGTCCACCAAGATCAATCACACTGCCTGAGGCCAATGGCTAATTTGAGGCCGGATCTGTCTGACAACCCCATGCTCAAAGTTCCCGTGCAATTCTGCATCCCCATGCTGAGAGGAATACCTTCACTTGGAGAAATAAAGACGTTTATTTTTTTCGCTATAAGAATATATTTCTCAGCCTATCTCTACTCCCTGTCATGGTTATCCAGATTGGCTGCTGCACCCAGACTCTCAGAGGGCAAGATGAGCATTCCTGCTGAGTTTTTTAGTTTACCCATCAACAAGAGATAAGAAAATGCTACTAGGGGCCAGGACATTTTCCTGTCAAGAATATGAGATTATATCTTCATTTACGGAGTAACTTTTAGACCCTGAAAATGAGAGTTTAAAAAAGAAAGCAGATAGAAGAAACAAAGAGAGTGTGCAAACATCCTTGTGCATATTCGCAATCCAAGAGCTGAAAATTTTGTGGATAAAATTAATCCATAAAGAGAGCTCACCTGCGAATTATAGTCAAAAGTCTTAGGAGGTTCAATTGTGGCTGATACCCTGGGGTTCCAGGCAAGCACTTTGAGGAATCCCTACCCACATTTCTCTGTTTGAATCTGGTCTGGGCCTTTGTCCTGTGCTCCTTCCTCATTCTGATTCTCCAACTGATTGATTCATTCACATGCTGGGCAGCTACTCTGTGCAGGGTGGCAGTGTGAGAGAGAAGACTCGACACAGTCCAAAGAACTTACAGGTTGGTAGGGGAAGATTTACAGGAACCAGATGCTTTGCAGGGCTGCGTGACAGCTGCTCCTGACAGAAGGGTACTTGAAGGACACTGTGGGAACATTAAGCAGGGAGAAACTGAGAGAACCAGGGAAGGCTTCCCTGAAGAGGTGTCATTTAATTATTTAATGTTTTTCTTTTGTTTATGCTTTTTGTAATGCACATGCTTATTATGATAAGTGATACAACCAGTGGTGTGCTGGTAAATGTTTGACAAATAGTTTTCTGGGAGAAAACAATATGTATATACGTAAATCAAACATACATACGACATATATATAAATACTTATTATAAGAGAGTTATGATATAAGGAATGTATAGTATAAAATTTACAAATAACAATAAAATATACAATATTCTTTACTGTAAATTTCATATATATGGCCAATTGATTTTTCACAGAATGGTTTCACTGATTTTTGCCAAACTCTTATATCCTTAGCCAGCCTATGGTTGTAGTTAACAAACAGGTATACTTCTACATGACTGCTGATGAATGTTTTCATTTATGTTAACAAAGAAATAAGGTAATGTTATAATGTTACATGAGACCAAAAGTGAAACAGTGAAAACATGTCAGAACTTCACTTGTTCCTCATTGATGTCAGGCACATGTTTGCTGAATCAGATAATAATTTTTGATAACTTGAGGAATAATTCTCTCTATATTTTATGCTATTCACAATATAACAGCTACAGATACACCCACTTTTGTTACCGAATTGGTGGCCTGGACCCATGCCAGGGTCCTAGCCCAGGCTGAGACCTCTTGTCTTGGCCAGGGAGGGTCTTTTTCCACTCAGATTCACACAGCCAATAACAAAATCAATGCTGAGACGGAAACAGCCAAAGCTTCATTCAATGGCCAAAGAATGGAGAAGCTGGAACTTAGTTCACAAATCAACTTCTCAACTCAACTCGGACTGAGTCACCATACATGTAGGAGGGTCGAGGTAAAAGGGAGGAAATTGGAAAGAGAGGGAGGCATATTCATGAGTTTTCTAAGAACAGGAGTATGGTTTGAACCTGGAACTGAGGCAACACTCCTTTTCAGTCCTTGTATGGGCTTTTTTGGTTGTTGTTATGGCAGTTGTCAACTGTCATGGCGCTGGTGGGTGTGTCATTTAGCATATGCTAATGTATTGCAGTATGTGTATAATGAGGCTCAAGGTCTACTGGAAGTCACATCTTCTGCCATCTTGGGCCTAGGTGGTTCTAATCGGTTCTTGTTTTTCTCTCTGCAGCTTCCTCCTGAAACTTAGATAAGAGCAGTTGGTTTCCATTCCAGGGAGGGGCAGGGATATGATTCTGGCGCAACAGCCTTGGTAGCACTCTGAGGTTTAATCTATGTTATTAGCACTTTTCTCCATCCATTTCTTAAATTTAGATAATCATCAAAGCCATAAATTGAGCCCTGGCTTGTAGTGTTTGCCAATTTTTGTGGTGTAAATACTCCCACTATGGCTGATTTCAAACTACAATGTGATGTCACTAAACATGGAGCTGGCAAGAAATGTGCAGTCATACCCCATAACATGGTAATTCTATCATACTGATTCTATACGTGTAAATAGCCTCAAGAGCATAGATAATAGTAAAAATAGTAAAATGATTAAGAAATGATGAGTATTATCTATTTATCACCTTTTTAAAGTATAATTTATTTAATTAAAAGTTTGTATAATTTAATTTTTAATAATGGCTAGGTTTAACAACCATCTTGCAAAACTCCTGAATATTTAACAACGGAAAGTCAGTAGGAACATACAACTAGATACATTTATAAAGGGTAATCATTACCCTCCAGTCAACACTCCCTTCCCTTTGTCCTCCCATCCTGTCCCACTTGAGGTGTATGCTGGCTTCCATACCCTTCTCTTTAGACCAGTAAACAGATACAAACATGTGCATAATGTGTACAAGACTATAGGGGAGTTGGTTGTCTCTGTGTTGACTGAGTAATATCATACCATAAATGTTACTCTGTCAGAGATGGAGCTCTAAGAAGTAAATTGGATCAAGTGCTAGTTTTTTATTTTCTAACACACATTTCCCAAAACAGTCATGTCATACATACTGCTTTGTTGATGTCATTAGTGTAGTCTTTTTTCTTTTGGGCTGGCTTTGCTCTCCTATCTCTCTCTCCAACTCTACCTTAGTCAGTGCCACCACGCTACCCTAATGACCCTCCCTCCACATCATAAACCCAGGCTAATAGCCTGTTGCATATTTTTTTATACATTTCTTCATTCTTACATAATTACTTATATCTATACATACATACACATATACATAGGATTTGTTTTTAAATGTTTTGTTCATTAAAACATGGTATTATATTATGCATACTTACTTGTATCTTGTACTCTACGGTTGTTTTAATTTCAGCAATTGTTCTAAATCTCATTTTTCATTTATTTGGCTGCATAGTATAATATTTCATGGTATGATTATACTATAATTTAATACATATTCTGCTACCGATGAACACTTACTGTTTTCCGTATTTTTCTCCTCTCTGAAGAATGCTGTAATAAATGTCCTTGAACATCTATCTTTAGATACTGAAGCTTTTATTTTTGTAGGGCAGAATAGGAGGAATGGGGCTTCTGGGTTGAAGGGTATGTGTATTTTTAATATTAATAGATATATCTGTATGGCTTTCAGAAACACTTCATATTTACACCAGTAATAACTGAGAGAACTTTTCCATCAACTCCACCAGCAATAAGTCTTAACTCTCTTTTTAATTTTTGCCTGGGACAGGAGTATAGAGAAATAACTCATTGGTACTTTAATTTGCATTTCTCTGACTACCAGTGAGCTTGAATATATTTTCTTATATTTATTGGCAATTTGGGTTTGCTCTTCTGTGAATTGCCTATTCATATCCTTTGTTTATCTTTTCTGTGGAATTGTTTCTCTTTGTCAATCTCTTTGTATAGCATAGATATTAACCTGTTATTTGTCATCTGCATTGAAAATATTTTTCCAAGTCTTTGGTTTCTCTGTTGACTTGTAAATTGTTACTTTTAGCTATGTTTAGATAGTTTATGGTTTATAGTGATATAGTATATAGTTTGTAGTTAATGTTTATATAGAATGAACACAAATGCTTTGTTTTTCCATTAAAACATAGGGTTCCCCTTTTGGGTATGAAGATCTTGCACCTCTAGACTATAAACAGATATACATTTTCTTGTGATTTTTTTTTTGTATAAAATTTTATATCTAGACCTTTTTAAAATCTATGAAAATTTATTTTTTATATGGTATGAGATAATAGTCCAACTTCATTCTTTTAATTCAGTAGCCATTTGTGCATGGCCATTTGCTAAATAAACCATTCTTTCCTCATTGAATGGTTTACTGGGATCTATTTTTTGATCCTCTATTCTTTTCCACTGACTAATTTTTCTATTCTTATGCTAATACTATATTGATTTGTTTAGAGTGGTTTGTAGTGTGTGTTGGTGTCTGGTAAGGCAAATCCCCCATCTTTAGTCTTTATACATGTATATATAAATTGTAGTATTCTCAAGCATTTTTTTCATCTATATGAACTGAAGATTATTTTACCTACAAGGAAAAGGAAAGTAAAATGCTATTCATGTTTTAATAGGAGTATCATTAAATTTTATACATTTATATGTATAATTTTGACACTTTTATGACATTAGATCTCCCTAATGAAGGACCTAGTTTCTATTTCCATTATGCTCAAAATCTTTTTTATGTCATCCAATAAGATTTTATAGTTTTATTCATATAGGTCCTATGGCTCTCTTGTTAATTTTTTCCTCTATTATATATTTTTTTTTTTACTATTTCCATTTTTAGGTACTTATTGCTAGCATATAGAGGATCTGTTTTCTCCTCAAATTCTTCTTATACTCTTGAATCTTATCAAATACTCTTGTTAATTATAGAATTAAAAAAATAGCTTATGTAGGCATTATAGATATGCAATCAAATCATCAGCCAAAAAAAGAGAGTTTTACCTCTTCTTTTCTGGTTTTAGGTCTATTATTTAATATTCTTATTTTATTGCATTGTTAGAACCATTTAGACAATGCTGACCGATTTATTATTGATGGTAGGCATCTCTATCCAGTGTTTAATTTTTATGGAATTTTTTTCTTATTTTAAAACTTGTTAGTAACTTCTGTTAAAAAGCATTTATCATATTTAAATGTTTCCTTTTGATTCTTATTTTACTTAGAGTATGTATTATAAGTGGCTGCAAGAGTTTATCAAATGTCTTTTCAGCATGTGTTAATATGATCATAGAGTTTTCTCCTTTATTGTTGATGTAATGACTGGTGGTAATAAATTTTCTTATACTACAAATTGAGTCTCTAAGGATGAAGAGGAGTCCCCTTGGAGGGAAGGAGAAGAGCATATTCGACATAGGGGGGAAAACTATTAATTAAGGGAAAACAAGGAAGTTATGGTTAAAGTTAGACATAAAACAAAGCTCTCCAGGGTTTGAAGGCAGGCAGTCTGCCATGCAAAGTGGGTAAATGAGGACACTCAAGTGTGAAGGCTGAAGTTCCTGAGAAACATGGTGGCTATTGCATATGTGGTCATGGGGGTGTTTTCTGCTGGAGGCAGGACTGGATGCCATATGTTCAGTAACTGGATAAAGGCTCATGGGTAATGGAGAAGCAGGAAATGCTCCAATGACGAGTGTGAACAAAATATCCAGATATCCAGTCAGAAAAATACAAGCCCATGGGGAGAGAAAGTGGAGAATTGTTTGGCCACCAAGGATGGAAAAATGTACCTACTGCTTAGTGTCAGATAGATGGGGGATTAGAAACTGGAGATGTAATCAGATGAAAGACTGAAGTTGTTTCTTGTGGGTAAACCATTTTTTTTTTTTTCTTTTTTGGCCATGCCACCTGGCTTGTGGGATCTTAGTTCCCCAACCAGAGATCGAACCAGTCCTCCCTGCAGTGGAGGTATGGAGTCCTAATCACTGGACCGCCAGGGAATTCCCAGAATCTTTTAAACTATGTGATTTTCATGTGCAGATACTACCTTTTAACTATTTTCAGGGCTCAGCATAGAACATCCTATCCAGAAGTTGCTGAGTAAGTGCCTGATGGAGGCATGTGAGCCCAGTTTGGGCAATAGGAAGACGGAAATGAACTAGAAAGAGAAAACCACTGATCACCAAACATTAGAGTGTGAAGAAACTTTGAAAATGCAGTCATTCATTTATTCATTTATTTATTATTTCGTATTTATTTGATACTTACCATGTATCAGCTGCTAGGCACTGGAAATACAGTGATAAATAGGATAGACAATGTCCCTGCCTTCATGGATCTTACCTTTCAGATTGGAGTGAGATAGGTGATTACTAAATAAACAGATTAGACAATTACAGGCTTTGAGAAGTGCTTTAAACAGTGCTTCTCAAACTTTCATGTGCGTATGGGTGACAGGGAATCTTGTTAAAATGCAAATTCTGACTCAGCAGTTCTAGGGTGAGGCTGAGATTCTGCATTTCTGACAATTTCCTGGCTGATGCGGCTGCTCCTAATCCAGGGACCACACTTTGAGGATTGGCGAGATCATGAGGATACAGATAGAGAGTGATGGGGAGAGGGGATGCTTTGCAGACACGGTGGTCAGCAGAGGCCTCTCTGGAGAGATGCTTTTGAGCTGAGTTCTACAGGAGCACTCAGGCCAGGCCAGACACCGGTCCTGCAGACTCCTGGAGAGTGTGTTGTGGGTGTGACTGGTGGAATCCACTGTTGTCCTTGACAGAGGGCCTGAAAACAGAGAAGTGGTGATGAACTGAGGATGATGAGGAGAGGAGATGGGCTTGTTTCTGGGAAGTGATGTGCCCAGGGCCACTGGAGGATGTAAGTGGAGGTGCTTGGAAGGCAAGCCGGGAAGTAACATTCACCAGAGGGAGAAAGAGAAGGAGTGGAAAGTTGTGTCTCAGACTCAGATATAGAGGCATTCCAAGGAGAGTGAGAGTCTCATTGGATGAGGCTGGAAGGGTGGGTGGGGGCCAATCCAAGAAGAGGCCCAGTGGCTTCTTAAGGCTCTATTTATAATGCTGGTGTCGGTAATGGGGCTGGTGTCCACTTACGGGCTGCCTCTGTTGTCCTCAGCTCTTAGGGCCTGCAACTGGCCACCCTTTGGCAATATGGCCCAACTCATTGGCCACGTCGATCCTTGTTGTTTGGCTACAGCAGGAACCTTGATTACTTGGGTGATATGGAAATTATTTTCCCTGGGGGGCAGAGGGCAAAGTCATCCATAGTTAGCTGTAACCAAGATGCATGTGTCTGCCGGCATCGCTGTTGGGATAGTTTGAAGGGTGGGGTGAGCCAGCCTCTCTGTGACTTCTCCACCTCTGCCATCCCAGCTCTTTCTGCCTGACTCCGAGGGCTCCACCAGCAGGCTGGACCCTGCTCCGAGTTCCTTCTTTCTTGTGAGAATAGAGCCAAATTGTACCACTGTCTTTACACAATTTCTCCTTGGGTGCCACAATGAGGAAGGCTCTGATCCTAAAGCTCACTTTACACCGAAGTGAAACTTGCCCAATAATTAGGGCATCCAACCTTTGTTAAGTATGTATCATGCACCAGGTGCAATGCAGTAAGTAATTTCATCAAGAATTAGTTCCCTTAGGGACTTCCCTGGCGGTACAGTGGTTAAGACTTTGCCTTCCAGTGCAGGAGGTGTGGGTTTGATCCCTGGTCAGGGAGCTAAGATCCCACGTGCCTTGCGACCAAAAAACCAAAACATAAAACAGAAGCCATATTGTAACAAGGTCAATGACCTAGAGGAGTGGAATAGGGAGGATGGGAGAGAGGCTCAAGAGGGAGGGGCTATGGGGACATGTGTATACATATGGCTGATTTGCTTAGTTGTGCAACAGAAACTAACACGCTATTGTGAAGCAATTATACTCTAATAAAGATCTATTAAAAAAATAAATGGTCCACATAAAAAGAAATCTTAAAAAAAGAAAGAATTAGCTCCCTTGGACTTCCTGGCAACTCTACGAGATAGAAAAAGGGGAAGAGAAAGGAAGACTCAAAATAAAGATGTGTGTAGCTTTAGTTAACAAAAAATTAATCCAACAAATTTAGATTGAGCCCCTACCTCGTACCAGGTAGAGCTGACAATACTGGGGAGATATCAGTGGACACACAGACAAAAAGCCCTGTTGTCACTGGCTTACATTCTATTAATAGTTAGGAGACGGAGGTTATAAATCAAAGAAGGAAGCAAGATATAAGCCATATCAGAAGGTGATGAGTGCCAACAAAGGCAAAGCAGGCAGCGGGAGAGTTGAGGAGGAGGGTTGCCTAGACAGAGAAAGGCTCCATGAGACTGAGAGCTTCTAGCTGAGGTTGAAAGAGGGGAGGGAGGGTGAGCAAAGGCCTGAAATGAGAGCCCCACGTGTGTCCAGTGATCTGTAAGAAGCAGGGTGTGGCTGGGGGGAGTGAGAGAAGGAGGCAGAGAGTGAAGTCAGAGAGATAGGGGATGCCTTTGGAGGCCTTGGGCATGCCTTTGGAGGCCTTGGGTGGGGGCTTTGGCTTTACTCTGAGTGAGGGGAAAGCCACTGAGGGTTTTGAGCAGACGGGTGATGATGCTGGCATCATTTTTAATGCATCTCTGGCTGTCTCATCAGGATGAGGGTATTAAGGAACCAGGATCGAGAATAACACATTATGGGAAACATCTAACTTCCACTTTCCTCCACTCTTAAAATGCGCTTGAGCTCCATCTTCTAGGATTCTCAGGAGCTCGAGAGAGAGCAAGTCCATAAATAAAAACGGGTACCGGATTCAGGGTGGAGCGGTGGGGGCTACCCGCTCCCCTCCTGGAATGTGCTCCCCTCCCCTTAGGCTCCCAGCGCCTGCACACCTGGGGCGTGTTGATAATGCTCTTGATTATGTTTGTTCTCCCAGCCTCCTCTGAGTTTGTAGAGTTTTCTATTTGCATACTTTCCCTGAGCTTTTTATGATTATCTCCCCAACTTTACAGTCTGCCCCATTATTTAAATGAGCGTGAGGTAGATGCAAAGCTGCCAGCTGGATGAACATACTGCTTTGGTGCTGAGGAAGGTAGTGTGGAGAGCGTGTGGAGCCACGGGCCTTCCTTCTGCCATCTGGGGTCCATGTAGCTACCTGTGTCCCTACATAGCCCCCTGCTGCCCCCTGTATAAGCCCTGCGGTCCTGTGTCTTCAAGTTCATGGACTCATGGGGACTTTAAGGGGAACGTTAAACAATGACCACAACTGTCCACATGAACTCTGACTGGCAACTAATTTGTAGATGCGCTGATTTTTTTTCCATTGGCTTGAAAAGACTCAATGAAATATCTGGGTTTCATTCTCCTCCCTCTTCCTCCAAATTGTTTGTTTTTTAAATGCACGTAGATGATGCATTCGTCAAATGCCTGGTGTGGTACTGCGTACTTTGTTACTGTGTTCCGTCCTCACAACAACTCTAGGGGTAGGAATTATTGTCTTATGTACCAGATGCAAGGAGGCAAAGAGAATCACCATTGCCAAAATTTACAAGGTAGTAAGTGGAGAAGGTGGGATTCAAAATGTGGTCTAGCCTGTTCTTGAGCCTGTGGTCTGTTCTGTAGTCCTCCTTCTTGGGTGTGGGGTAGAGGAGGCTGGACATGCACAGGAGGGAGGTGAGGCTATATCCTGATTTTCCCAACTTGGCCAGCAAGGACAGCGAGGAGGCCAGAAGAGGGAGGGGCTTGCCCACCACCGCCATCTCTGCCTTGAAAACGATGTGGGTAGCAGCTTTATAAAGTTTCTGCAGACAGGCCAAGACAGTGTTATGCTGAATGACAGAATCAGGATCACGAAGATCTCAGTGGACTAGAATGAGGAGTTGAATCTAGTGCAGTGATATTTAGTTAATTTAGTAAATGTAAGATTTGGCCCTGGGGTAAAAATATTAACCGAAAAAATGTAGGTGCAAGAAAATCCTGCCTTAGCTGGATGGATAGCCAACAAATATTTACTGAACGCCTATTCTTTGCCTGACTTTAGGGTTACAGCAATAAACAAATCAGGTACAACCCTTGTCTCAGGAGGCCGATATTCATGTGGGCAGAGAGAAGCAAACCTAAGTAAACAAAAATAGATAGTAAGTCACCAGTGTTGATGAATGCTGGGATGGGATGGGGACATGTATCAGGTGATGTGAGGGTGACAAACAGAAGAGGACCATTTAGTTAGTCTTGGGGACTTTGTAATCATGAAGTGCATGTTAGTGGCTTCCAAAGCCAGGTCTTCAAAAGGGGGGCTAGAGTGCTCCGAAGTTTGCCCCATAGTTAGGGAAGGAGTTGTTCATTCTTTCATTTAATACATACTTGTGCACTACATGGCAGGTGCTCTCCTAAGCACTCGGGATAGACACTCTTTTAGGGAACATGGGCAGGGAAGAGCTCTCTGGGGACATAATATTTGAGCAGAGACCTGAATGAAGAGATGGAACAAATGTGAGAATATATGAAGAATGATATCTTGGCAGCAAGTACAAAGGCCCTGGGGCATGAAATGAGTTAAGAGTGTTCTAGGTCTAGGACAAAGCCTTTGTCCCTGAAGGGAAGTGAGCAAGACAAAGGAAGTTGGGGAATGAGTCTGGGGAGCAGGCGCGGTGGATCCTGTGAGGCCAGTGGGCATGGGAGGACGTTTGGATTTTTTTATAAATGAGAGGGGAAGGACAGCACCATGGTCTCTTGCAGCTTTAAAGGCCACTCTATGCTGCTGTGTGGAGCATAGGCTCTAGTGGCAAGGAGACCGGTTGTGAGGAGGAAGTGGAAGGGGGCTTGGATGAGGCAGTGGATTAACAGCAGCAGTCCTAAAGTCCCACCCCGTACCTCATGTGGCCCAGGCAAGCCCTCACTGGCACACAAGCTGCTGAATCAGGCTTCCTGAGGCTCCTGGGGTTAAATGTCACTTGAAGAACAACCTTCTTGGTCAAGAGAGATTTCAGGCTCTTGGCCATAGTGACTTGTTGGTCTCAGCCCACGTAGTGCTGACTATTTATAGCAATGCTTACCTCACATGTAGGTTTGCAATTAGACATACTCAAAACAGGCTTTTCTCCTGATGTTCAAGTCTTTGTGTTTTCTGCTTAGTTGTCATTCTTTCTGTTTTCCCACTGGTACCACCGGGCTCCCTACCCCCTGAGCTCAGAATGAAGATGTCTGCTGACAGATTCCTAATCAATACCTCGAGTATGTCCATGAGTCCCCAGAGGGCGTTCCACATGGGCCCACATGCAGTCTCATGCTGCTCTGCCCAGAGCTGGACATCCTTGCAACATCCTTGCTCCATACTGAGATCCCGTTTTCTTCTTCTGGGAAACAGAGCTCTGCCCTTGAGGCTGCCTGTGTCCCAGGGTGAAGGGCAAGAACTTCGCGTTCTTTGCACAGCTCCCAATTCCCTGCTGGTTCAGCCACTGCTCTCCACGCAGGCGTGAGGAGACCGCCCTTCCCTTGGAGCCTATACCTTATCCCTTTACTTCTAGTTATGCCCTTGTCTCTTATGCAGGGACACCGCTGATTGCTGAGTCCCAGGTGGAGGTGGGCATCATGCCATGCCTTTCTCAGCTGCCTGACTCTCCACCACATGTGTCCCTCCTTCATTCAGGAGACCAACAGCCCTCTTGCATATCAGTCCATAAGAAATGATTCCCGGGGACCGAGGATTGCCCTGCCTCTGTGTCCAATTTTCACTTAGCTTCATCTGAAACCCCCCAGCTCGGTATCTCTCTTTGGAATCTCATTTGGAGTTAAACTCAGACTATTCAGTATTATTGATTATGTTTTATAGGTCCCTAACTAGACTACAAACACCTAGAGGGCAGGATCTGTGTCTTATCCATCTCAGAATCCCCCAGAGAGATTAATGCAGTGACTTATTTATGGTGGGTGTTCAGTAAGTATACACTGATTGACTGGCTGCTGTGCAGGCCCCAGGAGCTGAAGGGCTTCTGGGAGTGTTTGTCTCTCAGCCTATTCAGTTGTAACAACAGATCAAGGCAAGACTTCAATTATCCTTCACTTTCATTCCCAAACTCTCTTCTCTGTTCATTCTGTTGAAAATGCCTGGTGACAGAGAGCAAGACGCTGAGAGAGACAGAATGCTTTCAGAGCCTTAGGAAAGCCGTGTAGCAGGAAATTTAAAAATTTAAAATTCATTTAAAATGAAGTTATTTTCCACCAAGGCTAATATTGTGCTTCAATTCTTCAGGCTCTAGTGAGCTCATCAACAATGTTTGCCTTTAATTTTACCATTTGTACTCAGTCATATGTTACTTGCTATGTTTCTGTCTAGCTTCATTTTATCAAAGAGATCTTAGGGCTTTCATTGTCTTTGAAAAGTTGCTTCAAGATGGACGAGCATGGATATCTATCACATTTAACTATCTCCATCACATTCTTCAGTCGTCTGTTAAAGGATAAATTGTTCATATACTCATTAAAAAATGGAACTTTTGTTATTGAATGGAGGAAGGAAATTGCATATTGGGTTGGGGTGTGGGGAACCGTCTGCCTGATTTCCCTCTGGGAGGACCCTTGGCCTTTCCCTGAAAGAGCACGTGGCCGAAGCCCGGGGAGCCTCTTGCTTGCAGGAGAGGAGAACCTGTGTTCTCTCAGAAAGAATTCCATATAGCTTTGTGAGAGGTTCTCAACTCTGAGGTGAGTGTTAGAATCACCTAGGGGTAGACGCTGGCACCCCACCTACTCTGGCCAGTTAAGTAAAAATCTCTTGTTTGGGGCTTGGAAACTGGCATTGATGCAGTTTTAAAAGCTCTCCAGGTGAGTCTGATGTGCAGCCAGAGGGGAAGGCTACTGACCTAGACCAGTGATTCTGGGACAGTTTTGTCCCCAGCAGACATTTGGCCGTATCTGGGATATTTTGACTGACATTTTGATCCTTGGGGACTGCTACTGGCATCTAGTGAGTTGCGGCCAGGGACGCTGCTAAACATCCTGCAATGCACAGGGCAGTTCCCCACTGTGAAGCGCAATCCAGTGCAAACTGTCAACAGTGCTGAGGTTGAAAAACCCTTCCCTAGAGTGTCAGCGAAGCAAACACACACATACACACACCCACAGTTGTTTGAGTGTAGATATTTTTGCAGTTACATTACCTTCTGTTTGTAAATACATTGCGGTTCCCAAAGCAGTTTTAAACACTTCACTGGATTTGATCTTCACTATGACCCTATAAAGGAAATATCACCATCTTGATTTTACAGATCAGGAAACTGAGGCTGAGGATAGTGAATGACTTCCCTAAGACCACACCACCTCAATTCCTCAGTTAAGACTCTTTTCACTAGCTGAAATGCCAAATGTGTGCACAGACATCTTCCTTGCCCCGTGCCCTTCTCAAGGCAAACAGTGTAACTCCTATAATCAGTCCTCATTCCCACTGAGCCCAAGTGCAGCCTCAGAATCTTTCTCAACACAGCACTCCAGGCAGTCCCAACTGATTGGGGTTGGCATGTGAGTCAAAGCTTGTTTGTCACATAGCCTCTCCAACCTAAGCACGGTAACTCTCCCTGAATTAAGCTGATCTTGTTGAAAGAGACACGAAGGAGAGTACTTGAGAGTAGGAGGGTCGTTGAGCGTCTGCAGGTGTTCAGACAATCTGTTTGGAAATTGCAGTGTTAGCAGCATACGCTCCTGCCTGAGCCCGTGAGGAAGCGGCAGTCTCCCTAACCCTTATATTTCCTTATAACTTTATTAGCGCATTTTGCTCTCACCATATGCCGCTAATTGATACACAAAGGAAGTGCACACAGTTGTGTCCTTCATTTGGTATAAACGAAATATTTCGCCTTCTTCTTGAGCTTGCTAGGATCTCCCTTTCAAGCCTTCAACATGATATAATTATGAGAACGTGATGAACTATGATTCATGAAGCGGGCAGGGCAGGAGCCGGCGTGTGCTCAGTTTGCAGAGTGAAGAAGCTAGAGGCGGCAGCCCCTGCCTGCACCCTGGACACAGTGAATTGTGGCATGCACAATTAAATGCCTAACGCCTGTACGCGCTCTGCAGTGGGAGGGGTGCAAGCAGAGGAAGAAAAGCAAGCACAATTAGAGACTACCTTCTCCATCTCCCAGGCAGGCAGGTAATGGAGAAGATGCAGGCAGCTCAGTGGACCATTTAGCACCGTCCTTGGCAGGCAGAAGTACAAAACAGGGCACTGAGCAGCTGCTCACTGGGGCGTATGCCACCAGTTTCAAAAAGTTGTATGAGTCTCTTCAGAATCAACAGGCCTCTGGCCTGGCTGTGCCACCCACGGGTATCCATGGACTCAGTCTCCAGCATCAAACATGGAGAGCTCATCTTATAATTCAGGTGAGGAGATGGGTTTGACCTGACTGGTCTCATTTTGTGTCTTTGGCTCTCACCATGGGGCTGCCTGGCATGTGGGTCCAAAGGCACTCCAGTATGAGGCCACACAGGTGCCCTGCTGTTATGTGCTTCCATCATAGTGGGGAAGAGGAGGGGTCGGGACACCCTCTCCTGTTGGGTATGCAGCCACAATGCAGAGGCAATAGTCAGGTGGGTCTTGGTAACAGGACAACTCACAGCCTCCTCACCTTCACCAGGAATGTGGCAATAGACTTTCCATGAGTGGCGCCTGCTGTTGCCCTGGAGTTCTGGTGCCCACCCTGGCTGTCCCTTGGAATCACCTAGGGAGCCAGACTCTATAGAAGTTTCTCTCTTGCTCTGCTGGGCTAGAATCTCCTAAGGACAGGGATTTTTGTCTGTTTTGTTTATAGCTCCACCCTCAGATTCTCTATCAGTGCCTGACACTCCATGAATGAAATTTCACCTACTACGTGTCAGACCTTGCTATACCCTTTCAAAGACATCCTCTACTATCACGGTTCTGTAGTCTATTGTGTATTCATTCTTATTTTTATGGTTGAGAAAATTGAGGCTGAGATAATTAATCTGCAGAATGTTATACAGCTGCTAAGTAGCAGAGCTGAGACTTGTACTAAGTCAAGCTCACAGCAAAACCCAATCTCTTTTGATTCTGGTGCTTCCGCTCTTAAGAGGAATGGATGAGGTAGTGTGAATGAGTTTGCGCACCATCTTCCATTATGGTAGACCAGTCATTTTTAGCAAACTAAGTGGTTAAGAAAATGCAAAACTCCTCATGATATGGTATCCTTGAAAACAGCATTTCTAAAACTGTTCTTGGAATAGGCATCCTTTGGGTGTTTCATCAAATATCTAAAAAATAGTTTTTTTAAAAAAAATTTATTTTATTTTTTTATTTTTGGCTGCATTGGGTCTTCATTGCTACACGTGGGCTTTCTCTAGTTGCAGTGAGCTGGGGCTACTCTTCATTGCGGTGTGTGGGCTTCTCATTGTGGTGGTTTCTCTTGTTGCGGAGCATGGGCTGTAGGCACAGGGGCTTCAGTAGTTGTGGCACGCGGGCTCAGTAGTGGTGGCTCACGGGCTCTAGAGCACAGGCTCAGTAGTTGAGGTGCACGGGCTTATTTGCTCCATGGCATGTGGGATCTTCCCAGACCAGGGCTCAAACCTATGTTCCCTGCATTGGCAGGCAGATTCTTAACCACTGCACCACCAGGGAAGCCCTAAAAAATAGGGTTTAAGCAACAAAGAATGTGGGGATTACCATCTTTTGAGACCTTCTCCCAGGGGATCACAAGTTCATATTAGCATAACAAAGGCTCTGAGCAATCCTGCATTGAAGAACTCTCTGCTTAATGCAGTATTTGTAAAATCTGTGTCATCAGAACCTCTCCTTTTTTCTTAAAGACAACCTACCAGTAGTTCCCAAGGCATTGGTGGCCCATTTACGACAATATCATGATCTGGAGACAGCCTGGAATGTGCTAGTATGTCAAGCTAATAAAAATAAAAACTCAACAAAATGCAAACATGCTCATATTAGCAAGCAGATGCTCCAGTGACAAATCTGACCTTGATTGATAAGTTGGAATTGATTCAACACTCTTAAAAACAGGGCTAAAAAAGTCTTAGAGATTGAACTAATACAGAATTTTCACCGAAGACTTGAAGAGTGTTGAGAATCCTAATTCATTTCAAGCTAAGTAATATTAGCCTCCATTTCACAGAAAGAATCATTTGTTCCACAATGATTTATTGAGTGCTATTAGGTGCCAGGCTCTGCTGGGCATTGGAAAGACAAGATTAAATGAGATAGGCATGGTATTGATCGTCACAGGGTTGGCAGGTTTGGGTCTTTTCCCTTAGGTGGTTCTGAGGGGTAGTGAGGAAACAGCTGCTTTCCTGTCTCTACTCATATCCAGTTCACATCCCTGCCTTTTATTCAGCCAGCCCATTCATTTATTCATCCAAGAGATCTTTGTTTTGAGCACCTACTATATAGCAGGCACAGGTATAGCAGTGAATGGTACAGATCAAAATCCCTCCCCGAGGGAAGCTTTTTCCTATTGGAGCTTATATTCAGATTATTCTGTATTTACTTAAAGGGTTGCCATCACCCTGAGATCACACCTGGCATCTCCTTAAATGGAAACCCAGAACCATCTCACTTGTTCAGGGTCTTGGATCTCATCTACTGATCCAAACCTTCCTGGTATGACATCCTGTTATGTCCTTGAGACCCACTGATCCCCATTACTTGTTCTCTATTTCCTGGCCCTTCAGGCTTATCTTTACCTTCCTACTACTCCTGGCTGATTGATTTATGCAGTCCTAACACCTTTATGGAAATGTCCTAGGCACTGAGCTCCAGACATTGTACAGGACAGGCTATTAATACTTGTATTAGTCAGGTTTCTCTAGAGAAACGGAACCAATAGGATATACATGGACAACCACAAAGAGATCTATGATGAGGGATTGATTCATGCAATTATGGAGGCTGAGAAGTTCCACAATCTGCCATCTGTAAGCTGGAGCCCCAGGAAAGCCAGTGGTGTAGTTCTGGTCCAAACCCAAAGGCCTGAGAACCAGGAGAGCTAATGTCCAAAGGCAGGAGAAGATGAACGTTCGGGCTGAAGAAGGGAGAATAAATTTGCCCTTCCTCTGATTTTTTCTTCTGGTCGGGCCCTCAGTAGATTGGATGATTCCCCCTGCATTGGTGAGGGCAGATCTTCTTTTCTCAGTCTGTGGATTCAAATGCTAATCTCTTCTGGAAACAGCTTCACAGACACACCCAGAAACAATGTTTTGTCGCAACTTAGTCTAGTCAAGATGACCTGTAAATTTAACCATCCCAGTTCTCAAGGGACACAGAGTGTGGTGAGGGTGAGAGACATGAATGATACGATGAATTTGGTGACGGAAGTGAGCACAGGGAGTGAGCACAGAAGCAGTCTGGGCTTCCCAGAGGAGGTCAAGCTGTATCTGAACTTGAAGAGTGGGTAGGATGTGATGTGGAATGACAGGGGGTGGCTTGAGAGGGAAGAGGAAGACCTTATAGGTCGAAGGAGCAGGAAGAGCAGACGCTGGAAGAGGAGATAGGAATGGAAAAGGAGGCAGGGCAAGACCATGGCTTCACTCCTCCTTTCAGTCTTCAGTGATATGTTGGCTGCTACCTTCTGCTCAGCACTGAGCTGAGCTCAACTTCAGGATGAAAATGGTGACTGTAACAGACTGTGTTCCTCCCAGTCAAATGAAGGAGACAGGAACAAACCTAGACTTTGTGATGAGTGGTGTGAAACACGTGAACATTATTTAGTGGAAGAACAAAGCAGCCAACTGGGGGCCTACTTAGGGAAGAGGGGATCTTAGAGCTGAGACCTGAAGGTTGAAAAGGAGCTGACAGGGAGAGCAGCGGGACAGGCAATTCAAATAGAGGGAACACTGAATGGGCACTGAATGGGGAGGGACTGAGGGTGCTGTTTAAGGAACTGGGAAAGGGTGCCTGAGTGAGAGTGTGGTGGGCAAAGAGGAGCGGGCAGGCAGGGGCCAGTCGTGCTGTGTGTTTTGGCCTCTGTGAGGCGTGTGGACGTGGTCATGAAGGAGATGGGGTGATGCTGGAGGGATCCAATCATATTTGCAGTTTCAAAGTATAGTAATAATAATAATAATAATAACAGCATGGTAGGTGATATTAAAGGAATTACTGATGATTGTTTGGGTGTGATAATGGTGAGGTGGTTAAACAAAAAGCCCTTATCAGTTAGAGGTTCATACAGAATTATTTGTGGGTGAAATGATGTGGACTTTGCTTTAATATATTCCAGAAAGATACATAGGGGAAGAGATAAAACAGGGTCGGAAAAATGATAATTGCCAAAGTTGGATAAAGGTACATAACGGGTCGTAAATTCATTCTATGTTTTAGGTATTTGAAATTTTCCATAATAAAGTTTTTTTAAGTTGAAAAATAATCATATGTGGTATGTGCTCAATAAGTGGGAAATTGTTAATAATAACAGTTGCTTTTTATTGAGCATCTACTGCATGGAAGTTTTTGAATTAATGACTTTATTATTATATACATTAGCTCAGGGGTCTCCATGCTTTTTATTTTTTTAATTAAAAACTTTCTTTAATTTTTAAAAAAATTTTTAAAAATTAAAAAAGTTTTTTATTTTTTGGCCGTGTTGGGTCTTCGTTGCTGCGTGTGGGCTTTCTCTAGTTGTGGCGAGAGGGGGCTACTCTTCGTTGTGGTGCACGGGCTTCTCATAGCGGTGGCTTCTCTTGTTGCGGAGGACAGGCTCTAGGTGCGCAGGCTTCAGTAGTTGTGGTGTGTGGGCTCAGTAGTTGCGGTGCACAGGCCCAGGGCACACGGACTTCAGTAGTTGTAGCATGTGGGCTCACTAGTTGTGGCTCACGGGCTCAAGAGTGCAGGCTCAGTAGTTGTGGCGCATGGGCTTAGTTGCTCCACGGCATGTGGGATCTTCCCAGACCAGGGATCGAACCCGTGTCCCCTGAATTAACAGGCCGATTCTTAACCACTGTGCCACCAGGGAAGTCCCTCCATGCTTTTTAAATTGTACACCCCACCAACAAAAATGATGTTAAGCACATATCACCAATATAATTACGCTTGATTAGTTGCTTACACAGTGTCAGATGGTGCTTTTTGAGTACCTTATAAAACATACACAAAATGAGAAATTCTAAAAGAATGAAACTAACTTGGAATAAATAATATTTAATGTCTTGCTAATTGTGGTAGCCTTGTACTATTATTAGCTAACGTCTCCAAGCACAAGATAAACGTAGAGAAAAAATTGTGATTAATAGTAGTTGTTGTAAACCCATATTATAAACCATTTTATGATAATTTCCTTTGGATGGGTGAGGGGCGATGTTTTGTCAGCTCAGATTATATTATCATTTTCTTTACCTATCATGGTATAGCCCATGAGGAAACCTTAACAAAGTAGAAGAAAGGTGAATTCTATCATTTTTTGCGTGCTCATTTATACTTACCTTGTTAGCATGTTTTGAAATAGATCCCTAGCAGGATTTTTTAAAAGTCACTTGTCCTTTTTGTGCATTTGCTTAAAAACTGGTTATTATAATCCTTAAATCCGTCTACCTGGTCTCACATCAATTGCCACACAAGGCAATTTGCTCAAAGCAAATGAATGAATGAATTTGATCAAAGCAAGTGAATGTGTTAGCAGCTAATCTGCGTTGTAGAGGAAAGAAAAGAGCTGACACACAGATCAAATATGGGTGTCAAGCGTCTATTCATACAATAATATGAGTAAAGCTTCATTTCCTTTTTTATTTTGAAGTGAATTAAATAAGCTAGAGATCAAAATTCTGATACCTTCTTCTTGCATCCCACCTCAGAGTGCGCACGCTCCACTTCGGAGACCTCTGCATTTGTGGAGTTCTCACCACAACCATGTAAGGCAGACATTACTATCCTCCACTTGGCACATGAGGAAACTGAGCCCAGGCAGGTCAAATGATTTGCCTGAGGGACATAGCTGTTTAGAAGCAGAGCAGGATCGTAACTCAGGGATGCCAGACTCAAAGTTCCTTACTTCCTAATAATGGTGCTAGCTGCCAGCCGTAGCATTGACCATGGGCCAGGCAGTGGGGTGGTTCATCATAATCCTGGTGTTATAGAGGACAGAGGGTCAGCAAAGTAACTTCCTACAATCAGGCTGGTCTATCTGACTCTAGAGTCTACTTGTCTGCTTATGAATCCTAGTTCACCATCATGCAGCTTGGGCAAATGACTTTCTCCAAGTCTCAGTCTCCTCACCTTAAAATGGGCCAATAGGAATGCCCCCCACATAGAGCTTTTAAAAGATCTGGATGAGACAGTGGATGAAAATGTGACTATTACCTTTAACTTTTTTGTTCTATGTACTCAGGGTGATGTCATAGAATAGACTTAAATGAAAAAGAGCCAGAGTTACTCTCAAATATTAATATATGGAATGAATGAGTGACTGACTGAATGAGCTGCCCCAGTAGTTCCCATATATTCTCAAACAGACTCTATGGCTGGAGTCTGGTCTTGCATTTTACCTGCAGTGAATCTGCCCAGGGCCCCATGTTCTCTTGGGCAGGGGCATGGTGATTTCACTTGCCTTGTTTGAATCTCATCCAACCTTACTTGCAGAGGCTGGAGCCCAACCTTTCTCCTCCTGTCACCAGCAATAAAAATCAGGCTCATCCATTCTTACTACTGAGTCAGGAAACCCAGAGACAAAAAGGCCAGCATGGACATTGCTTCCAAATTTATGTGACAGGATGACAAATAATGTCTTGCATTCTGAGAGGAGAGACAGGCCTGGAATTTCTGCAAAGGTTTCCCAACTCATAGCATATTTTAATGCCATATTTGAGCTCTGCAGCAGAATGGCTGTCTCTAGACACTAGAGCATAGCTGTAAAAAAAAAAAAAAAAAAAAAGATCTCTTAAGATCCAAGTATGCTGCAAATTAAAAAGGGAGAAAAATTTTCAGGTGGCTCATATGAAGGAAGGGTCATCTGTCCAGAGAACCCAAGGTAACAGCAAGGCCCAAAGTGGAACTGTGAGAAGGCTATAATTTACTGAACATTCACAGCATGCCTCACATCATGCCAAATGTTTCTATCTGTTATCTCATTGAAATCTTATAATAGCCTTAAGAGGTTGTTATTGATATCACCCAGAATCCCAAAAGGAAACAGATCATCAAATTAAGATAATTTGAAGAGGGTTTATTTGAAAGGGGACTATTTACAAAGATGTGGCAAGGTACAAAGGAGCCTCAAAAGGAAGTGTGGTTCCCTGGGGCCACTATCAGCAGAGCTGTTACCACCCTTAGGCCAAAGAAATGAGCCCAGGCAGCAGTTGCTAGATCCCAGAAGGAGAAAAGCCTGCTTTGAGTGGAGCAGGGGCCTACGGGGAGGGACACAGCCAACCCAAGGCAACCCCTTTGAATTAGAGCAAAGGGAATGACTAGCCTGACTTCATACTCCTCTCTCTCCTGATTTCTGCTAGGGCTCCCCATTGGCCGATGCCAACCAGGAGCCAGAGGAGCAGAGAACCTATTGGTGTAGCCCAGCATTTCTCAACCTCTGCACTATTGATATTTGGGGTTGGATAATTCTTTGTTGTGAAGAAACCCTCCTGTGCACTGTAGGATGTTTCATAGCATCTCTGGCCTCTACTCACTAGATGTTAATAGCGACTTCCTCAGCTGTGATACCCCAAAATGTCTCCATATCTCCAAATGTCCCTTGAGGGGGCAAAATTGTCCCAGTTGAGAACCACTGGTATAGTCCGTATAGGTTGGTCTGCCGTATAGGTTGGTTCGGATGTATAGAGAGTGGATCTGGTGAAAATATCCAAGAGAGAACTTACATTAGTCTTAATTCACTGCCAAGGAAGCTGTGGCTCAGGCAAAGTAATTAACTTCCTGAAACACACAGATTGTGAGTGCAGAAGCCAGTCTGGAAACCTAGGTCTGTTTGATCTCAGTGCCAGAACTTCTAATCACAAGTTGTATTGTATATTCACAAATGGGGAATGTATCAGAGGAAGTGAATGGAGATTTGGAAGTGGAGCTCTTGGAAATTCTGGGAGGGTTGGAATGCCAGCATTGTGGGGCCCTTACATTCTGAATCCAGAGTGCTTAATAGCCCATGTTGCAGACCTCTCAGCAAAAGGAGACCATCAGACATGTAAGGACTTTGGCATCTTGGAAGTAGTCTTTTAAAACTATTATTGCCCATAAGGGAGGAACAAGAAATATGGAGCCTGGGTAGATCAGATCTCTATCCACTGTGAGTCCAGGAGATCATTCCATCTCAGGTTCCATCACTATGGGGTGGACTGCTAGAGGGTGCCCAGCCACATCACTTTTTTTTTCTTTAAAACCATCTTAACCATTTTTAAGTATAATTCAGTAGTGTTACGTATATCCCAAGAGATGGAAGCAACCCAAATGTTCATTGAGGAATGAATGGATAAACAAAATATGGCATATATAGACAATGGAATATCACTCAGCCTTAAAAAGGAAGGAAATCCTGTCACATGCTACAACATGGATGGACCCTGAGGACATTATGCTAAATGAAATAAAGCACTCACGAAAACACCAAATACGGTAGTTCAAGCCACATCAGAATAGGTCAACATGAGGAATACTACCACCAGGGCTAGCCATTAAAACTCTCCATGCATGAGCCTCCTTTCTTTCTCTCCCTTCAGCTGCTGGTCAAATGTAGCAGATCCAGAGAAGGATGTTCATGACCCAGGTATTGGTAGAAACACTAAATGGAAGAAGCCTGGGTTCCTTGGTCACTGTGTGCAAGGCTGCCTCCCAAACATCCAACTACATGTTAGCTGAATGAGAAAAAACAAAACAAAAACAAACAAACAAACAAAACTTGTAGTTTCTGAGTAATCCATCTTGGTTTTTGCATCTGTTTGTTTTTCGCCCTAATACATTCTTGTCCTCTGGAGCTTACAGTCTAATGGAAGGCATAGACATCTGAGCCACACAAATAATTGTAAAATTGCAGCTGTGATAAGTAGTACAAGGAGAGATGCAAGGTGTTATAAAAGTGTAGTGTAATGGGATTCACGTTGGTCAAGGAGGTAAGAGGAAGCAGCTCCAGAGTCCAAGGATCACACCAGTCCCCCCATTCTTGTTATTATCTATCTCACAGCATGCTCTTTCCTACTCTGCCTTTCCACAGAGTGTTCTCTCTGAAATTCTGTGTCCTCCATTTCCATCCCCCTTTCTGCTGTCAATATAAGATAAAATCTTAGTAATCAAGAAACTCTCACTTGCTAAAAAGTGGAATATTGCAAACAAATTTGTTATACTGAGGGGTATAAAGTGTGAACTCACAATTTTAAAATAGCATAGTTCTATCATTGCTAAAAATGGCTCATTAATGGCAGCAACTGACGCACCTTTGCCCAGCACCAAGAGGTTAAGTGACCTTTTCAAGGTTACATAGCTGGTGAGTGGGGTACCCCAAATTTGAAGCCAGGCCATTTGGCTCCAGGGTCTGTGCTCTTATCACAAAACATTCCATTTCCCATAGAACCAAATATTTTTATATTCTTTGATCAAGTATTTGCATGCAAAATAGAAATCTGTACTTGCTTCTATCAGTGCAATTAAGAAAGAATAAACTAGATAAGTGTGCATAAGTCAAGTAATTCCAAAAATAACGAAGTATATTGTGTTCAAAGTGTAGGCAGGACAGATCATACTGATGGTCATGCATAATGGCCAAGTAGGAGGAGGGTTCAAGTCAGTGTTCCAAAATGATTAATTAGTTCAAAGTCCTTAAGAGGCATCCTAAGTGCCCAGACCCAATTGCTCATCTCCTAGGAGATGAAACCTCTAGAAAGCTGTAGAAATTATAATAAAATAGAAACAGAAATTTGTACATTTTAAATAATGCTAACAGACAAGATCAGTAAATTAAAGTGACAGCACTAAGAGGCAAAGAGGTGTAATGCTAGCCAAACACGACATTCAGAGTACACAGTTTGTGAGGCTATCCCCAAGTTGCCAAAAAGTAAGCCCGGTGTGAAAGGGTGGATCTAGAAAGTTCTATCTTGAGGATATAGTGAATGGACTTTACTCAGTCTTATGACCAGGCTTGAATTATTTTAGGTAATCTTTAACCTCAAGTGGCCTGAGAAGTTGTCCTTTTACTTGGGTATAGCATAACTACAACCAGGAAATATTGTCAAAATATTACAGAGAAAACCCTAGAAGAAATAAAAGCTACATAGGAATAACCCTAGAAAGTAAGAAGTACAAAGACAAATATAATGAAGCAATGAATGGAATGCTTGGTGTTGCTGTTTTAGAATAAGTTTTAGTACATTTGTAAGCATTATATGCCTGTATATTTTGCCTGCTCTTGAAGGTGTCTGAAATATTCAAGACTCATACATAGTACATGTAGCAGCTGCTGCTGGTATTTCACCCATGTGCCCTCAGAATCCCATTTCCATGCTCTCCAGCCCAACTCCAGGCAGACTGCACTACATCTTTGTCATTGGGCTGTCCGTAGGCTTCCAGAACCCACCCGCACATGTGCACAGGGTAGACTGGAAGTGCCTTGGAATTAACTACCCCTATCACTATCCTGTGACAGTCCCTACCCAGTGACTGACAGGTGTGGGAGTATAGATACCTCAGTTCCCTTGCCCCTTGGCCAGGATAACTTCCAGGTATGACTTTACATCATTTCCCACAGCTTCCTCATGAGATTGTTTCAGTCACCAGCTATGGTAGCTGGCTTGATAACATATCCCTTCTGGTCTGACTCTCCTTACCTGGACTGATTCTCCAGTTACTGCCCCCCGCTTCCATCCCTTACTGCTCCCAACCACATTGTGCACACTTGAACCCGGATCAGGGAGTGCTTCTGCAGAAAACCCAACTAAGAGACTACGCTTGTAATTGTAGCTTAATTTCTTTACTGGAGGTTCATAAAATTTGTAAGCAACATTTACATTACCAAAAGAGTTGTTTTGAAAAATTTACCTATGATCTAATGAATGATTTTAGTAAATGGAACATCAAAACAAAGCACAGTATTTGTGGTTGTTTGTAACCAGGCACAAAAGTCTTTCAGACATTAAACAGTATATCAACATCTGATAGTAAAACTCCTAATCCACTTTGTAGAAACAGCTCAAATGTTAGGGTTTCATGGAATCCTCTAGAATGAATTAGCTGTTTCATTTTCTCTGCTTTCACACATTCGATTCATGTTTCTGAAACAGCATGTACCATGCTGTATTGTAATTGATCTGTTTACATAAAATGTATCTCCTAGATTATATTCAGAGTTCCTCAAAGGCGAAGACTAAATCTCATTTGCCTTTGTCATCCCCACACCCTGATCTGGCCCTGCCACATTGTTGGCTGCAATATTTAGTTTTTGAAAAAACAAATAAGTGAATGAATGAATAAATGAATGAATAAAGGCACATCTTCCTTGTCTAATAGATTATATTATGTGTCTTTAAGGACTGAGACTATTTTATTTATCATCAAAACCACTCCAGCACTATGCATAGGGCCTAGTAAGCAGGTGGGACTTGTTGCTGAAAACTAAAGTGAGTGAATGAATGAATGAGTGAATGAATAAGTGAAGCATATGGCCGACCCCAGATCATTTTTGAGCAATTTTTGCCAAAGGCAGTTTTCTCCCTTCATTGTGTTGATAGATAGAATGTAGCTTATTTTCATTATTGAAGATGCTTTGTTAATCAAAGAACAATATACTTTTAGGCATGAACTTATATCACATTAATTTGGGCTGGTAGTTTTGGTGTCTCTGCCTAATTTAAAATTTTGACTTTGTCATCCATCATGTTGGATATTTCTCCCAGCTTTGTATCACTCGTAAATGTAGTCAGCCTATTCTCATATCATTGCAATAGAGACTGTTTGCCAGTTCAGTCCGTGGCACACTTAGGATTATAGCCATTCCACCATCTAGGCCAGGAAATGGCAAACTACAGCCATGGGCCAGATCCAGCCAGCAGCATTTTTTTGTAAATAAAGTTTTATTGGAACACAGCTACACTTATTTGTTTATATGTTGTTTATGGCTGTCTATTTTTCTCACACTACAATGGCAAAACTGAATAGTTCTGACAGAGACAATATGGCCAGCAAAATTTGAAATATTCACTGTTTGGCTGTTTACAGAAAAAATTTATTGATCTTTGGTCCAAGTGATAAATCCAACAACAAGTGAACCTACATTTCACTGTCTTATGCATAAAGTCTAAAAGGGGTCTTGTTACATACTCTGTTGAAATCAAGATACATTGTGCTTGGCCTATAGCTTTCCTCTATTATCACAGTAACATTATCAAGGAAGGAAATGCACTTATGTAGTACAAATACCTCCTAGTGAACCAACATGATTTCTAGTGATCACCACATTAGGAAGTAAAATGTTCACTGAACATACATCTGATCACTGTTTTTGGAATTCTATCCCTGTGCTAGTCTGGGGCTAACCATCCTTTGCTAGAAAAGGCTTGAAAAAGATGGAACCTGAATTCCTTTGCCTCTCTTCTAGCCTTCTCTTTATACTGTTCCCACAAATGAAGCCTCTCTGATGTTAGATCAAACTAACAACTGGTTTTATCTCTATAAATTATATTTTCCTCATCAGCAAGATGTTACTTTTCAGAGTTAACATGAGGATCACATGAGAAAATTAATTGATATAAAAAGCACTATAGGGCTTCCCTGGTGGTGCAGTGGTTGAGAGTCTGCCTGCCGGTGCGGCGGACGCGGGTTCGAGCCCTGGTCTAGGGGGATCCCACATGCCGCGGAGCGGCTGGGCCCGTGGGCCACAACTGCTGAGCCTGCGCGTCTGGAGCCTGTGCTCCCAACAGGGGGGGCCACGATAGTGAGAGGCCCGCGCACCGCGATGAGGAGTGGCCCCCGCTCGCCGCAACTGGAGAGGGCCCTTGCACAGGGATGAGGACCCAACACAGCCAAAAATAAATAAATAAATAAGTAAATTTAAAAAAAAAAAAAAAAAAAAAGCACTATAATTGCCTACATCTATTGACTATTTTTTGCCAGGCACTATGCTGGGTGTTTTTTGCATGCATCATCTCATTTAACATCCATAAAACACAGTGAACATTGTCCCCATTTTACAGACAAGACAGAGAGATTAAGGAACTTCATTCATTCATTCAATAAGTATTTATTAAGCACTACAATGTGCCAGGTACTATTCTAGGCAGTTGGGATATATTTTTGGGCAAAATCAGCAAACACCTTAGCCTTATTGTATGTGGTGGGTTGGGTTGCACAATAAACAATACACTACACATAATAATAATAAACTTGTTTAGTATGATAAAAGATGATAAGTCCTGTGGAAAGGGAAGGGTGGAACAGGGAAAGTGAGATTAAAAGTCTTGGAGCTGGGGAGAGGAGGGAGAGGATTTAAATAGGATAGTCAGGTTAGCCTCATTGAAAAGGTGATGGTATGAACCAAGACTTGAAGAAAACAGGGTGTTAGCTCCATCTGGAAGAAGGGCCTGTCTAAAGTCACTAGGTTAGTCTAAGACACAAGGTAGATTCCAACTCAGCTACATCAGACTCCAGAAGCCAAACTTATAACAATTAAGGTCAATGAATGTTAGTTCCATTCTTAGTACTCCCCAGGAAATGTGCTGTGCACCCTGGTCTTTTTTCTTTGGCTGTTGCCTGCATTAATTCTGGGCTTTCCCCTTCCCCAAAGCCTTGCATTCCTCCAGGTCAGTGGGATGTCACATCTCTGTCTCTCTGATCACATGCTCTGCCTTTGTTACTGAGCCTTTCAAGACACGATGCCTTCAGAGAGCCAGTGTCGCCTTGCTGACTTCACCCCTTTTCCTTCTCACTGGAGCTATTTGGGATTTCATCTTTACAATCTTTCTTTAGAATCTTCCATCTATTTTTAAGTCATGTAACTATTTAGCCTACAAAACCCCGTGCCCATGTTTTCTCTGTGTAAAGTGAACAGCTATACTTTTATCTTCTTTGGAGCTGTTGTTGTTGTTTGCTAAGGTATCCAGAGTCACTTTCTGTCACTCATAATCACAGAACTCTGATATATCAAGTTAAAAAAAAAATCTATTTCTAAGAATTCAAGGTTTGTACCTGCCAGTGCTAGTTTTTCTCTTTCTGAATGACTAAGATCCTCAGGAAAACAGAGTTACTTTCCTATGGCCTTCTGCCACCTCACCATTGCTAACTCATCTTTCTTCCTTAACCCAGGCTAAGCCCTCAGTCGCAGGTCACCTCATTGCTTCATCAACACTGAAAGAATGAAACCGTCCCCAGTGTAGCAACTCGCCAGACCCTCTATTTTTAGCCAGATTCCCAGCAGATGTCTGGATAGTACAAGTCTCCCTTAATTACTATAACTTGTCTGGGTGCCATTTTTGAGCTCTGCAAAATAGGAATTGAAAATAGAACCCACCTCGTAGCGTTGTTGTGAAAATCAAATGCAAAAAGTGCACACAGAAATAGCACAGCGCCTAGTCTGGGCCAAAGTCTTCGCTTGTCAGCTATTAGTGTTGGGGGAGGCCTTTCATTTGTGGTGGAGAGAGAAAGAGCACAGGGGCCAGACAGGCCTGCATGTCAGCCTTGCTCCAGTGCTTACCAGCTTTTTGATTCTCAGCGATACCTCACACTCCTTGGGCATCAGTACCTTGCACTGTAAAGCTGGAATGATACTATCAATTTCAGTATCAAATGAGATAAAAGGTATAAAAATGCATAAAATTATATGTAGAAAAATGCTGAAATAATATCTATTTGAGTGTTAAATGAGATTAAATGTACACAATGTATACAGTAATATGTATAAACATGCTGGAATAATAATATCAATTTAAGTATTGCGTGAGAAGCTGTATGAAGTAAAAATCCTCTTTAATCAGATCAATTTGAGTATTAAATGAGATGTGTATAAAATTAATATTAATCAGATCAATAACATTTTAAATGAGATTAATACATATAAAGGGCTGAGTATAATGTCAGGCACTTAGTAGGTACTTGAAAAGTGATAGGTACCAATGTTACCATTTTTGTTAATACCATCAGCATCCTCCTCAGTTTAGGCTGCATTACTCTCAAGGTCATACTTTGCTATAAAATCTTCTCCTCGGTGGTACCGAGTGAGTGTTTAATAGTAACAATTCTGATCATACATCATTATCCTTTAGGCATGTATATACCATTTTCAGACTACCTTTTCTTTCACAGTCTCATGAGCTCTCATTTGAAAGTGGCTCTGAACACAGATTGGCAGTCAAATTGGGATTTAACAGGTTTTATCTCCATCAATATTTTCATACCAGAAGACTAAATATGATCTTTTAGGAATTCCAGAGTTCTCAAAGGGAATAATTTTGCTCCAGAGAACTTTGTCGCATAGAAAGAGAAGGGGAGTGAGCATTATATATCCAGAAGCTACACAGGAAGACAAAAACTTCCTATATGGAAAGACAACACTGGTCATATATAATAGATTGGAGGAGATTATTTGATTCAGAGTTAAATGAGAGAAAAATTACATACAAAGGACACCATGAGAGTATCCTGGAGGCTGAATGTAGCCAGCTTGAGGGGAGTAGTTTGCTGAGATAACAGTTATTGATCATCGCTGGGTCATGACTGTGTGCTGACTGTCTTCCATTGTCCCTCCAGTCTTCTCTGCTCCTTCTCCTGCCCAGTGCCCTCAGTAGCTCATCTGTGTGAACTCTATCAGTGGGGCTCCTTGGTCCTCTGGACCTGATTGGGTTGGCCAATGGAGAGCCTTAAGAGGGAATAAAGGAGGGTGAAAGTGCCTCAGTCTGGTTCTGTCCCTTGACTAATGGTCACATTATCTTGTCAGGGTCACGTTCTCTCCATGACTGTCTCCTTCTGGGCCAGGAGTTTTGAATGGAGTTAGACCCTAAGCTCTGTGAGTACAGAAATGACTTTGCTTACCATTATACCCTAACACTATGGCTGGCCCCAAGAGACATTCAATTAATATATTTTGATTGAATGAATGCATTGGAGAAGGCTCACCTAAATTGCATTCTAAGAAAAACCACCACCTAACCTGCCTGTGTACTAGCTGTTAAAGAAGCCACGCTCGCTCTGAGCAGTGGTTCTTAGAAATAAAGGCTCTTAAATTCCCATCCACAAGCTGTGGACTGCATAAGTGTTTTCCACTGGATTGTGCTTGGTGTCCCAGATGTTGAGTCTTTTATTTTACAGCATTTGCTTTTCTGTGAGATTCTAATTAATTGAATTGGGAAAAACTGTAAACCCCCCATGACAGAGGAACTATCTTTTTGACAAAACCCACATGCTGTAAAGTCTAAGATTCCTCTGTCTCCTGTTTTCTTAGGTTCATAAGGATGAATAAAACAGTTTGATTTCCTGTTTTAATATATTTGGCTGAGTAGCTAGAAATTTTGATATCATTCATAGATAGACCAGAGTGTCATTTGGGGAAACCCTCTTAGGTGACGTAGCTTTCTAGAGCATCGAGGGATAGGGCGAGAATCCCAGGATACCTGCTGTTACATTCAAGGTTATTTTTTCCTGGAAATTGAAAATTCATTTTCTCTCTGTTACTTTCTCTCCTCAAAGCATCAACCAACATTGTTTTCAGCAACAACCACTCAATTCCACAGTCCTTACATATTTTCCTCCACCCCCATACCTCTCAAATGCCAGAGATACTGCATCAGGTAGGGCCTCCCCTTCCACCTGTAGCCTGTTTCAGTTTATCCCAGGTAAAAGTCTTTGCAGTTGCATTGTGCCCACACATCAGAGATGATCTCTAATGATGGAAATCTTCGTTGCCCACCAGCAAATGATTCAACATCACCCTCATTTTTCCCCAGGACCACTCTTGTTTGCCAGATGCCTTAGGTTTGGTTTCCTGGAGGTCAAGTCTGATCAGGGATCCAGGTACATGTGATTTACTGAGGGATTGCTCTTAAGAAAAAAAACCCAAAAACTGTGAGGGAGTAAGGGCAGCAGAAGAGGGAAGGGAAAAAAGCTGAGCAGGGAAGTGGCCTCTAGTCTTGGCGTGACCCATGGAGGCCTCTGGGATATAAAATGTCCCACAAGGTTGTCCTCTGAACTTAGGCAGCAGGATTGGTCTATTGTCCACCTTTATCGGCCAGTCATTGACTATGGGATGCCCCTGGAGAATGGTGTACCCTTCTGGATGACGGATTTCTGGTCCTCCAAGGGCTGTTTTCTGGAAAAGCGGAGCAGCTGTGAGCAGTTAGCAGCCAAAGCTCATAGCAGCTGGGGGATGGATGCACTTGATGTAGATGCTTTACTCTCAAGGAGGTGGAGTATAACTTCCCACTCCTTAGGTGTAGGCTGCACATAATGATTTCCTTCCAGAGGTTACAGTATGTGGTGGGGGGAGGAGTGAGTAACTTCACAGCGAAGAAGCCTGATAAACATTACCCAGCCAGGTGATCAAGGTGAAACAACAATGATAAATCATGTTGATAGCATGTACCCTGGGCATGATGAGATGGAAGTGACACTTTCCCTCTGTGATCTTCCTTCCCAAACCCATAACCCCAGTGTAATCATGAGAAAAACATCAGACAAATCCCAATTGAGGGACATTCTACAAAACACTGACCGTACTCCTCAGGGTCATCAAAAACAAGTAAAGTCTGAAAAACTGCCACAGCCCAGAAGAGCCTAAGGAGACATGATGACTAAATGTGATGTGGGATCCTGGATGGGATCTTGGAGCAGAAAAAGGAAATTAGCCAAAAAACTGAGCAAATCTGAATAAAGTATGGACTTTACTTAACATCTATGTATGAATATTGATTCAGTGATTACAAATGTATTATACTGGTGGAAGATGTTAATAATAGGTGTTGACCTAAAACAAATAGACTGCTAGATATTTCCCCAAGCAAAAGTTTTTTGGGGGGTGGGATGGGGATCAGCAGAGAATTGCTATTCAGGGTCTGTAACCATAGGGAGCCACATGCACGTTCCCACATGGCAAGGGAAAGAGACCCTTTTCTAGACAGAAGAAGGAACTTAGGAGGGCTATAGTAAACAAAGAATCCATGGCTTTTCATTGGTTGAGGCCTTGCCAGGAAAGAAGCGGACTCTTTCTTCTTCCTGTTGGGCTCTGCTATCATCACAGGACGTGAGAGCTTTTCCTTCTGGTCTCTCAACTCTATTTAATTGAGGTTTCTGTTTATTAATTTTTTACATAGTCTAAACTGGATATGGGGTATATGGGAACCCCACATATCGGAAATATAGTATATTGTACTATCTGAAAATTTTCTGTAAATCAAAAACTACTCTAAAATAAAAAGTTTATATAGAAAAAAAAAAAAAAAGAAGGTGTTCCCTGGGGAAATTGGTATGAGAGGGTAGGGTAGGGAAACAGCCACTTGAGGTTAGATTTCACCCTCAGCCTGATCTGGTGCAGGAGATCGGGAGGTGAATCACACAGCAGAGTTTGCCCTGCATGGAGTCGAGGTCACTGGACTTTGATACTCCCGCACCAGTCATTGGCCGCACATGCTCGGGCATTGTAAGCTCTCAGCACTTCTGGCTTTCTCGGTTTGTTTGAGTAAAGTGGCTCCAGAAGTCCATAATGGTCTTCTGAAGGGCATGGGATAAAAGAAAAAAAGCATGTCAGAGTGGGGAGATGGACAAACAGAATCGGTTAAAGGAATCCAAGGAGATTTAGGCAGCACCTTTTCAGCGTCCACTGTGCAGAGACAGAGAGAATAGCTGTCTACAGTCACAGCGCTAGCAGGTAGCATAACCAGACGGCCCCAAGATTTCTCCCCAAGTCTACACTGTAGTAGACTATCCTGACGGCTTTGGAACTCTCAGCAGGCCATGAAATTGGAAATAAATTTCACATTTTCCTACATCCTCAAGGGGCAGGGAGATAGCAGTAGACCTCTGCATGATGTCTGGACATCCCTGTTCAGGAGAACTGAGATGTTTCTGCAGAGAAATCTATGAATGACTCACATATCTGAGAGGAAAGGCATTCTTTAAATATCTATTGAAAAAATGCACCTTTTTGAAAAGCAAGTGATGCAGTGGGTCTTAGCTAATGGTGTCCAACTGACTCTTTAAGCAGAGAAAGAGCAGAGAACTGGTGGTATTTAGCAGTCATCACAGACAGGAATTACTATTAGAGAAAGGGACTAATGTCTGATAAGCTGTGGCCATAAATGTCTATTTTCCACATTACCCCCAATATCAACGGCCATATCTGTCCCATTAAACAATTGCCAAGTGACAGCTCCAGGGGCATGGAGCTGCCAGAGGAATCATTGCTAATGCAGGTTTTATAATCTCCACTTATGTAACATAATTGGCGTAAGACTCTTTCTGAAGGAAAGAAGCAAGGTGGTGTTTGGTATGGGAAAACTTTTCTTTAGAAGCAAACTATAGGTTAACAGAATGGAGATTACCATTCCTAATCATTTGCTGTTTAGAACCTGGACCACAATTATTATAAAAATGCTTCTTCTCTCCACCAGGGTAAGGCACAAAAATCATTGCTGCTGTTAATGGAGTTTATCGTCTCTGATTCCTCACCTTTCTGAATCCTGCTTCTGCTACTTCTTTGTTGTTCTCATTTTGTCAAGAATTCTGAGTGCTCTCTGCTGCTATTTATTAGTCAGCTTAGGCAATACAATGCTGCTGTAACAGTTAACCTTGAAATATCAGAAGCTTAAGACAATGACGACATTTCTCTCATGTGAAATGCCTTCTCATACATTTCTAGTTAGGTTGTTTGGAACATGTGTCCTCCCTCGGGCGAGGGAAATTGAGGCACACTAAGTCTTAATTGCCTCAGCCTTAGAGCCCTGTGTCACTTCCACTCAGAGCTCTTTGGCCAGATTAGTCACACGGCCCCAACCTAACTGCAAGGGAAGCTGGGAAATGTAGGGGGCACATGGCCCTTTGGTGTGTGTTTTCTCCTAGACCTTTCTTGTTGGCTGAGGTCACACTTTTATTCCTAATCAACTGTGTGTGTGTGTTTTTTAAGATATTATTTTTTAAGAGAAGTTTTAGATTTGGAGCAAAATTTAGAGGAATGCACGGAGATTTCCCAAATGTCCTCTGCCCTCACCATGCATAACATCTCCTGTTATCAATATCTCACACCAGAGTGGTACATTTGTTACAATTGATGAATCGACACTGACATATCATAACCACCCAAAGTCCCTAGTTTAGTGTTCACTCTTGGTGTTATAACTCATATTCTATGGGTTTGGACAATTGTATAACGACATGTATCCATCATCATGGCATCATACCAATTATTTTCACTACCCTAAAATCTTCTGTGCTCTGCCTATTCATCCCTCTCCTACACCAACCCCTGGCAACCACTGATCTTTTTACTGTCTCCATACTTTTGCCTTTTCCAGAATGTCACATTGTTGTAATCATGCAGTATGTAGCCTTTTCAGATTGACTTCTTCCACTTAGTAATATGGATTTAAGTTTTCTCCATATCTTTTCATGACTCTGTTGTGTTTTAAAGACTATAAGGAAGTGTGAGATAGAGGCTGATAAAATAAGGCCAACTCATAATTTCTGTGGCTATTTAAATTTGTATAAATTAAGTTAAACTTAAAAATCAGTTTTTCAGGGCTTCCCTGGTGGCGCAGTGGTTGAGAGTCTGCCTGCCAATGCGGGGGACACGGGTTCGAGTCCTGGTCTGGGAAGATCCCACATGCCGCGGAGCAACTGGGCCCGTGAGCCACAATTACTGAGCCTGCGCGTCTGGAGCCTGTGCTCCGCAACAAGAGAGGCCGCGACAGTGAGAGGCCCGCGCACCGCGATGAAGAGTGGTCCCCGCTTGCCACAACTAGAGAAAGCCCTCGCACAGAAACGAAGACCAAACATAGCCATAAATAAATAAATAAATTTATAAAAAAAAAAAAAAAAAAAATCAGTTTTTCAGTTACACTAGCCACATTTCTAGTGTTTAGTAGCACATGGGGTTAGTGACTATAATATTGGACAGCACAGAATGGAACATTTCCATCATTATAGACTTCCCCAGAGTATTCTAAAATGTTCCAGAATACTCTAGTATATTCCAGAACAGGTGACTGGTTACTGTGAATCTAACAGGTTTCTAGGGGTTCACCCAGGCCTCTGATTTAGGCCTTCTTTGGTGAAAATCAGTCCAATGTGCTGCAGTAATTTTGAAGCTGTGCTAGGCAGAGATCTATTCTGATTTTAGCTGTATGGCAGGCTTCCATGTAAGATTTACCTGAAGCAACAGACTTCATGGCTAAGAAAAGTTTGAAAACCACTACAGTCATGTAAAGAGGCTTAGGAGACAGAGATGCCTGAGTTCAAATCTTCGTCTTTCCATTTATGTGCTGTGAGATCACAGACAAGTTAACTGATCCTCAGAGCCACAGATTTACCATCTCTAAAGTCTGAGATGAAAATACCCACCTCCTAATGTTGTTAGGAAGTTGACAGGAGTCAGTGTGCCAATAGGCACAGGACCTGATGCTTTTAAATAAGGGCTCAAGAAATGATAGATATCTTCATAGTTATCATTGTAATTATACAACCTTCATCAGTAATTTAAAAGACAAGTAATTGTGGGTGACATGAAACTAGAGGAAACATGGAATTTGACACAATCAGGATTCAGAAGGATCTTTAAAACGTTGAAATTATGGGCTTAGTTTACAAGAGGAAATTTAGTAGGGATAAACATAACATTTCACCTTGGAATCCTGGAATGCAAGTATGTACATAAGAATAAAATTGGAGATGATGTGGTCTAATGGTGGCATGTCAGAGGATAGTAACTTCACTTTTGTTCAACCCTATAATAGGGCTATATTCAGAAATGTGTGCGTCCTGCACTTATATGACTTGGCAAACCATGCATGGGTGAACTTTAGGTCTTGCTATTTTAGGAGTGGCCCAGATGAACTGGAGTAGTTTGCTTCTTTCAGTAAATATTTATTAAGCATATCTTATGGTCCAGGTACTCAGGCTACAATAGCAAACACAAAGAGATTGGCCATTGATTTCTGAGAGCTCACAGTCTAGGGGAGGAGAGAGATATTAAGTAACCACCCAAAACAATCATAAAATTAAAACCGTGGTATGTGCCAGGAAGGAGAAGTCCATGATATTCAAAGAAACTTTATTGGGAGAACTTCTATTCAGGGAGACCAGGTAAATTTTCCCTGGGAATAGAAGATAAAGCTAAGACCTGGGAAAAATAAAGGTGAATTGGGAGAAGGAGAGGAGTGGTCCAGGAGAAAGGATCACCGTCGAAAAGGCTGGGATGAGAGGGAATGAGGAACTCTGAGTGCAGAGAGGAAGGCTCTTGTTGATGTAGGACAGATACTGGGACATAAAGTTCAGGGGGAGACAGTGGCCAGACCATAGAGGATCATGTAGGCTGTGCTATGATTTAGATCTTTATTCTAGAAGCAACTGGAAGTCCTTGAAGGGATTTAGATAAGGAAGTAGCCTGGTCATATTTGCTCTTTGAAAAGATTACTCTGGCTGTAGTGTTGAGAATAGATTAGAAGTGGCAGAAAAGTAGATTTCAGCATTTGGCTTTCAACAGTTATTCTCCTGCTATCAGTAAGTAAGAGAACCTGCTTCATTCCACCTCAAAGCCTAGAGCATGATCATTAAAAGAAAAGTTTTGAAATAAAATTCTATTTTACTGTTTTGTTTTGCATTTTTCATTGGAGACATTGAATTAATTTTGTTTATTTGGACACTTGCTTTTCTTTTGTAATTTGTTTTTCTGTGACTTGAAATTTTAAAAATTTGGCTCAAGAGTTTTTATTACAGACTTATAAGTATTCTCAAAATATTGAGGCATTATCAATTTGTTTTATTTTTGAAACTTTTATTGACGTATAATTGATCTATACACACACGCACACACGCTTTGTGGGGGTTTAAAACAATTTTTCCTGTATTTTGTTACTTTTAAAAGTTAAGAAAAGCTTTACTTTTTGTAGAAAAAATATATGTCTTTTTCATTGCTTTGATGCTTGGATACTTTGAGAAGAATCAGCTAATTTTACACTTTTAAAAAACTTTAAAAAGTGTTCTAGATATACATTTAACTCTTTATCCCATCTGGAACTTACTCAATGGACTAGAACTCCTAGAAAAAATTAGAAATAACTTTGGATATTATGGACTCTTATCTAATTTTCAATTTTAGGAGGAATGTTGCTAGTGTTTCACTATTAAATATAATGACACTCGATTTAACTTAGTGTTCATTTCACATTAAGTCAATTCTCTTTTACTCCTAATATGGTAAATTTTTGCTTTTAATTATGACTAGTTACATTTTATTGATTTATTTTTCAATTTACCTTTAAAATTTACCTATAAATATGATGCATTGTGTTATAGATTTCCTATTATTAAACTACCCTTGCTCTGAAATAGTAAACTATGTTTGGTTGTAGTAAATTTTTCTTCCCCTGATTTATTCATGCATTCATATAGTAAATACTCATTAAATGCCTCCTACATGCCCAGTACTCCTTTGGGGGTAATGGCTCAGCAGTGGGCAGATAAGGACTCTGTCCCCATGGGGTTCCCAGTCAGGGAGATAGTAAACATATATTAAAAATAAATGTGAAGAAAAGCACAACATAGTGAGTAAACAGTGGGCAAATGGGCGAATCTATTTTAGATCATCAGGGAGGGCATCTCCATGGAAGTGACTAAGTGATGAGATGGAGAGAACCCTATAGAAACAGTCCCAGCTTCCTTGTCCGTCTGGGATTTTCTCAGCTGTCAAAGGCACATATCTGATTTAATTTCCACATTGTCCCTTCTGCTCTTCTCTGCCTCCAGTGAGGACCTAGGTTCTGCTATTGAGTGTTTGAATTCTCAGTGAGTCTCAGTAGCGAGCTCTCCATGTGCTGTCTTTCTCATCCTCTCCACCTGTTTGTCCCTGTGGCTCCTGGCCTGGCTCTGCAAAAATCCATGGTCTGCCCATTTCTTAAAGAGCATAATTTCCAGAGACATGTTCTTCTTTTTCCTGAAACTCGTTATCCCTTTTTGTTCATTTTATCATCTCTTCATTTAGTCATTCTTTTATTCATTTGCTCCACACGTCATTTTGTTAGTGTCCTCTTTGCACTGGGTATGATATTGCTGCAATCCTGTTAGCACTTCCTTAGAAGGTTGGGGGTGTCTTGTCAACAGATTGGGCAAACGCCCTTAGTTAGCCCAGCTGGGTGCTGACTTTTCTCTCTGATGAGATCTCAGTGCTGTATACTTGCACAAGATCATGTTTGCAGGCCTGCTGGAGTGAGGGAGGGGCCTTTCTTACCCCAGCCTGGTTTCTCAGATTATGTGCACAGTTCTTCATTGTATAGCGTGGGCACGGGAGACTGCAATTTTAGTAACAGGGTATTTTCTTAGGTTGCCAAGCATCTCAGAATCAAAACTAATTCTCACCACAGCACATGTCAAATGTTACTGTCTTAGAATGAATGGAGATTACGAGGAGCCGTTGATGGGGAGAGAAGGAATCTCCTATAATCCTAGTTCTGGATCTCTTAGAAGGATGTTCCTGTGGATTGCCTTCCATTTCTTTCCTGGGCACGGTAGAAATAAAGAACATAAAGTGAAATTTAATGGAGTAAGGATCTGATGTGTTACCTATGTTCTTTGGGGGCATTTATGCTGCTATGAATTAAAGGGTAGGATTTATGGCATGTATTCCAAAAATGTGCTCTTCCTTCAATCCCTATCATCAATGCAGTTAGAGAAAATTCCCCCTTGGATTTTTGTCATTTTTCTTTTTTTTTGCAAGGGCCAGCTGCTCTCTGTTGTTTGTATTTTCAAGTGTATTTTAATAAAAATTTGGAAAGAGGCAAGCATAGAAGACATGGGTGTTCTGTCTCTATGTTCACCAGAAGTATCCCTAAGAAAGGTTTTCTAACAGAATTCTGAAGATGGAATATGCTGTTGTTATGAGAATGTATTTCCAGTCTGTGGAGGTGTTCAGACATGAGCTGGGTCATTGCTTGGCTGTGATGCTGAATTGGTCATTCCAGAGGTCTTGAGTCAGGAAAATAAATGGGTTTTACCTTGTGGATCCAGTCTGATGGATTGTTACTGGCCATCCGGGCTCAGTTGGAAGAGTGTCATGATCCATTAACAAGGTCTGTCCTGGGCATGGGGAGTGGGGAGGGTAGAGACACACATGCTAAGTATTTGTCATCCCTGGAAAAGGAATTGAATTAGAAAATCTATAATGCACTTCAAACACTGAGAATTCCCAGAAGAACAGCTTTGGTATCCCTGTTAGATTAGCTTATGGGAACACAGTGAGCAATATTAGCCGGAGCAGCCCTTCTAGAAGGATCCAAAAGTTAAGTGTCATAGGAGTTCCAAAGTGGTCTATTTTAGAGATGATAAGATTCTGAGTTTACGTTGGTGTGTTACCTCTAGAACGTCAACCACCTGTGGGGTCTGTTGGTTTTCTTGATTCCATTTACTTATCATTGAGTCATTGGCTTATGTGGGTTGATTAATGTATATATTCATCACTTATTGAGAATTTACTTCACACCATGCTCTGTGCTAGATCTAGATAGAGATGGACTAAGGGGTGAACAATTCCTAATTTTATGGTTTCCTGAGAAATTGGGTTACCTTGAGGTTTGCTGTTGAGGATAAAACCCTTGGGCTGCATGCAGATTTTCAAGACTTAACCTCTAACAAAGCCATCTACTTTTTAACCCAGGAATTTTGTTGGGTTAAGGTCAGGAGCTGGCTGGTGGAGGAAGAGAGGCTTTCGCAGGGTTTAAGCACACTTATTTTTCACAACTTTTGATGAGGCATAGATATAGCAACACTGAGTTCACAACATCTCAGTTCCTGTTGGTGGCTAAGGAGTTGGTGCTTTCTTCTCACATTATGCAAGAGATGCCTGCCACGAGGTATAGCACGGTGGTTATGAGTGTGGGCTTTGGCGTCTGAAGTTGGCTCAGATCCCAGCTCTGTCACTCACTAGTTGGTAACTTGGAGCAATTCATTTGACTCTCTGAGCCTCAGTTTCGTCATCTGTAAAATGGAGATGGCAACAGGACCCACCCACATAGAGGTGAAGATTAAATAAGATAATGCATGTAAAGCATTTAGCATCATGAAGCTGGGCTATAGTAATCACTCTATTTTAAATACGTGTGTGTGTGTTTCTGCTTCAGATCCTAAAATCTTGATGTTCCATGAAGGAGTCAGTTTCACTCTGTAGCCACTCTTTATTTTAGAATCTTGTTAATCTGTGAGTTTGAGAACAGGAAACAATGAAGGCTATAACTATAATCCTATGACCTCCCCCCGCCCAAATGGCACACTCAAATTTATTGTAAACCTCCTGTTTCTTCAAGTGTGCTGTGCACTTCCGAATGTATTAATAGTGCCCTCTGCTGCCCACAATGCGACAACTTAATGGGAGCTCCTGGGGCAGACGGGTGGGATGTGGGTCTGAGCATCTGGCTCTTCCATCTCTCCCTCTTATCCTCAGACATATTTTCCTCCCAGTACACAGATCCATTTTCTCGCCTGCAATTCCAGCTAGGCTCTGAGTCATCAATTTCAACCTTTAATTCAAGTTTATGCCTGGACCTGAACCAAACTGTAGATAGATACCCATAAAGGTTGTGCAGATGAGAATATACGGTTCTCTCACTTTTGATCCTCAGCAGGCCGAGATTGGTTCCAGGGTGGCAGAAACCAAGTCTATTTTCTTGTGCTATAACGCGGGACTTAAGTCATGCCCAGAGCTGGCTGAGTGATCATCTAAATCGGAGCTGTCTGCAAAGTCGCTCGCCATGTTTATCAACTGATTTCATTCTAGTCCCCTTTTCACAGCCAAATGCAGTCATAGTTCCATAGGATGGTGCTCCAAATCTGCTCACTTTGTCTTTTGTGGTGGTACGGTGGTGTAGAGAAATTACGATGGAAGCAAGAGTAAGGACTTCTGACAAACTTAGGCTCCATTTGAACTCTGCCTCATTTAGACCTTTTAGTGTAATTATAACTCCTCTCACAGGAATGAAATGTGGAGACGTTGGTGATAAAATGATCAGTATGCAGAAAATCCTGTACATTACACCTCATAGTGTGCAGGTTAGACATAGGGAGACGGTGGAGAAATGTGAGGCAATGAATTGCCTTCTGTAATGGAGTGTGTACTTTGAGTAGCGAGGCAAGAGGCTGAGATGTATTTGCCCTGCATCAGTCACTCTCCCTGTGCTCCCACTGGTGCCAGTGTCAGGCAGGCAGGTGCCTAGGATGGCACAGCCTGAGCCTCCTGGGTGAAAAATCTAATTAACTTCTACCACATCAGAAATGGCCATCCTGGCATCCCCAACTCATGATCCCAAACACTGGAGCTAGCCGTCCAAGTTAAAGAGAGATGCAAAGTCTACAACACTGTATATAATTTTCACACCCAAAATGTTCTATTTGCTTCCACATAGCTATATAATATACCATAGCACAGCAGTTATGAACACAAGCTTTGGAATCATGCTGACCTGGGTTTGAATCCCAACCATGCCACTCACTAGCTCTGCAACTTTGGTAAGTTACCTGTTGATTTCCTTATCCCCCCCACTGTAGGAATACCTAAACTTACCCAACAGAGCTATTGTGAGAATTAAAGTTGGTAGTGCATGCAGGCACTTTGCACAATGCCTGACACAATTAATGTTAGCTGCTGTTTCAGTGATAGTGTCATGCTGGAAAGAAGCTGGTCCACCCGTTTCAAAAAAGGAACCAAGTGATGAGCCCAAGGAAATGGCAGAGCTGAGTTACCCTCCTCTCTTGCTGCCTCACAAACAGGTTGCTCATCCGGGTATTTCTCATTAGTCTTCAAGGGTTTCCAGATCTCATGCCATTAGGCAAGTATCAGATCTGTAGTTCCCAGACATGGAGATTTTATAGATCTATATACTACCTACATTGCAGAATAGTTTTAAGGACTAAATACAATACTGTGTGTGAGTACTTATATATATATATGACTCTAGAAAACTTAAATAGGCTCATCAACTTCTTATGCCAAGTAAGGACATTCAAAAACAAATGTACACCACCATCTACTCTCACCGCCATTTCATAGAGGAAATTAAAATTATATACAATGTTGTGGATTTTTCTTTTCTCTTTAACTTGCATGATTAGTTTCAGTGTTTGGGGTGCATGCTTCTGGGACTCCAGGATGCCCAGTTATGATTCGATAAAAATTAATTAGAGTTTTCAACCCAAGGGACACAGGCTGTAGTATCCGGGGCCCTACCCCTAACCAATACTCGTCACAGTGGTTGTAGAGAGAGTGGCTGGAAACCAACAAAGATCGCGTTTTATATTGAATAAGTTTAGCTCTGTGACAAAACTTAAAATGTTGCTCATTTTTCAAGAACCAGTGAAAATTTGATCTCCAGCCAGCTCTTGGGAATCGTTGGCACAGAGGGCAGGAAGTCCTCACCTTTCAGAATAGCTCAGGGCTCCGCAGTGACCTCCTCTGAGAGGGTGGAATGGAAGGATGAAGAGAGACCATCAGTGCTGCTCTTCTAAAGGTCACCTCAGGCTAGCAGACATGCTTTCTAAAATGTCTCAAGGATCGGGGAGCATGAGGGGTGGGATAGAGATGCGTGGATTTAAGCCAAGCAATTCAAAGTGATTTGAAGAGATTACTGAGGCTTCTGTGTCCTTCACTGTGGTGAATAAGCAAGTAGTGTACTGTCCCCAGAGACCAGCACCAATGAGTCATCCCACTCCCTAAGGACACCTCAGGCTTGCCAAGGTCTGGTCTGAAGTAGAAAGGACATATCAACTTCTGGAAAGAGGTTACCTCTGGGAGGGAAGGGAGGTGAGAAACGCAGCTGTATTTATATCTTAACAGAACAAGATAGAGAGAGGTCCCCCCACTCCCCACAAGAAAGTATGTGCGGGGGCTTCCCTGGTGGCGCGGTGGTTAAGAATCCGTCTGTCAATGCAGCGGACACGGGTTTGAGCCTTGTGTCGGGAAGATCCCACATGCCTTGGAGCAACTAAGCCCGTGCACCACAACTACTGACCCTGCACTCTAGAGCCCACGTGCCACAACTACTGAGGCCAGCGCGCCTAGAGCCCGTGCTCCGCAACAAGAGAAGCCACCGCAGTGAGAAGCCCACGCACCACAACCAAGTGTAGCTCCCACTCACCACAACTAGAGAAAGCCCACGTGCAGCAAAGAAGACCCAACGCAGCCAAAAATAAATAAAATAAATAAAATTAAAAAAAAAAAGAATGTATATGCACATTAATGTGACAGCAGCAGTTAGAGAGATGGAGGGCAACCTGCCAGCCTAAAGGGTTGGGTTTCCAGTCACACTTAGAGCATAATAATCATTCCACGTGGCAACCTAGAGGAAATAAAACTAGGCCCTTGAGCCACTATCTAACTGTTTATGTGACTTTCACAAACTCATGGCAGGCTTTGGAGCTAGACAGGCATGGTTTGAATCCTGGTCATACCACTTCTGAGCCATGTGGGCCGGGACAGATGACTTACCCTCTTTATCTATCTCCATCTTCTTTGTCTGTCACTGCCCTGTTCAGTAGCATAGCCACCAGCCACATGTAAGTTTTGAGTCCTTGAAATGTGGCTGCTGTGACCCAAGATGTGCTGCAGGTGTCAAGTCCCTGCTGGATGACATTGAGTATTAAAAAAATGACTGTAAATATGTGATTAATGATTTTTATACTGGCTACATGTTGACGTGTTGAAATGATAATATTTTGGATATAGGGTTAGATACAATTTGTTGTTAGAGTTAATTTTACTTGTTTCTTTTTGCCTTTTTTTAAAAAAAATGTGGTCACTAGGAAATTTAGTTATGTCTGTGGCTTACATATACAATTTGGGGCATCCGTTGTTCTGTTGGACAGTTTTAGTCTATAGAACTAGGAACAGAAGAAGAGGATGGGGAGAGAGGGCAGCTACACAGAGAGTCCTATTATGTGCCAGATGCTGTACCCTGACCTTAAACCGCTCAGCAGCCCATCGCAGTAGCTACTATATTTACTTCACCATTTTACAGATGAGGCTCCCAGAGATGAAATTGTTTGCTGAGGGACCAACAGTTAGTAAGTGCCAGGTGGTGATTAGAACCCAGGTATTTGCACTCAACAGCCCAACATCTCACTATTAATTAATGCCTTTGCTGCAGTCAGGGGCACTCAGTAATGTCCACCTTGCAGACAACCGTTATAGGGATTAAATGAAATGCTGTGGGTGAACTCTTAGCTTAGGACCTGACACTTAGTAAGAGCATCAGAAAATGACAGCTGCTATTAGTGTTAAAATAATAATAGAAAAGAGGAAGAGGAGGAGGGGGATGAGGGAGAAGAAAGAAGGAGAAGGAGAGGAGGGAGAAGAGGAGGAAAGGGTCATGTAGTCACCACCACCACCACCACCAGGTGCCACGTGCTATCTTGGGCACTTTACGTACATTATGTAATTTAACACTCACAGCAAGCCTGGCCCACGTTCACCCACCCTTTCAGTCTTTGATTTTTGCTGGTATGAGTGTAGGCAAAGTCTGCCTGGCACTCGAGTGCTCACTTTCACTTCATGGACCTTTCCCGTGATCTGTCGTGGGGTAGGAAGCTTGAGATGGCAGAAGAGGGTGCGGGTGGAGACTGGCAGCCAGTGAGCACACTGTGGTGCTAAGAGGGTGGACAGGGTTGGGGTTTTCTGAGAGAAGAGTGGATGCTGTATTTTTAGCATCTGATTCACACAGGGAAATTTGGAGCACTGTCCCCAGCACTCAGAAACTGTGAATACTAAGGAAGGAATGACCAGTTGTTGAAGATGTCAGTGAGGGTGGGGGAAGGAAACAGAAAGAAAGATGATGGAACCTTACTAATAAGGATCGTAATTCTAACCTAGTCAAATGCCAATAGGAATGGAAGAGTGGCGTTTTCCTTTAGGGAATTCTAGAAACTTATTTCATGTAATTGGCCTTGCCCCAAAAGATGAGGCAAGAAAGTGTACTTTAATGGGACTAAATAAAGAATCAAGCTTAAGTGGTTTGGAAGGCAATTGCCTTGAAGTGAGAAAGATGTGAAGGTAGTGTGTATTTACCGGGTCCTTGGAAAATTTTGGTAACAGAATCTATACCCAGCCTTGTCCCTGGTCAAGGGACATGGGGCACAGAGTTAACAGGTCAGCCGTTCCTGCTGCTCTTGCTGCCTTTGCCAGCTCAAAGCACATGGCCTCTCGTCATCAAGACAGACTTCCCCCACTTTCCAAAAACAGTGAGTGGACGGCAAGGGTCAGCCTTTGCTCTGTCAGATTCCATGCCAGGCCCAGTTCTAGCTGCACGTTTGCTGTATGTTACCTCCTTGAATCCTCACTCTAACCCTCTGAAGCATTTATTTTTATCCTTCATTTTACAGGTGAGATTGAATTATTCTGCCAGGCCATTTAATTACAAGTTGGCAGAACCAGAATTCTAAACTAGGTCGATGTGACTCCCAGAGCCTTGATGATTCTGCTACGTCACACAGCCTTTTCTTTTAACCCCATGGTCAGGACCAGAGATTTCTCTACCTACACTCATTGCATGAAGGAGGTCTTGCTGCTGTGACTTCTCAGAGTAAAGAGCTGGTTCACTTCAAGCACATCCAAGGGTAATGCTAGAGAGTCAGGGTGGAAGGGGGAGTAGGGAATTGCTCTTTTGTTAAATGCAACTTGTTTTTGTTTGGAAGTGAGAGAGAGAGAGAGAGAGGGAGATAGGGAAAAGGAAAGAAGAGAAGAAGAAGGTTCTGAAAAAGAATCACAGGTTGCTCAATGTATTTTGTAAAATGAAATTAGATAGTTAATAAATTCATACTATACATGATCACATACACATGTATATATCTACACACATTTATGTGTATAAATACATATACATATGTGTGTGAATAGCTAGCTAGCTAGATACTTGTTTGGGTTATTTTTTTAGTGTCTACTATTTTTTATAAAACCTAACTATTCCTTTATGGCCTTTAAAAAAATCCAGAAATTACCCTTCAAAATATAAAATAGTTAATTGACATGATGATTTGAAATGTTCAAGTGGCAAGAGAATACGTCCTAATCATCAGAAATCAAAACGATTCCACAAATGTGAAACCCCCATTCACTTGTTCCCCTCTGCTTCCAAGCCATCTCTTCTTCCCGGAGGCGACCACTGCCATCAGCTTACTATGAATATTCATAGCCTTTTTTTTCTAGCATTTTCGTGTATAGGAACATAAAGAAATCTATGGTTTCTTTCTTGTATCAAAAATGGGATCCCCTATTATGTATTATTCTGCAACCTCTGCTTTTACATAATGTGTCTTTCTTTCTTGGTGGCTATATACTACCCCAGAATACAGAGGTACCAGAATTTATTTAACCATCCTCTACTGATAGACATTCAGGTGGTTTCTTTTTTTTCACTATTAGGAGGGTAATTCTCTATTCTTTCATTCTGGAGAATGCTTGATGTTTTACAGTCAACATATGGCTAAGTAAATATTTAAAATTTTATGTTGACATTTTGCTGTCAAGTTCAGAACTTTTATTATGCAATTCACCTCTTGAATTATATAATATATATTATCACTTTCTAAGTTTTAATTTACAAGCCTACAGCTATAAATGTTGATTGTCTTTTCAGACAATCTTCAGTTTCCATAGCTAAGAGCCAGTAAACAATACTGACACCTGCCTTGGCTATTCGAACCATGGTTAGGGATGTATACACGGGACACAATAGAAAAGTGGAGATTTGAGGGTTCTAATCCTACCTCCTTTCTCCCTGTGGAAGAACCAGGTGATTATCAAGTGAAACCTCAGATGCATTAATGAGCAAGGCCAGTGCCAAACCCTTAAAATTCAGGGTCTTTTATTAACTGTGCTGGAGAACACAGCTTGGACCTGAGGTCAAAGTGAGTGTTCTTGCAGTTAACTCCTATATCTCGAACTTGGACCTATCTGAAGTGAAGCCGGGTTTTCGTTTCCAGCAAGTTCCCAGCCAGCCAAGCATTTCTGGCTGCCCGCTTACCCATTATTTGTGGGGGAATAGAGTTATGCTGCCTGCTTATCTATTCTTATCCTTGGTAAGTAAGGGGCCAGAGGATGTCAAACCTTCCCCAGTTTCCACCGAAAAAGTAGTCTCTGGCCTTCCCATAAGAATGAGTAAGTGAGGAGGTGCAAAGGGGGCCAGAAGAACTCCAGTCCCACTCTCTTCTGGGGAATGGGATAGAAGTGCACTCATGGAAACATGCAAGGAGGTGAACTGGGTCTCCCCCAACACAGCACGTGAAAAATTACAGATTTTCCAAAAAAATGATGATATTAATTTTTGTTTACAACAGTCTTAAACAAAAATTTCCTAAGGTTGACTAGTGGCCCCCTATCCCAAATAGGACCATATCCTAATATCTGCTCCCTGTGAATGTTATTTGGAAGAAAAGAAAGGTCTTTGCAGATGTAGTTAAGTTAAAGCTCCTGAGATGAAATTATCCTGGATTAGCCAGATGCGTCCTAAATCTAATGACAAGTGTCATGAGAGACAAAGATACAGAGTGTGTGACATTGGAGGCAGAGATTGTAGGGATGTTGCCACAGCTAAGGAACATCTGGAGTCTTGAAGCTGGACGAGGTGAGAAAGGACACTTCCCTAGAGCCTTCAGAGGGAGTATGGCCCTGCTGACACCTTGATTTCAGACTTCTGGCCTCCGAAACTGAGACGGGATAAATTCCCTTTGTTTCAAGCCAGCCAGTTTTTGGTTATTTGTTATAGCAGCTCTAGGAAATGAGTACATGTACTATAAGAATAAAATAAGGAAGTGGTGCTCTAGTCCAAGGTAGAATATCTAGGTAAGGCTGGTTGCCTTTACTCTAAACTCAGCTGTTTCCTCTCACTATTTAGAGCAGAAGTTGATTTTCCCCCATTCATGACCCGTTTATAATTATTTTTCCACTTAGAGCATTTCACCTGAGCTTATTCACGGCTCCTGCCTGCTGACGGCTTGCTCCAGCTTGTGCCAGGAAGCAGGCAGACCTCTTGTAAATGGTGCTTACCTCGGCTCTCTTCTGCTTACCAGCTCTTCTAGGGGGAGCTGACTTTTCTGCATCGTTGCTTTGGTTGCCCAATAGTCTAACTCCCAGCTTCAACTCTTCATACATCTTGGTTAAAGCAAAGTGAGAAGAAGATAACAAAGGCTCTCTGCTTCTGCTGGTAGCCTGAGTCCTCCAAGACAGGCTCCTTATATTCAGGAGGAATTTACCTGGGAAACTTTTATATGTCAAGTAATTCAATTCTCTGTTCACCCACGTTGACCCTTCTGTCATTGTACCAAATAGCTTTACTAAGAGCAAGGTTCTTCAGAATCTTTACCCTCTTTGGTCCTTTGTTTCCAATTGGTGCTTTCAAAAAGGAATCAGATCCTTCACTTTCTTGGTGGGAAGTATATTGAACAACAAATTGAACAAAACAGAACAGTTTGGGAACAGTTTGTTCAATGTTTAGCTTATCGAACTTGTACCAGGCCACTGGTGATCCTCACAGTACTGGGGGAGATAACAGGCAGAGAATCCTTTAGGGTAGATCTTCCCAACCAGCGAGGATTCCTTCAGTGGGGATTCTCAGAGTGGCTGGCAGCACCAGCTTCATGAATGTGCCCCTGGTATAGTTACATGGTGCTTAGTTTAGCCCTCTGCTGGTACTGTCTTGAAATCCTCAATAATCTCTGAGTAAGGGGCCCCACATTTTTATTTTGCAGTGGGCCCTGTAAATTATGTAGCTGGTCCTGGTGGCTAGCACTGGCCTGGGGCAGCTGAAGTCCTTCCTACAGCAAGCTACCTCCTCCATTGTCCAGCACACTGTGGGTGCATGTTGGTTTTCCTTTTTGCTGTATGCTGTGGCCTGAAAGACATCAGGAAGCAGTGCCCTAAGGTAAAGCATATAGGCCTGAGAAGTGGTTCTCAAATGGAGTGATTTTTGTACACCTCCCCACCATTGGAGATACTTGGCAACATCTGGAGACATTTTTGGTTGTCACAACTGGGGAATGCTATTAGCATCTGGTGGGTTGAGGCCAGAGATGCTGCTAAACATTTCATAGTGCTCAGGACAACACCCACCACAAAGGATTATCTGGCCCCAAATCTCAACATTGCCAAGGTTGGAAAACCCTGTGTTAGAGCCCGGCCACTCAAAGGTTATCTTCTCACCAGCAGCCTCAGAAACACCCAGGAGCCTGTTGAAAATTCAGACTCTCAGGCTATACCCAGACCTACTTGAGTCATAATCAGCCTTTTAACCAGATCCCCAGGTGACTCATACACACATCAAAGTCTGAGAAGCAATGGGCCAGAACAAAACTTATCTGGTTTAGGCTTAAGCGTCTGCAGAGTTTCTGATTGGAGGGCTATTCTTGGCATTGAAGATCATGAATTTGGATCAAACAGGGAGAGTATGGCCTGAGGGAGGAAAACCTGAAAACCAGCCCAGTATAGAGCAATAGGTTCAAAAGGCAAAGCAGGAAAGGAAATAGGGGAAGAGTCCTCAGGGCGAGCCACCAGTGGTTCCTCAGATCATGAAGACCTAAGGAGAGCTTGAATCCCCCTTGCATGTAGCCCATTGCGTGAGGTGGGTAGGAAGCTTCTAAAGGAACCACAACTGTGAACACACACATTTGTGACCATCAGAGACCACTCTGTCTAGTGGTGTGTCTATTGGACTTGGGATATGGACACGACCAGAGTCTGCCTATATTACTTTGCTAGGATCCATAACAAAGTGCCACAGGCTGAGTAGCTTAAACAACAGAAATTTATTTTCTCACAGCTGTATAGGTTGGAAGTCCAAGATCAAGGTGTCATCAGGGTTGGTTTCTTCTGAGATTTCTTTCCTTGGCTTGCAGATGGCTGTCTTCTCCCTGTGTCTACACAGGGTGTTCCTCTGTGTTTGTCTGTGTCCCGGTCTACTTTTATTACAAGGACACCAGTCATATTGGATTAGAGACCACTCATATAACCCCATTTCAAATTAACTACCTCTTTAAGACCTATCTCCAAATACAGTCATGTTCTGAGATACTGGCAGTTAGGACCTCAACATATGAATTAGGGGAGGGGACACAGTTCAACCCACTGTCCTCTCTTCCCACATACTCCTCAACATCACAGTCTCCCATTCATCTCCACTGGGCTCTCTTAGCTGCTAACTTTGGGCCTTTTCCCATATGACCCGCCTCATTGAGAGTTGAAGTTCACTAGCTCCTGGGAAGTCTGGTGCCCTGCTGAATATTAAACATACGGGCTCTAAGCTCTTGAAACACAAAGTGAGTTGTGAACCAAGACTCTGCTCTTCTCTCCAGAAGGCATTTGGCATTTCCTTCCCTTTGTGGGTACACCACACCATATCCATGACCCTCAGGTTAACTAGGGCAATTACTAATAAATGGTTAGAGTGTGATTGCCTCAAGGTTCTGATAGATAGGTCAAAGGAATATGAATGCAAATGCATTTTTTAAAGCACACTGCAGCTATTGTTGGGTATAATGGAAAGTCATTAAGCATATTAGCTGCTGATTCTATAATTAAGTGCTAGCATTTTCTGGATGCTAACCTAAGTAACAGGAGATATTGGCCATTTGCAAAACATGTTTAAACAAAAAAGATTCAGGGACAAGAAGTGCCTCTCATCTTAATTATTTTTTTTTTGCATCATAAAAACCTCATGAACAATGCTATTGCAAAGCATAATGGATGTGGAGCAGCTGTAGAAAACATCTCACTTCCTTTGTTTGGAAACAACGTTTTACATTTGGAAAGAAAAATTCTGTCCAGCTGATTTTATTCCAAGGAGAGGGCGATTCTCTGCTGTCTGAGGAGTATCTATCCATGTCCATCAAACACTGGTAAAACTTTAGAGGGAATGGTTTGAAATTGTGCTTGTTTTCTGTCAGTACTGCTTCTTCAAGGTCTCCAGGTGGCTGCTAAGTCTGCAGGGGAAGGCGGACTGTTGAACATCACGTCCTGACCTTGATTGCCAAGGAGCAGACTTTCATGCTTTCATGAGTGGAGAGAGAACTTCTTATTCTCTTTTTCGGAGCCATTCACAAGCCATCAGCATCAGCCCAGACTTGTTTTTCCAGATGGATAAAATAAAATTACTGATCACATCACATCAGGAGCAGAACTTCCCCAGCATGTCAGCTGATCGTGCTTAGGCAGGCAGCACATCTTGCCTTTCCAAGTTCTTAGATGTGAATCTATGGCCAAATGAACTCTGTGTCCATTGTGCCCAGCAATGGCCAACATAACCATGGATCCTCTGAGTCACAGCATTCTCTACCTCTATGAGTTGACCCCCTTCAGGGGACAAGCCATCTATCTACTCTATACCAGTTAGCAGTTGCCATGTAACAAACCGTCCCAAAATTTAGTGGCTTAAACCACAACCATATGCTACTTCTCATGAGTACCTGGTGACTGGGTGGTCCAGCTGATCTGGGTCAGGTGTGGTTGATCTGGACTGGGCTTGCTAATAAATCTGCGGGCAGTTAGCAGGTCTACTTGAGGCTAATCAGCCTAGGATGATCTTTGTTGGGATAAGTTAGTTTTTTCCCGAGTCTCTCTCCTCATCCAGGTGAGACTGGGCATGTGCTCATGGTGGTGGCATGGGTCCAAGCAAGGAAACGTAATTGCTGAAGTACTTTATCAGGCCTCTGGCCCCATTAGCCATAGCAAGTCACTGTCCAGTGACCATGTTGAATTACCCACTTTAATTGAGGTCCAACTGGCCTGAGTCAGACTAACTAACATCGCTCTGCTCAGCTTCCCTCCTTTTCATGGATGGATGAGATCTTACCCTTTGTGACCCCCACTCCTGACCGGGGTACTGGCATGAACAGGGTCGTAAGACCATGGGCACCTAAGGGGAACAGGTCAAAACTGCATCATGAAACGTGGTAGAATATGAATGCATGATACAGTGGAAAAAGACAAATTCTGTATTCCCAAGGTACAACTTAAATTCAGTTTTATCATTGCCCAAAGTCTCCCACCAGAAAGGCCCTTGCTCCTCACTCAGTGTGGATATTTGCCTCAATCACACCTGAGCTCTTTAGCCTGCCTTATTTGGTGCTGACAAACAGCCCTGGGAGAACTGGAGAAAACTGAATTGTCAACCAGCAAGTATCTGAACAGTAGATGTGGCTCAAGATAAGGAGTCTTTTGGTAACTTTCCTTGAGATAAGAGAGTTTTTGGACTTCTTGGTCCACAAATTCAATTTACTCCGTTCACCCAGGGAGTATTAGATCTGAGAAAGCTTGTTAGGTGTTTTGTTTACTTGCTAAATGTGTATTTATCCATCAAATTTTTGCCTAACTGTTCCCTTCTCTATTAAGTCTTCCTTGAACAGGTAGAATTAGCAAATCCCCTGTGTGTGAACCATTGCACTTATGCAATAGACTTTTTATTCTTCTTCCATTCATATGTTCACCAAAAATGTATTGAATGCTTCCTATGTGCCAGGCACTGAGTAAAAACCTTTGAACAAAAGCAAGGTCCCCACCCTCATGGAGCTTACATTTGGAAGGGAGGGTTCCATAATTAATAAATAACCAAATAAATATATACTATATCAGATGCTAAGAAAAACATAAGATTGGGTAAGGAACAGACAATGATGGTGTTTGTGTGTGTGTGTGTGTGTGTTTGGGGTCACTGACTGATTATGTGGAGGATGCAGTGAGGAAGGCCAAGTAGAAGCATTTGCAGGAGTTCAGAGAAGAGATTATGATGCTTGGTCTAAGGCGATGATGGTGGAAAGAAGTGATGGAATCTTCATGTGTTTTGAAAATAGACTCTAGGACTCAGTATGTAAGAAATTGGTTGAAGGGGCTGAAGGAAACAGAGGAGCATGGATGACTCCCAGATTCTCAATTTAAGTCCTAGAAAAGATGAAAATGTTATTTATTGAGTATGGTCAGAGGAAAATCAGTTTTGGAGGTTTGGTGTCTATATGTGGAGGGAGAGAGTGGACTGAGAATTCCATTTGGATATTTTATGTTTAAAATGTCTGTAAACCATCAAATAGGCAGTTTTTTTTTTTTTAAATGAATTTGGAACTCAGGAGTATTCTGGGCTAGAGGTCTAAATGGAAGAGTTGTCAGTGTAAAATGATGCTTAAAGCCATGGGGACAGATGAGATTGAGGTGTAGATTGAGAAGAGCACAGGCTGGGGAGGGTAAGTGGCAGCATTCCATGCAGAACTTCCTAATGTTAGCAATACTCACTCTTGTCTGGGACTTAGGCTGGAAAAGAACTCTGCTAGAATGTTGGGGTGGGGAATACACAGCTAAGGAGATTTCTTAGTTACCCATTGCCCTCTACAATGTAGAAGATGACTGGACTCAAACTGATATTCCCTAGCACTTACTCATAATGGAAAGATGATGCTTTCTTAAACAGATAAATAAAACCACATATTTAAGCAAAGGCAGCCATCATAGCATGTGTACTATGATACCCTTTGGCTGAGTATACCCATGAAAGTGCTTTAATATGGGTTCATCGGATAAATAATGATTGTAAGAAAAGGGTAAATACTTGGGGGAAGCAGAAGGAACAATACTATGTGGAGGGCAACATGGCTTCCCAGATTGATTCATTTGCTCTTGTTGACTATTTCCATGCTATAAATCTCAGTTGAAGAGTATCGCTGTATCCAAAATGAGGGCCCAGAAACCCCAAACAAGAATACAGTAGCTCACCAGGGAAGGCAGTCACCAACCTAAATGCTGCTTTCCTTCCCTGAAGAAATCTCCTCCATCTGTGCCAGAGTCGTTATCTCTGCCTTCCTTGGAAAAGAGGAAATTTGCACTATCAAAAATAGGATTTGTGTGTCCAACCTGACTTCAAAGATATTAAATGATAATCTTTCCAAATAAAGAACAGAATGAACTCAAAGCTCCCACTCCACTTGCTGGGTAAATGAAGATGGAGCCTCAAGCAAAACTCTCTGTGGGAAGGAAAGCAGGTTTCTTGGTATCCTACCCATAGGCAGGCTCTGACAAGAGCTCTATTTCAAAGACCTTGTCCTATATTAGGGCCTCTAAGTAACTCATGATAATTGCTTGGTTATTTTCTATGTAAGTTATCTCCTATTAAAAACTGCTCCTGCTGCTATATTCTTGCTGTATGAAGAGTGTATCAATTAGATATTGCCACCATAATGCTGTGTAACAAGCCATCCCCAAACTCAGTGGCACATAACAATAAGTATTTACTTATACCCATATATCTGTGGGGCAGCTGAGGTTGGCTCAGGTGGCTCTGCTCCACATATTTTCACTCCTGGGCCCAGGATAATGGGGTAGCAGTTATCTGGGGGGAGGTCTTGAATGGTAGAGGTTGGAAGCTCTCAAAGGGGTGAACAGAATGACATAATATCTCTTAAGGCCTAGGTTCAGAAGTGATACATTTCATTGGCCAGAGCAAGTCATATGACCAAATCCAATATCAGTAAGGCAGGGAAGTGTACTCCTCCCATGACGTTTGGGTAAAGGGAGTGAATATTTACCAAATGATAAGCTAATCTATATAGGGAGGAATACTAATATCTCTGGGTTTTAGATGGGAAAACTGAAATAGAGATCAACGCCATGTCTGTGAAATAGTTCTCAGTTGAAACTTAGAGAAATCATTCTGTATTGATTACCAAAATGGTTATTAACTAGGCTATTTTTGCATCTTCATGTACTTAGCCACCAGATATAGTTATTTTCTAGAAGGGACCAGAGTGACTCTCCTGCTATTCATGGAATGCCTGGATGGCATTGACTATGCAGTGACCTTGTCAGGTAGTTGAAAGTTGATCAGAATGACCCTCAGATAATTTGGATGATGGTGTTGGAGGACGGAGGGAACAAAAAGTGCCCACCAAACTGAGAAGGCATTCTGAGACAGAAAAATGAGGCAGGCAGCTCCATGTAATCAATGGGTCAGTTTATTATAGGGTAACTTACTCACAGGGTGGGGTCTGGATCAGGCCGACAGTGACCTGAAAGAGTTTGCGGCTGCACTCTGCACCGCCGAGGGGCCACTGGGACAATTTTATGGTTAACCTAGGGCAAGGGGGTAGGTGTTTGGAAACAGGACATGCATTCCTAAGTTAAGATTTATGAATGGATAACTAGTCTTGTGGGCACCAGGAATATGTCAGGGAAGGTTTTCATCATTGTTTGGGGACTAACAGAGTATAGTGGCTACCTGGTCCTAATGATCATGAAACAATATCTATTAACTACAAAGCCCTTGACAACAGAGAAGTGATTCACTGCACCGTACAGTTTTGGGTAGGGTCAGCAAAAGGACAAGAGAAACTGTAAGGGCCCAACATAGCATCAGTTATACTAACAACAGTCATACAAATGGCTTATGATCGGATTGCAGGGCATGGTTTTGAATATCTTCTCTTTCCAAAATCAGTGAGCTGTTAGTTAAAATTCTTGTTCCTGGGAGATCAAACCGTGACCATATTATGGCTTGAAGTTATGACAGTGTGGCACACATAATTAATCATTCAATCATCGATTCATATTTTCCCAACTGTCAAGATAACTAAGAGTCCAGTAGTGGCATAGTCTTAAAGCCAGTATGGTTTGGTCAGCTTGCCCAAAATAATGGAGGCATGTGTCACCTCATGGCCTCACAGTGAAGACTGAGGATCTTTGTGCCTAAGAGAGTTTCTCAAAGCCTAGTCTTAGACACCAGATCCCTCTTTCTAACTTCATCCTTAAGAAAAACCGAGGTCAGCTTCTCCTACCTCTTTTTGATATCATGTGTTGGCAGTGCGCTACTCTTTCAGGAAAGGACATGCCCCACATTATTTTTCCTGCCATGTGCATGGTCTTGGAATCTAAAGGCATGCCAAAAGAGAAGGAAGAATTGGCGGTCACGTGACTGTGAGGAATTCCAGGGCACAGGACTCAGCAGTGCCTTTCCATGCAGAACCGCCCCCTCCCAGAACCTTGAAGACAAGGCTCCAGGAATGAGCCTGGCCTCTTGAGAAGAGGCATTAATTGAAGTTCATTTTTATTCATCGAATGTGTTCACCAAAACTCATTTCCTTTTCCTCCTGAGCAGACAAACAGATATTTCCCAGCCTTCCTTGCAGCTCGATGGAGTCATGTGACTGAGTTCCAGCCAATGGGCTAGTTGTGATCCGCACCACTGCCTGGCCTGCTTGATGCATACCTCCCTCGTGCATTCCCCACGCTCTCTCCCTTTTCTCCAGCCGCTTGTCCTCGCACAGCGCAACTTTGGGGCCACACGTTAAAGATGGCAGAGACGCCTTCCAACCAGAAACACCTACTGTGGCCTGCTACATGAGCGAAAAATAAACTTTTGTTAAGCCACTGGTATTTGGGAGTTTATATGTTAGAAGTTAGTGTTACACTAATTAATATGTTTTTTAATTTTTTTAGACTCATAAAAGTCTCTCACTTTCCTTTGTCTCCAAGGCCCTGCTTGGACACAGTGGACCATCTGAAGACCCAAACATGTCCGTCCCATCTCTAAGTCCTAGCAGGTGTCCCTATCATTGAGCCTCACATTCTGTCCATGATGAGGCTGATGACAACTAAAATGTGTTGGCAATTTATTATATGCCAGGCATTTTATGGACTTTATCACATTTTAACCTCACAAATCCACTGATATTTGTCATGTCCATTTTACTGTTTAGTAAATTTAGGCTCTGGGTGGATAAGTCATGTGCCCAAGACTTCACAACTACAAAAGTGGGGAAGTCAGGAATGAAGCCCAGGGTAGGGGACTCTAGAACGTGTGTCCCTAACAGCTGTGCTGAGTTCCCAGCCAAGCAGATTATTAGGCCTGCCGGCAGCCCTTTCTCCAGGCAGCCTCACACTCCCGCTTCTCATGGCCATCCTGGAAACCAGTGACTGCTTTCTCAACACTCCTGAGTGACTAAGCTTTCCGTGCATGGCCCAGCCCTGGTCCATCCCTGACTCTCCTGAGATCTGAGCAGAACTACACTCCCTGTGCTCCATGCTACAACACCATGTATCTTCAAGCTGCCTCTGTTTAGAAACAGGCCTCCCTGAGCCAGCCCTTTCATTAAAAAACCTCTGCCTGCCCTTTTGCTCACCCACACTGGGAGGCCATGTCCACAGAAGACTCTCCTATTTGCCCTAATGACAAAGAGAATGATTACCCATCGCCCCGTTTTCCAGATTACTGAAGCCGGTAGCGGTGGGAAAAATACAATCAAGGCTACTGCGTCAGAGTATGGATTTAGCGGAACAATGATGAATGGGCTTAAAGAGGCCTGCGCGGACTCTCGCAGCATAATAAGGTGCTGGCTAGCAGGCTCTCGCCAAGAAGGGCATAGACACTCCCTTGCTGGAATCAGGGCTCCTTTTTCTCTTTCTGGAGGAGGTCTGAGCTCCTGTCACTGTCACTCAACCTTGGTGTCAGTTTCCGGGAAATAGTCAAAGGCAGCTCAGAGAACTGGGAGGCTCTGGGAGGTGACTTGGGGTGAGAGGGCGGAATGGCAGTGAGCATGGGGCAGGGCTCCTGACCAGCTGAACCCAGACTCCTCAGCATTTCCAAGGTGGCCTTGGTCTGAGCCTGGAGCTGATCCTATAGTTATAATTGAGGCAGTGTGTGAAGTAGTGATCAGGAGTCCATTGGCCTTGCTTGGAGTGTTTGCTCCATCACTTCCTTATTGCAAGACCATAAGTTAATTTCTTAACACCTGCAGGGGTAAGTTTTCTTATGTGTGCAGTGCAGATTTTCGAAATAGTACTGCTCCAAAAGGGGAGGACTTATGCAATAGGCAGAGAAAGCACTTAGTAGAGTCTCAACTTTTATGAAGTCCATCCTGGCCACCACATCCTAAGCGTAGCTTGTTTGGTCAAAAATAATTTTCAAGAGAACATTAGGGACCTGGAAGAAAATTACAGAGAAATCCATTTGTGTTCCTGTGGTCATACTTCGGGGTTGAGGTTCTGAAGGAGAGGCAGGAATAACCCTTTAAGCTGCCCCCCTTAGTTCTCTCTGCCGGTGAGAGTCTGTCTGGAGCTGAGGGTGAAGTGAAGTTGATGCATTTTTCCCAGTGAGTGAGCTGTCAGCTAGCCCCGTTCAACCTCAGTGGCATGTGTCCATCTGCTTTCCATCTGGAGGTGGCACCTTACTTCTAAGGTGGGAAGTGTATTACTGTAGATGAGACCAGGGAGGGGGTGGGGCTGACCACCAAGGCAGTGGAGAGATCACCACCATGGCTTAGGTCCTGAGAAGGTGAAGGAGAGCAGAGTCTTCAGTGAAACCAGAGGGGCTGACTTTTGCTCTGAGGAAGAACTCTTCTTTCATTGCAAGAACACTTATAGAGCCCTGGTCTTGTCCCATGGCAAGTTTGTATTTTAAAAAGTCTAGTATAGGCTTTCTTCATGTTCTCAAACAATTAAGGGGGTTGTCTTGGTTTGGGTTTCCCCAAAAGCAGGCCCTGAGATTAGGATTAGAGTGCAAGGATTTTATCCGGGAATGATCCCAGGAGTTCCCGTCGGGGGAGGGGAATCGGGAAGAGACACAGGTGTGGTAGATTAAAAAATGGCACCCAGTCGATTTCCATGTCCTAATCCCTGGAACCTGTGGATGTTAAGTTATGTGGCAAAGTCACTGCAGATGTAATTATTAAAGATCTTGAGATGGGGCAGATAATCCTGGATTATCTGGGTGGGCAATTACATGTATCCTTATAAGGAGGCAGAGGGAGATTTGAAGCACACAGAGAAGGCAATGTGACCACAGAGGCAGAGACTGGAGTGATGTGACTACAAATCAAGGAGTCCCAGCAGCCACCAGAAGCTGTAAAGTTTTTCCCCTAGAACCTCTAGAGGGAGCATGACCCTGCTGACACCTTGATCTTGGACTTCCGGCCTCCAGAACAGTGAGAGAATAAAGTTCTTTGTTTTAACCCATCAAGTTAATGATAATTTGTTAGAGCAGACCTAGGAAGCTCATACAACAGGGAAGGAAGGATATTTTCAGAGCGTTAATAAACTGGTTTTCCCTCTGGGCAACTGGGGCCCAGTCCCACTGGGGGTTTCTTGGAGTTCTGCAGCCGTATCTTCCAGTTGCATCCCCTGAGGATCAAAGAAATTGGAGTATTTATTCACTAAATCTTTTCGTCAATGCTCGGTGGCTACTCATGGGGACATCAGCTCCCTGGCGCCACCGGCTTGCTCTGTGTACCAGAGCTTTCCACACCAGAGAACACTGTCAGGCAGAGTAGCTGTTGCAGTTTTCTATAGTAAGAATTTGCCAGCGTGCTTGGAATGAGGGGATAGAATCTGCTCTGGAGATCACAGTGGACTCTACCCATGTACATAATCCAGGTGAACTGGTTTTTTTTTCTCCTAGTGTCTGAAACCCTCACAGAGCCAGCAGCCTCTTGCTCTCCTAGCCCAGGACTTCCCCCTCACCGACAGCATCCCTGTTCTGTCATCTTTGATACCTGAAAGCTCTGAGTCAGGGAAGGGGAAAGTTGGTGAATCCCTACTGGTGAATAATTTTGGTCCCATCCTAAGTACAGTAAGAGGCAAAAAGAGAAATGGATTTGAACACAGGATTGTAGAAATTAATTTCCTCCAAGACCCCTAATTGTGGGAGAGAGACATCATCTGGACGTTCTGGTGGCCTCCGCCCACCCCCACCTTTGCTTCTCTAGAACACGTTTCTCTGGATTTCAGGTGTGTTTGGGCAATGCACTGCAGACATCCGGAAATTAATTACCTGTGTAGGGTGTTTTGCAGGCTACAGCTAAGTTTTTTTTTTTTTTAACATCTTTATTGGAGTATAATTGCTTTACAATGGTGTATTAGTTTCTGCTGTATAACAAAATGAATCAGCTATACATTTACATATATCCCCATATCTCCTCCCTCTTGCGTCTCCCTCCCACCCTCCCTATCCCACCCCTCTAGGTGGTCACAAAGCACCGAGCTGATCTCCCTGTGCTATGTGGCTGCTTCCCACTAGCTATCTCTTTTACATTTGGTAGTATACATAAGTCCATGCCACTCTCTCACTTCGTCCCAGCTTACCCTTCCGCCTCCCCATGTCCTCAAGTCCATTCTCTATGTCTGTGTCTTTATTCCTGTCCTGCCCCTAAATTCTTCATAACCATTTTTTTTTTTTAGATTCCATATATATGTGTTAGCATACGGTATTTGTTTTTCTCTTTCTGACTTCACTCTGTATGACAGACTCTAGGTCCATCCACCTCACTACAAATAACTCAATTTTGTTTCTTTTTATGGCTGAGTAATATTCCATTGTATATATGTGCCACATCTTGTTTATCCATTCATCTGTCGATGGACACTTAGGTTGCTTCCATGTCCTGGCTATTGTAAATAAAGCTGCAGTGAACATTGTGGTACATGACTCTTTTTGAATTATGGTTTTCTCAGGGTATATGCCCAGTAGTGGGATTGCTGGGTCATATGGTAGTTCTATTTTTAGCTTTTTAAGGAACCTCCATACTGTTCTCCATAGTGGCTGTATCAATTTACATTCCCACCAACAGTGCAAGAGTGTTCCCTTTTCTCCACACCCTCTCCAGCATTTGTTGTTTGTAGATTTTTTGATGATGGCCATTCTAACTGGTGGGAGGTGATACCTCATTGTAGTTTTTTTTTTTTAATATTTATTTATTTATTTATTTATTTATTTATTTATGGCTGTGTTGGGTCTTCGTTTCTGCGTGAGGGCTCTCTCTAGTTGCGGCAAGTGGGGGCCACTCTTCATCGCGGTGCGCGGGCCTCTCAGTATCGCGGCCTCTCTCGTTGCGGAGCACAGGCTCCAGACGCGCAGGCTCAGTAGCTGTGGCTCACGGGCCCAGTTGCTCTGTAGCATGTGGGATCTTCCCGGACCAGGGCTCGAACCCGTGTCCCCTGCATTGGCAGGCAGACTCTCAACCACTGCGCCACCAGGGAAGCCCCTCATTGTAGTTTTGATTTGCATTTCTCTAATGATTAGTGATGTTAAGCATTCTTTCATGTGTTTGTTGGCAATCTGTATATCTTCTTTGGAGAAATGTCTGTTTAGGTCTTTTGCCCATTTTTGGATTGGGTTGTTTGTTTTTTTGATATTGAGCTGCATGAGCTGCTCGTAAACTTTGGAGATTAATCCTTTGTCAGTTACTTCATTTGCAAATATTTTCTCCCATTCTGAGGGTTGTCTTTTCATCTTGTTTATGGTTTCCTTTGCTGTGCAAAAGCTTTTAAGTTTCATTAGGTCCCATTTGTTTATTTTTGTTTTTATTTCCATTTCCCTAGGAGATGGGTCAAAAAGGATCTTGCTGTGATTTATGTCATAGAGTGTTCTGCCTATGTTTTCCTCTAAGAGTTTATAGTGTCTGGCCTTACATTTAGGTCTTTAATCCATTTTGAGTTTATTTTTGTGTATGGTGTTGGCGAGTGTTCTAATTTCATTCTTTTACGTGTAGCTGTCCAGTTTTCCCAGCACCACTTATTGAAGAGGCTGTCTTATCTCCCTTGTATAGTCTTGCCTCCTTTATCAAAAATAAGGTGACCGTATGTGCATGGGTTTATCTCTGGGCTTTCTGTCCTGTTCCATTGATCTATATTTCTGTTTTTGGGCCAGTACCATACTGTCTTGATTACTGTAGCTTTGTAGTATAGTCTGAAGTCAGGGAGCCTGATTCCTCCAGCTCTGTTTTTCTTTCTCAAGATTGCTCTGGCTATTCAGGGTCTTTTGTGTTTCCATACAAACTGTGCAACTTTTTGTTCTAGTTCTGTGAAAAATGCCACTGGTAGCTTGATAGGGATTGTACTGAATCTGTAGATTGCTTTGGGTAGTATAGTCATTTTCACAATGTTGATTCTTCCAATCCAGGAACATGGTGTATCTCTCCATCTGTTTGCATCATCTTTAATTTCTTTCATCAGTGTCTTATAGTTTTATTGCATGCAGGTCTTATGTCTCCTTAGGTAGGCTTATTCCTAGGTATTTTATTCTTTTTGTTGCAGTGGTAAATGGGAGTGTTTCCTTAATTTCTCTTTCAGATTTTTCATCATTAGTGTATAGGAATGCAAGAGATTTCTGTGCATTAATTGTGTATCCTGCTACTTTACCAAATTCATTGATTAGCTCTAGTAGTTTTCTTGTAGCATCTTTCAGATTCTCTATGTATAGTGTCATGTCATCTGCAAACATACAACTCAGTTTTGAAACCAGTGTTTTAGTTACTTATGATGATGAGATGGTAAGGATGGTAGTATAATCATATTGACCATTTCTAACCATTAACCATTATCAACCAAATCCGTTTTCAAAACTTAAGCTTATGTCTTTGCTACTCAAAGCGTGGTCTGTGGACCAGCAGTAGCAGCAACACCTGGGAGCTTGTTAGAAATGCAGAATCTCAGGCTCCTCTTTGGATCTGCTGAACTTGCATTTTGCCCAGTTCCCAGGTGGCTCATTAACTTTGAGAATTGCTAACTCATACATCTTAACGGAGACCTGGGCCTCTCCTGTGGCTCTGTCAACCTGGGGTCTTCTTTGCAGGCTTGAGGAGAAGGAATGGGGTGAGCAGAAGTAGACACTCAGGAGGCCTTTTCTGGGGGATGCCCTGGTGTCTGAGGACCCAGTGATGCAGCAGGCAAGTCTTTGTGACCTTCTCCCCTTCTCTTCCTCCAGGTTGGTAGACCAGGCCTTTTTTTGTTTGTTTGTTTTTTACTGCTGACCCCCAGTTGCTTGCCCTCTGCAAGTGTTGGCATTGTGGGGGTGGAGAAGGACAAAGCCGCTTCTAGTTTTTTCTGGGAAGCCAAGAGTTTAGGGTAATTTTCTAAGCTGCTTCCTCTGGCAACCTCCCCTTGCCCTCTTGCCCTCTGTTCTGAGTCTCTGGGGGTAGGGGGCTATGCTTTGCTGTGCTTAAATTTGGAAACCCCTTGTTACCTGTCTCAGCCCCCAGCTCTGATAGTGCCTGTCAGATTCTGCTCCCTAAACCTTCCCAGGCTCCAAATAATCTCCTGTGTCTTTCCTATAAGCTCCTTTGAATTCGCTCACTCGTGTAATGTTGAGGAGAAGAGCTGCGTTGTTATGCCAAAGCCAGCTTCTCCCATGAGCCTTTGTCACACAAATAAAATAGATGTTTGCTTTGTTCCTCCTGCTCCACTTTTTTACACGCCCAGGCACAGGCTTTTAACAGAGTTTATTAGAAATGGAAAAGAAAGCCTCTAAAGGCAGCAAAGGGCGCCTGTGCATTCTTCTGATTCTAACTCCTGCCCTTCCTGGTGCCTGTGTTTTCGATAATGAATGTCACAGGGGGACGGGGAGATGAATGGGGACTGATAAGTGCAGACCGTTATTGTGTTCAGCTCTGTGGAGCCTGCGAGGGGTGCCACCACCGAGCTCCGGCTGCGACAGCAGAAAGCACTTTCCTGCCGTCCTCCCATGTCCTCCACCCCAACCCGAAGGAGGACTTTTTTGTAATGGTGCAGAGGGGGAAAAACAGTGGGTGTCCCAATACTCCGGTTACTGGTTCTGGCTTTGCCACCAACATGCTGTGAGACCGTGGCTGTGTGACTGAAGCTTTCTGGGCTATAAACCTAAACTGAACCTATAAACTTGTTCCTGCTTCATGAGCTTGCACAACTAAATATGTTAAAATATTCTTACTTGGATTAAGGAAGAAACATAGGCCGCTCCATGCACCCCGAAGTGCCTACCACTGGTTGCTTTCCTGTGGGGCTCCAGAGACCAAGGCTAGCCTGACTTGATGGGATAATAGACAGATGTGGAAGCACTTGGTAAACTGTAAAGTGCTATGCCTGAGAGCAGTGTTACCATTGCCATTATCCTTGAGTCTGCTGGGGCAGTGTGGGCCCATTGTGGGGTGTTGAGAGGGAAAAAGTGAAGGAAGCTATGAGGGTTGGGTAGGCCTGGTGAAAGGCTATTGATGGGGGAATCTAAGGTGAGATAAAAGCTGGATAATGTGGGAAGGGAAGACTGAGGGAAGTGATGGATGGTAAGAAAACAGGTCAGACAATGCACTGGAGATAATGATTGTCTTAGTCCGTTCAGGCTGCTGTAACAAACTGCCACAGACCAAGAGGTCTACAAACAATAGATATTAATTTCGCACAGCTCTGGAGGCTGGAAGCCCGAGATCAGGGACCAACATGGTTAGGTGTGATGTGGGCCCTCCTCTGGGTCACAGTGGTGAGGGAGCTCTGTGACATTTCTTTTTTTTTTTTTTTTGCTTGCAACAATTATGCTTGTAGTATTGTTGCAAGCTCTATTTTTTTTTTAATATATAAATTTATTTATTTATTTATTTATTTTTGTCTGCGTTGGGTCTCCGTTGCTGCGGGCTTTCTCTAGTTGTGGCGAGCAAGGGCTACTCTTCATTGAGGTGCATGGGCTTCTCATTGCAGTGGCTTCTCTTGTTGCGGAGCACGGGCTCTAGGCGCATGGGATTCAGTAGTTGTGGCACGTGGGCCTAGAACGCAGGGTCAGTAGTTGTGGCGCACGGGCTTAGTTGCTCCGCGTCATGTGAGATCCTCCCGGTCCAGGGCTCAAACCTGCATCCCCCGCATTGACAGGCGGATTCTCAACCACTGCACCACCAGGGAAGCCCAGATTTCTTTCATAAGAACACTAATCTCATTTGTGAGGGTTCCACTCAAAGGCTCCACCTCCTAATACCATTACCTTGGGCATTAAGATTTAATATATGGATTTTGGTGGGGGAAGTGCAAACATTCTGACCATAGCAAAGATTGTAAAATACTTGGCATCTTTATTATGCTTTCAGTTTGGATTTCACCCCTGCTCCCTCATCTCTGAACTTACTTTGGGTTGTCAAAGCCCCTCCTGATATGTTACAAGACTTAAGCTCAAATTTCAGACATCAGTAAGAATGTCACCTCATTTAAGAAACATACTCTAGAGCTATTAATATAGCCCAGAATTGCAATGATCGTTTTTTGGTCTGTTTTTGTCAATCGTGTTTTCCTGCAGACTATCTGAACTTCTTGTCCACCAATGCAGTCCCATCTTTTCTCTCATAAGCTGGTGCCAATGTGGCTCTCACTGATTCTCTATTTTATATTTAAGAGAAAAGCTTTGCTCTGATAAATAATGACATTTTTAATAATTTTAAATATTGGCAGCTTCAGCAGGCATGATAGGTAAGGGTTCAGCCAGGTGGATAAATCCTTGTATGGATATCCAGGGACTTAAAATAGCATTGGTGAAGTGGTGACCAGAAGCAGAGAGAGGAGGGAAGGGTCAGATGGTAAATGTGGGATCTAGCCTCCTTGATGACCCCCAGTGATCCTGAGCTCTAGGTATTCACACCCTTATGTAATCTCCTCCCATGATGACTCAGAGGGCCAATCAAGTATGGCAGTGGTTACAGTGTGTGACTTCTGAGGCTAGGTCATAAAAGGCATTGCAGCTTCCACCCTGGCCTCTTGGATCTCTCACTCTGGGGGAAGCCAGTCACCATGACATGAGGAAACTCAAAGGACTAGGTGAAGAAGAGCTGGGGCCTCCTGCCAACAGTGAGCATGAGTTTGCCAGCCACATGAGGGATCCACTTTGAAAGAAGGTTCTCCAACCCCAGTCAAGCCTTCAGATGACTGTAGTCCTGGTCAATCTCTTGGCCCTAATAGACTACCTCAAGTTAGAATTTTCCAGCTAAGCTGCTCCTGAATTCCTGACCCATAGAAACTCTGAGTGATAACAGATGTTTACTGTTATTTTCAGCCACTGCGTTTTGGGGCAGCAATAGGTTACTAATACAGGGGTATGAACTTGGTGGCAGGGAGATGAGGTCAAAACTACAGAAGCCAATTTTTGCTTTTAATCTACAGAGTAAAAAAGCAAGGAAACAAAACGACTGGGATTTTTTTTTAAAAAGAAAACTTTGTAGTTTATGAGAATCGCACTGTAGGAAGCAAAGAGGAGGATACTCACCATTTGGAGGCCTGGGACTTCCACACCCCAGGTCCTTAATACATAAAGTTCCAGGCTTAAAAAATATCCATGAGTACAGCCGAAGGCCCCTATGGACGTTACCTTGTGGTCGTCAGGGGAGGAGGGATCTTGCGACATTTGTGGGGGAAAGATGAAGTCTTGTGATGCTCAGCAGAGGAGAGGAAGGTGGTCCTTGCCATAAGCTAGCAAACTTCAAAAAGGCTTTTGAAAAACATACAGATAACTTATCTTTGAAAGAAGTCACTATATTTGTCCAATAAAACATGCAGGGTCTCTAAATGGGCTCTAGCATTTTTCCAAGAGAGTAAGGCTTTGAAGATCTGTAAAGGGGTCATGGTGGGGGTCGAGCAGAGTAAAACACTCCAGCTGTCTTGTTAGCTGAGATTTTTCAGTTTCAGAATATGTGACATGAAGTTCAGTTAACTGTGGACTGTCATCAGCGTGAGGACAGAAGTAAAAGCCAGACCATAAGGATGAGGAGCTGGGCAGCGCTGGGGTGGCCAGGGTCAGGGCCAGGACGGAGGGCCAAGTGAGAAGGACTTTACAGTTGTTACAGACACGGCTGCTCAGATATTTTTAGAGGGACTTAAGCCTCTATGACTGGGATAAGCAGTTCCCTGCTCTGTCTGGAATTCTCCAATTTACTTTCCAAAATTCAGGGGAAAACTTTAGTGCTTCCCTGCTCCTGGGGTGTATAAAGAAATCCATTGACTAGACCAGGATGAGGCCACAGATGCCGGGCAATGGAGTCTGGCCCTTGCCATGAGAGATCCACCCCATACAGGAAACGTAGGGTGGGGTTTTCACTTTCCTTCAGAGAAGGCAGTTTTCCTCCCCTTTCCATTTATGTGCCTGTGCCATCCAGATGGTATGTGAAGACTGGATGGAGGGTGCTCGTCAAAGCTGATGACACTTAGAATTACCGTTATTTTCAAGACATTAAATCATGTTACCTTTTCCATTAGATGGCCTCTGGATAGTATTTTTTCTGATTTAAAATAAAATGTAACCAGTTGAGGAAATACATAACATTAGATATTAGAGAAATTTTAAAAGGCAGTAATATCTTCATCCAGGCACTCAAAAATATGCGTCATTTTATATCTCTTCTGGGCAAATAAAATGACCGCAAGAGAGGTATGGCCTAGTCAAGAGTGATTTGATTATAAGAGCCAAAATCCCACTTGAAACAAAATAAGCAAACCAAAGCAAAAGCAAAACGAAAAAACGAAAGAAGAAAGAAAGAGAAATTTATTGGACTGTTTCATGGTTCATTGACTTAGCTCCATCTTCCACTTTCTTGGTTCAAATTCTCAAGAGAGAGAATTGGATTGGTAAGAGTGGTTTGGGATCCTTTCCAGGCAGGCAGGTAGCATGGTGGTGCAGGCCTACCCTTGTGTGTGGGGTAGGGTCATTATCAGATAAGAGGGCCACGAAGTGCACAGACACTCTGAAATGTCTTCTACAAACTTCTGCCCTGGCGGGGAGCTCTGGTTAGCTCACAGACATGCACACCGTGAGGGACTGTAAGAAATGCAAGGCTATAAAGTTGCCAGATTAACAAAAAAAAAAAAAGAGAGAGAGAGAGGGAGAGAGAAATGAAAGGAGGAAGGGAAGGAGGAAGGTGGTAGAAAGAGAAATGGAAGGGAGAGAAAACTATCATTAAGTATGCAATAATTGTTATATACTAAAAAATCATTTTTTCTTTATTTGAAATGCAAATTTAACTAAGCATCCTGCATTTTATCTGGCAATGCTACCCAAGGGCAATCCTTCTCCATTGGAGCCGTCATGGAGGAGGACTAGGGAGAATTTAAACTGAGTCTTAAACTAAATTTTCTGTGCCCTGGGGCTGCTTGTGTCCATGTCCTGTTGGTTTTCTGTGATCTGTTTTTATTCTCAAGAGAAGCAACCTGGTGTGATGAAAAAGCAGAGAACCTGGCTTTGAGGTCTGGATCTGTCACTTAGGAACTGGGTGATACTGGGCAAACCATTTGGTTTTGAGGTGCCTCTGTTTCCTCATCTAGAAACCAGGGGTAGTCATGCCTATTTCAGACGACAGCTGTGGGGGAGTAACTTCAGGCAGGCAAAATTAGCTGGAGGGATACCAGCCATGTAGCCGGTACTCAGCTAACATGTATGCCCCTTTCTTTTTCCATCCTCATTGTATGAATAGAAATACCAGTATGTATTACTATTTATTGAATTGCTGTAATCATTTATATGCCAGGTACAGGATAATATGCTGTACAAGCATTGCCTCATTTAATTCAAGCAACAATTGAGTGAGAGAGCTACTATTTTCCTTCCCAATTTGCTGATGATGAAACTGGGGCTCAGATTGGTGCAAGAGTACTGACCAGAACCTCTTAAAGGACAGAACTTGGGTGTAAACCCGGGCCTTTGGGTCTCCAGAATGCATGCTCTCTACTTTCACTCGAATGCCTTTCATTGTACTCATAAAGCACACACCCCACGGCATGGCACGTGGAGCATTTGCAGTGCTGGATCCACTCACTGCCCAGTCACTCCTTTCACTAATATTTTTTGCACGCTCGCGCTGTTGCAGGCTTCCTCCTGGACACTGAGGATGCAGTGACGATCAGGTCAAAGGCCTCCCTCATAGAGTTTCCATCCCAGCTAGGAACAGACAATAAACATGTAAGCCGACACAGGCAAGGTATGGCATCATGCTGTGGTATGTGATATGAAGAAGAACAGGAATGAAAGGTGTGACCTGGGGCTAGGGAGTAGGAGAGAGATATTTTAAATAAGGGTGTTCATGGAAGGCTTCTCTGAGCAGGTGACCTGTGAGCCCAGACCTAAAGAAAGCACGAGAAGAAACGGGCAGAGGGTGTGGCAAATGTAAACACAGAGACAAGAGCAAGCTGGGGTGATGTAGCACAGCAAGGAAGCCAGTGTGAAGCAGAATGTGTGAAGGAGGGAGGCCGCGGATGAGGTCAGATCCTAGCAAGGAGCTGGGGATTTACTCCTCAGTGATGGAAGGTGATCATTTGCCGGGAGCTGTTGTGCCCGTGACCCGTGGCGCCCACCACAGCTTCAGGAGAAAGGCCCCGTCGCCGAGAAGCGGCTGCGTCGGCACAAGGAAACCAATCATGCCACTTATCGCCCCAGTTCGAAAGGTAATTGCAGACACATGTGTAAAGGGCAGGGCAATCTTTTCTGCCAATTATGTGCCCTGCTATTAGGCGACTAGAAGATGGTAAAGTCACGGTGTGAGGGATTAGCAGCACAATTCCCTCTCCCGTCACCTTGGCATTTCTGCTTCTCCCGAGGGTGCCTTCTTCCCTCCTCAGGTGCTGGTCTCAGCTTGACCGGGTGCCTGTCCCAAATTATGTCCCCTAAACACACCTGTCCTTGTCTATAAAAGGAAAAGAGCATTCAAGAGACTCCTGTAAAACTGCAGTTGAAAAACAGGGTTAGGTTTGCCTGGCTAGGAGATTGCAAACTTGTATTTACAGCAATACTTGTGAAGACTGTTTTGTTCTGGGTATTTCCAAAGCTGCTTATCAACCAGAGTGTGCTGGTCCTTGCTGCACTTTCATACACATGCCTTTATTGTTTTATTTGCTTCTCATGCCTGTGCACATCTGCCCATTTCTTTGGGCCTATGTATTCACGAATCCATCTGTCCCTTCATTCTTCAAGCCAGTACTTAATTAAGCATCTATTTTCTGCCCGGCGCAGACCTGCTCTTCGAAATTAACAGTAAAGTCTAGTGGATAAGAGCTTCAGGGTCAAATAGCCCTGAATTCAAATCCCAACTCAGCTCCTTTAGTTATTTTTGTGGTCAGTATTTCCATCTGAAAAATGGGGATGGTGGCAGAATGGGATTCTCTGCCACTCTAACCCTCTTCACCCACTCTCATTCTCAGTCCTGGTGGAGAGAGGGCTTCTAGTCTCGCGCCCCATCCAGTTATGGCCTGACAGCTGCGAGAAGACATTGGTTGGTTTATAGGTGTCCCACTCTAGAGGTGAAGATCCAAGGGCAGGCAGCACTGCGGGACATGGGTTGGGGAGGAGGGTGGGACTCATGGGACTCCAGTAACTGGATGAACCTGGAAGCCTGAGAGGAAGAAGGAAAGAGGGGCAGAGGAAAGGAAGAAGGGAGCAGAGACAAGAGAAGGGGCCTCCCAAACATGCATCTAAAGGAGTCTAGACCAGCTATCCTGTACTGAGGCTGCTGCACACCTTGGTTCGCTAAGGGAGTAACTTAAACCAGACCGCTAGGGATCAAGTCCTGGCTCTGCCCCTTGTTGGCTGTGGGTCCCTGGGTAAGTAAAGCCTCTAACCTCTCTGTGCCTCATTGTTTCATCTCTAACGTGATCCTAATAATAGGACTTACCTCCTAGGGTGGCCGGAAGGACTCAATGAGTGCATACACGTAAAATGCTTAGAATGATGCCCAGCACAGAGTAATCATGAAAAAAACATTAGCAGTTATGGAATTCTAAGTCTCTTCCCATGTGCTCTCTGCTCCTTTCCTGCCTGTATTTCACCAGAACTCTTGTCACTATTTATCTTATCTCACATTTTTCTCACCCCACCGCCCACCACACTAGAATTCAAGTTCCTTGTCTGGGGCTTTTGTCTGTTTTGTTCACGACTGTATTCTAGCTCTATTTCCTGGAACAGTGCTTGGCACAGGAAAGGGACACAATCAATACTTCTTAATGGTTGAGGGAATGAATGGATAAATGAAAGAATGAATGAGTTATTATCCTGTGCACTCTGTGTTCTTGATTAACTCTTAGTAATAATGGGCTACCCACCCAAACTTTCATAAATTGTGAGCATAGTGGTGGTGTTCTATGATAATGATAGTGATATCAACTTTTTAAGGATTGAGGAGTGGAATATCTGTAAGATACCCAGGGTAAGTGCCTGCTAGTGACATTGTTGCTTTGTATGGTGTACTCTCTCCTCCAAGACACCTGGGTACCCACCAAGGTTACTGACCATGAGAAATCTATGATTGATGTAACTGAGAGATGGGGAGGATCCAACCAAGGCTGTGCAATCTGGTTGTCTGGTTCTTTCCATCTTGAGGGCAGTGAAACCATGTGGCCAGGCCCTAGAGCTAGAGCTCTTTGGTGGTGGCTGTCTGGAATCAGTGAGAATTTTACCATCTTGTGACAGGTTACCACTGTTCATGTACACCCAGTCTTAGATGCCACAGAATTGGCTGAGACTGAAATATTTAGAAACTTCAGTTCAGTGGACAGTCCCATAAACTGTACAGGTGCCCAGTTCTGCCCTGGGGGAGGGTGGGCTGATTCCAAACCCTTGATGACCACTGTCTTCTCCTAAAACTGCTGGGTGGTGTGTGAGGCCCTTAAGTTCTGGTTGATTTCATAGAACATGAGGATTGGAAGGGATGATCTATGGAACAGCTAGTCCAACCACTCATAAAAGTGGTCAGTAGGTGTTTTACATGAGTCAAGTCATTTAATTTTACAGCAACCTGTGATGTAGAAACTATCAGCAGCCCCTTTTGCTTAAGAGGCATCTGAGATTTGAGAGGAGTTAGCAGTTGTGCAAGGCGAGAGACAGGGTCTGTCTTTTTATTAACATACAAACAGAGGCACATGTTGAGCTGGTCAAGAGATTAGGTTCTGTAGTTGAGGGGTCCAGATTCAAGCCCTCTGTCCACTACTTGTATGCCTTAGTTTACTCATTTGGATTAAGTAGGAGCTAGAAATAGAACCAGCCTCTTAAAATTGTCATAAATATTAAATAATCTGACACATAAAGAGTGCTTAGACCAGTGAATTATCACTATTATCGATGAAAGTTAGCTATTAATTATAGTTATAAACAATTAAATAAAAAATAAAATAAAATATATTTCAAATAGATAATAAAATAAATGATAAAATAGTAAAATTTTAAATAAAACAATTCTCAATTAATGTTACTTTTATTTCTGTAACTATTCCCACCACATAGGTCAGAACTTGGCAGATGGCAAGAGCTCAATGGTGATGAGTTAAGTAGCTCACCTAAGGCCTGTTCTAGAAAGTGACAGAGTGGAACTTAAACCTTGGGTGTCTGACTCCAAAGGCTGTGCTTATTAACAAGCAAGGAAACTGAGGCTTTGAGAATACAGACCTGTTCTCTGCTAAGGCACAAGTAGGCTGTAAAGACTGGCTTAGGACTCGGATGCTTGGACTCCCAGGTTAGTGCTTTTTCTTCTACAGCCCAGCGCAGGTTTGTCTGTCACTGGTCACCAGTAAAAGGGGATAATCATACTTCATAAGGAGCTGGCTAGGATTCAATGAGAAAAACATGAGTGTGAAGTACTTGGAAAAGTGCTTGGCACTTAATAAAGATCACAGCTGTCATGATTATTTATGATGTGTGTGTATCAATGCATAGATATTATTTTGAAGTCCTATGTCTGCTTGGCACTGGGCTTATTGAGGATGTCGATGAGAATAAAACTTGGTTTCTTACCTTAAGCAGCTGATAGTCCAGAGAGGGACCCCAGTAAATTAATAATGACATGTTCTAAGTGCAGTTAACTCAGCCTGGGTGGATCAGGGGTGACTTCCTGGAGGAAGTGGCATGTGAGGTGATTGGTACTTAATGATGAGCTGTGAGATCTAGGCCTGCAAAAGAGAAATCCAAGAAAGCAGCATGTGCAAAGTTCCTGTGGAATGAAGTAGCCTTGCATGAGGTGAGGTGAATGCTAGAATGTTCTGTATGGCTGGTGCTTGAGCTTTGTTGTGGGAGATAAAGCAGAGCAGCCATGTAGAATCTTTATGTATGGCACTGAATGCCAAGTTAGGGATTTGGAATTAAAGGCAATGGGGAGCTGCTGAAGGTTTTATATATATATCAAGAACAGATACAGGAACAAAAGCCAGGAACAAAGTTGCTGTTATTCACTGCTAAGTAAAATAATGCCTAGATTACGGTAGATACTTGATACTAACTGCTCCAATTAAAAATTACTCTAGCAACAGTATGAAAGTCAGACTGGGGAGTTGGAGGAGTCCGGCAATCTAGGGATCAACTACTTAGTTTGATTCCAGAAAAATACTCCTTTTTTTTTTTTACTGTATCTTGTTGCTTATTATAAAACAAATTGCCGAATGAGTGAATGAACAAAGAAATGAATAAGTAGTTGTTGTCCTATTCTACTTTCTATGTAAAGAGAGGGATGATTTATGGGCACGGAAGGCAAGTTAGCTGGGAGCAATAAAGTAGGGAAGTCCTAAAATAAATAACCATTTAACCCCCAAAGAATAATAACTGGGTCATGAGCATCTTCTGGGAATATGTCAAGACCTGCGTCTTCACCCTTAAGGCTCCATGACAAGCGGTGAGAATTCTTTGTCTTCTCTCTTGACATTCTGTGGTCTTCAGAGTCTCCTGGGGACAACAAGTGAATCGATAGATTCATTACATGAACAAGAACCTGGCACTTTGAAAAGGCTTTAGATGAATTCCTGAACTGTCAAGTAAGAGAAAGTCGTGTTGAAAATACTCTACCAAGATTTCCTCAGGTGTGCCCCTACCCCCTCAGCCTCTCCTGATTCACTTTGGGAAAACTGGGTCCTTAGTTCACCTAGGGTGTGCCCCGGAGTCCATATGAACTTGGTCTTGGCAAAGAAAATAGACAGTAGTTTACTTGGCTCACTCACAGGGCCCCCGGACACTTGATCTCATGTTTTATACAACATAAGGCTTTGAGGTGTGCACACTTAATCCTGACCACATTTTTGCATGGTGGTTCTCTAGCAGTGTTCTGCAGTCATCAGCCATTGGACCATTACTTGGTATTCCTAACAAGATTAATGCATCTAAAGATCCACTGGTCCATCTACTCTCATTGGCCATAATATCATCTGTTCATTCATTTCTTCAAAAAAGAAAAGAAAAGAAAAAGATTATTGAGTGCCTGTCATGGACCAGGCCTAGTTCTAGGTCCTGGAGTACAATGATCAATAAACAGATATTTAGTTGCCATCATGAAACTCATAGTCTAGTGAGGGAAACAAACATAGAAAGAGGCAAACAATAAATAAAATAATGACAAAGGATGGCAAATGCCATGAAGGAAACAAATAAGGAAATGAGCTAAATAGTGAACTGGTGAGGGACGGCTTCTCCTCTGAGGAGGTGACATATAAACAGATTCTGGGAGGATGAATGACCTGGAAGTAGAGGAAAGAACATTCCAGACAGAGTGACTAGAATGTGCAAAGGCCCAAGTGTAGGGAAAAGCTTGGCATGCTTGACGATTGAGAGAAGAGCAGAGCACAGTGAGCAAGGGGAAAGTGGAAATGGAATGAATTTGGAGAGAGAGGCAGACTCTCCATCATTTGCAAGGCCTTGGGGGCTGTGGCCAATTTCCCTTTTCTGTCATGTGTTAGGAGAGAACTTTATAATTCAAGACATACTCCCTTTTGAGTTTTATGCAATAGAAACAGTAGACAAAATTTCCATGTGGAGTGTTGGGACCGAATGGGGACATACAGTGGGACAACAGTTTGAGAACCACTGCTCTAGGAGATGGATGCTGATAATGGAGGTGTATTGTTTGATAGTTTGTTTGCTGCAGTAATTATAGGTATGACAAACAGCAGATGTGTAAGGCTAAACAGGACCTCTCCTATGGTGCTGCACTGTTTTATTGACACATCCCTCTCATGTCTACTGAATGTCAACTCAGAGCCATACAACGTGTGGCCAAGGGGTATTCAAGGGAGAGAAAGACAGATGTCATCCCTGACATCATGGAAATGGCACACTGGCCATTTTAACTCCATAAAATCTCAGCTTAAGAAACAAAAGAGTCTTGGATTTGCCTTTTCTGGTTCTCATTTGGTTAAATTCTGGCAGCTGTCACACATTTAGAATCATTAAAATGTAGTTTTCTGTGCTTAACTTGCTTCCACAGATTAACTTTCCTCAGCTCATTATGGTGGCCCTGACCTTGGTCTATTCATAAAAGGCCACAGAAACCATTAACCAGGTGTGTTGCTTTTTATAGGAGCAGCACAATTTTATCTACTAGAGGCATTGGCAGATGTGGATTACATTGTAAATAAATTTATCCACTACAAACATTCAGGGATCTGCCTTGCATTGTAAATAAATTTTCCCAAGTAATTGTTAAGTGATGGCCTCACAATTATGCTGGCATAAGAAAAACAACCAGAGACAGATTCAGTAGCTTTGCAGTAAATATTCAGATAGGAACCTAGTGTTTTGCAAGGAGACAGCTGACTTGGATTAGGTGAGTGGAAGGAGAGGACTATTTGATAAGTCGAGAAATTATTAAGGGCTTGGATTTGTGGTAAGCATTAAACATTGGTCACACCATGTAAATGTCTATGCTCTGTTTAAGTATTCACCCTTTATCCCATTTCCTGAGCTGTACATAGTCCCAAGAAGAGGGTTCATTTATGTATCAGTCAGCTGTTGCTAGATAACAAACAACCACACACTGTGGCATGCAATAGTAAGCATTGATTCCTTTGGATCCATAGGTTGGTTGGGGTTTGGCTAATCTAAGCTAGACTCTAGTTCTCACTACAGATCTGTGGATGGGTGGAGGTGGCTCAACTTCACCTGTTTCTCATCCTCCTTGGATCAGTTGGATAGCCAGGGAATGTTCTTTTCATGGAGATGGCAGAGGTGTAAGAGAGCAAACAGAAACACTTGAGAGCTCTTAAGACCTAGGCTCAGACTGCACACTGCCACCATCACCTCATTCTGTTAGCCAAAGCAAGCCATATGGTCAAGCTCAAAGTCAAAGATGAGGAAGTTCACTCCACCATTAATGAGGCATGGATTAGATGCAGGGAAGGGTGAAGAATCGGAGCTCAAAGGAATCTCCTGTAATTTAATAAGTATGTTTCATTCATCTATTATTGTATAAGTTTCTTTTATGTGCCAGACACTGCTAGGCAGCAGGAGAGATTGCCATGTAATATTCCTATACCACTCACTGGTTAGAAAACTAAGAAAAAGAGTTCTGGCTCTTATCTTTTGTATGGTATGTACAATAGTTTTCTAAGGTCTCTCTTCCTTAGTTATGGCCTTGATGCAGTCCATCCTCCAGTGTGGCCAAAGTGAACTTCCTAAAATGTAAATGAGATATTGAACCTTCCCTTTAAGCAGTTTGGATGATTCCCCTTTGCCAGTAGGATACAGCTCAACCTCCAGATGTTGACATTTAAACTGATCCTAATCTGGACCCTCAAACTGCCCACACTTGTCTTCTGCCATCCCTCTGGTCATTAGCCCCTCCCCCAAGCATCCCCTCTTCCTTATTTCCCTTTTGCTCTGGCTCAGCAGTTCCCTGCTTTTAGACCACAGACAGGTGGTGGGTAGGGAGGTGGAGGGCATGGCATCATTGGAAGGCATCTTACTGAATGCACACTAAGCATTACCTGTCAACTCTAAATAATGCTCACCCTGCCCCGCCCCACACCCCACACAGACACTGCCATTTGCAATTTTACCTAGATGAGATTGTGAAGAATACACTGCAAATTAAGTTAGAGGGAGGTGTTGAATTTGAGCTGCCTTTTGCTATTATTTAGTTGCTCATCAACAGATGCAAAAAGTACAACTTCTGTCAAGTAGAGATCTATAATGGTTTTGACAAACAGTGGAAACGAACGACAGTGGAGCCCTTGCCTCTTCTTAAAGACATCCTGAGCCCCCCATATAGCTCTGGCTACTTTGACTCTCTCAGCACCTCCTGCAGCATGTTGTAATAGAATGATGTCTTTCTCTCTAGGAGTCATATTTTCTGAAGCACACAAACCATGCTTTTTCATTTCTTTCCCTGTTACCCAGCTCAGTGGCTAATATGCAGTAGGCGCTTTATGATAGTTCTTGAATGAACGAATGAATCTATGTAAATGAGTGCCGGAGAATTCTTTAGAGGAGTGGTTCTCAAACTATGCATATGAAAAGCTTGTAAAACAGAGATCTCTGGACTCTAACCCCAAGTTTTTGAATCAGTAGGTCTGGGGTGAGGCCTGAGAATTTTCATTTCTAACAAGTTTCCAGGTGGTGACGATGCTGCCAGTCTAGGGGCCGCACTTTGAAAACCATTTCTTTACCATATTGATGCTGAGATGATTCTCTGTGTAGAAATAACCCCACTCACTAATTTTGGGTAAGGGAGACACCTAGAGGGGGGTTTTAACAGCTTCTAGTTCACAGGATAAAATTGGTGTCTGAATGCCCAATTTTGCTACCAAGGGGGGACTGGAGTCCTAAAGACAGTTAGGCTAGTTGAATTGAGATGGCCTAAAAGTCACTCCCTGTTTTCTCTCTGTGCTAGTGTGGAAGTCATGATTGTATTAAAATGTATTCAGAGGACACTATATTAGTGCAGTACCTCAAAAGCCAAAGGAGTATTTTCTGTCCAATTTTTAGATGTCTGGGCTCTTCATACATTGAGGAAATTCAGAAGGATGTCTCACCCCAAGTGTCCTTCACCAACGATCCCCAAGCACCTGCCTGTTCACACTAGTCTCTGTGGAATGTTCCTTATTTTGTCTAATACTGGTCTAGACTATCATAAGAAGAGCTTGCCTTGTCATAGGCCGAATTAGACGGCCACGTGGCAGTGGAGACTGTCAAGGTCATAGGATGCTTTCCACGTGGGAGGACTGAACTGTCACCATCAGAAAGTATTTCTGATAGGGCAGTACATGTAGGGGGGTTTCATATCAGCATCACAATTTTCAGTACAGAAGCCATTTAATGCATCTTCTCAACAAAAATCATTTGAGCTCCTACTATGTGCCAGACACTGTTCTAGAAGCTGAGCACACAGCAGCAAAAGACAGATGTGGGACTTATATTCCAGAGGAATAGACGGACAACAAACAAGCCAATGTAATTATTGATTAGCTATTGCTGTATAACAAACCATCCCCTGATTTAGAGCAATTATTTATTTTTAGTTCATATAACTGTGGGCCAGCTGATCTGGGTGGGGCTCTGCTAGGCTTGCTCAAGTGTCTCTGGGTCCATGGGGGTGCTCATCTCTCCTCCTCTGACCAGTGAGCTAGTCTATGAATGTTCCTTTGAAGGCATTCATTGGCAGAGGCCCTAGCAAGAGCCAGGTGAAATGCACAGGGCCTCTTGGGGCCTTGGCTTATAACTGGGTTTGTGTGGCCAAACCCAAAGTCAAGGTGTAAAGGATATAGGTACAAGTTGGAGTGAATAATTGAGACAGTAATGCAAGTGACCATTTATAGTATAAGGTCAAGTAACATAAAGGGCTTTGAAGAAGATAAAGCAGGTTCATGGCTCAAGAGCAATCAGGGGTCCTTTTTGGTGGCCAGGTGTTGTGAGATGGTGTACTGTCATCATCCTGGGTATTTTTAGCAGGCTATCCCACTGGGAGAGGTATAGCTTCAGCTTCAGCCTGTTACAAGGCTGTATAGGATGGGCTTCCCTCCCCATTGTCCCAGTATATCCCAGTTACCAAGGGCTCCTGGCATACCTGATAAGTGTTACATCTCGTAAGGGCATCTATTTGGTTTATTACTGTCTATTCAAATGCCTCATCACAGCAGCTCATTCAGAGGTACCAAAATTTGAACAAATTATCTCTGCTGGCTGATACACCAGTTGCCCCCTGTTCATATACACACACCCATGCACTTGTACACATAACACACAAGCACTTCACTCACCCACATGGCCACCTCCACACACTCAGAAGTGAGGTCTTCATCATGTCAGTCAGTGAGAGGAAACAGTCTCAATCCCTGGCACCTCAGGAGACAGCTGCTGACTGTTGGATGATTCCATCAGCTCCAAAGCCAGAATGATGTGCCCAGAAAAGGAGTGTGAACCTGGAATGTGTCTGAATGCAGACACAGCTTCTGGGGAGCCCACAGCTGCAAGCTGCAAAAGCAGTCAGGGGTTGTTGTGGGCTGGGGTGGGAGGAGATAGAGTCAGGGTAGGTAGGGGGTGGTTTTCAGCTTCAGTATTTACTTACCACCATCAATCAATGCATCAGCCAAAAGACCCTCGTTAGGGAGCTGAAGGGAAAACAAGGCAAAACAAACAAACAGAAATGGATTTCTTCTTCAGAAGCCTCTTATCATTGGAGTGAAATGATTTTTCTCCTGTCTTTGTTGAACAAAACCTGATATTATGTTTTTGGCAAGATGCACATTTTCTGAGAGTAGAGGGGAGTAGGGGATAGAGGGGAAAAGTGACATCAATTTTTACAACAGTTCTTGGAGTGTTATGTTATTATTCCCATTTTATTGATGAAGAAACTGAGGTTTGGGGAGTAAAAGCAACTTGCCCAATATAAGTAAAGTCCAGAGATCCCAATCCAGGTCTCATTTTGTGGACCAGTCTTTTTGACTTCCTAGCTTCCATGGTTTCTAGACGTGAGCCTCAGGGCCTAAGAAGACTCTTGAAATTAACTCTCCCCAGCCCCTAAAATTCAACCTGTGTGGGCTGAGGTAGGAAGGAATGGAGACTGGCCCTTTGGGTACACTCACCTAAAATCAGGTGAGGTTGCCTGGAGCCACTCTGCCTGCCAGTAGAACAGTTCAGGACAAAAGCCCAGGACTTTGGTAAATGCCTGTGCAGGTCCTGGCTGGAGACAGAGTGAGCAGGACTTCAGCCAGGCAAATCTACATCCATCTTCACTGGTACCATCAGATGCACAAGGTCATCTGCAGTCTGGGAATCACAGCCTCCGGTTACCTGTTATGGGTCACACCTTAGTTTTCTATAGAGCTGACAAAGCTGAGGTCAGACTGGAATATTGCCCTTGGGAACAGCCAACAACTGGCCCACTGGGGGCACTAAGGCACAGCCCCCTGACTCTGTTAGGCTCATCTCTAAAGGGCCACTCTAGCCTCAGAGCTCTCCTGGGATTGGCTGAGGCCTCTGCTGCAACTGCAAAGTCATCCACCTCACCCTCTGCCAGTCTTGTTTTCCTCCCTCTTGCAGTGGTTGTGGTGAGCACACTCCCCACTAAGCCTCCTGCACAAATTTCCATCTCAGCACCTATTCCAGGGAAACCAATCTGTCTCACATTGGTGATTAAATGCTCCACCTGTCACTTTTGCTCCCAGCTCATTTGCTAGAACTAGTCACATGGCCCCACAGTAAGCACAAGGGGGCCAGCAAGTGCAACCCTGCAAAAAATGGGGAAAACTGGACCTATTTGGTGAGTGGCAGTAAGGGAGATGGGATGGGAAGACCACAGAAAGAGCTGCTAGAACTATAAAATCAATAATACTGCTTTGCACCTTAGACAAGGCAGCCTTGGACACACCCTACCCTTAGGAGTGCTTCTCTGCCCAAGTGGCTGCTTGTGGAAAAGTGGCTGGAACATCATCTTACTGCCCTCTTCACCCCTTATCATGGTTGATCATCTCCCAGGAGGTCCTCTGCTCTCTCTCTGTCTCCACGTCTGCTAAATCCATGGGCTTAGCTCAGTTGACCTCTAATTGACAAGATGGCTGCTACCCTGGAATGGAGAAAATTAGGGTATTTCAGGATGCCTTGGTCTGAAGTCTCTTTGACTTCAAAGTACCTTGTTTTACTCTTAATGGTGGGTAATGTGGGTATGGATCTCCACACACGTGGGTTCCAAGCTGGGACAATCAGATCATCTGTCAAACGCTGCCTGCACTTCTAATAGACTCAGAGGTGGATGCCTACCTAGGCAAGAGAACAGTGGAAAGCAGAAGAGACTGGAAGAAGCAGCAGCATCCACCTTTCCTGAGCTCTTCTGGGGGCTGTTTGGCCAACATTGCCATCTGTTGGGCTAGTGCTGGCTAATGCAGCCAGGTGGTCAGATGGCATTGCATCTTCATCAGATGCGATGACCGAACTGCTGACAATGAAGCAATTTTAGAAAGTGCATTAGTTTACATTTAATGAGTGGTTATTCTGTCACTTAATCCTCACCACAAACTTGTGAGTTCAGTACAATTTATATTTTCATTTAACCAGTGATCAAACAGAGGCACAGGGAGTGAGAAACTTACTAGTCAGTAGCAGAGCTGGGGGTTAAGCTTAGGCAATGTGGCTCCAGATTTTTTGCCCCACCCCACCCTCTGCTACTTCTTTTTTTTTTTTTTTTTTTTTTTTTTTTAAATTTATTCATTTATTATTTATGGCTGTGTTGGGTCCTCGTTTCTGTGCGAGGGCTTTCTCTAGTTGCGGCAAGTGGGGGCCACTCTTCATCGCGGTGCGCGGGCCTCTCACTATCGCGGCCTCTCCTGTTGCAGAGCACAGGCTCCAGACGCGCAGGCTCAGCAATTGTGGCTCACGGGCCTAGCTACTCCGCAGCATATGGGATCCTCCCAGACCAGGGCTCGAACCCGTGTCCCCTGCATTGGCAGGCAGATTCTCAACCACTGCGCCACCAGGGAAGCCCTGCTACTTCTTGATTAAGTCTAGACATCTGTTTAACACACACTAATGATTGTCTCCATGTTTCAGGCCCTGTGCCAGATGCTGGGAATACAGCCCTACCCACTGGATCTCGGCATGGTCCATTGCACAGTGTCCTGCTATATTAGATGTCACATTATACATTTAGTCCAGTATTTACTGCTGGGGAAATTATGTCAGAAGATATCTGTATACTTGTATCTACAAGAACTATGTAATTTAAAAGTTTCTCTTATTGCTTTGGCCACCAGGAAGCTCAGATCCAAATCAGAGGAAATACGTTAGCGTTTGGGTTTAGTATTTCAGTTTTCTGAATTTTTCCTCCTGTCCCAGATTTTTTATTTTTCTTGCATAAATTCTGTTGAAAAATTGTCCTATATTATAAAACACCTTAAATTTTTTTAGAAGGAGGCTGCATGGAAATGAGAAAGTAAGGTCTTTACTGCATATTCTTAAACTCCTACTGGGAAAGTTAGACCTAGATAGCCCTCTTACACTCATTCCCATAGCACCCCACTTATAAAATCCCTTGAACAGTGGTTACTACTGTTCCCAATCCCTGGAGATAGCTAGAAGCTTCTAAAAGAACACATCCAGAGAGAGGAAAAAAAAGTTTCCTCAAATCATGGCCTCAACTTTGGTGCCAGATGCACATTTCTGGAGTAGGCGGCCAGTCAGACTCTCACCTGAGCAGTTAATAAAATCTATTGCCCCTTGATGGATTTTTTTCTGCAAGCTAGAATTGATCTGTCGTCTTTGTGATTTGTGAGATGGCAGGGAAACACCAAACACCATCATGACTTGGGCCACACTGAAAAAAAAATAAGAAAGAAAAAGAAAAAAAAGAAAATCCACCGCCAAGTCTTTCCTGGCGTAGAAAGGGCTGGAACTGCTGGGGTCATTTTATTTGATTTATTGGAAATAAAGTGGATCTTATTAACATTTTAATAAAGAGAATCTTTTGCACTGGGCTGGAAGTGGCCGCCAGTACCCGGTGGAATTCCATTCTTTGGAAAAGTGGCATCAGCTGGCGCTGCCCAGCGTGATTTGTGGGGCTGGGCCCCAACAGTCCAAAAAAGCGAACGGGCCGCCTCCTCCGAGGGGCTCGCTCTGCGCGAGGTGCTCGCCCCGTATCTGCCATGCAAAAACGAGGGAGCTTTATGAAGGAATCCGTCTTGTAAAGCCATTGGTCCTGGTCATCAGCCTCTACCCAATGCTTTCGTGATGCTGCCGCTGATCTATTTGGGAAGTTGGCTGGCTGGCGAGGCAGAGCCTCTCCTCAAAGCCTGGCTCCCACGGAAAATATGCTCAGTGCAGCCGCGTGCATGAATGAAAACGCCGCCAGGCGCTTCTAGTTGGGCAAAATGCAGCCGACAACTCCGCTCGTCCTGTGCGTTCTCCTGTCCCAGGTAGGGAAGAGAGGCTGCTGGGCGCACCCCGCGCCCCGTTTCTGCCTTCCGATTGCCTGGCGCGGGCTGGGCGAGGGGGTTTTCGGGGGGTCAGGGGACTCCGGGCGCGGCGGCGAAGACAGCTCGGGGCTCAGAAGGGAGGTCATACCCAGCCCCTGAGATCCTGGGGGGCGAGGGGGTGGGCCTGCTTTCCCACTCCGGGTTGTGTATGTATATGTTCGGGAGATGTGGAGAGAGCTCCGAGTCCTTCTTTTTTTTGCAAGCAGGGGCGACATTCTCGCCTACATCAAGTGGGGTAACTTTGATTCGCCTCCTCCGGAGGCTCACTCATCGGAGACTCAGCTGGAAGCGACTCCAAGGAGTCGTGGTTTCCCCCAACCCAGCGCCGATCGGGGAAGCGCAGCTCGGGTCGGGATTGCGGGCTGCCGGGCTGGAGAGGTCGGCCTGGCATCGCCGACTTCCCGGGGCGCCCGGGCCCCCTCGCCCAGCCCGGCGGCGCGCTGGAAGCCTCCTCGGGCCAGCCGAACGCCGCAGCCCGGCTGCCGCTGTCGCTCAAAGGCGCCGGCCGCGCCCGCATCGGGGTCCCTTCCCTCCCTGACCTCGGGCCCGGAAGGGCCTGAGCGCGTCCCCTCGCCCAGGCCCCAGGCCCACTCCCCCCCGCCCCCGCCCCCGCGCCCCCTTTGTCTGGCCCACTGGAGCTCCGGCCCTGAGCCCTTAATGCCGCTTCTGCTGTGTTCCCGGGCGGGCGCAGAGCGCGGAGAAAAGTTCAAGCCTTGCCCACCAGGCTGCAGCTGCCTGTTAACCCTCAGGGCGCTGAGGCGAGAGGGAAGGGCCGGCGACCCGGGAGAGGGGGCGATGGAGACGTGGTCCTTAAGCAACCATCTCTGCATCTCGGAGATCTCAGGAAGTTTGTGGGCAGGAAAGCAGTACTCTCAGGAGGCCAGACTGGAGGTGCTGGCTGGCAGCAGGCTCAGCCCTGCTCGAGGCCTGTTTTCTGAGAGCACTGTTACCCAGTCCCCCCTGGCCTTCCTGGCAGCCTATGGGACTTGGCATGAGCTAGCAGGCTACAAGTGGGTGGGTGAGATCAAGGCAGGGCCAGGCAGAGAGGAGGGAAGGAGACAGGGAGTGCCTTGGGGTGCTGGAAATGGGTGTTGAGTTCCTGGCCAGGACTCCTGGATGCCAGGGGAAGAGGCACATGTGTGAGTGTGTGAGTGGGGTGAGAGGGAGGGTGAGGCAGCTAGAGTCCCAGGCAGGGGCTGGCTGGGATGCAGAGATGCAATGCAGCCTTCTAAGGGGAGACCACTGATGCATCCATGTTGGGGTTAGACTTTGGAAATGGGTCAGTGTCCCAGGAAGCAGTAACCATGGTAATGACTCAGAGTTGGGTGTGAGGGTGGATGATAGTGCTTGGGGGCAGAGTAGGGTGCCTGGCTGCTGAGCCCCCTCCCAACTCCTGCCTTCTTTCTTCCCTGGATACACAGCCCCCATTCATCACTGCCCAGTCATACTCTTCTTCTACTAGGGCTTTGGGCTGATTCTCTTGGGGTCCCTGTAGCTTTAAGTTCTGCCACAAATCCTATGCCTGTCTGTGAGCCAGTTTTCTAGACTTTGTGAACTCTATCCCTGAGGTAGTGTGTGTGTGTATGTGTATATATATCTATACATCTATATATAGATATATAGATATATATATCCCAATTTAGCAGGGTGGTTCAGAGCATGCCTCTGATTCAGACAGATCCTCTCTGCCATATGCTAGTGGTACCACCTGGGCAACTCGCTTAACCTCTCTGAGCTTCCAGATTCTCTGTGGTGAAGTAATTTTATCACCTTCCTAGGATTGCTAGGCAGATTGGATTGCATTCAACAGCATGTCCTAGGTAATGCATTTAGCACAAGGCCTAGCACTCTGGGAGCTTGAGGTGTCTGGGAGCACTTACCACTGCCTTACCCAGGACTTTACAGTCCTTTTCTCCGTGGGCATGTTTTGACCTCAGTGTGGATTCCAGGGTTTGGCCGAAGTTTTTTCTTCCTTCGAGCAAATCAGACCACATGACAGCACCCAGCAATTCCCATGCACTAGGGGCTTACATAATGCCTTTTGCAAAGCAATTGGTGTGTCTCCTCTCCCAGGGCCTGACTGACACAGGTGGCCTCTGAAGGCTGTCAGCTATCTCAGTTTCTTTAGGATGGGGGAGCAGAGGTTTTACGAAGAATTTAATTGCCCGCCCTAAGAGGCTTATTTCTCTCTTAGATTGTAATTCATAATCAGAGCAAATGTCCACATTAGGACAGCAATTGATATCCTGGTAGCAATAGCACCTTGCAGGGAAATCATTTTGGTGCAAATCAGTTAACCGGCAAGAGGTTCAAGTGCAGAGCTCTGTGTGCCGTAGCAAAAGGAGGGGAGAGTCTTGGAGGCTTTGAGTCAACAAGCGAAAACAAAACTTTCCTGAGGCAGAGAGAAAACAGAGGAAAGGGGAAAAACAATGTAATAAAGCAAATTAGTCACTCGGCCTTAGTGGTGTTCAGGCAAATATGTGTGTGTTTTTCTACCACAGTTGTAGTACTCTGGGTCTGGCTTTGGAAGCCATCAATCTCTGTAAGTTTATTGGCTAGGTTGCTGTTTTAGGCATTTTGGAAGGGGGAAGAGGAATTCTAAGCAACAATGGCTGGAAGCTGGCAAAGCTGAGGAGCAGTCACCTCTCTTCTCCCCTGGGGCATTTTGGGTAAGCCCTTACCAGAAGTGGCCTCTGGAATTTGGCTATGATAAATAATGAATGTGAAACAAATCAAGAGAGGACATGAGCTAGAAATTCCACTGTAAATATGATTCCCCCACCCCCAACCCAATTAGGGTATCACATCTAGGCAGGCAAAAGTTCTAACAATGAATGAGTAATCCCCCAAGAATTAGGATTTTAGGGAGTGGTTCAGGTTTGGAGAGCAGTCACTTGGGAGTGACTAAAGTTTCCACGGAATTCTGAGATGTTGATTTAAAATGGGGAGGTTTTTATTGGAGTCAGAATCTTGATTTTCAGGATTTTAAATGAGAATCAGTGTCTTCTAGTGCCCCTGCAACTTCATATATTGTATTTTAAGGGCAGTGTTTATTTGCAGAACCCTTTTGATGGGGAGGAAAGACTGTGAGAATTGCAGAGGGCATCTCTTGCTCTGAGATGGGTTCAACATGTGACAGCCTATAAGATTTCAAAAGCACTGGGGTAGCAGAGATATAAGTGGTGAAAGGAATTGCCAAGTGGTAGCGTTCATATGTCTGAACAACTTTTTTAGCAAGTCCCCAAAGAGATTTAATAAACTGTAAGGCTGAATATGTGATCTGGAATTTATGTAATACCACAGTCTATATTAAAAGCCCCAACAGTCATCTTAGCTAATATCTCCTGCTCTGCCTCTGTCCCTTCTTTTCTATCTTTAGCCCTTGGGCTTTCCATTAAATAAATCTATTTTTTTTCTAGAAATATCCTCTGTGTGTTACAGTGCCATTGCCCAACAAACCAATGTACCCAATAACTGCATTATCTAAAAGTACCAGCATTTGGATGTTTATGTTGAGTCTCAATCTGAAGTTCACTGTTGAGGTAAAAGTACAGCTGGGTTCTGGAGAATATCTTTCTTTCTTTACCTCCTTCCAAAAAGATAGTTGCTTGGGGAGTCCAGTTAATTTCTATCTGGTGGAAGCTAAGGAAAAGGCCAAACTATGGATTCAATTCGCATCTGAATGACAGTAGCCAACAGTATTACATATTTCTGTGTGTGTGTGTGTGTGTGTGTGTTTATGTGTGTGTGTTCATCTCTGTGTGTTTTGATCTTGTTTTAATACCTGTTGAAAATTTTCTCCAGAAGAGGGCTCCATCCACAGCATTACAAAATTCTAAATCTACAGCTCATATTTTAAAGAACTTAAGTGTAGAAGCTCCATCAAAACCAAACTATTCTCCTTATTTTCAGTTATTTTCTACAAGCTCCCCTAAAGAGAAGTCCTGTCATTTTGCACTGAGTATCTTTCCTCCTTTTTTTCCCTATTGTAGTTGCTTCTGTTCTATTTTATTCTTCAACTATGTATCCCCTCTGAGTATTAGAGCAGGGAACATTTCAAAGGTAGACAATGCAGTATGATATGCGAGGAAGTTCTGAAATTTCCTGGCATTTGACTTCGGTTGGACCTGGTTTTACTCTTTAGGCAGCCAAACGGCAGGCACAGTTCTGCCTGTGAAAGGAGATAATCTTCCCCATTAGGTCACTACCCAGAAAAGCGAATCATTAGCCAGATGCACTCACCGTGCAACACCAGTTGAAAAGGAGAGGGAAATATCAGTCTGTCATCCAATTACAATAACCAGTTGGACAGAATCAATCGAGTGACCACTGGTTTTGGCATCGTTTCCACTTAGCTGTGGGCAAGGTACCCACACGCCTGGGAGAATCTGACCCTCCTGAAGGATGCTGCCAATACAATTCCCCGCAGCTTATCACCTCTGCAGCCACCTGGGGACCCCAGGCCTGGCTCCCTCTATCTGAGCAGACTGTACAAATGATGACTGGCTGGACTGTAGGACCCCCTGCACCTTCACCAGATATGAAGTAGTGGCTTTATTCTGGAGTTAGGGTGGAAAGTGATTTCTTTCTCTACTGAGAGAAGCTTCTAAGGGTAGGCTAGGGAGGAGAAGAAATGACATTTCAAACTTGAAATGCCGTCTGAGCCAAGGCTCATGGAGATGAATGGGTCGCCCTTTGGCATAGCAGGTTGAACCTCGAGAGATCTACTTGGTGGTGCTGAAGCCCATTCATCCCAATTCTGCAACTCTAGATTCCAGGGAGAAGTTGCAAAGCAGACGCCACAGGCCAAATGTAGCTCATGGATGTCTCTTGTTTGGCCCAAATGTTTTGAAAAGTAGGATATTGTACATTAAAAAACAAAACAAAACAAAACAAAACAAAACAGGTTTCTTGCATTTCTTAAAATGTCAGAAGGTTAGGCAGCCCTAGAGCCACATTCCTGCAAGGCCACTCTTCCCTGGAGCTGAGTCACTACTGCCCCCTTTAGGACATGCCTCTGTAGTTTGCCACAATCCCCTCCACTCCCTACTGTCCACCCAGCCCATTGTACTCATTTATTTTACCTACTTGCCCTTGTAGTCATTTCCATTGGGAACTTCTGGTTTTGCAAATTTTGAGCCTTGATCAAACTGATGTAGTCAGTTTTTCAGTGATAGGCTATTTGGAAAGGAAGGGACTAGCCCCTTTTTGATTGCTCTGATTGAACCACATGGATGTGAGCTTTGGAAGAACATGACCAAGGGGACTGCACCTCCTCCCTGAGAACATTATTACCATCAATGCCATTAGGTGACTAGGGCTACCCAGAGCAACACAACACCCAGGTCACTGTTTCATGTGGAATAGTTACACCCAGAGAAGTGACACACTGCAGTTTTCAGTCAGTCTGAGTGCTGGTACCAGGGTGTTGGTACACCTTAAACATTGTTATACATCAGCAGCCAAGGGGCTCTGGGACCACTGGATAATATGTAGGCCCTAGTGCACTGTACGAAGTATTACAGCAAGGGCATCCCTGCCCTTGGAGTACAGTGACACCCTGGGCATTGCCATTCCAACAGTGTTGCTCACGCACAGGATGCGTATCATCAGAACGTCACAACACCTTACTGTCCTTAGTCCTGCAGGGAACTCTGGGAGAACTGAGCTAACACTCCGAGCATTTATAACTTCAGGGTAATGTTAGCTTCGTAGCTTTGTTGTCTAGAGTGCTTTTATACACAGGACATTGTCACCTCTAGTGCCAACTGCAGTTTGTGTGATGTTTTTGTAACTGTTTTTAGCAGTTAACACCCACCACAGTCTACACGCAGTGCTAATGCTACAATTAATGTCCTCTGGCTCCATAAATACTAGACTAATCTGTCCACTCATCCCGTACCAGCAGGTAAGCCTCAGGTAACTATTGTTTTCAGTAGCTACAGACCCCAAAGATCAGCGTAAATATACCTACATACATATACAAAAAAAAAGTGATTGTTTTTCTTCTGTCAGTTGCCAGCAGAAGTCAAATTCCTGAAAATTAGCCTTAGCAATAGGCACGTTTTAACATGTCATGTCTCATTTCAAAGGCCCCAGTGAGTGTCACCCAATCTGCTACAGAAGCACAAAGCCCCTGTGTCTCCCAGCTGAGCGCAGGCTGGGCTGGGGTGGAGGGCAGCAGCTGCTCAGCTGAGAGCAGCCCTGCCACATGCCTGGGCAGGGCCAGGAAGTGAGCTCAGCCTCTGGAGGAGCCTGGGGACCCTGCAAGGAATGTGGCAGCCTCATTCCTGCCTTATGCGGCCTCTAGGCCAAAGTCTCTTTCCTCCAGGGTGGCAGGGAACTGCTTTTCCATGAGCTGCAGGAGATGGTGACTGCAAATGCCTGAAGCTCAAGCTATTGGGATAATCTCCCTGTCAAACAATGTGGGGTCTGCGGAGAGTTGCTGGACCCTGCCAGTACAACCCATGGCTGACTCAGGCCACACGGGCCCCGCCTTCAACTGCTGTAAGCTGCGGGGCATCTGGGATCATCTAACTCAGGGGTTGCGAACTATGGCCCGTAGGCCAATTCCTGCCTGCAGCCTGTTTTTATAAATAGTTTTATTGGAACATAGCCATGCCCATTCATTTATGTAATCGTCTATGGCTGTGCTTGTGCTATAACAACAGAGTTGACACCATATGGCCCACAAAGACTAAAATATTTACTATTTGGGCCTTTACAGAAAAATTTGCTGACTCCTGCTGTGGCTCAAAATTACAGCCAGAGAGACTGCAGAGAGCCTTGTCAAAGTGCAGAGAGACATTAGGGGTTTGTACTAGGAATTGTCCCTTCTATGCCCCAAGCACTCAAGCAACTTGACTTCAGGGAGATTCACCTGGGACCAAATGGATTCAATAAATACCTATTATATACATGTGGGACCTACTGTGTGCTCCAGGTACAGCTGCTAGTAAGGCTGATTCAGTCTCTCTTCTCTTGGGGCTCAGACCTCAAGAGATCCCCTGGCAGGGGAGAGCAATGTCAATTAATAAATATTTCAAAACAGAGACAACTGCTAGATGGAAGGAAACACAGTTGTGTGAGATCATGTCATTCTATATGTTTTGCTTGTCTGTGCCTTTTCTTTCTCCTCTACTAAAATATAGGCTCCGTTACAGCACGTGTTGTTGTCTGATTGAATCAGTTTTGTAGTCTCAGGGCCTAGAACAGAGCCTGGCATATAGTAGGCCCTCAGTAAACATGAATGAATGAATGAATGGATGAATGAATGAATATAAGAAAGGCATCAGATCCAGATGAAGGGTCTGGGAGGCTTCCCTGATAGCCTGCTGCTTGGGCCACAGTCTGGAGGAGCAGTGAGGCTTATGGACAAAGGAACACTAGGGTGTGGTGATGGGGGAAGCATTCCAGGCAGAAGGCCCGGCCTGGGGGAAGCCTGTGCAGGAGGAAACACCACACAACCCAGAGAGTGGTGTGAGGAACAGCCGGGGTTGCCAGAGCCGCTAGCACCGTGTCAGCCATCTCAAGGATTTTGGTGTTTGTCCTGGAGCAATGGGCAGTCATTGAAAGCAACATGGGGAGGGTATACTGTGACAAGGCCAGATTTCTATTTTGAAAAGGTAATTTGGCTGCAGTGTAGTTAGTGGATGGAGCTGGATATGAATGGAAGGGAGAAGCCAGTCTAGGCTTGAGATCATAGGAAGAGCAGGGACTCTTGTTGCTCTAGACTAGGGAGTGACAGTGCAGATGAGAGAAGTAGACACACCCTACTCAGAGCATCCAAGAGACATTTAGGGGAGAATTTGGCAGGGCTGGGTTTGAGATGGCAGGACAAGGGCTAGGGAGGTGTTAAAGATGCAAGCTTGAGTTCTGGCTCTTCCAGTTGGCAGAAAGCTGGAGCCACTTGCCCAAACAAGGAACCATGTGTTTGACATCATAAACAGGGCCTGAGGGCTCTTCCCATGGGGGTGTTAGCCAGGCTGCAGCAATGCTCCTCACGCGAGGCATCCAGGGCCCCAAGTTACGCTAATGTCCGCAGACCAATCCATGCTTGCATCTGGGATGGGCACCGTGGGGCCCGGCAATGCCCTTGGCTAGAGTGACTGATGTGTAGCCTTTATAATTAACCAATCTCTGAGGCTTTTCATGCAAAAGATATTTGAGAGAAACATTGCTAAGCCCTTTAATTGTTTCTTGAACATTCAATCAGCAGCACTAGAAATATTTCTTACATGAAGCAAATAATGATCTACTATTTTCAGCAATCACTTTGCAAATGCTAACAAAGCTTCATTTCAGCATCCTAGATATAGCCTTGGTGATGTTTATGTTCCTAGGTATAGTAATCTTCTTCAGCTGGGTGCCAGGCGGTGGTATGCTGCTAAATGTTTAACAACTGCTTTCTCTCTAAAAAAAAAAAAAAGCAGCACAGGTACGTTATCCTCAGAAGGTGAGGGATGTACAGTTGTCCACTTGCTAAGTATTTACTGAAGCATTTGGGGAGTTCGTAGGTAAACAAGATGGACATGGACATGGAAACTGTTCTCATGGTCTTGTGGTCTACTGAGGGCAGCCAATAAGGAACAAGAAAGCAAATAGCTGAAATATACACATTTGGTAATTATTACGATAGGAAACAATAGGGGCTGAGATAGTATTGAAGGGGTGAGGCTGCTGTGCTCTCTCTCCTTTCCTTCCATCTTTCCTCCTACCATCCCTCTGTTCCTCCCATATTTTCTTCTTTCTTCCCACAATTTTTGATATCTAGCAAGTGCCAAGCATTCTGCTAATTTGGGGATCCGGAGATGAGTACAACACGGTCCTGGTCCTCAATAGGAGAAGTGCTGGAGGTGAATCAGGGCCTCTGGTCTCCTGGGACCCAGAGGAGCTAGTGTCTTAGTTTATGAGGATCAGGGAGACTTCTGAGACTTTGAGAAGTGAATTTGAATTCTGACCCAGCCTTTTGCATGCTGTGTGACCTCTGATAAGTTACCTTTTTTCTCTCTTCTTCTGTTTCCTCCTGTGTCTAAAAAGGAGAGGCTACACCTCTCTACACCTGCCTAGCAGGTGAGTATTAAATAAGTGTATGCTTACGGCTTCATCACATGATTGCCAATGCTAGGAGCTTAAAGAATACTGGTTGCATTAACTTTTATACTCCATGCTGCAAGGTAGTTTATGGCTTGAAGGTACCATGGGGCCCTGGACTTGAGCATCTGACTAACTTAGAGGGGAAAAATACTTGTGTCCTTAAAATTGTACGGACATTAAAAAAATAAAGTTTGCTCCCCAGAGAAGGATTTGCCAATTCTCATATTGGTAGCTCCCCAGTGATCATTCTCCTGGAGATTTTATGCTTCATAAAATTTTTTGATCTGGTGGGATGGTATCTTCTAGATGTATCTTCCCAGCAGCTGTTCCCAGGAGGCTTTATCAGGGCAGTATGTACGTGGGTATGCTTGCCAACACCATGAGCACTTATGATTATTATTATTATTTAAAATAAATCAAAATTACTGTAGTAAACTTATTGTATAATTTACTGCTAAGTGCCAGTTGCATATATTATCTCAAATTCTCACTGCAACCCTTAGGGACAACTATTCTTGTCTCCATTTTTATCTATGATGAAAAGAAGTTCAGAGTGGATGAGTCATCTGCCTAAGACTACACAGCCACTAAGAACTGGGATCAGGGTTTGAACCCATGCATTTCTGATTTCTGGGCATGTGAGTTATCCTCCATATTTCCCTGATATATAAAAAATTGCTCCCTTGTGCCCTCAAATGATGTAAGAATTCTCTTCCTTGACTATTTTGTTCTCTGGCTCTCTTGGAGTCAAAATAGCTGCCTGCGATGACCTCATTTTTGAACTCCTTGTCTCTAAAAGTAGGCGTGGGACCTGGACCTCCTCTCTGGGTTACTGGTTACAACCTTCAGAACTGGGTTAGCTCAGGGTTATTTTGTATTCTTTATCGCTGAGTCCTTGTGTTTGACCAGGGACAAACAAGCTACCCACACCACATGCCTCTCCCAGCAAGAACAGTCATCCCAGGGAGAACAGCCACGCAGAGGCCAGGACCCAGCTTGGGTGTGGCTCCTCTGCAGCTTCCAACGTGCAGGTAAATTCTCTGGCAGTTTCCTGCCTGCTGCTGAGCCCTGAAGCTGGACGGCATCCCTCCCTGGGAATGCCAAGGAACTCCATTGTCCAAGCCAGTATCTCCTGAGTGCCACTGTCTACAATACTGTTTTCCCCAGTCTATAGGAAAATGAGAAATACACAGCCTGTATCTATATCCAGACACTCAGATCTACAGTGGGTTGCAATTGGACTGAATCTAACCTGAAGTTTAGGTGTGTTTTACTAGATGAGGTTTCTTTTTTTCCTTTTAATTCAATGTAAGGACCTTTAGTCAGGGTAGCCACTGATTCAGTGAACATTGTTGAGTGCCTGTTATGTGCCTGGCACCATTTCATGTCCTGGAGACAGAGTAGGGAGCATTCACAGAGCCCCTGTGCTGGCAGATACACACACTCCCCCTTTGCCCCAGTCCTCACCACCCACACAGTGACCTTGCCTTTCTGCCTCTCTCAGGATGTATCTGTGCCCCAATCTATTCACTCCACATTTGATTAAGTCATTCATTTAACAAATATTTACCGACCAATGACCATATCTCAAGCAGGGTGCTTGACACTGGGTGAGAAGCAGTGATTAAGAAAGACAAGATTGCCTGCCCTCATGGAGTCTATGTTCTCATAAGGGAGGAAGAGAGTAAACAACAAAAATAAGTAAACATGATAATTTTGGAAAATGATAGTGCTCTGAAAAAAAGTTTTAAATGGGATAGGCAGTTGTTCTGAGCTTATCCACTACTCTCTTTGGGGATGGAATGTTCATTGTTCTGATGCAATGACCATTCTACTTTTTAGGGTTAAAATGTCTTATAATTTGTGAAATGAAGTTGGTTAATACATAGAGGGCATTTTTGTCCTTAGTGTTAAAGTGTTATTGGCAAACCTTTGCCATTCTCTATTTTTTGTTTTTCTTAAAATTTTGCTTTTGGGAATCCAAAACTATGGCAACCAATGACTTAAACCACAGGTAGGTAATCTTTTTCTGTAAAGGGCTATCGAGTAAATATATGGTCTCTCTTGCAACTACTCAATGCTATCAATGTAGCATAAAAGTAACAACAGATAATATGCAAACAAATGGGCAGGGCTGTGTTCCAATAAAACTTTATTTACAAAAACAGGCAGAGCTGGATTTGGCCCTCAGGCTGTAGTTTGCTGATCCCTCATCTAAACCATTAGCCGCCTCACCAGTTGGTCAAATTGGAATAAGGCAGAGGCCAGGGATAGAGACCAGAACTTTTTCTTTGTTGTCTTGTCTTCATGAGAACTGTGGTACTTCTTTAGCACCACATATCACTGGGATTCTACGTTAACTTAGATCAAGGTAAAGATGCTGGTAGTCAACTATGGAATGTAATTCTTAGACCAGCTCTAAAAGATATAATAATTTAACTTTTATATTAATTATCTGGACTACAGTTCTTAAGGCTTTCTCACCACCCAAAGGTATATTGGTGCTAAACCCTGTATCTTGGATTGAGTTCTCCCAAACGGTGATGGAGGCACAGGCTTGTATGCAGGGAGCTGATGTGAGAGATGATTCCAGTTCACAGACATCAGGACTGTAAAACAAGAAAGAAGGAAAGCCAATAAAAAGTGTATCTTTGAGCTGGTTATTGTCATGGGCAACGGAGGCTCACTGCTGCTGGGGGCCCTTGGAAGAACTGTGTAAAACTCGCTTCAGAATGGCCCCTCTGCAGGATAGGAGGCTGGAGTGTACATCTACCTATGCCCACCTTCCATTGGTCAAGGGTGGCCTCTGGTGCCATTATTTCCTCTGTGATTCCCTGCTGAGCCTTTGTGACCCTGGGGGCAACAATGGTTTTAGAAAAGTTCTGAGCAGAAAAATGAAGAGGCATGACAGGTGCTTGGATGGGCAGTGTACGCCCTGAGTAGAACATGAGTATATAAGGGATTCCAGTTGCCACCATTATGTGTTACTGGAAACTTCCTCAGTAGAGTTAATGATAAAGGAAACAGTTGTGGTGGTTGTTTTTATAAACCCTCCAAATTCAGTTTAGCACCCACCTGCAAATATGCTCTTTCCCACTAGATGGTACCAGTATGCCAAAGCCCTGGAATGCTACCTTAGGCCCTCATTTTTGAGGAATACTTTCCCACTACTTTTGAAAAATTTAGGAATAAACAAGTTGAGATTGGAGGAACAGACTATGGGTGTTTTGGGAACAGAAGATGGAAGAAAAGTGGAGGTTGTCTAAATAATTACCCTCATTCATTCGTTCACCAACACATCTTACTGACAACCTTCTAAGTGCTCACTCTCTTCTTGGCACTGGGAATACAGAAGTGAACAGTGTACACAAAGCCCCTGCCACAGTGAGCTTCCATACCGGTTGCAGGAGAGACAATAAAAAATGAATGGGTAGATACACGATGTCTATCAGGTGGTGCTGTGTGCTCTGGAGAATGACAAAGCAGGCAAAGGGATGGATGGGGGCAGGGAAGAGCACAGCCCTTCTCATATCTTCCTGTCCTGTCTGCTGGTAGGGTGAGAGATTATTTCCATCTATTTCCTAAACCCAGTTCTGCCACTCACCAACCTCTTATGAGTATGTTTATGCGGTTTATTTTCAAAATGAGACTGTGAACTTGTGGAGGGCAGAAGCGGTGCTTTGCAAACGGGCATTGACCAGCTGGAACCTACTTCAGCCTAACGCCCAACTCCACCAACTACTTGTTGGCTGATTTCATTTATCTGGAATCATTGTGAATTATTGTTGTCGACACATAATAGAGTCACATTTTACTCAAGGGTTAGATTATAAAGTCAAGGTTTCAGGCAAACATAGAGTCATCATTAACCTTGAGATCTCTAAGTTGCCCATTAAATTGCAGTGTGTTTGGTTCTGTGTATGCAACCTTGTACTGTAATCAATATATAACAATGTATAATGCATGCAGTGATGTACAGTGCATAATAAGGAATATATGCAAGATATAATTTTATAGCATTTAATTGCAGTATTTAAATTGTTCTTTCTCCTTCTCTTTTTGGTGGAAGAGCTAGATTTCCATTAGTTAAATGTGCATATGATAAGACTTTGTGTTCATTTAAACTGGTTTCCTAATCATGTAATCCCCACCAGGCTGTGCATGGGGGAGGGCAAGAGCTATGTTCTTTGTGCTCTGTTCATCTTTGGGTTCCCACCACCAGTCGCATGCTTTGGGGCAGAGGAACAGCAGACTAGTAATATTAGTAGTAGTGGCCGTAATGGAGGCTGACATCTTAGTAGTGCTTACTATGAGCTGGGCCCTGTGTGAGTACTTTAGTTGTATTAATTAGTATATTCAATCCTCCTAATGACTCTGTGGTGTATCTAGTATGATTTTAATTCCATTTTACAGATGGAGGAATTCCAGGAGAACTTGATAAAGGTCACACAGTTTTTTAGCTCTGGGGCTGAGATTCAAACTTGGGCAGTCCCAGACACAAAAGGCCACATGTGGTATGACTCCATGAAATGGAAAGAACTGCCCAGAATAGGCAGATCCATATAGACTAGAAGTAGATTAGTGGTTGCCTAGGGCTGGCTGGGGGAAGTAGGGAGTGGGGAGTGACTGTTAATGGGTATGGGGTTTCTTTTGGGGGTGATGGAAATGTTCTGGAACTAGATAGTGGTGATGGTTGCACAACTCTGTGAGTGTACTAAAGACCGCAGAATTGCATATTTTAACAGGGTAAACTTTATAGTATGTGTATTATGTCTCAATAAAGCTGTCGTTAAGCGGGAAAACAAGCAGACCTCGGGCAGTCCAACCTCTGGGTTCCTGCAAGTGCCACCCCTGAGCACACACAACCTATCCTACAGGCACTCACCACTTGCTAATGGCATCCTGCTTGTTTTACTTATGCTAACTTGACTATTCCTTAAAAGAGCCCTATTGTCTGCCCCATTTCAGAGATCAGAAAACTGAGGCAGAAGGATACCGAGAAACTTGGGGCTGGCAAGCGACCCAGGGAGTTCTGGGCCCAAATCATCCTTTGACTGCTACACTGGTTTTCACACATTTTACTAATTGAAAGCAATAGTGATTCAGGGTTGCAGGTAGCTTTAGCCCATTAGAAATAAAGCAATGGTTCCTTGCTTTTGTTTTGCTGATTTCCAAAGTGGATTAAGATCCATCTTTGTCTCATTGGTTAGTATGCCCATCTGGCCCACTTGTCTCTGGTGTAGGGGCCTGACAGTAAGACCCAGAAACTATAGGAGAAGGAGGTGTGTTAGAGTGGCTGACTTCAAAAAGTAATAAGCATACGTGGCTCAGGAAGAGAGAGGGAGAGAAGAGAGGGAGGGGAAAAGAGGGAAAAGCAGGAGAGAGGGAGAGGGAGAGAGGTAGGGAGAGGAGAGAAAGTGGGAGAAGGAGTGAAAGAGGGTGAGAGAAAGAACTGAATTGACATGCTGTCGTTGTACTCCAGTTGATACCCAATTGCTGAAAGGATTTACCCAAATTAACAAGAATGTTTGGCACCCCTTGGCTGGTTCAGTTAAAGATTTCCAACGCTGGTAAAGAGAAGGCAATCTAAGGTCTAAGGCACTCATCATAGTCTGAATCAACGACCTGCTCCCCATCCCAAGCACACTCCCCCATTAGCACCTGCCACCTATCCAAGACCTTCTTTGATTCCCAGGCTCCCTAAACATGTATGTTACTCCTCTCTGCCCTTAACCTTGGGTTGCTGATTTGTATTTCTCTTTCATGTTTAATATTCAGAGTGACAAAGCCCTTAGTCATGCGCAGTGCAACAGGAAAGGGCAGCAGGGCTCGCCCCCTGACCAGCCCAGGATGCCTGTTTGTGGTCCTGGGAAGCAAGGATTTATAAAGGCACAGCTAAGAGACTGTAAATACCTTCCTGAGTCTCCAGTCTAGAGGAAAAGCCACAGTTTGGACTGGAACAGGAGCTGGGGATTGAAAGGCCTCTGGCTGAGACCTGGTCACCCACACGGCCGGCTCCCAGGTGACAGGGATTCTGCTGGGCTCCCTGTGATTCTTAAAGCCTTCCCTGGTGACAGCAGGGGATCATACAAAGCCACATGAGGGTCTGATTCAGCCCTCCCTCATCATTTCTCCAGTGCACTGTTTTGCAAAGTGTATTGTGAAGATATACTGGTTCCGTGGGTGGTTAATAAGGGTTCTGGAAAACATAGGTTTGCATGTGCTAATATTTTGGGAAACTCTGAAGTTGCACAGAGAAGTGAACCAGGTTGTGTTTTGTTTTTCATGACTGAACATCCTTGAGACTTTAACGTGCATTTGAGTTTAAAAAAGATGCTCCCCAAGGCTGCATTACCAATGCTCTCCCCAAACTCCCAGGGGTAAGGGTATTCTTACATAGAGGACATCATGAGATAGAGATTCACAGGACTTGGGTGGGAAAACAAGCTGTGTGGACTCTGGGGTCTCAGAACTTGGGGCTTGACCTATAGGACCAGCAGTGTCAGCAACACCTGGGAGCTTTCAGAAATGCAAATTCTCTACCCAGGACCTACTGAGTCAGAGCTTCTGGGGGTGGACCTAGCAATCTGTGTCTTCACATGCCTGCCCTCCGGGGGATTTCGATGCTCTCTGAGGTTTGCGAAGCTGCTGGTCCAGTGGGCTAGTGGGGAGAGAACTACCTGGTGTTCTTCTGGGTGAAGGAGGGAGACACAAAGCCAGGCTAGGAACGTGGCTCCCCCACAGAAAGCAGAGATTACAAAATGAAGATCACCAAGACACAGGAGTAGGAGCTAAAAGTTCTGCTTGGTCCCATTATGGCCATGGGTATTTACTTCTGTGAGGCCCTGAGCTGTGTTTGCAGGATGCCTTTAGGTGAAAATTTCTGTCCACACAGGCAGACCAGAAGACTAGGGTGAGGACAGAGAGACAGTCTGTGTAGGGGAGGCAAAACCATACCTCTACCCATGTTAGGTTTTTAGCTGGGGCTCTTTAAGAAAAAGACAGATTAACAAGAGAAAAACCAACAATTTGTTAACACATATAACTCATGTATACATGAGAGATACCCAGGGGAAAATGAGCAGCTCTCAGAGGTGGCTTAGAACTCCAGTTTAAATACTCTCTTAAACTAAAGAGAAAGAACAGTATGTGGGAGGCCAGTTATGGGGAGGTAACCAGGAAAAGCAGGGTAAACAAGAGTAAGATAGGTTATGCAGATTTAAGTCTGCCTTCTCCATTGATAAGGATCCAAAGATGTCTCCGGTGATTAACTTTTGTCCTTCCAGGTAGAGAGGGGAAGAAGGACTCCTTTGTAAAGTTTTGTCCTGCTTTAAGGCAAATAGCCGGACGGCAGTAAGCTTTTCTTGTAGCCACTTCTTCTCAATTGCCTTTAGCTCAAAATAATCCTTATGCCAAACTGGTATATTTTGGGGTTGTATATTCTGCTACCCTTCATTTGATTTGGCAGACACCTCCTTTGATTTTATATGTATGTGTGTAATGTGTGTATGTGTATATATATGTATACATATATATGTATACATATATGTGTATATATATCTACACACATACATATATAACACAATACATAATATATATATACATGTATATACAGATGTATATACATACATAGCACATATACACAGAATGTATATATGCATATACAACATACATAAGTATACATATACACAGGTACACACATGTACATGATGTGTATATACATCCACATAAATACATATAAATTTAAATATATTACATAAATATATATATTATACCTATTAAGCACTAGTCGCTATTGGTACCTACTAAATTCTAGGCCCTCTAAGGTGAACCAGACAGACACAGATGCTGCAGATGCTAATCTTGAGGAGATTCGAGACATGAGGGAAGAATAATAAAAAGACAATGACACTTCTGGGTCTATGAGAAGAGCTCCAGGCCAGCTAGGTCTACAGCCATTGGGTTTTGAAACCCACCCAGAATAATTCTTTGTGTGCCCTTGTGAATCTTTGCTGACCCTTCTGATACCTGCCCGTGATTCTTACTTGAGAAGTTCAGTCTACACCAGTGGTTCTCGGCCAGGGGCAGTTGTGCCCACCAAAGATCACGTGGTGATGTCGGGAGACATGTTTGGTTGTTGCAACTGGTGGAGGGGATACTATTGGCATCTAGTGGATAGAAGGCAGGGATGTTGTTCAGTATTCTACAGTGCACAGGACAGCCTTCTACCATAAAGAATTACCCTGACACAACTGTCAATAGCGTGAGGTGAGAAAACCTGGTTTAAATGCAGAGCTTTATACTCCCCCAGCACACACAGGAATTTTTATCTCTACCCCATCTCATTATTACTAGAAAGTCAGAATCGAAACTTGGGTCTGTGAAAAAATAACTGGAAGCAAGCCCCAAGCGTGTATAGTTTTTCAAAAGGTAAAACCATGACTTTCAGGTAAATATGACCGTTAATTCATTAGATTATGAGGAAACCAGTAAGAGCTGATGGTAGTTTCAAAGGGTATTTAATAAGCTAGGGTATTTATGAGCAATTTAACAAAGAAATATTAGGAAGAGATTGTTCAGTTAGAAAAAGAACTAGTTAATGTGCAACATGCCTAAATTGTTGGGATTATCTGTTATGTTAGACAGAAATTATTTGCATCTCCACTTGGACAAAATCGACAAGTAACTGGCGACTTCTCTAAGTCTAGAGGCCTCAATCAAGAGCAAGCAGTGAGATGAGCTAAGAACGTGCTCCTAGACATCTTCCCATGGCCTTTGTCCCTGAATGATGTTCAAAGGATTGCCATCAATCATTTTGGTCTAGTTTACAAGCTTTGGATAATTTTTTCTTATGCCTCAAGCACATGACATTTAATTTACTAGTAAAGAAATGGTCTGTGAAACGTGGGGCAAAGAAATGGAGGTTGGTTGAGGGCTAGAAAGTGCTGGGAGGAAAGGTTATAGAAGGTCAAAGTGACAGTATTGCATAGATGCCATCCATTACCTGCCTTTGATGAAGTGTGCTCTGTGCTAGATGCTTTCTTTCAACCCTCTTAGGTAGGTCTTACTATCGTCCCCATCTACAGATGAGGAAAGCGAGTCAGAGGGAGAGTCAGGAGTGTCAGTAGTGGACTTGGACAGAGTAAGAAGAAAATGGTATGTGATCAAGACCATAGCGGGAGAAATAGGATTTAGCCAGAGAAGGAAGGGAGGGTGTTATGAGCTGGAGGGAAGCCTAGTCCCAATTTGAGGTAGAAATACTCATAGCATGTTCAGAGGGCAGTGAGGAGGCCATTCTGGGTGACAGTGAATATGTGAAATTAGATCAGTGCTACATGAATGACAGCTATTAGTAGTACCAGTGTTATTTTAGCCAAAGAATCCTACTATCATTATAAGGCAGTGCCTGGCAGTACACTATGTGCGTTAAGAGCTCAGGCCTTGGGGGGATGGTGGAATTACAGTTTGAATCCCAGCTCTGTCACTGCAGGGCTGTGTGGCCATGAACAAGTTGCTTAACCTCTCTGTGCCTCAATTGCCAGATCTATGAAATGAGGGCAGTGATATCTACCTGATATGACTGGGATGGGAATTCAAGACAAACATGTAAAATCTTGGTCTAACAAGCAATGAGACTTTGGAAAATGGAAGTTGGTTCTTTGAGGAGGTGAATGGATAGGATTTAGCATGGTTTTTAGTCATTTGCCTGTAAGTGTCACAGTCTCAGTCTGAGTTCCCTCAAAAGCAGATTCTGGGGCTTCCCTGGTGGTGCAGTGGTTGAGAATCTGCCTGCCAATGCAGGAGACACGGGTTCCATCCCTGGTCCGGGAAGGTCCCACATGCCGCGGAGCAGCTAAGCCCGTGCACCACAACTACTGAGCCTGCGCTCTAGAGCCTGTGAGCACAACTACTGAGCCCGCGTGCCGCAACTACTGAAGCCTGAGCACCTAGAGCCCGTGCTCTGCAACGAGGGAAGCCTTGGCAATGAGAAGCCCGCGCACCGCAACGAAGAGTAGCCCCCACTCACTGCAACTAGAGAAAGCCCGCACACAGCAACAAAGACCCAACGCAGCCAAAAATAAGTAAATTAAAAAAAAAAAAAAAAGCAGATTCTGAGAGGAGAATGTGAGTGCAGTTAATTTCATTTGGAAGGTGAGCCAGGGAAAACTCTAGCGGGGTGGGGAAACAAAGCAAGGAAGGGAGGGCTGCCACATAAAGGGTCTTTGATTCAGCCAGTTGCTACTGCAGGTACCTGGGGACCTTTGGGAGCCAGTGTGGAATACCTCAGAGTTATCCCACCTGAGAGGCATGGGAGCTCCAGACTTTATGCCACAGATTTGGGTGGGCATTGTTTTGGAACTGCCCCAGGTGCCGTTGATTTTGAGCACTATCAGACTGCTGAGTATGGAGTCCGGTCCCGGAGGAAACCCTTGGTAAAGAGGTGTAGATTCTTGCAGTGGAAGTTGGGTCCACTAACGAAAGGCCAGAAGGGGATATGGGCTTGGCAGTGGGAAGCCATCAGCGTCTGCAGTAGTCAGTATCACAAGGCCTAAAAACAGTAAAGCCCTTTGGGCCAGTAATCCACATCTGAGAAGTTAAAGAAACAGAGCTAAATACAGAAAAAGATGTACAGAAATACTTCTCTGCATTATATGTGATAGCACAAATTAGAAATAATAACAGTAACCAACATTTCTTGAGTGTTTGCCATGTGCCTGGCTCTCCTAAGTGCTTGACAAATAAGCTAAATTTCTAGCAGATGGAAACTCGTTAAATGACTCAATGGAATATTACATAGGCATTAAAGAGGAAGGTTATGAAGACAATGATGACATGAAAAAAATCATATAAGTGAGAAATGAATACTGAATAGGAGAATATGTGTGGAGTAGGATTCTTACTAAGCAAAAAAAGTCTCTATGTATGAAAAAGGGGGGATGGAGTCTGAAAGGATATTTTTCAAAATGCTAACTGCAGTTTTGTTCATGTGATGGGTTCCTGAGTGATTTTTTTCCCCTCTAGTTTACAAATCTCCATTGATATGTATATATTACATTTATAATGAAAAATATAATAAACTTGAAAAGTGAAAGAAGAAAAAATTGAAGAAAAATAAGTAGTGGAGATTCAGTGGCAGTTTTGAAGAAGGGAATATCATAATGGAAAATAATATTTCAGAAAAATTAATCTGGGGGCAGTGTGAAAGACGGACTGGGTCCAGAAAAACCCAAGGCAAGAAATCCAGCTTGTGAGCTAATAAAGGTCAAAAGAAGTGTGGAAAAGAAAGGACTGGTTTTAGAGGCTTGGTGGTGAATGGGCTGATGGGGAAGAAAGAAAAAAAAAATGCCAGAAATGATCTCAAGAGTTTAAGGTTGATTGAGTGAGAGAAAATTAGCAATGAGACAATAAATATGTGTTGAGCACCTCTGTGAGCCAGGTTTCCTTGCATCTGCTGTCTCAGTTAAACCTAACAACAATCCTATAAGCTATGTTCTTAATATTTCTGTTTTATTGGTGAGGTAATAGAAGATCAGAGAAGTAAAATGACTTGTCCAAGTTTACGGTGAATCTGAGCTCAGATAATTGTTAAATGAACTGGATAGATGGACGGATGGATGGATGGGTGGATGGGTAGATGGATGGATGGATGGATGATGGATGAATGGATTGGTAACCATGTAAGGGGGAAGAAATATAGGGTATTATAGTGTCAAAGCAGGAAAGAGGGAATTTCAAGGAGGAACTTGCAGATATCTTAGAAGATAAAGAAAGAAGGGCTGGGGAAATTGCTAGATTCTGCAGGAAGAAGGAGTGGCCACTGGTTCTCTGCTTTGAAAAGGCCACTGTAGTCAAGTAACGGGAAGTCGGCTTAGCTGCATGGGGGACCAGGACGTTGTGGGGGACCCTATGAAATTACTGGTCAGACCACGTACAAGCTTAAAGACAGGTACACGTCTAAGGAGTAGATGCAACATTAGAAAGGAGGAGGGACGTAAGAGAGCAAAGGGAAGGAGAGGGGAAGTGAAGGAGAAAAGGAAAAAGAAAAAGCAATTACTGGTTAAGAATGAGGGCACCAGACCGCCTGGGCTTGACTCTCAGCTCCCACTGCCCTGTGACCTTGAGCAAGTCCCATACATAACTCTCTTTGTCCCAGCTTCCTTATCTGTCAAATGGGGAGAATAGTGATAACTCCGTCCCATGGGTTTCTTAGGAGGACGAACTGAATCACGTAACATGCTTAGCACAGTGCCTGGTACAATATAAATCCAAACTGGGCAGGGATCTTGGTGTCTTTTTTTTTTTTCTTCCCAGCCATGCTGTGTGGCATGTGGGATCTTAGTTACCGGACCAGGGATTGAACCCGTGCCCCCTGCAGTGGAAGCACAGAGTCTTAACCACTGGACCGCCAGGGAAGTCCAGGGATCTTGGTGTCTTAATCATCACAATAAATGCCATTTCTTGGGAAACAGTCCCAAGCTATAGATCAAGAAACTGAGGCTCAGTCACTGAATGTGCCCCAAGAACGTACGTCTGGAAACCCAACATCACACTGTTGGGGACACAAGTGGTCAGCTCTCCCATCCTTCAGAAGAAAATAGATTTTGCATAACACCCTATGCGTAGTTTTATTAGATGGAAATTAACCTTATGCAGTTTGCAAGAAATGAGACGTATTAGGTTTCTTTTTTTTTTTTTTTCTTTTTGACCAAAGAGTTAATAAACAGAGGCTGCTCATTAAAGCAAAGTTGGAAGGAGTTTTGAAGGCACTGGAGAATAGCTGAGGGAGCAAAGTAATGAAGCACTAGGAAGATTCGGAGGGGGCGGATGAAGATCCGTCAGACCCCAGCAAGCATCATGAACTCAGCGCCCTTTCTCCATTCCGGAAAGTTTTATGCTGTTATAATTGATGCTTGGATAAGTCTGTGCACTGCAGACTCGGCGTGAGGAATCCTAAAAGCCTTATTAACCCAGCCACTTAGCCCTTCTGAGTGTAACCCCTACCCTGGGTATTTTGGTTCAGGATTAACTGAGACCCCAAATGTTCTGCTGTTGGGATGAAGAGGTTCAATTTAACACCGTTCTCTGGGCAGTCTCCTTCTAAATCCCCCTGCCTCTCTAGCGCTGGCTGCCGGCAAGCTGCATCGTGCTCTGCCTGCTCACTCCTGCCCTTTGAGATCATGGAACCTGCCAAGGAAGCATTCTCCCCGAGGCTGAGCCACCAGAGAAATTGCACACCCAAGATTGATTTTGCACAGTGTAAAAATCAATCTGCACACTGCGTAGTAGAGTCTGCAAGAGAACCAGTTCAGGCTGGTTGGAGCCCCAGTGGGGCAGGGCAGCAAGCAGTTTAAGTCGAAAAGTTAAAAAAGTAAACAGAAAAAACAGGTGAAATTGAGGGGTGTGTTTTGCCAGGCTGGAATGGGCTTTTCTCTTTCTGTGTTAAGGAGCCTTATCTGGTGCCGCTGGTCTCTACCTGGTGCATGGTTTTTGTGGGGAGGGGGGAGTTGGAGAGAGACCCCCCCATTAGACACATTCCCCTGCTGGCAGGTGGGGCCCCAGGGAGATACTGTTAGCTTGACACTGTCTCTCCAAGGACAGAACTTTAATTTGCTTCGGTGGTAAGGCTAAGAACAACCATCATCATTTGTGCTCGAATAATTAATTATTATTTAATTAAATGACACCCTAATAATTACTTAAGTTAAAAAATAACATTTATGGAGCATCATCTATGTGTCAGGCATTCAGCTAAGTATTTACATACAGGGTGTCTGATTCAAGTCTCTGAATGTGGGAGTTACTGTGACCCCTCTCATTTTGTAGCTAAGGATGTCACCTTTTGCTGGGCTTGCTCACACACAACCTCTTCCTTGATCTCCACTCAACCTTCAGGAGGCTGCAGATGATGTTTTTCAGTTAAGGAACCTGAGCCTCAGGGACCTGTCTTCTTCAGCAAATAATTGGCAGAATCAGGATTTGAATCTGGATCTCCTGACTCTTTATTGTTGCAACTGTATTGGGAGAGAGAGGTGGTGTGTATTCATTAAACTCCTTCTGTTAAGACTGGAGAAAAGAGTTTATTGTGCTTTGTTTCGATCCTCAGTCAGGAGGGTGTTGCTTTCCCACTTTACAGATGAGAAGGCTGAGGCTCAGAGAGGGGAAGCCATTGGAAGAAAACCACTCAGGTAGTTGTAGGGAGTAGATCTGGGCCTTATAGCTTCCCATTCTGCCCTGCGGGTTTTCCCTGTTATCCCCACCTCTCCATGGCAGTGCCTTCGATAGCAGAAACAACACCGTGTGATTTCCCAGCAGGTTCAGTGAGAGTGTGATTCTTGACTTGGACCTTAGGATTTAGGATGGATCATGGGTATTGACAATTGAATAGGCTGCTAGAAATGTGATCCTGGCCTGGAAGGAAGATCAGACATGACTGAGACTTTAGGAAGGACCAGATCTGTCCAATCAGAAGGAATTTGGGGCCTCTCATCTTCTTGGAGGCTGTAAGTTCCAATTTGCACTTTGAAAGCCACAACTTGCTGGGCCAACCTATTGCTGCTGCCCTCTTCTTGCCAGTCACAGTCATCAAAGCAAAGTTCTCCGAACATGCTAATGTCACAGCACTTTCTGGGGAGACCATTGTACTGAGCAAGGCTCAGGTTCTGGGGAGGAGGGATTACATTGTAGAGTTGGCTCTCCATTTCCCTGGAGTCTTGTGCTTTGGAAAAGCATTATTTGTTTTTCATTCCTGACAGTCACTGGTGACACCTCCAGGCTCTGAAAGGTTACAGGAAAATAATAGGCTTCTGGCAGTTTCCAGCAGGTTCTCTTTCTCACCTGGGCTAGGATTGTGCATGTGCTTTTCATTCGTGACAAGATGAGGAGAGCTTGGTTAAATAAGGATCGGCTGCTCTTTATTCATCCACTTTTCTGATTATATGGCATCAGAAAGCCATTCATCTGGTTTGAAGATAGACAGGTGGTTGCCGTCACTACACTGCGGGCTTTTGAAGCTTGCTCTGTGATGTGATTACAGCACATACTTAGCTTGTGCTCCAGGGGGTAAGGTTGACCTTTGATCCTACTCCTCATTTAAAAATCACAGATCTTGGGAAATGAACCAATCTAGGAAGATGCTGGATGCTGCATTTGCTGCTGAGGTTGGCTGTCAAACCAATTTAACTGGCCTGCTTTACCTAGAATTCTGGTTTTTCTGATTAAAACAGATGACCTTTAAAGCCTTTTTTTCCTCTGACAATCTCTAGAGGACATCTGGTCTTTTGTGAGTTTCAGTGGGAACCCAGAATCATGCCACTACTGTAGGTTCCAAATGAGGAAGATGCACAAAGCATCGATTGGAAGAAATTCAAGACCATTATCCAAACAGAGTGCATGTTATTTACCTTTCTCTCTCATTCATTCATTCATTCATTCGGTCAACATTTATAGAGAACCTATCATGTGCCAGTTCTGTGACAGGAGCAGCAATAAGGAGGTAATAGAATTGTAGTCCCTGACCGCGGGATCTTATGATTCAGAAGCTGAAACAGAACAGTCAGCATTGTCAAGACAGGATGAAAGAGACTGGGAATTCATCTGCTTGGAAAACTGTTTGGTTTTGGCTTTGATAGATACCACCAGACAGTTTTCCATCGTGGTTGTAAAGAAGGCGGGAGGGGGGCTTCTGAGAACCTGATGGTGTTTTATTTTTTGACCCCAGTTGCATGGCACCTTGTGGAAAATACTGAGCTATATACTCGGCTTTGCACACTTCCTGTAGTGCCACAGTAGAATTTAAGTTAAAAAATAAAGAAATAAAGTATTGTCAGCTTCAGGCCCTTTGGGAGCACAGAGGAGGGACTGGGCTCTACCTGGGGGAGGAGAGCAGAGAGATTGAGGAACTCAATTGATATTGATATTTGAACTGGGCCCAGAAGGATCAACAGAGAGTAGGCAGTCAGAAAATGGGGTGGGATGTGCTTGCACAAAGGCCTCAGTCAGAAGGAAGGCATGGAGTGGAAGGAGCTGGCAGTTAGGGCTTGGGAGGGCTGTGAGTTGCTTGCTGTGGCTGAAGCCCAGGGTGTGGGGCTGTAGACATAGGAGAGGTCAGCAGGGGAGGAATCTGGACTGTTTCACAGACATAATGTCCCGAAAGCAGCGGGAGCCACAAGGGATTTTTAAGCAGCAGAGTGACACTGTCAAGCCTGGCTTATCTAACAATCAGCATGCTTATGCCTGCATGGGCGTGCAAATGGGAGATGTTTAGGTGTCTTTTGCAATAGTCCCAGAGGAGAAGGCTGAAGGCCCCATTTAAGGCACTGAGAGAGGAGAGGAGGAGACAGATCAGAGATCAGCAGATATCATACAATACATGAAACTTGTTAGTCCACTGCAAGGTCGGGGGGTTGTTGCAGGAAGAGATGGGGAGAAATCAGAAGGTTTCTCTTCCAGCCCAGGCTCTGGTGAGAACCACTCGGATAGAAACACCTGGGCCTGAGCGCCAATTTCTCTTATTATATAAAACCACAAAGATCCTCATTAGCCATTCCAGAAACATCTATTTATGCCCACGATATGTCAGGCAGTAGGGGAAGTTCCGAGGATACAGAGATGGAAGGGACCAATTCTTGCCTTCAAGGAGCCACCTGTAGAGTGTGGGGAGACAGCAGGTCCTATTCTCTCTGCCTTAAACCTCAGAAGGTGTCTTTGAGTTTATGCAGTGGTGTTAGTTTCTTCTTTGATTCAAGGTCAGTTCCCCAGCCCCTGCAACATCACTGACAGGGCATTCCCCAGATCCCTTGCAGAGAGGATCGTTCCCATGAGTAGTTGTGAGCCAGGCATATAAACTTGCGTGAGTGTTTGAAAACTTCTCCTAGTCCTCAGAATGCAATTCCAACAGTGCTGAAGGCTGCCAATTAAATGAAGATTTAGATAAAGGCTGTGTGGGAGAAGGAACGCAATATTCTTAAACCTAGTAATGGTTTCCTTCTGTCTTTTTGAAGCTCTCGAATAATGCTGATTGACTGGCTCTCTGCTTTGGGCATCCCCATTTACTGGACAATTTAATAACGTTTAAAATGTTTGACAACCTTTATTTGAGGGCAGACACCCCAGGGGAGCAGGCTCTGGGTAAGGATATGAATGCTGTACAGTTAAAAAGAGGAACCAGGATTTAAATAAGTTTTTTCGTATGCAGAACAAATCCCCTGCATGCTGGATGGCAGGGGGCACAGAAGGGGTAAGAACAGGCTCTCAGATTATAATACGAACCGTGGGAACACGTAACGACTGCCATGTAGCCTTGCGCTGAGTGCTTTCTTTCCTGTCACCTCATTTACTCTGACAACACTGAGGTGGGTCTTAAGACTGTGCCAGTCATGCAGGTGAAGTAGCCAAGGCCTATGACCATGCAGCTAATAAGCCTTGGGGCTGGTGTTCTCCATCCTGTGCTCATTCTCTTGGCTCTGGAGTACTCGGTGTGCTGTAGGAATTGAAGAAGGAATTCAGAAAGAAATCCAAAACAATTTTCCTCCCTTTCCCACTGTCTCAGGGGATTCATCTGTTCATACATTCATTCACTCATTCATTCACATTTATTGAATGCCCTCTATGTGCCAGGTATGGTTCTAAGCATCAAGAAAACAACAATGGATACAACCAAGCCCCTGCCTCTATAGAGCTTTTGTTTTAGTGGGAGGAGCAAACAGCAAAGAAAGTCTGTTAGTCATAAGTGCTGTACATAAACCAAGGCACTGTCAGGGATAAAGTGTAACGAGGATGCTCTTTTCCATAGGGGTGGAGGGTTGGCGGGGGCTCCGCTGGAGAGGGCACATTTCGCCTGAGACCTGCCTGTAGTGGAGGAGACAGCCATGTAGGCCTGTGGGGGACAGAATACGCCAGGCAGAAGAAAAAGTGTAAAATCCCTGAAGTAGGAACATACCTGGTGTGTTCCAGAAATAGCGAGGCGACCTCAGTGGCTGGACCAAGAAAAGGAGATGAGATCCGGAGACAGATTGGGCCATGGGGAGAGTTTGGATATTATTCTGAGAGTGATGGGAAACCATTGGTGGAGGGAGGGCAAAGCAATGACATCATCTGTTACTATGTGCCGTAGAGGAAGCCGAAAGCAATTTGGAAGTCTGAAAAAGCTCACCTCCTCCACAGTCTGTTTTCTTGTTTACATATGTTAATTTTATATATGTAAAATTTCTTTCTGAATTCCTTCTCCAATTTTATTTCATTAAGTCCTCACAACAACCAATGAAATAGGCGTTGCTATTATTATTATTCCTCCCTTTGCAGTGGGGAAACTGAGGCCCAGAGCAGGCATGGTCACCTGTATAGGAAGCAGTGGAAACAGGATGCCTTAGGGTTAATAGCCCACTACTCAAGTGCTTTAATTCCAGCTAGCATTTAGTGGGTACCTGATATGTGCCAGGTCTGCATGAGGTTCTGGGATGCCTAGACACACCCTTTAGACCTTGGCTTATCTCCAGGGAGAGACAGAGGATTAAGCAGAGAGTTAATGTGCAGAACAGCAAGTGCTCTGATTTTAATTTGGCAGTATGGAGAAAAAGCATCTGGCCCAGTAGGGGTGGGGAAGCCAAAGGTGACATCTGAGCTGGGAGTGGGCACCATGTTGGAGATGGTCAAACAAAGCTGCGGGTATGGGGGTGGGGAGGGGGATTCCAAGCAGAGAAATGAGTGGTTCAAAGGCATAGGGTGGAGAGTGAATGGCAGCGGCTGGAGAAAAGCAAGGGTGCACCTGGTTGCGTTTGGATAGGAGGCTGGATAGAGAGACAGGTTTACACTTGGTTTCATTTGTTTTTTTCAGTTTTAAAATAGACTTTATTTTTATTTTTTATTTTATTTTGTTTTTTATTGAAGTATAGTTAATTTACAACGTTGCATTAGTTTCTGGTGTACAGCAAAGTGATTCAGTCATATATATATATATATATATATATATATATATATATATATATATATATATTCTTTTTCATATTCTTTTCCATTACAGATTATTACAGGATAGTGAATATAGTTCCCTGTGCTATACAGTAGGACTTGTTGTTCATCTATTTTATATATAGTGGTGTGTATCTGTTAATCCCAAACTCCTAATTTATCCCTCCCCTACTTCCTTTCCCCTTTGGTAACTGTAAGTTTGTTTTCTATGTAAACTGACTTCATTTTAAAGAGCAGTTTTAGGTTCATGGCAAAATTGAGTGGAAGGTATACAGATTTTGCATATACTTCTTGCCGCCATGTATGCAGAGCCTCCCCCACTTTCAAACTCCCACACAAGAGTGATGCATTTGTTATAATTAATGGACCTAAGTAGACACATCATTATCACTCAAAGTCCGTAGTTTACATTCAGGTTCACTCTTGGTGTTGTACGTTCTATGGGTTTGACAAATGTATAATGGCATGTATCTATCATTATAGTATCACATGGAATACTTCACTGCCCTAAAAATCCTCTGTGCTCTGCCTTTTCATCCCTCCTTCCTCCCTAACCGCTGGCAACCACTGATCCTTTGTCTCCATAGTTTTGCCTTTTTCAGAATGTCATATAGTTAGAATCATACATTTTCAGATCGGCTTCTTTCACTTGGTAATATGTATTTAAGTTTCCTCCAAGTCTTTTCATGGCTTAATAGCTCATTTCTTCTTATTGCTGAATAATATTCCATTGTCTAGATGTACCACAGTTTATTTATCCATTCACCTACTGAAGGACATCTTGTTTGCTTTCAAGTTTTGGCTATTATGAATAAAGCTGTTATAACATTTGTGTGCAGGTTTTTGTATGGGCATACGTTTTCCACTCCTTTGGGGAAATAACAAGGAGTGCAATTGCTGGATCATATGGTATGTTTAGTTTTGTAAGAAATTGCCAAATTGTCTTCCAAAGTGGCAATGAATGAGAGTTCTTGTTACTCCATATGTTCATCAGTATTTGGTGTTGTTAGTGTTTTGGATGTTGACCATTCTAATAGGTGTGTAGTAGTATTTCAGTGTTGTTTTAATTTGCATTTTCCTAATGACATACAACGTTGAGCATCTTTTCATGTGCTTATTTGCCATCTGTATATCTTCTTTGGTGAGGTGTTGTTAATGTCTTTGGCCCATTTCTTAATTGGGCTGTTTATTTTCTTATAATTGAGTTTTAAAAGGTATTTGTATATTTTGGATAATAGTCCTTTATCAGATATATCTTTTGCAAATATTTCCTCCCAGTCTATGCATTACTTTCTCATTCTCTTGACAGTATCTTTTGCAGAACAGAACTTTTCAATGTTAATGAAGTCTAGCTTATCAATTCTTTCTTTCTTGGATTATACTTTTGGTGTTATATCTAAGAAGTCATTTCCATACCCAAGGCCATCTGCATTTTCTCCTATGTTATCTTCTAGGAGTTTTATAGTTTTGTGTTTTACATTTAGGTCTCTGATCCATTTTGAGTTAATTTTTGTGTAGGATGTGAGATCTGTGTCTAGATTTAATATTTTGCATGTGGGTATCCAGTTGTTTCAGCTGGATAGTCTTTGTTTAAAAGACTATCTTTGCTCCATTGTATTGCCTTTGCTCCATTGTATTGCCTTTTCTCCCTTGTCAAAGATCACTTGACTACAATTATGTGGCTCTTTATTCTGTTCCAGTGATATTTTTATCTATTCTTCCACCAGTGTCACACTGTCTTGATTACTACAGCTTTATGGTAAGTCTTGAATTTGAGTTGTGTCAGTTGTCTGACTTTATTATTCTTCAATATTGTGGTGACTATTCTGGGTTTTTTGCCTCTTCATATACATTTTAGAATCAGTTTGTTGATATTCATAAAATAACTTGCTGGGATTTTGATTGGGATTGTGTTGACTCTATAGATCAAGTTGGGAAGAACTGACATGTTGACAATATTGAGTCTTCCTATCTATGAACGTGGAATATCTCTTCATTTATTTAGTTCCTTGATTACTTTCATCAGAGTTTTGTAATTTTCTCATACAGATTTTGTACATATTCTGTTAGATTTATACCAAAGTATTTCATTTTGGGGGGTGCTAATGTAAATGACATTATGTTTTTAAACTTCAAATTTCTCTTGTTTATTGCTGGTATTTAGGAAAATGAGTGACATATATTAACCTTGTCTCCTGCAAACTTGGCATAATCACTTATTTTCATGAGTTTTGTCGATTCCTTCAGATTTTCTACATAGACAACTGTGTTATCAGCAAACTAAGGCAGTTTTATTTCTTTCTTCCCAATCAGTACAACTTTTATTTCCTTTTCTTATCTTTAGATAGGATTTAGATAGGCATTAGATGGGACTTCCAGTATACTGTTGATAAGGTGCACTGAGAGGGGACCTTCTTGACTTGTTCTTGATCTTAGCATTAAATATGACGTCAGCTGTAGGTTATTTTGTAGATGTTCTTTATCAAATCAAGTTCCTTTCTATTCTTAGTTTGCTGAGAGTTTTTTTATCATGAATAGGTGTTGGATTTTGCCAAGTGCTTTTTTTGCATCTATTGATATAATCATGTGATTTAGTTCCTCAGCCTGTTTATATGATGGATTACATTAATTGATTTTTGAATATTAAACCAGACTTGTATACCTGGGATATATCCTATCTTGGTTACATTTTGATACACTTACTTCTTTCTGAACCTGTCTCAAGAGAGAGTGTAGTTCACTGATTAAGAGTGGAGGTGTACTGCCTAAGTTTAAATTAGACCTCTATTGCTTGTTAGGTACAGGAACTCAGGCAAGTTATTTAACCTCTCTGTGCCTCAGTTTCTACATTTATCAAATAATAATAACTGATCCCAAAGGGTGACTGTGAGGATTAAATTATATCTAAACAGTTTAGGACTCCACCCAGTACATGATGGATGAAATGATGATTTGCCATGATTATCTCTCTTCATTTGAACGTATGCTCCATGTGTTAGTTTCTCATTGTATTCACAATGCCTAGTATAAAATAGATGCTTGACAGAAGAAAGCACTATGGAAAAAATGTACATTTTTCCTTTCGTGTGTGTGTATGTGGTGAGGATTCTGTAATTCTACTTTGATTGTACACTTGCTAATTCAGATAAATTAGTCCCAAAGAAGGTTCTCAAGGGAGTGAATTTTCTTGGACTGCTCTGATCATAGCCCCCAAAGCATTCTCCATCGTCTTGTGTTGACTCTGACCTCCTCCTTGTCATCATCTCTGGTTGGTTCATAGCAGCTGCAAACAGGGTGCTTGCCGATGAGGTGCGATAGGTAATATCCCCATTTTATAGAAAATGATGCCAGAAGGAAAAACCATACATAGATGCTAATGGTTCCCAAGGGTTATAAAACTTCTTCAAATGTTTACCATCACCTGTTTCAGCATCTAGGTGGTGTAACTTCTCTATTTGACCCTGGTCCTGCTACTCCTTTCTTACTTTTAATACCACTCGAATCAGAATGCTCACTATCAACCTTGTAGAAATTACCCTAAAGGTAGAAACACATAATTTATAAACAGGTGTGAATAAACATTAGTCATAACAATGGAAAGATGGCCTTGGCATTGAGAGGAGGATGGCAGAAGCAAAGCTATAGAAGAGCAGTGCACTAGCAGAGCTTATGTGTTGTCTGTGTGTATTTGTGCAAAGTTATTAAAAATGGCAGTGTGTAGTCCACTCCCAAGTGGAAATTGATACAAAAAGCAATGTAAAAACAAAAGTTACATTAAAGGAAAGAGTATATACCAACTGTTGTAAACATGTAAAAACCATATGCATGAACACAAACGTCTTTATGGGAATTTTCCTTAAAAAAATATTCCCCCCAAAATAAAACACTGTGTTCACAAGAGCCCACCATTGGCCAGGTACTGTGTGAGGCACAGGGAATACAACAGTGAGTAAGATGGACTTGAGGACTAATGAAAACCTCATGGCAAAGCCTGGGAAAATCTGGATGTGTAATATTAGGACAGGGTTAGCACTGTTGTCATTTTGGGCAGGATGATTCCTTGTGGTGGGGCCTGTCCTGTGCATAGTAGGATGTCCCAAAGCATCCCTGGCCTTCACCCACTAAATGCCAGTTGCATCTCCTAACCTGTGACGACCAAAAGTGTCTCTAGACGTTGTCAAGTGTCTCCCAGTGGGGGGGTGCAGATTTGCTCCGCAGTGAGAACCGTTGCTTTAGGATAATACTTAAGAAGTTATGGAACACTCACTCAATGGGAAAATAAAACTGTAATCGGGAGGTTTATACAGCACCATCTGAAAAAAGTGTGTTCAGTTTAAAAAGCAGAAAGTAAGACTGCGTTTCTTCTACAGATTGCAACCAGCTTGGCTGAGGTTCTAGGTTCAGAGGAAGCTGTTGATAAAAGGGAGGACAGAAAAACTGGTGACCTAGAAATTGCAGGAGCCAGGGAACCTCAAGGAATTGAGTATACTGGCTCAGTCTTGGATGAGGAGCCCAAAGATAAACACGAGTCAGGCAGACACAAGTACGACAATCAGATGCGGGGCCATGAAAAGGGGTGTCCAAATATCAGGAGTGATATTTTAAATGTTTAACAATCAAATACGGCAGAGGAACCACCAATCATAATGGCCATCTGCTGAAACCACCCAGCACGGGCTTTAGCATGCCTGCAAAGGTCTGGGGGAAATCCATGAGGGAGAAACAGTTGGCCAGAGTAAGTCAGTCCAGCCGCGGTCCAAAAATGGCACAGGGATTAATCTTAAAGCAAAACCTGGCAAAACAGAAGTGGTCAGAGGCCAGGGAGAAGTGGAAGAAATAAGAGGGCCTAGGGCCCAGAAGAAAATCCGCTGGAGGGTTGAGTTATATTTAATCTCATTCGTTGTGTACCTGGAACCAAAGACACCAGAGAAGTTTCAGACATAAATTATGTATACACGTAAACAAAGACAGAAAGGGAGCACAGAAAAATGGAAACAGTTTGATTTGTGGGGCTTTCAGTATCATGGGTGGGTTTTTTTTTCCTTCCTTTATTTAGAGGTCTGTTGATGCTGCTACAATTTTGTTCCGGCAATAAAAGGAAAGTATATGTGGATGTTAACAAAGATGAGAAGAGTCTTTGGAAGGATGTAACTGGTTAGAGTTTAATATTCATTAGGTTAAAAAAATCTATTAAGTTCATTGAAGAAGTCATAAAAACAAACCAAATACCCACCATCTTCTTCCTTCCCAGGAACATGGCAGTGGTCCCTTCAAAGTAGTCCTGAAGGAAGGGGCTGAGTGTGTGATGACTGCCCAGGGGCCAGTGTGATGTTTCATGCCAGAGGGGTACAGCTGTTCATTTCCTTTGCCTCCTCTTATCCCGCTCCAGCATCAGCTCATTGTTCATGCTGACCCAGTGAGGTTGGCATCAAGCTCTCCCTCCCCATGTTGTAGCGAGAGATAGTCCTGAGGACACACACTTCATCCATCGCAACAGATTAGCTCTGGTCACAGCCTGATTACATGAACTGCAGCCAAACCCCTTATTTATGCTCTTCTGGGGATGGGCAGGAACAGATAGGAATGGGTAATTAAGGGACATTAAGAAAAAAACTAAAATATTGCTTGTCGTGCTTTAATATGAGCACTATTAATGATGCAGTATTGTAAACACTGAGTAAAGAGGTTACTGCCAGCTTGTTCATGCCAGGCAGCCAGCAGACCCTTATTCCCAAGTGGAGGATTAGTGTAGGTACCTCCTTGGTGAAAGCCTAGCTATCAGCAGTAGCACCTTGTAGAAGGTCCAGCCTATCTGGTTGCTTCAGGGCAACTGTGCAACTCCATACAGGATGCTAATGGATATAGGAAGCTCTGTGCCTCAGGGCTAGTTAGCAGCAAATATATGGGCACATCTGCCTTTTATTTCATCGAATGAATGCAGTTTATAGGAACCTGGTGTATTATTTATAGAGAACACAAAGTATTGGGGAAAACCTCAATTAGGGAATAGTGAGCTAGCAGAACTCAGATATTCACACACACACACACACACACACAGATGTGCATCCCATCAGAATATCTAATGAAGATAATTTAGGAAAAACTAATGTATGCCCTTCAATTAGGGGACTCATTAAATCTGCACTGCCCAGTACGGTAGCTACTAGCCACATGTGACCACGTTTACATTTTAATTAATCAAATTAAAGAAAATGAAAAATTAACGATTCAGTCCCTCTGCCACATGAGGCACTTTTCAAGTGCTCAAGAGCCTCATGTGGCCAGTGGCTACCAGATTATACAGTGCAGATACAGGACAACTCCATCATCACAGAGAAATCTGCTTGGTAGTGCTGGGTGAGATAGATGATGGTGTATCCATATAATCAGCTACTCTGCATATTCTCAGAAGAACGAGGTAAATACAGATATTCTGACATGAAAAGATCTGTGTTGTGTATTGCATGTAAACAAGTTACAAAACTTTATATTAGGTTGGCCAAAAAGTTCGTTCGGTTTTAAGTACAAATAAAAGACACATTTTTCATTTTCACCGAGAACTTTATTGAACAACACATTCATTAGCCAGACATACTTTTTGGTCAACCCAATATTAATTTTTCCTTAAAAAACAAATGCATTATGCACACACACACATACTTTTTTGTGTTAGTGTAGGAAAAAGAGTGTAAGGATAATCACTAAATTGTTAGTAGTAATTGCCTTGAGATGGAAGGCCTAGAGCTTTGCTTTTTATTTTCTCCACTTATGTATTGTCTGAATATATTTCAATGAGAATGCATTACTTTTGTACTTAAAAAGAGATTAATTTGATGATAACCCATGAAGACAATTTAGAAACATGAATAGGGAGGTTTATCTCTTTGGGACTTTAGTTGGTGAAAGCCTGGTTAATGAGGGCACCTGAGTGGGGTTGACCAGGTATCTTGTTAGGAAGGTGCATTGTGGGAAGAGAAGGGGGCTGATTCAGAGGAAATCCATCCCTACTGTTCTCAAGACACACTTACAGGCGTGCCCTCCTTGTCTTGAATGTTCTGTTCTGGTAGGGAGACAAACGCACTTTATAATCAATTCTGAGGACCTTTTACTATTAATCTTTGGGTGAGTCGATAGAAGCCTCTGCTCTGGGATGAGGCAGAAATACCCTGGGCTTAAATGTCAAATAGCACCTGGGAAGCATATTCAACCAAAGATACATGTTGGTCAGGGAGGGCTTCTCTGCCATGTAAGAGGGGAACAAAAAGATATCTTCCAGGCTGGTGTAAAAGTATTAAAATTGTGTGTGTACGTGTGTGTGCAGGTGTGTGAGATACCCTTATCCTTCCTGTCCTAGGAAATTTACTTCTCTGCTAGCTTACGTACTATGTGAATAAAGCATGGGCTTGGAGAAGAAATACTTTCTTCTTTCTTTCAGAAAATCATCTCTGCTATCCAGCATTACAGACTTTCTACTCTGGGTTATGAGACACTTGAACTCTTAGGACAGTTCTGGATCCACTTCTGCTCCTGTAACTATGGGTCACTGGGCAGAGTTCCTTGACCTTTGAAATTCATTCTCATTCTGGGGAAAATAGAGTATCACTAGCCCTTACCTCATAGGGTGGTTGCTCAAAGTCAAAGGGAGAAGTAGGGCGAGTGCTTGGCACATAGTAAGTGCTACAAAGTGTTAGCTTCCATTGACATTAGCATTACTTTTTCTAAGCAACAGTGCAAAGCAATTTGCTGTACCTGTTCTTGTGGATGCGTGTCTCCTCCCCAGATGGAAGGAGTGTCCTTGGAGGGCATGAGTGCCACACTTCTTTCTCTTCCTCTGGGTTCCTGACAGTGACCTGCACTAGCTAATCAGTACATTCATGCCAAGTGCCTGGTGCTTGAGAATGAGAGCGCAGTGCTACCCAGTGGAATGTGCCAGCCAGTGAGCCCAGTACAATCCTGGGGTCCTGTCAACACAGTAGTTGGGTAAAAGAAGTCAGCCATAACTTTGAAGCATAACTTTCTGAGGGAGAAGGCTGGAAGTCTTTCCATTTTGATGGTAGGGAGAAAGGATCTGCACTTTCTTCTGCGTGTTTCCTTAAAACAGCCTCACTCTTTACGTGTGATTTTTTTCAGTGTTTTCAAAGAGAAGAAAATGTTGTTAGTCTCTGACTATTGACCATACTTACAGTTTCCTGTTTGTTTAGTTCATTAAAATGAAGATCTACTTTTGCATAGTGACAGATTTTTATATGAAACAATAACAATAATATGATGTATTTTTCAAGTAAACATTTTATATACATACATGTATGCATATACATGTGTAAGTATGTATATGTATTATGTCTTCACACTCACACTCATGCATGCAGATTTGATCTTTATTATTCAAATATTCTGTATTTGTGAATTTGCCTGCTCACTAAAATGTTCTGTAAACCCCCAAACCAATACTCACAGTGTTTTCTCCATCATTTGCAGTCATGCACAGACCAGTGAAAAATCTGAGTCGTCCGACATGCATGTTCCTAGTGTCAACAAGGTGACACTCTGCCTTCTTGTTTCAGCTCTCATACTGCAAGCAAATGTCCTTTTAGTGGTATTTAGTGCCATTTTTCTTTGCATTTTTGTGCTTTTTGTTGGTGATTTTGCTGTTTAGAATGGCCCACAGGTGTAATACTGAAGCGCAGTCTAGTGTCCACAAGCGCAGAAGGCTGTGATGTACCTTATGGAGAAGGTACGTGTGTTAGATGAGCTTCATTCAGATGAGGGTTACAGTACTATTGGCTGTGAGTGCAATGTTAATGATTCAACAAGATATGTTAAATAAGTTGTCTTTAAACAGAAACACATAAAACAAGGTTATATATTGATTGATTGACAGAAATGTTGTGACCAGAGGCCTGCAGGAACCTAACCCTGTACTTCCATCAGGAGCGTTGATTCACTATTTGCTAATTCATTATTCATGGTGACTGTACAGAACATAACTGCCATATCTATTGTGTATATAAATCTCTTTAAGTCCACATAGAGGCTGTATGAGAGGGAGTAGACTATGGTGCTTAAGTTCCTGAGCTCTGGGCCAGAGTCACAATGTCCCTTTCTGCCTTCAGCTACTGTACACCTGGTTTTGCCGGGGCCCATAGCTGCTGGGGAACCTGCTCGGGGAAGTTGGGGTATGTTTGCCTTTAGGTGTCTTTCCGTCTTTCCAAGCTCCTGCAGTCAGGTGTATACTTAGGGGAATGGATGACTTATCATTCGTTGTAGGAATTATGCCACAGGCAAAACCTTTTTGTGTCCATTAAATAATAGAGACACTTAAGTAAGGCAGCCAATCTCCCCTTCAAAGGTAAGGTCCCTGGATCACGACATAGAATCAAGAAGGAACCCCTAGGGCAGGAGGTGAGAGGCTCATAGGCCAGACAGCAGCTGGGTGCTCTCACGCTGCACCTGCCTGCAGTTGACCGGAGCCACTCGGAGCTCCGACTGGGCACAAGCCAGGCCGGGAGGCTCCACAGCAGTGTGTGTCTGAGTCTGAGACAGCCACGAAATTGCCGTCACCATCACACCCCAGTGCACGGCCCCATAGCTCACTCCTGCTCACTACGCCCCTGGGCTTCTCCGTGCCTCTGCCCTGCCACAGCAGGCGTTCACGACTATGTGTTAGGTTGCCTTTTCAATCTTTTTATGCTCTACTTTCAAAGCAGTCTTGAAATGAGATAAGTTAAAGCCTAATACAGTTTTTCAGAAACACCTGTATTTGTCTGGCTGACCCAATATTAACACAGGTTCTCATCGCTACTTGAATGTTGCTCCATCTATTGCTACACCATTACCACGGCTGCGCTCTGAGTCTTTAAAGCTCATCCCTGCGCCTGATGCCATGAATACCAAGTAGATCATGTAGGATGGCTCACACCCTGCAAGGGAGACAGGGTCCAGCTACCCCGTGAGTTTACGAAGACTCCCAAGAGACAGCATACAAACCATGGGCTTATTGCTTCCCCGTTCAGCTGCTCCACTGAATCTTGGCGTCTAAGACTTTGGTTGTTCCCCGTGTCCCATGAGCTCTGATCACAAGGTGAGTGTTGCTCTCCAGGCTGGGAAAGCAGAGTTGACAAGAACTGCCAACCCCAGAGAGGTGTCAAGCCCACTGATAACTAAAGGGCTCCTAGGACACATCGCCAAGTCTATTATTGGTTCTAGTGGACTTGCCTTCATTCTACAAAGGACAAAAGAAGTTGACAGTGAAGCACTCAGGGCATAGGGGACATGGTTCTTACCCTACAGCTCCAACCCAGGGCCAGCCCTTCGGGTAGTGCTTTTGCCTTAAACAGAGTCTGGACTATGTGATTCAGTATCACTTAGGACGGTATGTGTGAAAAATGAAGAGATTTTGGGGACCCGGCCTCTGGCCTTCAGATTCAGAATTCCTCAGGGTGTGGCCCAGGCATCTGTATTTTGATAAGCTTCATGATTCTGGTGCACAGTAAAGTTTGGGAACTACTGCCCTGGGTGTCATCAGCAATTCAGCCTCCCCGGAGTACTCCAAGCCATGTCATGGTCCAGCACAGCGTCTGGGAGACAACGGGGAAAGCCAAGGAGCGGCCGTGCCAAAGGGCCTTATGAGCCCTTACTTTGTTTTCAGACCCATGCCTCTTTGGACTGTTAGCAAGTTCCAGAAATTCTATGGATATGAGTTTCCCCCTGTGGAAAGCGGAGATGATGACAGTGCCTGTTATTATTCTAGAAGGTTAGAAGATTAAATGAGAGGGTGCCCATGGTGTGCCCAGCACAGTGGAACCCTAATTGTGTTTGTTATTGCTCTCATTACCATCCACACCAAAGGGGCTGCATCAGTTGGACCCATAGACTGTGGATGTGCCTTAAATCAGCAAAATCCCAGACTCACTTTTAGGGCTTTCTGAGGCTCAGACATGAGCAATATTTCCCAAGGGTGTGGCAGGAAACCCACTGCAGACCATTGGGCACCTTTTGGGAGCCATTCCTTTTTGGAGCCTTTGGGGCATGGTTAGACAGGGGGACAGCGTGTTGGATAAAACTGAGTCTCAGATCCAAGGATGGTTCCCGTAGATGCCCAGTATAGGGCAGTCAGAACCTGTCCTGGCCTTTCAAGCCCAGTAGATCATATTGCCCTATCAGAGCTCCTGAGAAGTGGACACGGGTATGATATATCTTATCCGTGACCACATTAATAAAGTCTACAGAGACAATAGTGGGTCTTTTAGGACTTACCCATTGAACCTTTTATTTTAAGTGACACATTCTAGTACTAGCGTAACTGTAATTCTGATAACATTACTTGTAATACTGTCTTCAGTCCTCAGAATTAACTTGACTGGAAAAATTCCAGAAGGACTTAAATGTTTCTCATTAAAAGCACTATAGGGCTTCTCTGGTGGTGCAGTGGTTAAGAATCTGCCTGCCAATGCAGAGGACATAGGTTTGAGCCCTGGTCCAGGAAAATCCCACACCCCACAGAGCAACTAAGCCCATGCGCCACAACTACTGAGCCTGCGCTCTAGAGCCCGTGAGCCACAGCTACTGAAGTCTGCGCGCCTAGAGCCTGTGCTCCACAACAAGAGAAGCCACCGCAATGAGAAGCATGCGCACTGCAACAAAGAGGAGCCCCCGTTCACCGCAACTAGAGAAAGCCCGCGCGCAGCAATGAAGACCCAACGCAGCCATAAATAAATAATTTTTTTAAAAAAAGCATTATAGATAACTTATTCGACATTGTAACTAATTGTAATATTGCCCTATGTAAAGCCACCCAATTAAGATGCTGTTTCCTCTCTTGCGATTAGTTGGCAAACCTTTTTCGTATGAGTATGCCCTCTAGAATCTAGACCAATTAAACATATATAATTGGACTGAACCATTTGCTCTCCCATCATCACTCTCTCTAGTGAGATATATCCCAGCCCAGTTGGTAGTCTTGCAAAGCCAAATGTCCTGAACTCTAGTTACGGAGTTGACAAATGGATCTCTATAAGCAGCTTATGTGCCAAATATTTCTCCTGGCCCCTTTGGCAGGGATGTATTTTGTTTTCTCAGTATGGAGAATTTCTTGCAATTTGTACATTTTACCTTTAAGAAATAAAGAGAAGCCATTATGTGCCTTTCCTTCTTGACCTGCCTTTAGGAGCAAATACCCCTGTTGCGTAATTGCTGTTTGTAGCAGGGTTTGAGGTCCTACTTGGGTTTCTTTTTTTTTTTTTTTTAACATCTTTATTGGAGTATATTTGCTTTACAATGGTGTGTTAGTTTCTGCTTTATAACAAAGTGAATCAGTTCTACCTGGGTTTCTTGAATCACCGAGTATATGGGCTTCTGGCTGCACTGCCTACTCTCTGTGCCTGGGAATTTATTGGGGAGGTTTAATAAAGCAAAAGAGGGATTTACCAGCTGCCACCCAAGTATTTGACCTCATACTGAATTGCAAATTTCCCCCTAATCAGAACATTTGAAAGTCATCTAGAGGGATCAGGAAATAACCTGAAAGTTTTGTAGGAGAGTTAGAACAAGGGCTGCTTTGGCATGGTATTAAGAGGAAGCAACTTAGAGCTATTTCTTTCCCCTTTCTTTTCTCTACTTTCCCCCAGTGGATTCTCCTTCAGGCATATGAGTGTGAAATGAGACAAAAATCACTTGAAACAAAATCAAAAGCAACAGCAACTCTGGAATCAATGAAAAGTTCACATCTACAAGGAAGCATGAGGTCAAAGGTTGTGTAACCGTATACTGCCCAGGTTTGCTGTACCTGGTGCAGCAGGGCAGATGTACACAGGCCTGGCAGGTAGAAGGACAGGTGGGCTATGAATAGGGGATGAGCTTTCAATAGATTTTCAGAATGGGCCAAACGTTTGCAGTGTTCAGAGTATATAGACTGGCACATAATCTGGAGTAGTCAGGTATGAAACTTAAAGACACATCATCCATGGATTTCCCTTTAATAAATCATCTCCTTCAGTAGTCATTTTTCATCAACAGGCAATTCAGTAAAAGTTAGAATTGAGCATAATGTTGCATATCATTTCGGAACATCTGGTCCTAATATGTAGTAACAGCTGTTTAGTACCTGAGATATAAACAAAACATTTTCCCCATGGCTGCCACCGCTTATCCTCCTGGAGGCACAGTATCATTGAGATAGGTCTGTTTCCCAGGGTCTCGTATCACAGATAACAGTAATAGTAACAATATCAGTGATGACATGATGATTATCATGTCTTGTTTTACTGTGTGCCAGACACTGTGCCAAGCACATTTCGTCTATGATTTCATTAAATCTTCACCTCAGCTTTCCGTAAGCATTTAGATGAATTGAAAACAGTCATAAAGCCAGAGGTTGGCTCAGCTCAAAGCTGGCATTTGTCCAATGCCAAAGCTAATGCTCTGTTACCATTACAATAAATTTCTCCTAAGTAAAGTAAATGAGAAAAGAACACAACTGTATAAGTCATCAACGACAAAGAACGGAAGGGAACTCAGAAGGATTTTTTATGGTCTTGTTTCAAAATGTAAGACTGATTTTTGCTACCATATTGTATTGTATACACTATCACCAGGCAGCGGTATTGTACCTTGGTCACATGAGCCAATCAACAAGCCCTGCTTTTTCCTAATATTCAAGATGGTAACTTCCTGATCAAAACCACATTTATGGAACTTCCTTTACAAATATTCAATCAAAACTTTTAAAATTGAATTTTAAAGAAAAGAATATCTATACACTCAATATCAAAACAGATAAATCTTTAAAGTAAACTTCATAAAAATAGTTTTAAGATCCATAGGTGTATTTTTTATCACTAACCCTTAACTGTTACTCAAATAGCATAATCTACCCATAATCTTCTACCCAGACTCTGATAAAAATGCTAATCTTTGTGAACCCAACTGAAAGCTTCTCTAGAACTCAATTTCTTAGATCTATATTCAGGTTTCTAAAGATGTTAGTTTTTTACCTTGAGGGTTTCCTTAGGGCTTCTTTTCCATTCATGACCTATTGCTTTATACAAGAGGAGATATGTGTCCTCCTCTTGTATAAGCAGACATGTCCAAAAGTAAGGGAACTTGTATACCTGAGAAGGCCCCCTTCCTGTATGCATCGTTTACATTGTGCCTCACTGAAGAAGGAGGAATTTCTCCAGATGACTTCCCGCTCCCACCCTCTGCCTTGCCCCGCCACTATCACCTGTTTTGGAAAGAATGTCTTCACTTCTAAGATGCTCCCAGGGATCATTCCTATCTTCTCTTCTATACTCTCTCCCTTGCTTTTCAGTGCTTAAGTTAAGAACTAAGACTTTGAAGTGGGCAGATCTGTGTTCAGATTCTAACTCTGTAACTTTCTAATTGTGTGAGTTTGGGCAAATTACTTAATTTCGTAAGCCTCAGTTTTCTCATCTGCAAAATAGCAATAAAATAGGACTAATAACAATACCCCTTGGGGTAAGGATCACCTGAGATAATGTGTGTGAACCATTTAACAGAGTACAAGGCTCATCATTAACCCTCAATAAATGGTAGCTAATACTCTTGTTCAGTGGACTCATACATCTATTTCTCTATTCTGATTTTTCTCTAAGCTCCCATTTATACACCATTACCGTAACTCAGTATATCAGTATGCTATGACTACTCCCTAAGGTCAGTTTTAGTCCCTCCCTAACCACCATATTTCCAGCACTGATATTACTGTCTTGAAATCACCCAGAGTCAGAATGTCCAATGCCTTTTGACCCTCAGTTGGTCCCTAATCCCTTTGCTCATGTTGTCCCACCCACTTTCCTACACATACCCCTGGGTAATCAACCACTGACTTCCATCATTTCTTCTTTTATCTGCCTTGGGGATGTCTCTTACAAGCCTTGCTTCCATTCTCCCTGAAACAGTCCTTCCATTGAATTACTGACTTGCTAGTTTGCATAGTAATCCTTGTGACTTTCTTGGTAGGTGACGGGTATGGTGTTTCACTTAAGAAAGGAAACATTTTTACTTCTTGTGTCCTCCCTCAGTGCCCAGTAAAGCACCTGGTCCTGAGCCCTGAGTAGGAATTTGATAAATGTAGGTGGTTGATTAATTTCCTCTTCCTATTTTTTCTCCCTACAGTCATTTGTCCCTTTCTTCTGTCCTTTATTCAACAATTCATTGATTCATTGATTCATTCATTCAAACAAACAAACACTCCCTGAGCTTCGTGTTCATGCTGAGATCTGAGAATAACATAACAGTTCTCTCTAGGAACTTACCAGCAAGAAAGAAAAGTGTTTTTTTCTTCAAACAAATAACCGTGGGAATTAACATTTTCAGTGCAACAAGCTTTTATTGAGCTCTGACTGTAATCCAGGCACTTCATTGGGCACTGGGTTGTCAGTGGTGAAGAAGATAGACACTGCCCTGGTGGAACTCAACAACCTAGTAGAAAAGATGATTGATATTAGGTAAATAATTCCAGGAGCCATGGAGGTTACAAAGGGGAGAATGAAATAGCACAATGAAAAGGTTTTTAACCTGAGTTGGGAAATGTCCCCTTGAAGAAATTGTATTAAATTTGAAGTTGAAAACTAAGCGTAACAGAGCTAAGCATGGTGTTTGTTGGGGCAGGAAGAAGACTGTTCATGTTAGGGTGGATTGAGGCAGGTTTCATAGAGATGATGCCATTGGCATGGGTTCCAGGCGTGTGCACAGAAGCCCATGATTCGGTGTGGGAGCGTTAGTAACAGAGGCAAGTGCATGGGCAGCAGCTCCAAATCCTCTCAGATTGAGACACTTTTCAAGTTCCATCCACATCTGGCAACGTTCTCGTTCATACATCTCTACTATGTGGGTTGGCTTAGTGTGTTGATAGAGTCTACAGAATAAAAGTTTTCTTTCGCCTTCAAACCTTCAAAAGGCGTACCCCAGGGCTCTAGGAGGGAGAACAGAGCTGCTTACGTTGGTTCTTCTGTTTGTGTTTTTCTTCCCCTTTAAGAACATACTTTTGAAGGTGCAGCTCTAAAATCTTTATGATCGGGATTGCAAACAGGCTTTCACTTGTAACAAGAGGGGAATTAGCAGGAAATCCTACTCCAGTTCAATAAACCTTGACCCTTTTCGGTGACACTGTGGCCATCTTGCATCAGTTTTGGGAAGTTACCATCTCCATTGGCAAGATTGACAGTTTAAATCTCACCCCTTTCTAAATTGTCTTTATAAAGATCTCTTTCTTTAAATCAGACTAGAGATTGCACTACAACTAATATTGCAATTGGCTTACCTGGTTTTCGTCTCTTATTTAAGGTATTTGAAATGAATGGGAGGTCTAAGCAAATGAAGGGGCATGAAAAGTATTAGTAATTCTCCAGATAGTTAGGGAAATCTTCTCACTCTGTCTCTACTATGTCAAAATTGAAATGCTTAGTTAACGGCAGCAGGGCCAAGTACCTGGACTTGAAAATATCTTGATTCTTGTATTCCTAATTCTGTTCCAGAGAAGTTCTTGGATCAGATACATAAAACCAGAAGGGAACTCTCACCAGGGATTACATAGATGGTGAATATTTAAATTTGCAAAACATTATTGAGAAATATAAGATGTGTCAGCCATCTCCTAAGCTAACATTGTTTCAAAGTGAATTATTTTGTGGATGTTCGAGATGGGGGCATACTGGAAAGAAAAAAAGACAGGAGGAACCGAATTATTTATAATTATGATATGTATGTGTTGGCGGGATGGGGGCTGCCTTCTGAGACATAAATGGATGACAAAGAATAAGTTATCTCTTTAAAGATAGAACATGGCAATAATTGCATAGTTTCTGGCTTCAGAAAGTCATAATCTATTAATTTGATGGATATCCAAAAGCCATAATCTGTCAATCAGGTGTCGGAAGAAAGAGTGTCTCAGAGCTTTGAAGCATGACATTTAGAATACTGCTGGATACCTTTATTTTTATTCTGATAGTAATAGGGAGAAAGGATTCAAACGTACTCAGCATAGTTAGGGAATGAATATAGTTTTAGCTGTCTTAACAATTTTGCAACTTAAAAGTGGTATTTGATCAGTACAGTGTATTGAACAAGTGTAGAAGTCACACTGCAGTAAATTAGAAGGAGATAATTTTATCCTAAGATTTTGCTGACATACGCATTGTGTCACTGCTTTCTTGGTTTAAATTTGAACAGAACCCAAGATTATTTCTTCGTAAATTCCTGTGGCCCATCTATTATTTCTGTATGCTATGTGGAAATGTCCTTGAAACTTACTAATGGGCACTGGGGAAAAATGCTTTAGTCTATCAGTGGAATGTCAAATTGATGGAAGGAAGAAATGAGAGATGTCACACACATAGAAAAATAGAGCTTTTCCAGAACCCACTAGGCTTGCCAGTACGAGTGGATGAAGACCTCCTCCTTCTCTGATAGGGAGAGAAGAATTAACCCTGTAGCCCCGTGATGTTACAGCACATATTTCAAAGCTGAATAGAGTTGCATTTGCTTCATTACAATTCCTGAAGTTTAAGATGCTCTTCTAGATACTTCCAATATTTTATTAAAAAATGTTTCTGGTGCAGAGGTCACCAAACCCACCGGACTCCCCTTCTTGCTCGTGGCAAGCATGGCCAAGGAACATGCTGTGTTCCCTTCTGCCTTTCCTCCTGAGGCCCAGCTAAAGTTCACGCTGAAGAGGGAATTATTCTTCATATCCAGCTTAGCTTCTGTAGCCTGTCTCTTTTACACAAACACCTTGTTTAAAAAGCAGAGAGTAGGGAGGGCATCAGGGCTCAGGAGTCAAGAGCAAGGCATATTGCTCTTCCTTCAGAGAGCTATTCGGAACCTAGACCGTGTCCTTGGGAGACCAGAGCATCTAGAAGCAACAGACTGTCTCTTCTGTCCTTCCCCAGGAACCATCTTCCCAGGGGTCTTGCCCAAACTCACTCACCATCCTATTGTTCAAAGGACAGAGGAGGAAGGAGGGAGGGAGGTAAGATTCATTAACACCAATCTGTGTCCCATAGCATTCTAGGTGCTTTGTAAATGAACATTTATTTTATTTTCACAATGATCACATCCATGTCCATGGTTTCAATTTTATCTACCTGACCAGCAATGACTCATATTTAGCCCTTCGGATTAGTCATCACTGAGCTCCAGAGCTGTATACCCAACAGCCAGGTTGACATCCTTCTTTCATGTCTCAAAGGCACCTGGGACTCAGCATTTCCCAGCCCAACATGTGACATTCACTTCCAAACCTCGCTGCTTTCTACTGTTCCCTTCCTTAATCCATGGCACCACCATCCATCCAGTTTTGCCCTCCCCTCATTTCCAAATTTAAATCCTGCCTCCTAAGTATATTGGGAATCCATCCACTTCTACTCCTGCGCAATGGGCATCTAATTACCAGCACTCTAATCTGAGCTACCATCATTTTTTGCCTTGATACCAATATGGCCTCCCAGCTGGTCTCCACGTAGCCACTTTTACCTTCCTCCGATCTGCTCTTTTCTCCCCAGCCAGAGCCATCCTTTGAAAGCTTTAATATGATGCATCTGATCATATCACTCGTTTGCTTAAAATCCTTCAACGGTTTCCCAGTGCTTTGAGGATTACATAAAAAAAAAACCCTCCACATGATCTACAAGGCCTGGCATGGAATGCACTTAGCAATACCAACTGCTCCGATTTCCTCTCACACCACTCTACAGCCAGCCGCACCAGTCTTTGTTCATTTGCTGAGACCATCATGTACCAAGGCCTTTACATACACTTCCTTCTCTGTCAAGAATCTACCGGTAATCCATCCCTGAGCTTTTTACCTAAATCAGACTCATTCATCCTTCTGATCTCAGCTCTGCTGTCAGGCTGGATCAGACACCCCTTTTCTTCTCTCTCATAATGCCACGTACGTCTCCCCCACACCTCAGCTGATAAACATCACTTCCATTTATTGATGGTGAATATGTGATTAGTGTTTACCTCCCCCTGACTCAAAGCTATACAAGGGCAAGAAATTTTTTTTTAAACTCATCATTGAATCCGCACTGCTGGGCACAGTGCTTGGCAACTTGTAGGTAATTAATAAATAATGACTGAATTCATGGATACATGGGTGCGGGAGCTAGAATTAGACCCTTTTAGCAGATTAGGAAATTAGGGCTCACTCTAAGTAAGAGCTTAGAAGTATCAGAGGCAGGATTCAGTCCCTGGATCACAAAACATAAGACACTTTAATATCTATAGTAGCAATGACAGATTTTGTTTTTTTTGAGAAATCCTCTGATTGTACTACACTAACATACTGTTCTCAGTTTGACACTCTACCTTTTTTTTTTTTTTTTTTCTGTTCACATTGGATATTTTGAGGGTGGGAACCAGACACTCTAGTTGAAACAAGGCATTTCTTCCTCTTTTTTCACTATCTTGATGTTTTCAGGGTGTCCTGGTTAAGCCTTTCTTCAGGTGTCCAGTCAGACTAATCCAAGTGAACTTGGCTACTGACCTTGCTCTCACAAATTGGCCATCTCAGAATGATTGATGACTGCTTGGTCCCTGTTGGGAAAGTGGCTGCAAATATGATCCAGGAAATCTGTAGTCACAAGTCTAGCATAATTTTAACAAGTCGTGGTCAGAATACTAAGAAGCACCACATGGAAGTCTTGCATGAAAATTACTCATCTTCTGTCATCTTTGCCCTTTATGTCGGCCTCCCCAAGTCCCTGTGTGGGACATCCAGCACCAGAAACTTTTCTTTCCTATAAGACTGTTGTGACCAAACACACTTGTATTGGATGGATGGGTGGATGGATGGATGGATAAATGGATGAATGCTTTATATTTTCATCTCGAATAGATCACAGGTCTAGGACCAGAAAGAAAGCAGGATAAATGTAAAAATTACCTTTATTAATTCTGGTTTAAAATGCGAAGCATTGGGACTTCCCTGGTGGTGCAGTGGTTAAGAATCCTCCTGCCAACACAGGGGACAAAGGTTCGATCCCTGGTCCAGGAAGATCCCACATGCCGCGGAGCAGGTAAGCCCGTGCGCCACAGCTACTGAGCCTGCGCTCTAGAGCCCGCGAGCCAAACTACTGAGCCTGCGTTACTGGCGCCCACGTGCCTAGAGGCCGTGCTCCGCAGCAAGAGAAGCCACCGCAGTGAGAAGCCCGCGCCCCGCAACAAAGAGTCACCCCCATTCGCTGCAACTAGAGAAAGCCTGCGCACAGCAACGAAGACCCAACGCAACCAAAAATAAATACATTAATTAATTAATTAATTTAAAAATATGCGAAGCATTGTAGGTAGAAAAGTTTTTCTTTTTCTTTTTTGGTCTTTGAAGCTCAATTTTCACTTACACAATTGATTGCCCCAGTTATAGTACTCTTTGCAAGGTGTCAGAATTTCCTGTTTACTTATCTACTTTCAATCTAGAGTGTTCACTCCCTAAGGGCAAGGACTAGGTTATTTTTACCCTCTTATCCCTGGAGACTTGCATAATCCTGGCTGTTTCTAGGTACTCAAACATTTTTCTTGAACAAAACATAGCCTTCTCACAATGACAATGAAGCATGTTGGGAGCATGAGTGACTGGTTAGGAGGGTGAATGTCTGTTTTTTTACTGAGAAATATTTGAATCTCTCAGTGAGGTCAAGGGCACATGCCTACTGCTGTGCAGTGGGCAGCCCCATCTGCCTGTGGGGAGTGCAGAGTTTAAGGAGACAGCAGCCTGTGCAGTCCTCGCCTTCAAGATCTGGGCCACTCTAAGAGGAGCTTCTCTCTTAGGCAAGGAGAGCCTATTACTCACAACAAATATTTACAAAGCAAAATGATTCTTTCATCATCCCTGACTTAGCCTGCACTTACCCCAGAAGGCAAATCCCAATATGACTGATTGCGTGATTCCAGGAAACAGGATGGGGAGAGTGAGACAGAAAAAGAGGGACCATCCATTCAAGGGGGTAGACACAGGTTGGTCACCTCTCTGGGCAACTGAGACGCACCCTCCCAAGACCCTCTAAGAAGAGCCACAGGAAATACCTCCAAAATGTGTGTCTCTAGGGGACAGTTCCCATACTCCATTGGTCAAGGCTTGCCCTTGCGATGTCAGCTCTCATTCCCAGGCCGTGCAAGCATGAGTGACCCCATAGGTTTCCTCGGGCATTCCATTCTGTGGTGTCTGAGAATCCCTAGGGCAGAATGCAGGAATGGGAAGAGCCGCTGAGGTGCTGTCAGATCACACCTATGGGAAGATGGTTTTCACAGCTGTGGCCGGGAAGCATGTGGAACAGGGTGTGAGAGATGCCCAGAACAGCCTACTAGTTTAGATACGGGCTTTAAAGGTCATTTATGAAGAGCCACATTCTACTAGAATGGGCTTATGAGCCAGGAAGGTTAAGGCTGGTCGGGTGCCAAAAGAGAGAAACTGAGGCAGAAGATAGTCCTGTGGGTAAGGGCAGCACAACAGTGAGGATGAACGCAGGCTCTTGCATCAACACTCCTGGTTTTGAATTCTGCCACTGCTGCTTCCCAGAGTGAACGTGAGAACATTATTTAATCTATCTGAGTTGTAAGTTCATCATCAGAAAAGTGGGGATACTAAGGGCAACCTCATACTATTTAAGTTTTGGATCTTTAACAAGGAAAATGTATTCATATGTCACCTGCGTAACTGGAGCTCATAATACTGTGCTTGAACAGATTTTAAGAAATGGATCTGGAACAGATTTGCTACAGATTTTTAAAAAGGAACCATGCCTCATAGGGTTGATAGGACTGTTAAATGAAGTATGCTTAGAAGGCTGTTATCCCAGAATAACTCTTCGGCACATGGTGGTCTTCCTGCTGGTGATGAAGAGCAGGGGAGGGAGGGGAAGGAAGGCCACCACAACCGCCCAGGGTAAGGAGGCCCCTGTTTGGAATGGAGGGTCCAGGGGCTATGGGAACTTGCCTATCTCCACATTCCCCTCTCCCTCAACTGCGGAAGAGAATAGGTGCTGATGTCCTTCTGGCTCTAGTCAGCACTGGCTCAGCGTCTGGGAAGAATCTGGGCCAGCTGCGAGGACTTCTAGGTAGTTCCAGGAGACGCTGATAGAGACCAGGAGAGGGGAATGCGCAGCCAGGACTAATGGGGGTTAACACAATAGCTGACATTTACTGAGCACTTCTAATGTGTAGCCCTGTTCAGAGAACTTTCTGCATATTGTCTACTAGTCATAGTTGGTCTAGGCACCATAATTCACATTTTACATGTCATGAATCTGAGATTAAGTAATTTGCCCAGGTCATGGTGCCACAAGGTGCAGAGCTGAGACATGAACCCAGGAAATGTGATACTAGAACCCACATTACATAATTTGCAGTGACTTCTAACAATTGCTGTCTGGTTCACATCTGCTGGGAAGTGGGAATAACACACAGGGGCCCAGAGCATTGCTTGGTCCCAAAGTTACAAATACTCACTATGAAACATGTTTCAGTAACTGAGTAAACTATCAATATTAACAAATTACTCTGTCATTGGTTATTATTGTATTAGTCAGGATCCTGGCAGGAGAGAGGCACGCACAAACTGAAAGTTTGAAGAAAATCGAATAGACTATTTACAAAGGTGTAAGAATATTTAGGGAAAACTATTGAAGGACAGTACAGTGTTTGAGAGCTACCAGCAGCCGGAAGCTGTTACTTCCTCTGGGCCTGAAAGTACAAGAAGAGAGAGGGGCCAGCAGAACCTGGAGAGAGAAGCCTGATGGAGAGGACCACTGACAGGAGCCCTGGCCTTTGTAGAGAACCACAGTCAGTTTGACAGGAGGAAAAAATACCTTAACTTCTCTTGCTCCTATGTGATGTCCTGCCAGTAACTTCCATTAGCCAAATCTAACTGGAAGCCAGAGGAGAGAGCTAGAGGAGAAGGCAGCCCATAAAGACCAGCATCTTGGCGCACCAATGAGGATAGAGGTGAGTGTGGTCTGATCTGGTATGGCAGGCAGGGTGCACCCAGCACTGTGGTCGACCTGCAGGCATATCTTTCCGAAACCTCTGTGGTGTCCAAAACAATAAGAAGGAGTATAATCCTTATGGTGGAAAATTGTTCAACCAGAGAAAAGAATGAAGCATTGATACATGCTACAGCATGGAAGAATCTTGACAGCATTATGCTAAATGAAAGAAGCCAGACATGAAAGGCCACCTACTGTATGATTCCATTTATATGAAGTGTCCAGAACTGGCAAATCCAGAGAGACAGAAAGTAGACTGGTGGTTGCCAGCATTCGGAGGAAGATGGAATGGAGAGTGACTACTACTGTTATTAGTGACCACTAACAGGTTTCCTTTCGGATGACCGAAGTGTTCTGGAGCTGGATCATGATGATGGTGGCATAACACTGTGAATGCACTAAGTGTCACTCGTGGTAAATTTCATGTTATGGGTATTTTACCACAATTAAATAAACATAAATAAATAGATGAGAGGGAAATTCCTTCTCACAATGCTCATGTTTGTCTCTTATTCACTGTATGAGCAGGGCACCAGAACGCACCTGACACTTTCTCGCTAGAAAGTTGGTGGGAGAGGCAGCAGATGCTCTTGGTGCCTCAGGTGTGCTCCTCATCTTTATGCCAGCCCAGCCTCCCACCCACTGTCCACACACAGCAGTGCCAGGGAATTACCAGCCCCCAGGAGGCCAGCCAAGCACTGACAGGAGTCAGTAAACACGAGCCTCCTTGCCCTCCAGCGGGGGAAGGCAGTGGGGGTGTACGATCCTCACCTGCCTCCAAGGCCCAGCAGGTTTGAGCTCCAGTCGCCTGTGTGGTTACCTGACAGCAACACCCTGCCTCCCTCCCTGCCTCCCTTCCCCCTCACCTGCTGGTTCTGCCTGCATCTCCCAAATCAGCTACAGAACTCAAGCCCTTGTGTGAGGATTTATAACAACTATAAAATAATAATAGATAGCATGTATTGAATTCTTATTATTAAAATATGTATGAGGAGAGACCAGCTTGTGTTCGTTTTGTCTCTCCTGTTCCCCATGATAAGCCTGTCTTCATGTATCAGGCAAATAACTACCACTGAGTCTTAGACATTAGTGTCAACAGAACCCCCTAGGAAGAGTATGAACAGCGTAGGTTCCCAGGCCCCACCGTCAGATATGCTGATTCAGTAAGTCTAGGTGCAGGGCCTTGGAATGTGCTTTTATCAAGCTCTTTAGGTTATTCTTATGCAGAATAGAATAGGAAGCGTCTCCACTGAGAAACACTGGAAGTTGTATCCTGAGAACTGAGAGGGGAGGCCACTGAATGCAGGCATCCCTGAGCACACCCCATGATATATTTACTTTCTCTTAAACTGGTGGAATCCACATCCAAGTATGGAAGTTAATTTCGGTATTTAATAATCATTAAGTAAAGAGAGAGTGAAATATCTACACCATGTAATTACATAAAACATGCTTCTGGCAATATTTGCCCCCTTGGAAATTCAAATGGGATGTCTACAAGGAGCAAGGTTGTATTCTTGGAGGTGGACACAAAGTAATTGAGCTTAGCTAATGGAGATAATTAATTGGGAAATAGATGTGCTCACTTCTAAGAAAAATATTGGAAGGATCTCCCAGAAGACCTAACCCTCTGCTCTTGCTATTTTTGGAAGTCAGGGACACCTAAAGAGACTGGTGTTTCCTCTGAGCCATGGCCCGGTCACGTACAGGAAGCAAGATAGCAGAGGACAAACAGCCCCTGCCCACAGCTCGGCCCAAGCCTAAGAGCATCTGGGCTCTACCTGCAGGAAACAGTGCCCAACTCCACCTAGGGTTCAAGTCCCAGCTCTCCACTTACTAGCTCTCTCTCTCTTACTTAGCCTTGTTATTCGACTTTGATTACCATGGGGCTTAGTGTTCTCATCTTAAAACCAGGAGTTGTAATAGTAATAACATAAATAACATTCTGAAAGAAAACAATTTGCAATCAGAAGGTGCTGCCCTGGTGTGTTCTTGCTAAACTCTCTCTCTCAGCCCTGGGTCTTATTTTCCCACATCTGGGTCGCCTGTCTGACCCTTTCTGCCCAACTTTGATCTGTATGAGCCTAGCATTCTGGCCTCATCTTTCGAGCTGGTCTGCTTGCCAGCACCCTTTCTGCCCCTTTCTGGTTCTAAATCCTAGCCCAGTTTTGCCTAATATGCCTTGCTTCCTGGGCCTACTCTTGGTGCTGCAAAGTGGTAGTACCATGAAGCTTCCAGCCTAGCCTACACTTTGTCACCTCAATGATAGGGAATGACAACCCAGTGCTAAGAGATTGCATTGAGACCTCTAGCTACCTCTTCCATGATCATATGACACAAGGATGGGCTAAGATAAGAAGTCGAGTCCATATATATGGTTGGACCAGAAGGGCCAGCAGCTCTCAAGGGGCAGGAGAACAAGGGTTCAAATCATGGAGGTCATAGGCAAGGCGTGTGGGCAATCATGGATTGAATAATGCATCCATCTTCCTGGTAAAACCACATTTGTCTTGCTCGCCAGGCTACCCACACCATCCAGCTCAATCAGTAATTGTAGAATGAGAGAAGGGCTAAGACCCAAGCCCAGGAAGCAGAGACTTGATGTGGATGCTGTTTTCTCTTTCTGTTGGTGGCAGATATTACATTACATAGTTTTGAGATATGTTACAGGAAGGCTTTTGTTTCCCATGTTGATGAAAAATGTGTGCTCTTTATTCTTTGTAGAACTAATAGAATCATAGCACATTTGTCTTTAGCTTTTCTATCCCCCTCTCTTTTATTAGATCTACTCTAGGAAGTTGGAACTTTATTTATATTGGAACCCAAGGACTTTATTTATATTGGAACAATCAAAACCAGCAATGAAGAATTAATGATTAGCTGAGATCAATGTGGGAAGACTGAGGAGAAGTTTCAAGGGAGTGAGGGACTCAAGCCTATTGGGGGGAAATGGTTCAATAATAGGGAAAATGCCCAGGTTCTGATACCTACAGACGTCTCTTTGTGTCAGGGATTAGAAGGTAGGCTGACAGAGCACAGGTCCAGGATTCAGAATAAAAAGGTGGCCATGAGAGTAAGCTATCTGATGTAAGTGTTTCTGCTACTTATCTCATTAGGACCAGATATGAATGTCTCTGGGTCATCAGTCCCTTAGGTACAATCATCTGTCTCTATTGGGGTAGTAACTAGTGTTAATTCTGTGAGTCAGCTGTCATGTAGAGGCTGCCTAGATCTCTGTGCTGAGTAAGGTGCTGAAGATCATCAGGAAAGTGTGCTGCAGTTGATTAATGATGTCTGTCATGAGCACGGGTATAGAAATTGTGTCAAGAATACCACATCCTCACCATCTCAGTCTAATGTACATATAATGAAGTCAACATCTGGGGAGTTACCTCAATAAAGGAGGACTCTTCCCAAAATATTTCTGTGAAAAATATGAATACCAGCTCCTAACTGGGGTCTTTACTTGTTCTACAGAACAGAACTATTTACAATTGTTTTTGACCCTTTTCCCAAATGATTGAGTGCTTTGACATAAAAGAGCAAGGTACAGAAGATGCATTATTTTGGGAATTATTCTCTACAAACATGACTTGTGAGTACACCATGATCCTGAACTTAAAGCCAGACCTCAGCCCCTGATCCAGGTTTTGCTTTCCTAAGGCCACAGTCTCCTTCTGAGAGTTGAGAAGGTAAGGATGGAGGAGGAAAACAAACAAACAAACAAAAACAAAAACAAAAAACCACCACCACCAACAACAAAAAACTTGTGTGATCTTTGAGGGAAAAAAATCAGATTTAAAAAGTTTCTTGAAAATGACTTATTTCATGTAATATTCTGGAGTGTCGCAAATTTAGCTGAGCTGGGCAAAACTTAAGACAAAGGGTATGTCACCTACTTTATAGAGCAACATGTATGTTTTGTGTGTTTACCTGGTAAACTTGTAAGTAATTGAGTGCCGCCATTGGCAGGCAAGACTTATTTTGGAGAAATGATCCAATGAGGCGGGGAAAGCCTCAATTTTGTTGAAAGATCATGAGATCATGTCTACATTGTAAAAAGTGACATCTGGGTCAAGAACTATTAGTTGGTGACAAAGATGTGTTTGTACATGTATACATGTGTGCATTTGTGTGTGTGTGCCCCTGAGTGTGTGTATTTGTGAGCGTGCACGTGTCCTGGTATGTGAGCTTTTGTACACGAGATAGATTTCTCGGGCTGTGAGGAGCCCAGTGGGCATTCAACCAGGTTAGGCTCAGGAAGCCTTAGCCGTGGTTGCCTGACCTTGTGCTCAGCTGTTGGGTCCCTTGAAGAGATATGACCAATTCCAGAATGCTCACTGTGCCTAGGTGCCATTTCAGAGGTCTTTAACCTAAACCTTGGTTTTATACATAAACAATCTTTTTGATGAGTGATTTTCAGGTACACGTCTTGTGAATGCCTCCCACTTACATACCACGTAACCCCTGGGAGTTAAGTCATGACAAACAAGCCTGGTGCCTTTGCACAGAGAGCTGAGTTTTAAGGTAGAAAAAAGTTTATTTCTCTTCCACATTATCCGTAGTGAATCAGAGTTAACATTTTCTTCCTAACTGCAAGTGGAAATGATGATGACCCTTAGAACCACTCTCCCACAGCCTTCTCAGAAACTCATGTAATGCATAATCATCTAAATCATCGACATCGATGGTTACCATTTGCAGAGAACATGTATTTGGTATATGTGGAACCTGAAGATTCTGGTTCAAACCAGCATACCCTTGAGAGCAAGAGGGGCTGCTGTTAATAATTATACTGGTGCAAGTGGACTAAACCAGGACCTTACTAGGCAAACTGGGACATGTAGTCATCTTATTTGGGTAACATCTTCGAACTCTTTCCCTCCTAGTCCTGCAGAGGACACTGAGAGGAACAGAACAGATCATCGGATTCCTCAGGAATGACATACTTATAAATGTGGAGGATCTTAGCACATGTTTCGCTGCTAGCTTCACTTATGCCATTGGTTACTGGTGTGGGCGGAGGTTATGGGGGAGAAAAACCAAGGAATGCAGGTTTCTAGGCTCTCTGTTTTTCCCAGAGGCAGCAATATGATGTGTGGATCAGAGAATGGTCTTGGAATCAACCAGTAAATCAGCCATTTACTTGCTGAACAACCCTGGGCAAATTATTTAACCACTCTGAACATCAGTTTTTCAAATCTAAAAAATGAGAACGTTCATTTCCTCAAATGATTATTATGATAATTCCATCCGATGACTCGTGGGAAAGATTCCAGTACCCAGAACACTTTTCTTCCTTATACTGAAAACCCAGAGTCCCACTTACTGCACAGGGAAAATAGAGTGATGAATATCAGTAATAAATGAGAGTTTGTTTTAGTAATTATGCCAAATACTGGTAATATCCGTGGCCACAACGTACCCCACGTGTGGAATAATTCAGGAAAGAAAATATCTTGCTCAAGTTACACCAAGAGATTTCCTCCCTGTATCTCCCAGAGAGAAGCCACTGGGGGATTCTCTGTTTTTTATCAAAAGGTTAGAAATGAGAGCTCAACATTAGTAAGCTCTTGTCTAATTAAACAAAGACATTGAGGATGGGGAAGACCACTGCTTCTCTCTCTTCACAGGTGGAGGGACCTGCCTTAACATTGTACAACTGGGGAGAGAGAGGAAGAGCTGACTTCTACATATTATACGTAGGTGTCAAGAGAGCAGGTCAGCAGTTTACGTACGGCAGGCAACCCAGGTCCCTTCTTAGGATAGATTCTAGCTTTAAAACTGATGTCAGGGACAGGTTAGCACCCACAGACAGCATAATTCAAAGGGTATAAAGGAGAAGGCAGGGTTTGGCACAAAGAGTAACTAAATCCTTAGCCTGTGGGGCACTGTGCAGTGGGCTTTTGTTGTTCTTTATTCCAAATTTATAACAAGATGTAAGTGGTATCAACAGGAGGTCTGAGGTCTATGCAGGGTAAAGAAGAGATGATTTGCAATGTGGTTGCTTGCCATTCTGATCTCAGGCCATCAAAAGTGTGGATCCTACAGTAGTGACCCAGCAGGGGCCTCTGTTCAAATTGGCCATCTTTGGGGTGGGATGATCATGAGTGCTAAGCGATAGGCTACCTGGCAGGCATCCTCTGGACACAAACATGCTTGGAACTGGATTGGTAGGATGACTTCACATGTTCATTGCAACACTGCAGCATTGCCAAGAGGGATTCGGGCCTTCAGTGACTGCAGACCTATATAGCAACAGTGGTCCAAGCACAGGAATGAGACCAGTGTTTGTGGCTTTGTTTTTACATGAAGTTGTTCATAACTGGGGCTTCTGCCTGGGATCTCTAAAGTGCATAACCACAGCCAGTTGCTTGGCTCTTGCTTCATGTGGACAAGCCAAGGGTCCTCTTGTTCAACACTGGCACAACCTGTCAGTAACCGCTACCTCCAGGCGGTGTCCTAGATGCCCTGCCGGGCTCCATGCTTTCTGGCTCACAAAACCAAGCACCTGAACACAGAGCAGTCCTAAGTGAAGGCAAACCATATAACTTAGGCATACTTTTAAACCTCTCTGAGCCTCACCTTTCTTACCTGTAAAAAGGGGGCCATGATCACAAGGGTGTTTGTGTACTGAATCAAATAATTACTGTTGCAAGCCCAGCACTGGTCGCTATTATGATTCAAGACTCTGAAATCCATCAAAGCAGAGTCTGTGTTTACTTAGTTGCGTTTCCTGAGCTTGGCATCTGGTGGAGACTCGCAGATATTTATTGCATAAAACGGCAACTATGATAACACAGTTTAAAGACTAATAATCAAAAGATCATTCATTGGGTGCCATGTCTTGTAAACCATTTTAAGATGTTTCTGTTAGTGTCTGTAAAAGGAAGTAACGATCCAAGGGAGATGCAAGTGAGTATTCCCCAATTATTTGCTTTTTAAAATAGATTTGCAATATTTAGTAATTAAAAAAAAATACAGTGAAAGAAGGTAAGAAGACTGGAGAGGCCTGGGTTGGTGGTTTGATGACCAGACAGATGGACAACTGAAGGAAAAGGGACCAGGGTGACCACGTGGTCAATTGTGTCTTCAAAAAGGGAGGCAAATGCTTGGGCCAAGATGGGAGTGAGAGTAGACTGACTCTGGCCCTGGCTCCCTGACCACAGCCAGTGCCTGGGAACACAGAGCTAGGCCCTGCTGGGAACCAGGGCACCTGGATTTTATCTTTCCAGGATCAGAGGGTTCAGTTTAACTGAACTGAGCCGGCTCAGCCGTCTTCCGCACCTGCTAGGTTCATGCTTGTGAAAATAACATGCATAAAGTAATGGGCATGTTCTAGCAGGTTTAATGTACTTATTCAGGTTTATTCCTCTAACTTGCCTGCATCCAAACATTTTTTTTCAAAATAGAACCAGTGTGTCAAACTGTTCAACTGCCATTACCTGGTAGATTTGAGAAAATATCTGAATTAGAGATGGGCCCACACAGGTTCTAGTGAGAATGGGTTTTTCAGCAGGTGTGAATCACTGTTATTAAAAATTTATTCCAAGGATAAATTGTCAGTAAGCTACCCCATCCATCTACTCTTCTGCAAAGCCGATTTTTATCAGTTTTATCCATGATGGTCATTTTGATGACCATCATTACCATAATCAGTTTAGTAATCTCCTTTTGCATAGCATCGGTTGCTTGTTTTTGTTTTCAAAGCCCCTCATAGGGGGCAGCTTGTGGCAAATAACCCAGCATTGTTGCCTCTGTCTGAGACAACTCTAAAGGGCCATCCAGCTATGAGTTTTCTGTAGGTTCTACAAAGGCTTCAGGAGCCATCTCATTGTGGGTTTGCTTGCCCCTTTGCCCATCCCTGCTTTCATCACCTCCTAATGAGGTGTCTCCAGGGAACAGTTCCCAAAATCCTTCTGGAAGCAACTCTGTCTCAGAGCTGGTTTCTGTGATGAAGAGGGCCAGCAGGAATGGCTCTCTGAGGCCCTGACACCCAGGCCAGATTTCAGTGGAGTCCTGGGAAGAATCCATCTGCAGGCAGAAGAAAGAACAAATGTGAAAACGCCATGGCAGAAAGGGGCCTGGGACTTCAGGGCACAGAAAGTTTGCCAGAGCAGTCAGAGTTAATGATCAACAGGTGAAGTGTCAAGACAGGTGAGAGAGGCCGGCAGGAGGTGGTCCATATGACGAGGGGGTGGGGGTTTGTTTACAGTGCAATGGAAGCCATTAGGGTTTGACTAGATTTGACTAGGGATGTGACAACATCTGTTTGGTTCTTCATAATGGATTCCCTTGACCATGGGGAAAGTGGATTATAGGAGTGTGGTCGGCTAAATAATGACCCCCAAATATGTCCAGGTCCTAATCCCCAGGAACCTGTAAATGACGCCTGTAAATATAGCAAAAAGTGACTTTGCAAATGTAATCAAGGTAAGAACCTTGAAATGGGGAGATCATCCTGGATTATCCAGGTGGGCCCAATGTCATCATAGGATCCTTATATGAGGGAGGGGGAGGTCAGAGTTAGAGAAGGGGTGTGATGATCAAAGCAGAGTTTGGTGTCATGGGGCCATAAACCACGGGATGTAGGCAGTTTCTAGAAGCTGGAATAGACAAGGAATTGATTCCCTGATGGAGACTCCAGAAGGAACCAGCCCTGGCAATCTCTTGATCCTGGCTCCAAAAGACTCATTTTGGACTTCTGACCTCCAGAACTGTAAGAATGAATTTGTGTTGCTTTGAGTTTGCAGTAATTTGCAAAGCAGCAGGGGAAATAGTACAAGGGGTCAAGCGTGGAGGTGGGCGACTAGTCCAGGAGGGCGTAATGGTGGAGGCTGGGAGCAGGTGGTGGCAGATGCCGAATGCCATCAGGAGGTGTAATGAGGGGACTGATATGATTAAAGATGACTGAGCTGAGCTCACGTGTTAGCTCCACCACCTCCCTGGTAAGTGTAGGAAACAGATTTCTCCTTTGCAAAATGGAGATAGCACTTACCTAAAGGGGTTGTTATGAGACTTAAATTAGGTAAACTGCATCAACAATTTAGTATCAGAGCTGACATTCCTTTGCCCCCTTACCACTTCTTCTCAGAACACTGATGACATGGCGATGTGGTCCCTAGCAGCCAGAGGAGGGAAAACGCAGGATCCCCAGTGGATGGTGTCTGAATTCCTAGTGCCCATGAAGCCATGTTCGTGGCAGAACTGGGCAGTTCTCAGTAGCTGGGAAGCAGTCTGCATAGGCATTGATATTTAGTATACATGGTAGGCAGCTTCTAAAGTGGGCCCAATGATCCCATCTCCTGGTATTCACAGCCTTGTGTAATCTTCTCTCCTTGAGGAACTTGCTTCCAGCTAATAGAACACCTCTAGGGAATCTCACTTCTGTGATAGGATTAGAAGAGGTTCTGACTTCTGCCTTGCTAGCGCACTCTCTCCTTTGCTGGCTTTGATAAAGCAAGTTGCTATGCCCACGTGGCAATGGAACTCAGGGTGGCCTTTTTCCAACCGTCGAATAGGAACTGGGAATCTCAGTTCAACAGCCCAAAAGGAACTGAATCTACCTGCAATCACGTCACAAACGTTCGAATGAGACCCCAGGCCTGGCCAGCCCCTTGACTGATGCGTCAGGAGAGATCCTGAAGCAGTTAAGGCATGGCCAGATTCCTGACCGTAGAAAACATGGTACAATAAATGTGCATTGTTTTAAGCCTCTTAGTTTGTGGTAATTTGTTATGCAGCAATAGATAACTAATGAACGCATGAAAATCTAGGTTTGGGTATTACCTGGGGACCTGCTGGCAAAATCCTTGTACATGATTACGCAGGTGTGTAGGACATTCCAGTCTACCCCCTTGCTGAAAGCAACATGCTTTGTCTCAGGACGACCACTGCGTGTCCCAGGATGAATGCAGACAAGCTCTGAACATTTAGGCATTCACCCCAACATTCATGTATGGGTCATAAAAAGGCACGCATCTTCCAACCATGAGCGCTCTGCAAGAATCTCCAAGTAGAGAACTCTATAAACATACCAATATGCAGGCCCACATCAAAAAGATCTGTGCTATTAGTAACTCATTAGTCAGTGCTGCTTTGCCCACTGCCATTTGTTACGAGGCATAATTACATTCCAATATTTATTTGAGTTACTGCCACTTTAGGCATATTTCATGGAAAGGCAGGAGTAGGAAAAGACATTTGTTTCATGCTATTGATCCAGAGTCATAAAGCCTCCAGTAAAATTCCAGTGAACTCGTTGATTCTGTCGTCCCTGGATAATCTTATTACTTTCCTGGTTCAAACTCCTCATCTATGACTTCATGGGACACACCAAGTTACGGTGAGGACCTGGATTAAAATGCTGTCATTTTTACTAAGTATATGGCCCTCAGCAAGTAATTTGAACAAACTCTGACTCTCAATTTCCACATCTGGTTAAAAATAAAGATAAAAATAAATCATATACTTATACAATATAATCATAAAAATTCAGTGCCTGGCACTTAGTAGGTGCTCAAGAATGCTTCCCCCCAATTAATTTATTCACAAGCCCATAGAGCTATTTATGCAGAAAAGTTTACGTGACACTCCCAGTTATAGCTACTTTTATCGAAAATGTCTCAGCCTTCCGCCTTACAATAAAAAATAGTGTTTGGCTCCAAGCAAATGAGATTGAACAGAGTTATTTGAGCTACTTATAATAAAATGTGACACGCAGACTTTGGTATTTCACCACCCCAAGTTTTTTTTATAGACAGCTCACTATCACTGCAACATTCAGCACTTTTTTCCCATGTCAGTGTGATAGACAATATTCGTATTCTACTTGGGTAATTGCCTTTTTAGCTGAATCAATAGCTTGTAGGCATGAGAAGGAGGCTGTTTTATTTCAGATTTATTTATCTTATGATTATACTAAGACTATTAAGCTGAAGCTCCCCTCCCCCCTTTCCCAGGCCCCAAACCATCTCCCCAAACCTCTCAATACTTAGCTCTTTTGTGAATTTTCCCACTGCTATGCCTCACATTCCCCAAATATTTCCCTTCTCTGGTAGGATTCCAGATTTAAATAAAAGCCTGATGAATGAGTGAACCACTAGTATGATTCACTCACTCATTCATTCAATAAATATTTTTTGAGGGTTTATAGTGGGCAGACCCTGGGTTACAAGAGGGAGGAAGGAGGATGCCATTATCCCTATGCATACAGGGGCTACAGCTGTATGCTGTACAGAAAGGAGAAGGTCCTATAAAAGAAGGGTCTTGGGTATGCTTAGTGAGCATAACAGGTGTTGATAACTGACTAATCAGGGAGGGAAGCATTCTCTGATGAAGTGACCCTTGAACCAAGATTTGAAGGGGAAACATGAGTACATGTATGTGTGGAAGAGGTATGCGGAAACCAGAGGTGGTGGAGGAGTTAAGTATCCCAAGGCCGAGTGAACAGCATGTGCAGAGTCCTGGTGGCTGGAGGAGGTGCGAGGTGTTCTTGAAACTGGAAGCAGCTCAGTGGACAGGAGTGTGAAGGTGGCCCTGGCAGGCAGAGTCCAGACCCTTGGTGAGGGACTGTGGACTTTGTTGCACATTCCAGACTCCATGCCTGGGGGAACAGGGAATCCATGAAGGGTAAGCAGGGAAGTGGCACTATTAGAAAAGGATTCACATTTTACAAAGAGCTCTCCTTTTGGAGGTAGGGGATGGATTGGAGATGACCAGCTTGGATGTGGCCCATGGCTGTTGCAGTGTCCAGGTAAGACTTGATGAAGCCTTGACCTAGCATGGATACAGCATGGAGCAATGCAGAAGGCATTTTGAGTTACTCAGTAAGTAAAATCCACATGATACAGTGATGGGTTGAATACGGAAAGTACAGGAGAGGTGAGCATCCAGGATAACTTCCCAGTTTCTGGCTTGACTTGTTGAATGGGTGGTGTTGTCTGCCATTCAGCTGTTAGAAAGCACTGGAAGAAAGCCAGATAAGGGGAAGGGATGGTAGATCCCTCTTGCATGTGGCTTTAGCTTCCCAGAGTGATTAGACTTTAAGAAACCAAGGCTGAACTGGTTAGGCCCATGTTGAGTGACTACAAGTTTTATTAGTTTTATTTTGCTGTATCCTCCTGGAAACTCCCGCTCCCAGACCCCCCCAGTTAAAGAGCAAGCATTTCCCCACCAGTCTATTCCAAACAAACCACATCATTGGTTACAGATTATCCAGACAACAGATGCCTTTGTCTTGCTGAGGTCTCTGATATACTCTTTCTCCTCCCTTGCTACTGGAGACGCTAAAGGTGTATCTTCCTCCTATTTGTTCACTATAAAAATTCTACCCCTTCCTAAATGTGTGTTGGCAGCCTTCCCTTTCCTGTAACCTGTGCAGTGCAATATTCCAGCATCCTCAGTGCTTTTGGGAGTAACCATTTAGTGTTTCAGTGTACTCTGGACTAATGAATTTAGGCAGACAGGCTTTGTCTCACAAGTCAGATCAGATTGAGTGGTCGTGACTCCCTAGTATGTATGTGGAAGAAGATTCTGGAGCCATATCTAGGCTTCACAGGAAATCGTTCCGGCATTAATTGGTGGTATCTGTCATGGGCCAAGAGGGGAGAATGGTGCCATATGAGCCATTCATTTTCATTCCTCCTCTAGTCTTTCCCAGTTGCTAGCACATCTCTTTAATCTGTCTACATAGTGGATATTTACAACATCCCAAAGTTTTCCTCAGTATTTTGTGTTTTGGATAGTTCTGTATTCTCTCAAATATACTATAAACTAATGACAGCAAGTGTCAGTTTGTCTGTGTCTAATCCTTGGCTTCCTACTCAGCACTTGCGTGCCCAGAGGGGTTTAATAAATTATCTTTAACTCTACTTTTCACCATTTCCTCTCCCTTCCACCTGTCTTTATATCTCTACCACCCATGGCAGGGTTATCGTATGGCTCCAGGGCTGAGGAGGAGGAATTTCATCTTTTGTCCCTCACTTGGCTTTCGTGTGTCCTGCTCCCAAAGGAGCTAGAGTCCAGAAGAGGAAAATATGACCACATTGTTGGCTCAGGTGTCCTTCGGCCAGACCTACCCAACCCTCATAACACTCATTTCAGGGATGGGAAGCTCTTTTGATGACTTACGGTTAAAACCTCTGTTTGAATTCTTGCAAGAAGCCTGATTGTTAGGTCACTGATTGATTCTTCACAGAGTTGGAACAGCAGGAGATCTGGACATGAGGGCACAGTGCTATGCAGTGCACCCTGACAGAACTGAGCTGAATAACTTTTGGAAATATAAGATAGTGCATTTCATTTTTAACAGATTATATACAAAATATTGAGTGACATTAAACACAGACTTAAATTAGCCATAATCCATTTAAAGCAGTCTTGCAGATAAATGTCCCAAATCTACTAGCCTGCCAAATATATTCTTTATCTACACACATTTGTCAATTCTTTCCACAACATTAAGCCTTTGTAATGCTTCTTTGGAGGTTACTTCTTTCACTCTCAAACCTGAAATACAGGTGACATCAACTCTCTGTGAAATAGATGGGATTGACAAGGGAAAACCCCTGGACTTGTGATTGTTAATCCTTTGGTGACCACAGACCCTTTTGAGACTCTGAAGAAATCTTTGGGCTGCTCCCCGTTCGGAAAAGACATGATGTAAACATTTATAAACACATTTTGCATACAATCTATTGTGTTGCATTTTAGATTGATTCTATTCACTTTCACATCATAGAGGATAAAAAATAATCTTTACTAAAAACAAGTGTCACTAGATTTTTCAGATAGAAATTGAGGGCTACGTTCTTTAAAAAAAATCATAAAAGACATAAATTCAGCAAGTTAAACAAAAAGTAAACCTTAATGATGTTCAAAAGTAAAAAGTAATGAGAACACTCTTGCTTTGCAAACATAAGAAATTTTGATAGTCCCAAGGTCTTTGATGTGGCAACATGGAAGTCATCTTTAAAATCCAGTCAATTTCTGCACCTTTGGTTGTTGTTTTTTTTCTTAAATTTTTGTGGCTGCGTTGGGTCTTTGTTGTCGCGCGTGGACTTTCTCTAGTTGTGGCGAGTGGGGGCTACTCTTCGTTGTGGTGCGCGGGCTTCTCATTGCGGTGGCTTCTCTTGTTGCGGAGCACAGGCTCTAGGTGCACGGACTTCAGTAGTTGTGGCTTGTGGGCTCTAGAGCGCAGGCTCAGTAGTTGTGGAGCACGGGCTCTAGGCGCACGGGCTCAGTCGTTGCGGCTCGTGGGCTCAGTAGCTGCGGTACACGGGTTCTAGGGTGCCTGGGCTTCAGTAGTTGTGGCACGCGGGCTTAGTTGCTCCGCGGCATGTGGGATCTTCCCAGACCAGGGATTGAACCCGTGTCCCCTGCATTGGCAGGTAGATTCTTAACCACTGAGCCACCAGGGAAGTCCTGCACCTTTGGTTTTGGTGGCAAAAAATGTGTAAAAACAGACTCATTCATGCAGGTGGTAGCAACAAAATCAGAACTCTCTTAGCTTACTTCACCAGATAAATGTACTCTGGTGTTGAGGAAAGTGCGCTACAAGACTCTTCGCATTCATATCCTATGATTTCTTTGTTCTCAAGTCAATTAGGTCAACTATGGCTGGTTTTATTCATTTAATGCTATGTCTATTAATTATCTGTTGCTGCATAAAAATCACCGCAAAACCCAGTAGACTAAGAAAATATTTATTATTTCATGAACAGCTTAACTAGGTGGTTCTGGTTCAGCATATTTCATGACATTGCTGTCAACATGGTATCAGGAGCTGCAGTCTCATCTGAAGGCTTGGCTTGGGCTAGAGAATCTGCTTCCAAGATGGCACCTTCACATGGCTGTTGGTTGGGGCCTCAGTTCCTTACCATGTAGGCCTCTCCATAGAATTGCTATCATATCTACACAACGTGGCAGCTGGCTTTCCCCAGAGTGACATATCCCAGAGAGAGAAATGCAAGGATGGAACCAGATTTCTTTTATGTGTAATTTTGGATGTTGCATACCATCACTTTTACCACACTGTATTCATTAGAAGAGAGTTACTAAGTCCAACTCCACACTCAAGGGGAGAGGAATTAAGCCTCACCTCTTGAAGGAGAAGTATTGAAGAATTTGTGGATGTATTTTAAAACCACCACAGTATGTCATCAAAGAAAGGATTGTACATTCATCTTTCAGTGTTAAGGTGGTTTGAACAAAGTTTACTTTCAGAACAGTTCATCCGTGTTTCTAATGGGTACTGGAGGTAGAGACATCTCCCTGCAGAGGAAATGATGAGGCTTTGTCCCTCTCACACCACATTGTCCTACAACACCATTTCATCACCTTTAAAGGGACCAAGGCATTTCTGGTATGTGTGTGTGTGTGTGTGTTTGAATTTTTCATGCTCAACATAGCCACATGGTTTTAAATATATAGAATCTGTTCTTGCACTACTAAGAATAGATTATAATAAAGTTATGGAGCTTTGTTATCTGCTGGTACTCCATCATGGCAGTGGGGATGAGGAAGAAATAGGACTGGAAGGTATACCCTGCCCCACAGATAAGCTCCTTGAGATCAGGGCTATATGTCAGTGTTAGCACCGTGCTTGCCACATGGGAGCTACAAAGAAATATTTTTGAATGAATGAATGAATGGAGACCCATGGAATGTAGCTTAGGGGGGCAGGTTCTAATCAGTGATTTGGCTTGGTAATACCATGTCCAGAGTCTGGAAGGTTGAGCACTGGTAAGAATGAGAGCTCTAATTCCAAGGCTATGCCATCTCTACCCTCTTCAGTGTTGTCTGCTGGGTGTGGAGAGTCCATGGATCAATCATATGTTTGCATCCAAAAGCAAAGATGGGAGCTAGTAGGAATAACTTACTCTTAGTGAGGACTAAAGCAGAGAACTGTATCTTTTGGGGCATCCTCTGTAGGTGGTGGGGGAAAAGGAAGAAAATATATCAGATAGATTTTGGCTTGTATGAAACCTCAGTAGCATATGACAGTAGCATATGCATTTATTGCTCATGCATATGGGGTCAGCTGTCAGCTACTTTGCTGATCTTGGCTGGGCTTGCTCACGTGTCTGGGAGTCCGCTGGCTATTGGCTGATCTATGCTTGTCTTGGCTGTGATGATTGGGGTGACTTGGCTTTGCCCCATGACCCTCCCATCTTGTAGGAGGCTAGCTCGGTCATGGTCTCAGAGCAGTGGCGTAGAGAGAGCAAGCACAGTCCTACGGGTGCTTTTCAAGCCTGTTTGGCAAGCATTCCATTGGCTGAGTAGCCTGTAGCTGAGGCCAGTGTCAAAGTGAGAGGGCACTGAACAGTTACGTGGCACCAGGAGTGGTGAAGAATTAGAGCCATTTTTGCAATCTGCTACAAGAAAGCAAAGAAATAGCCAGTTTTTCTTTGTTTAAAACAGGGATCTGCAAACTTTTTCTGTAAAGGGACAGATAGTAAATATTTTAGGTTTTGCAGGCCACATATGGGCTCTGTCACATATTCTTGTCCTTTTCCTCCTCCCTTCTTTTTTGCCTTCTCCTTCTTCTGCATCTTCTTTTAATAATCTTTTAAAAATGCAAAATCATTTTTCGTATACAGGCTATACAAAAGCAGGCTTCAGGACAAATTTGATCCATGGGCCATAGTTTGCCAACCCCTGGTTTAAGAGGAAAGAAAATCATACTACTAATAATTTATCATGTCCTATTTATAAAACACATTCATATCTGTTGTTTCTTTGTTTTTTGTTTTGTTTTTTTTTAAGATTAATACATTTATTTATTTATTTAGCACCTTTAATTATTATTTATTTATTTATTTATTTTTTGGGCTGTGTTGGGTCTTCGTTGCTGTGCGAGGGCTTCCTCTAGCTGCAGCAAGCGGGGGCCACTCTTCATCACAGTGCACGGGCCTCTCACTATCGTGGCCTCTTTTGTTGTGGAGCACAGGCTCCAGACACGCAGGCTCAGCAGTTGTGGCTCACGGGCCTAGTTGCTCCGCGGCATGTGGGATCTTCCCAGACCAGGGCTCGAACCCGTATCCCCTGCATTAGCAGGCAGATTCTCAACCACTGCGCCACCAGGGAAGCCCACATCTGTTGTTTTATTTGATCCTCACGACACTCTGGTGTGGGAGAGATATGGGGTTAACACTCATAAAGGGAGAAAAGTGAACTGATTTGATAAAACTGGAGTCTGGCTGTCGTGGAGGCTGGGAGGGCCAATGATGTTTACCTAAGTGCGCCGCCAAGAGCAGCTGCTTATCTCCATCACCTCTGCGGGCTGAGCTTCCAGGAGGACTCCTAGCATGAGGAGAGTGGTCTGTCTACCCTCCTGAGAACACATGCTACACAGGTGGAAGGGAAGCATCTAATCATGTTAATTTCCACGCAGGCTGAGATGAGGCTGATTTCACGGGTACCGGAGGTGATGCAGTTGTTTCCCAGGTTGCATTTCCCAGTCTCCACTTCATTAGCATGGCTGCTTTGAATGTATTCCTTACCTCTGCTTACCAGAGAGGCTTCCTCTCTGCTAGGAATCTTTTAGAAATTATGTTTAAGGGACGGTGTTTAAAACAAGTCTTCATAGTGATTACGACAGTTTCTTAACTCAAAATGTAATCAGTACACATATTTTGCATTTTTATACTTAATCCACAAATATAGCTTTTAGTGTTTTTCCTTTTTCTACTCACAACCCTAAACAATGTCACAGAACAGAACGGAAGATCTCTGTTGTCTATGACAAGTATCATTTAGCTGTTGCAAGAGGAAGGTCCAATCTAGTTTTCCTGAACAGTAAACAATACAGTTTGTGCAGGCTCATGTAGGTGGTACTAACTCGATGTCTCAACAGCTTTCTGAAAAAAGGGAAATAAAATGAATCAGCTAATTAGTTGGCTGGGCCCTTACCTACAAGTTGTCAAACAGAAAGCTTTGCTCAGTTATTCTAAATTGGCTAACATTGGCTTACTCTAGAAGTTGGCTTAATTTAGAAGTACGGCTTATGGAAGCCTTTTGCAGGGTTACCCAAAGTATACTTTATGGATTTTAGTTCCTCAGAATGCTGAAAAGTGTGTGGAATCAAAGATACATATGGCTAAATAAATTGGGGTACACCTAGGTTAAACAAAATTAAATATTTTTTCCTTCAGGACTTCTTAAAGCCTTTAATATGTGAATGTGCATCCTAAATATTCTAGAAAGGGTTGGAATGTGCAGTAGTTTCCAAATTATCTTGACCATGGAAACATTTTGTTCCCAGAACATCTCCCGAGATAATATTCTGTAGGGAAAACTTTGAGAATCATTACCTCAAGCGAAATGTCACCAACACTCTGTGCCAGGGGAACATCCTGGAAAGAACCCTCGCCCATGAGCTAGTGTGTAAGTGGGCTCTAATCTGTTTTATCAAATAGTCAAATCAAACCTCAGTATTTTAAAAAAGATATTATCATTAAAATCAGGGCCAGTAATGATGTAATATATGTATATATATCACTTGGAATTAAGAAGTTAAGATTGTGGATTAAGCTTAATTATTTCTCAGATTCTGAGACATCAAGCCCTCTCCTAGAATTTTGAAAGCAGCTAGAGAAAGCACCTGTTAGAACATCCTGATGTGGGTCTTACTCTCCTCTTTGCCCTCATGCAAGATTTCACTGATGGCATTGCTGACAGGATACATTTTAATTGCTTTCTGGTATGAAACCCAATGCATCCAGCCTTGTTTTCTCTGTATTTAGTGATTACCCACAATGATTACTACTCAGAACACTAATCTGATCTCTTCAGCTACAGAAAGAGGTAATGTGGTTTGCTTCTTTTTATGGTGGTTCATCTTTTTTTTTTTTTTTTCCTCACTGAGCATTGCAAGCAGCACTGCAAGTATTACTTTCTACCCATGCTGGATATCTCCAACCTGCTCTCCTGCGAGCAGCTTCAGCTCCACGTGGCTAAAAGTGAACTCATTATCTTTGCCATGAGTCAGTTCCTCTTCCTGTTTTTTCTCACTCCAGCTAATAGTATTAACATCCCCTCAGCCTCCAAAGTTAGAAAGTTCTGAGTAATTTTTTATTTCTTCCTCTTCCTTCCATCTATTAGTTGCCAAATCCTGTTGACTCTACCTCTGAAATATTTTTCAAATTCACATCTCCTTTTCATTCTCATGGTCATTGCCCCAGTTCAATGTCCTATTTTCTTAGCCACACTACATGGTCCCTTTGCCATTATCCTTTTCCCCATCCAATTGATACTTCCATCACTATTACTAAGATGCTTAACATTTCTGAGCATGCATTATTATTCTCCTCGGAGTGTTTTACATGCATATTCATTCAGTCTTTACAATGGCCTTTTGAAGTTGTGTTATTATCCATATTTTACAAATGAAAACAAACAAACAGAACCAAAAAACAAAACAAAAAAAACCCTGAGGCACAGAGAAGTTAAGTAACATCCCCAAAGTCACATTGATAATACATGGGTAGATGTACAATTTGAATCTGGAGGGTTCTGCCCAGATACCTAACCTCTTACCCACTACACAATGAACTCTGACAACATATGGCCCTCCTGCAAAACAACCCTGAAAGGGAAACCCTCATCTCAGAAACTTCCACTGGCTCTTCCTTTGCTGTACAATGATATTAAGACTCTTTAGAACAGTATATATATTTTTGTCTGAAAATATTTTTATTTTGCATTTAAAAAAAATTTTTATTTATTTATTTATTTATTTATTTATTTTTGGCTGTGTTGGGTCTTCGTTTCTGTGCGAGGGCTTTCTCTAGTTACGGCGAGCGGGGGCCACTCTTCATCGCGGTGCGTGGGCCTCTCACTACTGCGGCCTCTCTTGTCGTGGAGCACAGGCTCCAGACTTGCAGGCTCAGTAGTTGTGCCTCATGGGCCTAGTTGCTCTGCGGCATGTGGGATCTTCCCAGACCAGGGCTCAAACCCGTGTCCCCTGCATTGGCAGGCAGATTCTCAACCACTGCGCCACCAGGGAAGCCCTGCATTTATTTTTTAAATCAACTTTATTAAGGTTCATATTCACTAAAATGCACCCATTATTTAAGTCTCTTACTTCCCAAACCTCTATTTTCTTGGACTTCAAAGCAACCTGTAGTTCATAGTTACCTATAATTTGGTCCAGGCATGACAGGACACGCTCAGAAAACAAAAAAGAAATGTGGTGTCTTTTACTGTACATTTTGCTTGGTACTCTAGTTACCTAAACATTCACAGTAAACTTTATTTTTATAGGGAATTAAAATGCTAAAAATGGGATGGGAGCAAAGGGAGTTTAAAAACTACTTTTGGGGACTTCCCTGGTGGTCCAGTGGTTAAGACTCTGCCCTTCCAATGCAGTGGACACGGGTTCAATCCCTGGTCGAGGAACTAAGATCCCACATGCCACGGGGCAACTAAGCCCACGTGCCGCAACTAGAGAGAAGCCCACAGCGAAGAACCCGTGCGCCACAACGAAGACCCGGCGCAGCCAAAAAAAGAATATATTTCTATGAGTTTTGACAGATTTTATGCATCCATGTAACCACTGATCTTGGGTGGCCTCGGCCTGCAGTGGCTTGAAGCAGGATTTCAGTTCCCCGGCCGGAGATTGAAGTCGGGTTGCGGCAGTGAGAGCGCTGACCCTAGCCGCTAGACCCTGACAGCCAGTGGCCAGTGACAAGGCCCTGGCCCGCTGGCTGTGTAGAAATCAATTTCCAAAAGGAGACGGAAAGTAGTGAAACAAGTAAAGTGTTTATTAGGAGGAAAAAGAGTACATGTGGATAGACACATGGGCAGACTACTCACAGAGAGAGTCGTGCCCACATGGTAGTTTGAATCACTTATATGGGGCATTTCTTCCAGGTTTCCTCTGGCCAATCACCTTGCTTTGCCTGGCTCTGAGTCAGTATTTGGTTTAACTCAGGGTCCTCCCTTGTGTGCATGTATATCTCTTAGCCAAGGTGGATTCTAGCAAAGAGGCCTATGGGTAGGTTGATTACTGTGGGGTGGCACCCCCTCCCTTTTTGGCCCCCGAGGAGCCTTTCTGCCCATGTGTAGTTGGGAAGGTTTCCTTGACCTCGAGAATGAGAAGTACTTGGTCTCTTTATCTCTTATCTGGGCAGGGCCCAGCCTCTTCTCTTGCTCCTGCTGTTATCTTCATCTTGGAGTATCTGCCCACAGGGGGCAAACTCCAGCTGCTCAGCCTGGGGCCCGTCTATCTCCTGCCTCACCACCACCACAGTGCAGTCAAGAAATAGAATATTTTATCACCCTAAAATGTCCCTTGTGCCCCTTCCCAGACTATCCCCATACATGTCCCTGGTCTCAGACAATCACTGATTGGCTGTCACTATAGATTAGATTCATTTTTCTAGAATTTCATATACATGGAATCATACAGTACTTTGTGTCTGACTTTATTTAGGAGAGTGTTTTTAAGATTCATCTATATTGTTGCATGTGTAAGCAGTTTATTCCTTTTTGTTACTGAATAGTATTTTTATGAATATACCACATTTTGTTTATCCATTCACCTGTTGGTGGACATTTGGATTGTCTTCAGTTTTTGGCTTTCACGGATAGAGCTGCTCTGAACATTCATGAATGAGTCCTTGTGTGGGCATATGTTTAGGGTGGTATACTAATTAGGGCTTTTGGTTGCAAAGGACAGAAATCTACCCCAAACTAGCTCAAGAAGGAAAGAAAGGAGGTTTATTGGGTTCCACAATTGGAAAACCTAGAGCTGACTTAGTTTCCGTCATGGCAGTTCATTAAAAGTTGTCATTAGGAAAATGTCTTATTTGCTTCCTCACTCAGCAATACTTTCTTCTTTGTTAGCTCCATTCTGACAAAGCCTTTCTCATCATGGTCTTAGAGTGGTTTCTAGCAGCAGACTCAGACGTACAGTCCATCCCCTCGGCAGCTCCAGCAGAGAGAGGAGTTCTCTTCTCCTAACACATTCAGTATAAATCTTTGACCTAAATTCTCTCTCATTAGGTCATGTGCCCATCATTCAACCAGTTGCTATGCACAAGAGGATGGGATGTTCTGGTTGGCCAGGCCGTACTCACATATCCTCTTCTGAAGCCAGAGATGATGGATTGTTAGCTTTACCCAATCACATGGACTTGGATTGCATGGGCAGGGGCGGCTCCACGGAGAAACTGGAGCATTGTTATCAGAAGCAGGGAAAGGGATGAGTGGCCGGCAAACCAGCTAATGATCGTCATTCATGGCACTTGAAGTGCTCTGGCATGCCATTCCATCAACCCGGTCCTCTGTTCCTGAATGCTAAGTAGCAGATTTTCTGGTCACTGTAATTGACTCATTCCCCATAGTGTGCTGCAGTTTTCCTCTCTCTGCCCTCGTCCATGCTGTTCTCTTGCCTGCAACACCCTCTGTGGCTATGGCAAGCTTACTCGCTCTGGAAGCCCAGTTCAAATGTCTTGCACCTTAGATAGCCTTCCTAAATTTGCCCCTGCCTGGATTAGTCTCCGGGCATATTATCTATATTCTGTCATGGTTCTTACCATGATAAATCTAATCATGAAATTTCCTACGATCCCAGCCTCCCCTACTAGACATGGACAGCATGACAAGGGGCCACTGTCTTGCTCATCTCAGTGCTCCCCAGGGCCCAAACTCAGTGCCTTTTACACAGTATGAGCTCCATAAATACTTATTGATTGATTCTGGACTTGCCATCCATTAAGAGAAGTTAATGGAGGTTTTCTGATTCCCAGCAGATGACCAGTTTTGGAGTGTTGTATCAGTCAAATTTCTAAGAATCAGTAAGTCTTCGTTTGGATTTTTCTTTCTTTCACTCAAAGAATATTTTAAAATAATTGTATTTTCCCCTCCGATTTTCACCATAAGGAAGCATTGCAGAAAATTTACAAATATAAAAGTATAAAGATGATAACAAGCTGCTTCCTATCTTAAGGCCATTGTGTGTGCTATTTCCTCTGCCTCAGGCCCCTTTCCTGCCTGTTTTTTTATGAGTCACATCTCAGTAAGAACTTCAGTTTTAGACTGAGGTTTTCTCTTGCTTCTCAGTTTTCTTTACACCAGTTAGCCTGATAAAAATGTATCCTCTGTGTTGATTTGTGCGTTTCTGTCTCTCTGGACTGTAATGTAAGCCCTGTGTGGTTAAAGACCTCATTTAGTTTGGTCACGGTGTATTCCCACTCCTAGAACAGTGGCTTGTACATAATATTTATGGCATCAATTAATAATGCAGAGGTAACCATTACTTACATTTTTTTGTTTCCTTCCACTCACATAAACACTTATACACTCAGATATATGTGTGTACATATATGTGTATGTGTGTACTATATATGCATGTATATGTATACCTACAGACACTTAATACACACAAACATAAGATAGCATAAAGTATGTGTAATATAATTCAAGGCTACTGCACATCCTGTTAGTGTCCCACTCATGTTTACTCCTCACTCACCATTCCTTCTGGCAGCTTCTCACTGCACACCCTGGATGAGCCCTTGCTGTGGCTGCAGGAGCATTGTCAGCCTGCATGCAGGGCAGGCCAGAAGTGCTGGGGACCTCACACCCCAGGAGCAGCTGTCAAGAGCTAAGGCTATGGAATAGGGATCGGAGGATAACTACCCCACCTCCCTCACCCCTTTGGAGGCACATCACTGGGGAGTGTTCCACACCACTTCTGAATCCCAGTAGTATCGATGCACACGGTGGTAGCCAGACTGACAACGCTTCGTCAGCTTTCTTCCTATCCCAGTGTCACCTCCAATCTCCATATCACTGCTTCCTGCTAAGTCAGCCACTTGCACATGACAGCTAAGTCTGAGGGTTTGCTACCTGAGACAAGGAAAAACTGTAAAAATCGTTTTGTAAACAATAAGAAAATGGCCGTTGCTCCTCTCAAATCCCAGCTCGTAGATTTTGCTTTCTGCTTCCCCCTTCCTCTTTGCCCTTGGATGGAGGGGGTGGACACCAGTTTACAGCGGTGTATCTTTTCTTTTTTGGGAAGTCAGTTGGAGAGAGCCCCATTGGTGCTACCCTGACTCAGAATGCAATCCTGTCCAGCACTGGTAACTTCACAAATTCCTGAGGCATCCATATTATAGCCACCTCTGTATTCAGCTTGGCTTTTATCTGTTTCCAATTTCTGTTTTCAAGGCATTCTGTTTTTCTCCTTTCTCCTTCATCCCTAGGCCCTCCTTTACAACAGCACCAAATAAAAAACCCATCACACTGCTGCAGCTAAAAAAAAGCCTTTGAAAAAAGTCGGGTGTTGTGGCTTGAATGTTCCTAAGCTCTAAAACTGCAAGTTACAGACAAATAAAGGGGCAGGGGTGGGTGTGGGGCAGGCTGGGGGTCTCTTAGCCCTGTGGAAGCAGCCCTCAGGCCACAGCAGGCTCTGGGGGGCACCATGCCTCTAGTGTGGTTTGAACACACAGATTGGGGCGTCTGGCTTGCTGAATTCAAGTTTGAATTATAGATGTTACTGAATGAAACATTAAGGCTGTGCCCGTCGGGCCTGCTCTGGCTCTCTTGCCTGTTAACTCTGGCACAGCATTGTTCCATTTTATCTAAGCATTACTTCAACATTTGTGTAGCGCTCTTTTCATTCATTCGTTCATTCATTCATTCCACACTGACAGTGACTAAGTGCTAGGACTGCAGAGGTATCTAAGCCCCATTCTTTATACCCAAAGACCTCAGAATGTAATGAAGGTAGAGAGACAAGCAGATCAGTAGCCTCAATGCGTTGTGCTCAGTGCTGCCCCAGGGTGGGTGCCGCGTGGAACTGCTGACGAGCAAGCACTGCAGAGTCAGCCACACCTGGGTTCCTTGTCGCGGCCTGAGGGATCCAGGAAGGGATCCTGGAGGAGGAAGCAGGACTCAGCTGTCAAGAGCTAAGGCTACGGATTAGATAGCCCTGGCTCTTTAGTAGGCTTTGTACTAAATTGAATTTGCTTAACCCCCTTGAGCCTCAGTTTCCTGATCTGCTAAATGTCTAGAATAATATCTGTATCATGGATTGTGCAAAGTAAATGGGGTAGTGTCTGAACTGTCTTAGCAGGGTTCATAGCATACAGTAGCAACTTAATACATGTTTATTAATTTATAACAGTTAAATGAAGCACAGGATACTGGAAGACGCCCAGTGCAGACAAGGGAGGAGGATATAGATGTGCTGGATGAGGTCATGCCTTGCTGGATCTTGAGGAGGGTGAATGACAGTGCATTGCTGGCTGGACAGGCAAATGAAAGGTTTCCTATTTCCTCGTGGGCATCAGTGAGACCCAGCATATGCCTGTATCAAAAACCTGCAATTTATCCAAAATAAAGCCAGGGATAGTAAAAATCTTGCTGGCCACAAAAGTGGGAGGACCCAGGCAAATAGTCTTCTTCTGGGCCATTAGTTCCTGATGGGCTGTCAGATGTGTATCAGCACGAGAGAGAGCAAGGTGCAGCTGCGCTTCTGGGGGCCCCACTGAACAGGTGACATGTCCCGTGTATTTTTACTTAAGATTTGATTTTCTCCGTCTTTCTCTCCAGCAAGGGAATGCTCAGAAATGTAACAATTAGAATTCAATATGCTAATACAATGTGTCATTAGCAGAGCCATACAATTGCCTCTAGTGGTACATGTGGGAAGCAAAGCAGGTTCCTGGAAATTAGCTCAGCTTCCCGTCGTCCCCATCTGAATCAAAAGAGCCAGGCTCATTTCAGCAGTGGAAATTTCACTGGGCTGGTGAGCCGAAAACTCATTCAAAAAATTAATAGATTTTCCTCTCCCTTAATTTTTTTTTGTTTGGTGGGGACATATTTCACGACACATGTCTGCTTCTTCCTTGCAAATATTTCATTCAAACTTGGTCTTCAGGTTTTCAAATTTTAAAGACTTTAAAAAATCGATTATGGTCTAAGAGGATTAAGAGCTTTGCTTATGTCAGCTTTACATAATTCTGGACAGAAGATGTACTTGTTATGTTTTTTAATTTTGTTTATGATTCTGCAAGTTATCACCCTTTCTCTCCTGAGTGAATTCTGACTGCATTAGGAAGGTGTGGATGCTTTGTCAACAGATTTTGGTTATCTGGTGTATTATTTAATGGGTTCAATGGTATCTTCCTTTGTGGCTGCAGCCTTAAATACAGATCAGGTATCAAGTTCATACTCATGTTACCCTTCCTCCCTCCTTCCCTCTCTTTTTCCCACCCTTCCTTCATCCTTCCTTCTCCCCCTCCTTCCTTCCCTTTCCCCCTCCCTCCTTCCTTCTACAAACACTTATTCAACCCTATTATGTACCATGCACCATTTGAGGCACTGGAGATATACAGATGAACAAAGCAGATGTAGTTCCTAGTAGCATGATAGGAAGACAGGTGATAAACAAATAAACAGTTTGCAAGATAAGAGCAATCCCAGTAAGTGTTCTAAATAAATAGAGAGATGCTCGGGGAGTACCTTTGGAGGGAGCTGTGTGGTTATGGAAGGCTAAGAAGAGCCAGCGAATGAGCCCTGGAGCAGAGGCACCTGTGACTGCCCAGTAGTTAGCAAGGAGGAGAAGCGGGAGGAGATGGAGTGCCACGTGGGCGGCAGATCATGCAATGTGGTGGCAGGGATTTACAATTCAGGATGATGTTTGGAAGAACAGGGGACATTTTTATTTTAGAATGTTTTCAGTGAGTTAGGTGCATGTGCTGACAACATTTTCCAAACCAAATCTTTTTTTCTGGCTATTTAATTTCACCCTCCACTCCAAAGTTAGAAAATTTGTTTGCATTTGGTTCTACGTTTAGTGAGTTCTCTTTAATCAAAAGGAAAAAGATACTTAACTCAGGGAGTGCTACAGAAACCTCAGATTGGAGTCCTGAAGTGTGTACCATCCACTGGAAAGCAGGAAAATAGCCTTTGTCACAGGTAGTTGCTTTGCTTCCTAAAGCATAAACTCAGAGGTACAGTTTAGTCAAGTAGTTGATTTAGTTGTATCCAGCTTAACTAATTAACAGCAATTCCATGCTCGATTTTTTTTTTCATTAACTGAACAAAAGCCATCTCTAATGAGGTATGTATACAGGGCCAGTTGACTTACTTTTTGTGGAGATGGCAGATAAGGAGGGAGCTATAAACATTTGTAGGAAATAGATAGGCACAGACATGATATTCAGCATTTTGAACAACTGGTACCAGATAGGCACTGAGCCATTAGAATGCACAGTGGTGTATGGGTGCCACCAGGCTCTTTGGAGGGCAAGGAATAAGGTGTATCCTCCAAACACAGGGAAATGACCGGAGCACGTTCATTCCCTCCCAAGAGTCCCCAAAGTCATCTCCTTCCAGCATCAACTCAAAAGTCTAAAGTCCAAAATTTTATCTACATACGATAGAAATCAGATATGGGTGAGACTCAAGGTATGATTCACCTGAGACAAATTCCTCTCCAGCTGGGAACCTGCGAAATCAAACAAACTATATGCTTTCAAAATACAATGGTGGGAGAAGCATAGGATAGACATTCCCATTCCAAAAGGGAGAAAAAGGAAAGAAGGAAAGGGTCAATGACAGGTCTGAGGGTCCCAGCAAGACCAAAACCCAGTGGTGCTAATTACTTTAGACCTTGACTTGAGATAATCCTCTTTGGTTGAGGCTCTGCCCTCCAGTTGTCCTGGAGCTGAGGTCCGGCCTTCCAGACCTACGGGGGTGGGGGCCCCCCGCTCCCAAGGCTCTGGGCGGCCCCGCCCTGGTGTATCTGCAAGGCAAGGGTGGCCATCTTGCTATACATTGCTGAGAGAGAAGAGATAGAACTGCTGGGGGAGAAATCATGGGCAGACAGATTTCAGGTCAATAAAGAAAGGCAAAATAGATAGAGCTGCCCAAGAAAGGAATGGGTTTGAGAAAAAAGGAAGTTCTCTAACCAGAAGGGCTCCAGATGAGGCTGTGAGGTTGGATAACCCCTGAAGGGTTGTGGCAAAGTCAGCACTGTCTTCTGAGCTTGGTGACATATGGGTTAGGATAGACTGAGAAAGACTGCCTTAAAAAATTCTCAACCTATAGGTTGATAGAGAGATATACTTTATTATATATTTGATATACATATATAAAATTTTTATATTACATCATAATATTATTTATGTATTCGTATACATATATAAAGATTTGAATATATACTTTTCAGAATTAAATAATCCCATTTTAAGTATGCATGAAAGAACAATTTGATTTAGTAGACCGTATCACCTGTTTTTCATCTACGGCCAACATTAAAAATACAAAGCTGGTGCATAAACAAGGTCAAGGAAGAAGCTAGTCATCTAATCTTCCTGTCCAGCATCAGTGTTATGATATGTTGCAGCTGAAGGTCTGGGCGAGTCATCTGCACTGCATTGTATCTTAAACACCTCCTGGCATTTTCCACTTCTCTCTCCAGGTCTTCTAACAGGAATCGACATGAAAGGGTAGCATGTAAGTGACTGCACTGTGGAGTTTCTAATTATGATCAGGAAGGGCACACAATTTACAAAGATATCTTCAGGGTTTATCACACACTTTATTTCATCTTGCCATTTGGACAGCCCCCGATCATCTCTTCCCATGAGGATAAAATCTTAGAATCCCAAATGATCTTGTAGGACCCTATTCCTATAGTTTTTAAACTGTATTCTACAGAGGTCTAGTATTGAGAGGGGGACTCAGGTCCTTAAGTGGCGAGGGTGCAAGAGGGATAGGGTGAAGAACGCAGCTGGGACTCAGGCCCTGGGAGCAAACATCAACCGGGGTAATTATGCTTTATTCTCTTGTAGATATTAGGGTTCAAGAGGAGATTCTGCTTGATAAAAAGTGGATGGCTTTTCTAAGAAAAGGGGTTTAGAATTACAATGCAGACCTGCCTTCTCATTGTACAGACAAGAAACTGAGGCTCAAAGACATCAAGGGTATTCTCCTTGGGTCACCCTCCTCGTCCATGGTAAAGCCAGGACTATGATCCAGTACTATGGTCTGGACTAGGGGGTCTTCCCACCATTTGTTGCTGTTGATGAAACACGGAAACTTAGTCTCAGGTTTGGGCACTCAGGAAATCCCCATGGTGATAATGATGCTAGATAATGCTTACGAGTTCCTACTATGTGGCCAGTGCCTCAAAGACAATATCTTATTTAATCCTCACAGCAGTGCTCCAAGTTAGGAGCTCTTATTAATCCCATTTTACAGTTGAGGAAATGATGTTCAAAGACATTAAATCACTTGCTGGACATCACACAGCTTCTAGGCAATAGAGGTTGGATTTGAACCCAGGTGGCCTTAATCCAGAGGCCTCAGCATTAATCTCTGCTCTCTTGCCTTCCTATACTCCAGACTTCTCCCGGAGGACAGATACTATCAGATTATTTTATCTAACTTTACCGTATTTTTTTTACCAACATAGCAATATCCAGCAACCTTTCCTTTACTGAATGTTCTACTTCTATAGTGCTACGCTATTATGTAGCATGACCTTGATGAAGATAATAACCCTTCCTGTATCAAAATGGTTAATCTTCATTAATTTCTACTCATTAGTTAAAGGCTGGTATAATTTAGAGAAAGTCTAAATTATAGAATACGTTTTATTTTATTACTTTTAAACACATAACTTAACAAAATTATTTAAGAATGCTCCCTTCCGGGACTCACTTCAGTGATTTGTTATTATCATTGATACTATTTATATGTAAAGGAAAGGAAAGCTTAATATGAGCACCTTGCTTCTTCTCCATTCTAACTAATCCTGCCCGGTAGCCTCTGTAAATGGCCTTATTATCTCTCACCAGACCGACTATGATGACCTCCAAACTCACTGCCCTGAGCCTCGCTCATCGTGTTTTTTCTATGTAACTTTCTTAATGACTACTGTTAAAATTCAGCATTAGGGACTTCCCTGGTGATCCAGTGGTTGAGATTCTGCACTTCCACTGCGGGGGGTGTGGGTTCGATCCCTGATCAGGGAACTGGGATCCTGCATGCCTCGTGGTGCAGCCAAAAAAAGAAAAAAAAAAAAATCAGCATTAAAGCACACCATGAGCGATGATCCACACCCCCACCTGCATCAGTGTTTAATCTCTCCACCACCCTTTCCTATCCTTCCCCGAAAGCCCCAGCTAAATGGCTGACCCACTGGTCTCTCAGATTCTTGGCTGTTTCCATAGCCCTGCGTGGGGTTAACTCCAGCAAGGACCACCTATTCCCAGTGTGCTCACCTCCTGGAAATCTTCCTGGGTTCTGTGAATGAAAAAATGTTGCCTGCCATATCAGTAAACAAAGGATGCTGCAACCATCAAGGCACTACAGTTGTCCCCAGTGGTGAGCCTGAGGGAACTCAGGATGGAAGCAAACGGGGTGCCCACCATCAAGCCCTCAGCCGCTGCAGCCATCCCCAGTGGTGCACGCTGAAGGGACTCAGGTTGGGAAAGAATGGGATGCTGGCCCTAGATAGCTAAAGTGCGTATCAAAGGGATGATTTCAGTGAGCCCAGACTCTTGCGTCTTCCCATACATAGAAAAGTGCTAAATTCAGTAAGATGTCTGGTTTTCTTTAATTAACAGTAATCTTTTGATGCTCTGACTCCCTGGTCTTTGCTGCAAAACTCCTGTATATCCTGGCTCCTCCCTGATCTCTTCAGACCTGGGAAGTCCTCGGAAAGCCCGCCAAATAAAACATAATTCTCAACTTGTAGGCTGTGTGTTTTTTTTTCCGTTGATAGTTCCAGCTCTCAACCATCATCAGTTTCTCTAGTGAAATTTCCTAGGGCTTTGCCCCTCCCTGGGGGCTGCCCTCATATTCAGCTTCATGTAGATCATGTGTTTACTTATCTTACTTCCTCTGCTATACTCTAAGCTCCATGAGGGCAGCCATCTTTACAGTCCTGCCACCTGGGTACATAGTAAATGCTTATTGAGTGACTAGGATTCTGGGCAGCTGTGTGTGTATAGGGGTGACAAAGGATGCTTGGCAAGAACAAGGAGTCAGGGGAGACAATAGCAAGTCTAAGGGGTACCACCCACATGAGAATTCCTTGGGGTGCCGAATAAACACATAGATTCTCTAACAGGAGAATTCATTCAACAGGACATTGAGCGAAAGGATGACTGGCCGCAGTGTGGTCAGGAGGTAGAACCAGAGGTCAGGCGCGTTATGCCTCTTCTGAGCGAGGGGACACCTCTCCTGCCTCTGGCCAAGCTCAGCTCATCATCCTGAGGGGATGTTCTTTCCAGCATCATTCTGTCTGGATGACACAGCCCCCTGATTGTCCCTCCTAACACCTGACCCTAGTTGGGGAATTGAAGAAGGGATGAGTCCTGGAGTCTGCCCTCATACAAGGAACCCTGCAAGGCCTCTGCTTGTGGCGATGGACCAAAAAATCCTGCCTTCATCACACGCTTAGCTGGAAATGATTTTTAGTGGGTGGTGTCTGGGCTCATTAAAATGAACCTGGCATATCCATAACTTGTCTTACCCAGCAACAACCAACCCCTCAGAAATCTGTGCAGGCAACTAAGGATTTTAAAACTACTAGTAACCCCCCTCAATATCCACTCTCCCTGACAAATGGTTGAGATTCCAGGCCAGCTGGGTGTCTGCTTATTTACATATTTAATCTAGTAGGAAGTCTTTATATGTCCCTCCTCAGCTTTCTCTTTTCCAGGATAAATAACCCCCATATCCTCCATCCATAAGCCCCAATTTTACAACCTTTTAATCATTTTTGTGACTCCCTCATGAATCTTCTTTAGGCCCTATTTAAGCGTTATCTCAATTTAACAGACATGCTACGCAGGCAATTAGGAGAGAGGGATCCCTTAGAACCTGGGAACATCTTAGTCCCAATTTGGATCTGAGTCTCTCTCTCTTTGTAAGGGTCATATGGAGGATTCTCATCACCTTTCCTCCTGACAAACGGACTCAGGATGGGCTGTCAATTTTGCTTTTTCACAAGATGTTCTTCCAAGGTTTCGAAGAACCAATTCCTATCAGGGCAGAAGCCAAAGGACACACCTGAGCCCAGGAGGGAATTCTTTCTCAAATGGGTTTTATGTGTGCAATTTTGGTGCATGGGGACTGCAGGGGTCTACTGTTGGCTGGAGAGAGCTGTCAGCAACCTTGAACCCCAAGCTTCCAGGGGACTTGAGGAGGCCAGGCACTGTCTGACAGCTTGGGCAGAGTCTGCCAGGCTGGCCTGCTGCTCTGTGTCCTGTGATCTTATCTGACCTTTTCTGGAAGGCCATTTCCTTATCTGCCTTCAGGCCGAGCCAAAAAACTGAGCCACTAGCAGACTGGGGAGAGGCTGGCTCTTGAGTTTTCAACACCATGTAGCAGCCAATACATGGCTTAGCTGCCACCAAATATCCCGTAAAAGGCACCCAGTAAAATTATGACACAGCTAAGGGAGAAAGGGCATTTCTGGGGTTCTTACATTGGGAATTTTCTAACTAGGAATGTTGTGAGAGCAGAACAGAAGAAAGGAGGTGGAGCTGACTGAGGCTGTAACTTGTCATTTTGCAAAGACAAAACCCCATCATCACCTTTCCGTGCTGCGCGTCGCATCGGTGTCCTCTCGTGGTTCTGATCTCTTCTGGGCTGCATTTTCCCCCTTCCTCAGTGTGGCCTGATATTTCCCAGGGACGCATTTGACAGGGTGCAAACAGCAGGGATGTATATCTGAGCAAACGTTTGCAAATATAGACATTCCTGTTTTGCTACCATGTCAACAATTTCAAGGTGAAACCCCCATCAGTCCAGCAGCTGATCTGGCGAGGGAGCTTCTTGTTGTGTGCAAAAATCAAATAAAATCCTTTGGGGCTTTTCTTAGGCAGCATCGCATGTAGCTCTGGCCTGAAGATCAATAAAGCAGAACCTACTCTTCATTACACGTTAATAATGTGCAAGCAGAAACCAGAGCAGAGAGCAGGCCTCTCTGTCTCCCCACAGAAAGACGGCCTGACTTTGTTGTAAGCGGCACGGGATTGTGCTGATTATGGCCGCGCAACTTGTTTGCAGCCGCAATTGCCTTTCAGCCTGTGAGTCTCAGAACTAGAGTGCTTTCTGCATCGTGGAGAGCTACTCATGGCACTCATGGCATCTTTAGAAAAGCCATATCCTGGCTTAAAGTGCTCCATAAAGCTCATTAACCGGGCATTAACCGAGTGAGTTAATAACAATTAATAATCGAGAGACTAAGCTGTGATACCTCAGGAATGAACTTAGTGAGGGTTCTAAGTTCCCAGTGCTGCCTGAAGCCAGACCTTTGGGTGACTTTGGAGCTAGACATGGCAGAAAGGGTTTGGGACTCTGTATTAGTGTGATAGGGCTGCTGGAACAAAGTCCCACAAACTAGGTGGCTTAAAACAACAGAAACTTATTCTCTCACAGTTCTGGTGGCAACAAAGTCTGAAATCAAGGTACAGGTTCCCCTGCAATCCAAATTGAGCGTTCCTGTGAAACCATTCCTAAGCTGAAATGGCATAAAGCAAAGAAGGAATTACCTTAGGGCACATCTTGCACAAACGATGAACAGAATAAATCGAGATTAAAGCACAGATGCACACGGACACAGTTCAAAGCTATGACGGCTCCATGCTGAGATGCTGGGTGCAGTTCTCGGGGAAGGAGCTTGGTGGCACCACTCTTGCTGTCGCGGTGCGCTGCCTCAATAACCACTCGCCGCATAACAAATGCTGAATACTATTCTCAATTTTCGCCTTGTTTTGTGAAAGTGAAAATCCTCTTCAAATTTCTTTATGTTGGGGAAGACAGGTACTAATGTACGTTTTTCATAAAAGAGAAGTGGTGTAAAGCAAACTTTTGAAAAGAGGGGGATTCCTGTATCAGCAAGGCCACACTCTCCCTGAAGGCTTTAGGGGAGAATCTGTCCCATGCCTCTCTCCTAGCTTCTTGTGTTGCCAGCAATTTGTGGCATTCCTTTGCCTGTAGGCACATTACTCCAGTCTCTGCTCCATCACCACGTACGCCCTGGTATGTCCACATTGGGTGCATATGGCCAGTGTCTGTTCAAATGCCGTAACGATTTTTAAATATTCTGAGTACTGTCCATGCCAAGGTCAGTACCTCTTTCACTGGGTGGCTGTGAAGAGTAAATCAGATATTCCGTAGGAAAGCTCTTTGCAATGTGTGAAGTCCTGTGTGAAGGTTTTTGCTGTTTTGTTGCTGGGGAGGTTTCAGGTTGAATCCGTTAAGACAGAAAGATTCAAGCCCTGGTGCCTGCTCTCAGAGGTCTCCATGAGTAGAGCACTCTTAAATCACTGCCATCAGCCTGTAATATAATTTTGGCCTGAGGCTTTCCGGGATAGACGGTATGGAGAGATTCATACTGTTATTGAAGGCTTAAAGCTTGGGAATTAAAAGTCTGCATTTTTCTTGGAGTCAGGCAGTCCTGGTTCAAGTCCTGGCTCTATCACTGACTGCTGAATGGCCTTGGGTGGGTCCCTGAGCCTCTCTAAGTCTCTGTTTCCTCATCTGTAAAATGAGGTAATAACACTTAGGTCACAGGTTACATGAGGAGTGAATGCAGTGATAGACACAGAGTAGGGTCCAGTGCTTCCCCTGTTTTTAAGCGTTTGAGTAAGTATAAGTCGTACTGTATTTTTTCAAAGGGCTTTTGGGTCTCACTGGCCAGGGCTTTGTGAACCATTGCTTGAGCCAGTCACAGGGGGTGGCAATCTACAAGTTATTGATTTACCTTGCACAGTGGTTCTTAAACCCAACACCTGGGCCCCACTGAGCTTTCCCAGATGTGTTTTCAGTAGAGCAATCCGGTGTAGGAGAACCGGTTTGGAATCAAGGTCCTGGGCCAGCTCCCATGCTTATGACAGGTGTGAAGTTGCCAAGTGAAGCTCTCTGCTCCTCAGTGATAAATAAGAGTCCCATCTCCCAGGGCTGAGGTAGAAACTCTGTAGGTTAATGTATGCAAAGCCATTATTTCAATGCTAGAGTGTCACATGGCCTCAAAAAATATGAGCTAATATGATTCCTGGAATAGAAGCTCCATGAGGGCAAGACTCTGGCCTGGATCATTCACAAGTGGGTCTCCTGTCCCGGAAACAAAGTCTGGCAAGTTGTAGGCACTTGATAAATATCCACTGAACAAATGAATGAATAAATGAATGAGGTTTCCTGGAGGTAAGATCAAGAACCTGAATTTTTGAGCTCTCTCCACCTGATTATAGGATGCAGCCATGATTGAGAACTACTGGCACAGACATTCATTTTATAGATGACGAAATTGCAGCCAGGGATGCTAAGTAATTCGCCCCAAGAGCACTTGGTTAATTTACTCAACAAATAGTCATTCCTTCCTTTTATTTAACAAACATTCATTGAGTACTTACAACATTGCTGGTGGTATTTAAACCCCAGGTTCTACCAGAAAGAATAAGAGATTGCCCCAGCCCTTGATAAACTCATGGTCTGGTAGAGGCTTCAGATATATAAACAAATGACTGCATTACCGTGTGCCACGGTTTCATATTTACACACATGGTGAGCTGAAGGAATACAGATGAGGGAGTATCAATTCTGCCATGTAGCCAATGGAAACCAGCTGGGAAAGTCACTTATATGTCGGGTGACTGGGACACAGGGAGGCTAAGAGATTCTCAGGCAGCTAAGAGGGAGGAATAGAAGGCACAGGATGGAGCGTGGCACATGGAAAGTCGTGGAACTAGTGAATCATCCAGAGAGGCTAGAGCAGAGGGCCAACACTCCTGAGATTGCTCACAAAGGCTGGGAGAAGGGCACTCCAAGTGGCAGTAACAGCAAGGTCAAAGGCCAGTAGTCGACAAATAGATTGAGAAGTTTGAAGAATTGAAAGGTGACCATGTACATGATGGAGGGAGTGGCTAGAGAGTGGCCAGAAATGCAGTTTGATGAATAGACAGGGGCTAGATCATTCTGGTCTTTGTATACTATAGTAAAAAGGTCAAATTTTACTCTGATTCAATGGAAGCCATTGGTAATTGTAAGCAGGGGACATGCAATGAGCTAAGCTTTAGGGTCACTCCTGTTACTATGATGGAGCAGAGAGGATAAGTCTGCAGTGGGGAGAGTCATCAGGAGGCTGTGAATATAGTCCAGGTGGGAAATGACAGGCTAAACTAAGCTGATGGCAGTGGAGATGGAAGGAAACTCATGAATCACTATGTGCTTTCATAAAATGTAGTGGGGGTGTGCGATGTATTTGAGGTCTTTACCCCTACTCGCTTCTATTGTCCCATCCTCAGAGAGACCACACTGTAACTGGGCTCATCATGAGGCAGGAACATGGATTCAAGGGAGACTTCTTGATTTGGATCGAAACCCAGCAGAGCATTTATAGAAGAAAATATTCCAAATGTGATTGCAGTTTGATTCAACAAGCATTCTGAAACCTACTTTTGTTAGGCTCCTCTAAATTTTAAGGGATTAATACCCAACTCAAAATGGGAAATGTATAGTTTCACTTAACTGAAAAAGTCCAGGGAATTGAGCTCCAGGAACAACTGAATTTGGGGCTTGACTATTGTCAAATTGAATTGGTTTCTCTCCATCTCTTGGCTCTGTTTTCTTCTGTGGTGACTTCAGTCTTAGCAGGCTCTTCTCATGAGGTACCAAATAGCTGCTGGCAGGCCCAGATTTGTAGTCTCATAGTTTCACAACCCTGTAGAAAGAGAGTTGTTGTTTTCCAACCATCTTTGCAGAGGCCTGACCATGATTCACCCAGCTTGGGTCCTGTGAACATCCCCAATCCAGGCACAACGCCAGGTGGACTGCTGAGATTGACCAGGCCAAGGTCACATTACCAGCTCTGGAGCTGGAAGCAGAGTCACCCTTAATTTTATAGATTAAATGTGGAGAGTGAGGTGGTTTCCCAAAGGCAAGCTGGGTGCAGCTGCATGAAGCTGAGAGATGGTGGGTAGACCAGAAGGACACATGTCCACTAGTAGCACGTGCTGTCAAGTGCAGGGCTCTGCTCAGCCCTCCTGCAAAGGAGTCAGAGATGAATAATTCAGTCCCTGCCCTCCAGATGCTTGTGAGTATCGGGGATGCAGATGCATACACAAGCCTGTTTAGTAGGAGCCCGCCTGATAAGTGTCCTGGTTTGGTAGCATCTCCAGTACCGTAAAGCTCTGACTGCTCTTTCAGTGGGCACCAGGGGCTTGGCACATGTTTCCTCACATTTCTGTTTTAAAAGTCAATAAACTGTTTCTGGTACCTTGACTGGAAATTAAATCTGGGTTTTTCTTTCACTTGATTATGGAGTTGAGATGTCCAAAGTTGACTCTCAATGGTGGCATTGGGTTAGTGTGATCCAGCATCCCAACATCTGGGAATCATGGCTGCAGCAGCCACCGGTGCAGGTATCAATGTAGAACAGGTGGACCTGGGGACCGGGACAGGGAAGGAGGGCCTCCATGTGAGAAGTTACCCACAGGGAGCACTAGGGCCTCCTGAGTTCCAGCCAGGTAGTGACTTGCAGTAAGTGTCCTTAGATGTGTGCATGTAGGAAGATGTTCGGCTCCTCCCTACCACTGTGTATCATCCATCGTGGGCTACATTTCTTTCTCTTTTTTTGGCCACACCGCGCAGCTTGTGGGATCTTAGTTCTCCGACCAGGGATCCAACCCGTACCCCCTGCAAGGGAAGTGTGGAGCTCTAACCAGTGGACCACCAGGGAAGTCCCTCTTTGCTTCTAATAGACATTCACTTTTCCATTTAACACGTATTTAGTGAACCCCGTGGTGGAGACTGGCTAGTTATTCACCAAATCATTTTCTTCTTTCTTCAGGGCACCCAGCTAGGTTAAATTTCCCAGTCTTCCGTAGGCTGGGTTCTGCCCAGTGGACTGCAGGCTGATGTAAGGGTAAGCCTTACTTCTGTGTCGTCCTCCACGCACATTTGCTCTCTTGTCCTGTCTGCCAGCTAGAGGCAGAGGATCCACTGGGGCACAGCGGAACCACAAGATGGAAGGAGGCTTACACGACTGCAGGGAGTCATCAAACCCCTCCCCCACACCAAATAAAAGGATCCACATAGATTGTGACAGGAGTGATAGATAACTCTTCATGGTATTAATTGTTGAAATTGTGGCGGTTTGTTTCTGTTTTGCTTAAAATCTAGAATTTAGCCTACCTTGACTAATCAAAGAGTTATAAAATACAAGAGACTGCTCTGTGCCAGGGACTCAGTATTAAGCAAAGCAGCTCTTACCTTGATGAGGTTTTCAGTCTCACCTGTTATTTTATCTATTCTCATCTCCTGTCTGCTTTCTGGTAGGCATTAACAAATAGTGCTGGGAACAAGAATCTTGAAATAACTTTGGTGAATGTCCAGCAGAGTCAACTGCTGGACTGGGTTTTAGAAATGAACATCTTGCTTATCTGTGGGTCACAGCCTGATCCTGCAGCTTGAGAGATTTCTCAATTGTGCAGATTTAAGATCTTTCTATTATATACAAAACCTTTACTTTTTCTTCTCTCTCACTTTCTTTCTCTAAACCAGCCCTTCTCTTAGCTAGAATTTCGTCTTTCCAAATATCCATCCATGCATGCATGCATCCATCCATCTATCCATTCCTTCTACCTAGTTTTATTAATAATGTTTTTCTTTTCAAATGCTCATTTGCTGGGTGTTGCTAAGATATTGACATGCATAGTCCTTTTTAATCCAAATGACTATCCTACATTATGGTAAGTGCCATAATTATCACGTAATAAATGAGAAAACTGAGGTCCCGAGACATAACTTAGCTAAAGCTACAGTAAGTGGGGAGGCAGGGTATGCTAGGGCTTGGATTCTTAGTCACTGTACCGTTCCCCATTCCACTGTTTATCACGGTGCTGTCAAGCGTTGTGTTTGATGAAGGGCTCACACAGGATAACTGACTTGAAGAAGTTCATACTGTGTGTGTGTGTGTGTGTGCATGCGGGTGCACACATATATTTTCGTGTGAAGATGGAGTGGTTGGAGAAGACTGCCATGTAAACAGCTAATACAATTGGAAAGGTGCTGCAAAAAATAGCTAGAGAATCAAGGAGCCCTGCAAGAGAGTGGAGGGCATGCTGATAATCCAAGGCGTTGAGAAGCGCTGGGGCTCCAGTCCACAAAGGGAGGGAGGCAGGGCCAAGCAGGGATTAAAAGTGTGCATTCTGGAGTCAGACTGTTTGATCTTACACCCTCAAACTCCAGCTGAGGGGTCTTAGGACAAGTTACCGCATCTCTGTGACTCCGTTTCCCCATCTATAAAATTGGGATAATATAGGTCATACCTAAAGAGTAATGTTAAGGATTAAATGAGATAGCATTGTAAGGGCTCATTGAGGTAATACGCTTTGAACAGGACCTGGCACATGGTAAATTCTTGATAAGTATTAGCTTCTTTGATGATGATGATGATAATGATTATGGTTACGATGATTTGGAATTAGAGGCAATCAAACAAATGTTCCTCCCCTTTCCTTCCTTACAAACAGTACACATGTGTCTTCATCCCCATCTGTGGTATTGTTTCTCAAGTTCTGAATTGTCCCAGCTCTGCCACCACCTGCCTTTGCCTATAACCTGTCGTGACCAATTTTTATCCCTAGGGAGTGTGGAGTTGTATGCTTTGGAACTAGATCTGCCTGGAATCACAGGCTAGCTCCTTCACTTAGCTGTGTCCCCTTGGGCAAGTAATTCAACTTCTCAGAGCCTCAATTTTTTTATCTGCAAAATGGGAATGAAAATAGGAACCATCTCATTGGGGCATTTTAAAGAATGGTGAAATGATCCACAAAGGCTATTAGCCTATTTCCTGGCACATGGTAATCTCTCAGTGAATGCTAGCTATTCTCATTATAAAATGAAAAGGTCCCTTCAACTTGACTAGGCAGGTTTTCCTTATGTGTTTTACCTCTGTTTTATTTTGGTTAATTGTATTCAGTGCCCCTGGCAGTGCATTTCTGATTGTAAACTAATTTTGGCACAATCTCCATTCTGGTTGGCTCTCTGAGAAATGCTCCTTTTTAATGAATATGATAGCAGGACTCACTCATTACCAGGTTATTTTAGGCAAGAGTGATTTTTAACTGGTTAACCCAGATAGTTCTTGCAGTTCTCTAGTTGCCTTTCTGTGCACAGACTTAATAAGCTCTGAGGATGTGTGGCCGTGCCTTTCTTGGCTGAGATAAGAGAATTATTGAGGCTCTCAGGTGAAAGTGTGAAAACAGAGGAGCAGAGAGTGGCCGTGCCAGCCAAATGGCCTGATGTGAGAGGCGCTCAGCTCTTTTGGGAACCTGGGCAAGATTTCATTAATCATGGGGCATTTCCAGTGTGCCTGAGATGTTAATTTTGCTTATCAGAAAGATGTCCAGAAGTGAGTGGCTGAATGCATGGGCCCACACACAGGTACTTAGTAAGTTATACACAAATGGAAAGTGGGACATAGCTAATTCAACCTTGGGTCCCTCAACACCTAGGGGTCAAGTAGACTGGTTGGCTGTATCGTGTAGTGGCTAAGAGCAGGGGTCGGCCACAAGGTCTCTTTTTCAGCTACTCAATTCTGATGATTCAGTGTGAAAGGAGCAAAAGGCAATATATAAATGAAGAGATATGGCTGTGTTCCAATAAAACTTTATCTGTGAACATTGAAACTTGAATTTCATACAGTTTTCATGGGCTGCAAACTTATTTTTCTTTTGATGTTTTTCACCAATTCCAAATGTAAAAACCATTCTTTCCTTGCAAGCTCTGTAAAAACAGGTGGTGGACTCTCACTGATAAACCATAGTTTGCTGACCCCTAGATTATAGCCTTCATCTGTGTAAGACCTACTCCTTCCATTATTTGCTGTCTGACTTTGGGCACACTCCTTAACTGCTCTGTGCCTCAATTTCCACATCTGCAAAATAGGAATAACAGTAACAGCACCCTCTAAGGTCCAGGGACGATTAAGAGTTAGCAGAGGTGAAGTGCTTAAAATGGTGCCTGGTGTACAGCACAGCCCTGAGAAATACTGTTGATGTAATCATTTCACTTTTATCATCTCATTGAATTCTCCCAACCACAGTGTGGGGGAGGTAGGATTAGTATCCCCATTTCCCACCTGAAGAAACTGAGGCATGAGGATGCAAAGCCATTAGTTCACTGGCCAGAGTTAGAACAAGACTTATTTACACAAAGCAGTGGGGATCTATTTTTGACTAATGAGGGAGAAATCTAAGTTGCTACAAAACTATTTTTGTTCTCTTTCTAATGATGTTCCAAGGATCCCCCCATCCTTCAGAATTCACCTATAGCTATCAGAAACTGGCCTTTGGCAAGGGGATGGAGGTAGTGGAGAGTGGTTACAAGCAGGTGGTCACAAGGAAGGTGTGACAGATCAAATGATAGTGACAGAGCAGTGGTCACTGTGTTTTAAAATTTTCTTCCCATTGTTCTCTTTCTTGAACATACTCTGGAGTTTACATTTGGGACATCCCTGTCAGGTTTGCAAATTGCTAGAGGTTACAGTTGCAAGATGTGCATTTATTCTCTCCATCACATGATTCTTTCCTCCCTAATGCACCAAATTAGAAGATTGGCTGATTTTCATTTTCCCTAAAAAGTAAAATTTCAGCTTAAATCATAAATGTCTGTGATGCATTTAGCTACATTAGCTTCTAACTGGCAGCCGTTCTTCCTTATTCCCTCTCTCTCTGAGAATAATCAGGTCTATTTTGATTTAGAGATGCATTAGCTCCACTTAGATTTAAAGATCAACTTTGACTTCTGGGGAAGTTACCTAAAATTTAAATGGTAAGAATTCATCCCAGTTAGAGCTTGATATATTCATTCCTTCCCCTCCTTGCTCATATAATTTATAAAAGGATAAGAGATCTGAGAAAGTGTCAGAGTAGATTCTGGAGGGATTTAAATTATTGGGACAAAAATCACATGTGATTGGTAGCTGCTAAGTTCTGCACGTTCCTGTGTGGTCAGTTTCTAAAGTCTTCCTCTCAGAAGACAGATGGCCTCAACCTACAGAAATCTGCTCACCAGATTCCTTCACAATGGACCCCACCCATCTTTGCCATCTACGTCTGCAGCATTTGGACAGACCCATCCATTCTATGTCATGAACCCCCTCATGCATGTTTTGGAGAGAACCCTATATCTCTGCAGGGTCAAATTCCCCTGAATGAGAGAAAAGTTAGAATTTTCCCCACACATCCCTGCTCCACCACTCATTAATCAAGTCCTTGGAGCAAGTTGTTTAATTGTTTACTGTCTTTGTTTCCTCTGTAAAATTGGGAGGCAATATTAATACCTTACCTCAGGGGCTTGTGAGAATTAATATCCGTAAAATACCTAGAATGGTGTTTGACACATAGGAATCACTCCAAAAATGTTTACTGGGATTAAAAACATTAGATGATAAGAGCTGAGAGAGATCAAGCTACTTTCCAGCTATAAACCTTCAATGGCATCCCATTTCTTATAAGATAAATCCTAATCTCCTAGATCTGGTTTCCAAGACCTTACTTACTTCACCCGCTTGGCCTTATTCCACTCATCCATCTCTGACCCCCAGCCACACACTATATCTTTCAGTTGGTTTAGGGCACTGTTGTTCTGGAGCCAGCTCATACCAGCCCTGAGAGTGAATTGTTAGATTTTCAGGAGTTTTCCAAGCTGGTTGTTAAATATAGCTATTATTAAAAGTAAATTAAGTGGGACTTCCCTGGTGGTGCAGTGGTTAAGAATCCCCCTGCCAACGCAGAGGACATGGGTTCCAGCCCTGGTCCGGGACGATCCCACATGCCGCGGAGCAGCTAAGCCCATGCACCACAGCTACTGAGCCTGTGCTCTAGAGCCCATGAACCACAACTACTGAGCCCACGTGCCACAACTACTGAAGCCCGCGCACCTAGAGCCCGTGCTCTGTGACAAGAGAAGCCACCGCAGTGAGAACCCCGTGCACTGCAACAAAGAGTAGCGCCCACTCGCCGCAACTAGAGAAAGCCTGCGCGTGCATCAAAGAAGACCCAATGCAGCCAAAAATAAATAAATTAATTAATTTAAAAAATTATATTATGTAAGCCTACAATTGACTGCTATAGTAAAAACAAGGGTAATAAATATACAAAACATCACTTCCTAATTAACTTTACTACATTTTACTGTTATCTATGCTTTTGAGGTTATTTAGGTCTGCTGTAGCTGTCTGATAAAATCTATATAATGATGTGCTACTATACCACATCTATTCCCAACACTTCATTCCATGATGTCACATGATGGTAGCTTAAAATCAGCCATGGTGGGTGTACTTACACCACAAGAATAGGCAAACACTGCAACTTACTGTTTTGTTGATGATCTAGAATAGCAGTCAGCAAACTGTTTTTCTGTAAAGGGCTGGATCATAAATATCTTAGGCTTTGTGGGCAATAAGCCCTCTCTTACAATTACTGAACTCTGCAGCCATAGAAAATACATAAACTAATGAGCATGGCTATGTTTCAATAAAACTTTATTTACCAAGACAGCAAGTTCATGATTTGCTGACCTCTAGTCCAGACTTATAAAAATGATGGAAAAAATGTTCATAATGCCAAATGAATTTTAAAAATGTGTTGCGTCTGGTAGCTATTACATTGTGTATAGCCCCCCAAAACCAGAAGACATATTCTTCCAACATTTGAAAACTGTTGTATGACTCACCACTGAAGCTGCTCACGTCATTGACAAATGAGTGAAGTTCTGACTTATGTCTTCATTGTTTCACTTTCATCTTACTTGTTAACTTAAGTGAAAAAATCAACCAACATTGATATGGAAACTACACTTGCTCCTCAATTGTGACCATAGGTTGGGTACAAATATGTGTTTGACAAAAATCAGCAAAAGCATTCCCTGAGAGTCAATTGGCTATGTGTGGAATTTACAGTAGAGAATATTGTATATTTCATGATTGTTTGTAAATTATGTGTTACTTGTCTCAGATATCAGTAACATTTATAGTAAACTTATATATGTATATATATTCACATATTGGTTTTTGAAGAGAGCCAGTTAACTTTTACCTGTTAACTTTTACAAGCACTTCTTGAAGGGTGCAGGTTCTTTCCAGCCTCTCGGCCTTTTGTTTGGTCCCTTCACCCAAAACAGCTCTTTTTCTTCCTCACTTTGCCTATTTTAGTCCTACTCATACTTTGGTTTGTAGCTTAAATGACTTTGTCAAAAAAGATTCCCTTGATCTCCCCAAGACCAATTGAGTTCACCCCATTATGCCCATCTTTCCTTGCAATGCTTGCCTTAATTATAGTTAAACGATGAGTTTTGTGGTGGCTTATTATCTCCTTTCACCAAAAGAATGCAGGTGTCCCCAGCAGGGATGGCCCATCTTTTTTTTTTTTTGAACTGTGGTGTATTTTTTTTTTTTGTTTTATTGGCTGAGTTGGGTCTTCATTGCTGCGCATGGGTTTTCTCTAGTTGCAGTGAGCAGGGGGCTGCTCTTCATTGCGGTGTGCGGGCTTCTCATTGGGGCGGCTTCTCTTCTTGCGGAGCACAGGCTCTAGGTGCGTGGGCTTCAGTAGTCGTGGCACGCGGGCTCCAGAAGGCAGGCTCAGTAGTTGTGGCGCACAGGCTTAGCTGCTCTGTGACATGTGGGATCTTCCCAGACCAGGGCTCGAACCGGTGTCCCCTGCATTGGCAGGCGGATTTTTAACCAGTGCGCCACCAGGGAAGTCCCCCATCTTCTTTATCATTGTGTCTTTGGAGCCTAACACAGTTTCTAGAAAATAGTAGACTCTCAATATATCTGTAGCTGAACTGAGCTGTCATTAAAAAAAATGAGCTCTGTATTTAAGAGTTTCAGCATCAACTCCATCCCACCCAAGTTAGGTATAAATTCAGCGAGTTAAGTAATAAATTGCTATCACTCTACTACAGCATGCTTGAAATTCAGTTTTGAGGCCCCAGTCATGGCTGAAATCAATGTCCACTTTCTCCAGGTATAGTAATTATTTCTCCTGTTGTTATTGACTGTCTCTTTAAATACCAGCCAGGACAAATCTATTTCTCAAGCTGTTGTAAATGATTTGAAGCAGGAAGATGAATGGAATGGAGTGAGGGTTGTTGAAAAGTGATTTCTCCCTCTTCAACCTTGGTCAAGAAACGAGTGGTTAGTGGCCACCAACTCATCCCAGGTGAAAGCCAGGAGCATTTTCCAACCCATTCACTAGTGACTACAATCATCTAAGTGCTGATTTCCAAATCCTTATTTACTTCCTGACCAACGGCACATATTTTCAGATACACTGGGAGTCTGTTACTTGCTTTGGGTTTCTGGTTTCATGGAGACTTGTGTCAGGTGTCTGAGGATGAGCTAGGCATCCGGGACCCCATTGTGGAGGAAAAGTCTTGTTGGGAGCCTGGAGGGAGCTCTCATATGGAATTTAAATTTAACTTCCAGGGCCCCAGAGGAGTGTTGGAGGTGAAGCTCTCTTAAGCAGCATGTCTCCATTTCTCTCTCTGCTGTCCCCACCTAAAGCAAATGCCAGCAGGTGACCAGGTTTATTCCACAGGTATATTCTGCGGTGTATGGTAATTGTTTCTATCGACTGTGACAAGGTCCTCAAAATGGGGCAGGGGAGTTTACATCTCAACATACCCAGCCAATGGGAGGAAACTCAGAAAATCATTCCACTGATTGTCTCCAGTGTGTTCATGATTATATGGAGGCCAAATGTGCAAAGTTATCAGACCACCAGTGGGCACAGAGTGAGTACTTAATAAATGGTCATTATAATTCTCCTGTATTTTAATTAGAATCTCTTTGAGCTATGTGTAAAAGAAATAGTGATCTCATGCATGTGTATGTGAATTTTGATTGAAGGCACATGAGGACCCAATTTGTAAACATGATACTTATCCTGGCAGAATGCTAACCAAGGGAAAGAGCTAGTGATTTGGCTGATTATGACTCCCATGTACTACTGAGTGATATCTAAATGACAGGTTCTGTGTTGAGTGTTTTTCATTATCATGATCATATGATATATTCAGTGTTATGTCTACATCTTACAGCTGAGAAAAAGGAGGCTTAGTGAGGTCATATGTATGCACAAGGTCACACAGGTGTTAGGTAACTGAGCTGGGGTTTAAAACTCAGGTCTCACTGAAGGACTTGTGCTTTTAATCACCTCTCTCTATGGGGATAGAAAAGGTAAAAGGAACTTCATAGGATATGAAGAGAACAGAAACAAACACACACACACAAATACACAAAACAAAAACTGGAGGAAATGTTGAATTACCTGAATATTCTTTCGTTTATTCAGTTATTCAATGAACATTTGTTTAGCAGCTATTTTATACTAGTCACTCTGTTAAGGGCCTCAAAGCAGACAAAATCCCTGCTTGATTGAGTTTACCTCTTGGTGGGGGAAGATGGAGGGTAAACAAAGCAATAAGTAAAATACAGCATGCCAGATACCTATGAGTGCCACGAAGAAAATAAGGCAAGAAAGAGAAAGGAGCAATGTTGGGAGCGGGAATTTCAATAGGGTGCTCAGGGAAGGAAATGTCTGAGTCAGGACCTTAAGGAGGTGAGGGAGCCAGCCACATTACTATCTAGGGCAGAGGCCAGCCAGCCACAGCCTACAGGCCAAATGTGGCCCACCACCCATTTTCATAAATAAAGTCTACTGGAATAAAGACAGGCCCATTCGTTTATGTACTGTCTGTAGCTGTGTTTGTACTAAAATGACAGTGTTGAGTAGTTGCAACAGAGATTTTGTGGCCTGCAAAGCCTGAAGTATTTACTCTTTGGCCTTTACAGAAAATTGTCTACCTCTGATCTAGGGTAAGAGTGTTCCAGGCAGAGGGAACAAACAGCAAATGAGTGTCTCATGATGGGAGTGTGCTTGATGGGTTTGAGGTGGCGGATATGGCTGGAGCCGTGTGAGCAGGGGGTGAGTGGGAGGAGATGAAGTTAGGGTGGAGGTGGGGCGCAGATCCCGTGAGGTCTCCTGGGCCATTGTAAAGCCTCTCAGACAGTGGGAGGAGAGAGAGGGTTCTGAGCAGGCGAGAGTCCTGACCACACTTAGAGGTACCAGGATGACTCGGGCTGTTTGTGATCTGTGAACTGTCACAGGTGGGGAAGCAACTCTGAGGTGGAGTTTAACATGCAGGATGTTTCCGTCTCCTTGGGATCGGCTCCTGTGGGAAGGAGGGCAGGAAGCGGGAATGGGCAGAGAGAGAAGTTCAGCTATAATGCAGCCCAGTGACAGCCTTAGCCACTCACGTAGTCACCCAATTTGTAAACTTCAATTCCGTAAGCTTCAGGGTTGTCTCCATTTGGCCTGAGATGTCCAGGCCGTTATATTCCAGTGTTGATCAGTCATGGAACGTAGGTCATTTAATGGCAATGACAATGACCATGAAGGAGTGTGACCTGGACAACTCCTGAACGGCTGACAGCTGAGGACTGTTTGCTGACTGTACTCCCAGGAGTTGAGGCACAGGGTCCTCCACTAAAGTAGGATGTGATGGTACATTGTTGTGTCCACCGCATAGAGGATGTGGGGAGCAAGAGACAAAGCCAGACTAATAAGTAGGCGACTCAGTAACCTACCTGAGAGATGAAGGTGGCTTGAACCAGGTGAACAGTCAGCAAATTCTGAATATTCCTTATGCTAGAGCCTTCATATATTCTTCGTGTCCTAAGGTCGTCTCAGCGGAGCACAGTAAAGGGGAGTAAGTGAAAAGGAAAGTCTCCAGAGATTTGGTCTAAGTCATAAAGTCTCCAAATCCAATGATTATTGTCCACGGATGGTCTTTGGTTCAGTTTAAACTGGGATCATCCTTTTCCAGGGTGTGTAGACAAAATGTGACATAATCACCCGTGCTTCAGTGACCTCCATGGGACAGAACCTGTCATGGGAGACAGGGCATATAAGTCCTCGTCACATGGCTGGCTGGGTCTGTCCCAGCAGTGACTGTACTACTGTTCTTCGACCAGCCAGCAAGAATGTTGTAGTACTGTTAAACTTGGCATGAAACAATACAGTTACTTATGCATCTTCATGGCATGAGGTATTGCCTTGGATTTGAGATTCTGCTATAGCTACGTGAGTGGGCAAAATCAAGAAATTGTATTCCATAATTTATCTCCAATCTGACAAAGAATACTGTGTGTAATAGGAGGACTAAGCTCGTAGATTTTAGCACACTTTTTGCAGGATGATGTGGTTTGACACGGTGTCTATGAGCCGTGTGGGGTGAAATGGAAGGTTTAAATGGATTCCAGTTTCATTATCCCACTGTGATCTGAGGAAAGCCGAGACCAAAATGTTGCCACCCAATAAAGCACTTTATCAAATTCCCTCCCAGACTGAACAGCACGGTTCTGCCAAAGAAAGCTATCTGCTGGGTAGACTGTTTAGCAAGTTGCATTTTTAACGCAGGTGCCCGGCCAGCCAATGGAGTCTAACAGGCTTTGCTTACAGTGTGTGTGGCTTGGCTATTTACACGAGATTAACAACATGAGAAAAAACAAATTCTATGCTCCCTAGCCTGATTTAGAGGCTTCTCTGCTCGTTTGAATTCAGCCTAGCTGGTCAGACTAGCCCTGGAAAACCTGCAGAAGTAAAAGGAGAGCCAGTGGGAGTTATTCATGAAAAACCTGAAATGCTTAGGAATTTAATTCCCCTGAGCTTCCAAACCAGCCCGTGAGCCACACGGTGGTTTTTCTGTCTCTGTCTCTCCATTGCTTAGGGACTGGTAAAAATCTTGAAAACACTTGTTGACTTGTTTTTCTCTCTTTAGACTGAAAGATAGATAGATGGAGGAACACCCAGGGTGTAATGGGCACACAGAGGCAGGTGATTAACTCCACCTTGAAGATTAGAGAAAGCTTCCTGGAAGAAGCAATGCCTGAGTTTAGACGTGAAAGACAAGTGAAGATAGGGAAGAACCTCTTAAAGGTTGGGACTGTGTCGGTCACCGATTCCGTAAAAGTTTGCTGAGGGTCTATCATGCCTCAGGCACCGTGCTAGCCTCCATGGATATACCAGTGAACAAGTCACAATTCTTGCTCCATTGGGCTAATGGTCTAAATTAACAGAATATTGCAATATACTGTTCTGTGTGTAGAAGTCCAGGTCTTGTTCTGCAGATCTGGTGCCTGGTATGTAGTAGGAACCCACTAATCATTTGCTGAATTTAAGTTCATTGTATCATAATATTTTTCTCTCTCTCCACTAGCTTATTGCCTTCATTTCAAGTCTTCTTTCCTTGATCCTTTACCAATACTATCATTTTTCTCAAGTTTTTTACCAATAAATTTTTAGAAAAATTAGGCTACACAGTCACTATCTCCACCTCCTTATGACACACTCACCCTCTTGCCCCTTTATTCCTTCAAGCAGTTTGATGTGATAGCTACCCACATCACCTTAAGAAAAGGACTCTCTTGATGGTCATCGCAGACCTCCATGTTGCCTGGTCCAATGGCCTCTTTCAGTTCTCTTCCTCCTCAGCCTCTTTATTGCATTGTAGTCATTGGCTCCTCTTCCCTTGCTTCTTGGATGCAGCATAATATTGGTTCTTTTTCCTCCTCTCTGAATATTCTTTCTCTGCCTCCCTTCGTTCCTTTCCTTCTTCCAAACAACTAAGTGATTTGTTAAAAATTCTACTCTTTTTATACCTTCTCCATTAGCATTGGTTTCAGGTCTCCTGGCATAGTTTTACTTAGGAGCTAATGCCTAAATCTCCATATACATTCCTGAACAGTTAGAACAGCTTCACTTGTGTGCTGGGCATCTGGATATCCCAAAGCCATACAAACTCATCATGTCAGGAACCAAACTAATTCTGACTAATTTTGTTTAATGCTATTGCCGCTCACTTAGTCATCCAGGCTGAGGACAAAGGGTCAAGGTGGAACTTTCTCCTACTCCTCCCCCTTTGCTACCCTCCAGATTGACTCAGTGGCCATATCCTGTCAACTCATCCATCTCTTTATCTCTGTTGCCTTTCCATGCCATTTCCATTTCACTCCCCTCATTGGGTGATACCACAGGGTCTGTGTTATCTCACACGTAGTGTGCTGACTCTTTCAAAATGATCGTACTGTTAAGCAGTCTAAGGTATAAACAGAGTCCCAGAGAATGCCCCATAAGTCTTATATTTTATTCTAAAGCAATATATTTCAATGCATAGGGTCCATAACGTGGTAGGAATTCAAGGGCAGCTTCTCAGTTCTAGTCTCTTTGATTCCTGAGCTCTGCCCCAGATGCAGAGGTTTAACCCTGCAGAGTCTGCTCTGGGTTTCACAAAGAGCACCTTCTCAACACTACTTTGTCCTTCTCTTCCTCCATGACCTTCAAGTTTTTTTCACTACATTCCTTTTTCTTTTTTAAAACAGCTTTATTGCGATATAGTTGATATAATACTTACTTTGATGAGTTTGGGCATAGGCTTATACCTATGAAACGATCACCACGATCAAGGTAATAAACATCCATCACCTCCAAAAGTTTCCTCATGCCCCCCCTTTTCTGAGGGTAAGAACACAGCACAAAGGTCTACCCTCTTAAGTTTTTTTTTTTTTTTAATTTATGTATTTATTTATTTATTTATTTTTGGCTGCATTGGGTCTTCGTTTCTGTGCGAGGGCTCTCTCTAGTTGCGGCAAGCGGGGGCCACTCTTCATCACGGTGCGCGGGCCTTTCACTATCGCGGCCTCTCTTGTTACAGAGCACAGGCTCCAGACGCGCAGGCTCAGTAATTGTGGCTCACGGGCCTAGTTGCTCCGCGGCATGCGGGATCTTCCCAGACCGGGGCTCGAACCCGTGTCCCCTGCATTGGCAGGCAGATTCTCAACCGCTGCACCACCAGGAAGCCCTACCCTCTTAAGTTAAGTACACAATGCAGTATTGTTAAGGTGCTGTGTTGTACAGCAGATCTCTAGAACTTATTCATCTTGCGTAACTCTCCATTCATCGCACATTCACTAGATTCCGTGTGAGTCTGTCATCCAGGACAGGCTGAGATCTTCTTGGCTCTGTAAGAATATTCTTCTTGCTAGAATATGATAGGTGTCTCATGGTGAAAGTTGCAATGGCTACCAGATCAGTCTTTTCCACTGAGAAAATAAACCTGTGTCTACAGTACCTCATTATGCTGAAACAGTCTGACTTCTTGCCTGACTTGAGTTATATCACACAGAGCCCCTCAGTTTCTTTGATGTCAAACTCCAGGAGAGTGAAGGTGTGGGAATTCCATCTCAGACAGAACTAATACCTTGATTAGAGTCCTCACTCAATGTCTCTCTCATTCTAGTCCATTCTCTTTTCAGAAGGCTGCTTTTAATACATCCTGCTCTAAAACTTTTAACGTCTAACAAAGTGTTTTCCAAGATCCTTAGCCTGGTATTTAATCCCACCTCTACCCCATCTTTTCTTGGCATGCATTTCTAGATTACTCTTCTACTTTTCCCCATGTTGTAGCTAAACAGCACTAGCTGCTATACTAAGAATACACCTTTCAGGTTCCTGACCCCATGTCAATATCTACTATTTCCTTTTCCTAGTATTCCCTCCTCCCCATATTTAAATTCTACCCATTCTCTGCATTTCAGGGAAATGCTGTCTCTTTCCGTGAGAATCAGTTCTCCATGCGCTGAAATTTCACATAACTTTGGTGCTGCCTTCCATTTCACATGTATCACCTATTTCCTTGACTATTTTTATTCATGAGCATGTCTTGTCTTATTTGTCCTGCTACATCTACAGCCCCTGGAGGCCAGGGACTGTCTTACTAATTTTTGCATTCCTCGTGCCTCACACATCAATAGGCCTTCCAAAACCTTTTGGTGGACCAACCAATTTATTGAAGAAATGAATTAAAGAAGCAGTTAAAAAAATATGTTTATTATTCCTCTGTTTGGGAACAAAGCTTCACCATTCTCCATTCCTAGGAACTGTTCACTGACTATCATTTAGGTATATATGATAGTTACCCATCATTCATTCTACAGTATAGTCCTAACTGCTTACAATTTTATTCTTTACCATAAAGGTAATTTGTTAATAGCCTAATCAGATGTGGTTTAACTATTATATCTTTTGATAATTTTACAAATCAGGAAAAAAGTCCTTTTCAGAAAATGGGCTTTGATGGTGGACTTAGGCAAGCTTCCCAATTCTACTACCGGGTAAAGAAATCATTCTCTGCCAAGACCTTGCTAGATGTCCCAACCCCAAAAGGCCAGGTCCTACCTGTAAAGGGGAGAAATTCTCTACCAAGAACTCCAGTTTTAATTCAAATTTAGAGGCATTTTAAATCAACGAATCTCACTCTGTCTCAGACTTTCTGAAGTCCATCATGAAACATGCTTGGTTTCACTAAAGTTAAATAGTAAGAGAAGACCAAGTAAGTTTACAAAGGTAAGAAATGATTTAAGCCTACTTATACTCCCCGTTTGAGTAATGAGAAGCTTTGACTTATTTATTTAAAAAAACGTTGGAAGAGGAAGTGCTGCTTCAAGATAATGGAAGGCACAGGTATTTGCCTCTAATTATTTAAAATAATTTAAATCTTGGTTCAGCCATATTTTAAAGAACACCTTGCCTTTGCAAAAAAAGAAAAAAAAGGGAAATGTGGTGACATTCAGACTTTTTTCAGCCTTTTCAAAATATTAACAAGTTAAAAAAAAAGTTGGTTCTGAATCGTGAGCTAAATATATGCCACCTGCAATATTTACCTTAATTGTACATTCAGAATGGAATATTGTTTAATCTCTTTTAACTTGCAAAAAACCTTTCTTTTTTTCTGAAAAGACACTTGAACTTTCCGTGTTGGCTACATATGAGAATATGTCAAACACCCAGATTCTACATCTCTAGATATTCAAAACTAATTATTCCATAATTTGCATGTGAAAGCAAATTACAATCTAGTAGACCATTTCCCTAGCAAACCTTTCTTTAGCTTAATGAGCAGAATGAGAAAGCCTCTTATGACCTGATTAAAAAGTCTCCATGCGATGCAACAGGCTGCTGCTTACATATCACATGATCAGAAGGGAGACAACAAAGATGCAAGTGCTCTTATTTACAACAGGGAGCTGAACTCATGCCTGTCCATTTAGTATTTTATTTTAATGCATGTCAGCCCAGGACGATCATTAGCCAATGGGTTTCTTATGTACTAGGTGTGAGTACTTTAATTCTAGATGGAAATTCATCAGCAACTTCCACTTGATGAGATGACCTTCTACAATTAGAAGGACTGGGTTACATTTAATCATTACAGACTTCCAATTGTATTATCCCACTTTCCAGATAATGCACGAGGTACTAACCCAACCCAAGTTCTTCAGAAGTGTCTTTAAACAGAGATGGCCTGTATCTTAAATTAAAGGAATGGAATATGCCAGTGTATCATTTAGCTGTTGCCGTAAAATGCCATATAACAAACCATGCTAAAACTCAGTGGCTGACACACTGTAGGTCAGCCTAGGGGTTAGCTGATCTACGCTGGGCTCAGCTGGGCTTGGCTCCAAATTGTGAGTTTCTTTCAGGTCTGCTCCATATGTGTTTATTTTCTGGGAACCGTGGGCTGCCTGGGGTACATATTTTCCTGGTGGAGATCGAAAGATCCCAGACTGGCATGTGGAAACACAGGATACTTCTTGAAGTCTAGGCAGAAACTGTCACACAGTCTCTTCCACCCACTGGCCAAAGCAAGTCATTTGGGAAAAGTAATGCATTCTATCACAGTTACTGTGCATTAGGATTTTAAAAAAGGAATGATTATTCCAAAGGGGTTACCTCTTCCTCATGTCTGTATTTTTTAAGTAAATATATTGCTCCGCATTGAATAGATCAAGCTAAAATTATCTTGCAGTTGCCCTTGACCTGATTCTCTCTTTCTCATTCCCCAGATCTTCCTTTCCTTCCACTTTCTAAAATCCAAAACTTACTGTGTCCATTCTCTGCTCAAAAAACCATTAGTGAATCCCTATTTTCCACTGACAGAGCTCAAATCTTTGGCTGGCTTCAAAATATCCTTCACAAAATAGTGATAGAGGAGACCTTCTACCAGTCTCTGTTGGATATTCTCTTTTCTTTCTCCCACCTGCCTCGTGAATTCTTATTCATTTGTCAGAGCCCAGGCGAAACTTTACAACTTCTGCATATCCTTCACTAATCCCCTGGAGAATTTTCTGCTTCCTTATCTGTGGTTTCCTAGCATGTTATACATATGTCCATGTGTCACTTATAATAATAGATTGGAATTGGTCATTCACATGTCTATTTTTCTACTAGACTGTGAAATCCTTGAAGATGGGGTCCATGTCTTATTAATTTTCTATCTCTATGCCTGTAACATGGTAGAATTCAGATAAGGTGGTTGGATTGAATTGAAGGAGGTTTTTTTAATGACTTTTTTTTTAAGAAGTAAAGATGGCCATGGCACAAGTAGGTATGTTCAATCTCACTAATAATTAAATGAACTATAAATAAACAAATGAAAGTTACAGAAGATGCCATTTTTACTTTTCAAATTGACAGTTATGTTTTTATTTTATTTTATTTTTTTTTTATTCACACACACACACACTGTATTTTATTTTTACAAGACATAAATAGACTGACACCAAGCATTGTACATTGATGACCACAACAAAAGCAACAATGATTGCAATTACCAAACATGAAACACACTCATACTATGTCATAATATTGACATTCAGTCCAGTAATCCTCCACTGTAACAGCTCCTTTACTTTGCAGTGAAAATTGATTTGTATATTCTTTGCCTCTGAGTCCTTGTGGGATTTTTTTTTTTTTTAAATTCAGACAGAAAGTCACAAAAATTATACTCATCCTCATCAGTTCACTCAGTCCCATGTAATTAATTTTTTTTTCATCTTGATCTTTTGTTAGCACTTTTATGAGTTCATCAGTTTTTCATTAGAGTTCTGAAAATGCTTATTCATTCAGTTCAGCAGTACAGTCAGTTACCAGAAACCTGTACTTGTCAGAGTCTTTTCCATGAATTTCTTGAAGATGAAACCCTTTTATAGGAACATATTTGCAAAATCATCAGAGTACACCCAGGACTGACAGTTATGTTTTTAAAAAGCTAAAACACAGCTTGTAAGGATATGGATATCTGGAATTGCTTATGAGAGTTTTAATGACAACTTTTTAGAGATTTTTATCATCATGTTTCAAAATACTTAAATATATTCATATGTGTTGACTCAGAAATTTGGCTTCAAATAATTTATCAAATGGAAATAGAGATGTGAAAAAAAATATTATGTACGGTCATTGATTGTGGCATCATTTATAACAGGAACAAATAGAAACACTCTAAATTTCTAACAATATGAGATGTGTTAGGTAAATCATGGTGTACATAACACTGGCCTAGGAAGTCTGCAGTTATTAACAGGGATAGTTAATAAAATGGGGAACATGTTTACTACATATTTCCCAACAGATACTAGGTTATAAAACAGAGCATACAGAATACACTGTATGAGGCCAATTTTGTAAAATATCAATATAATGGGGTATTGATATTTGCATCCTATCTGAACAGAAAAGTGAACTTGAAGGAAATATAGCAAAATATTAAGAGTAGTTACATCTAGGTGTAGTAATCACAGGGTGATCTTAATTTATTTTTGTGCTTTTGTCTAAGTTTCCAAATTTTCCATAATGAGCATATATAACATTTATAGTAAATGAAAAGATCTAAAAATATTTTTCTTAACATATAATTATGATACGGTAACTTGTATTGTTAAGTGGGCTTGTGAGAACTGCAAATTATTGATTATACATGGCACTTTACATGTGAGTTCTGCTACTTTTGAGTCTTTACTCTTATTTATTTTTAGAATAGCTTTCAATTTTTTCCTGTAATTAAGAACTGAAATGAATTTTCTAAATAGAATTGTTCTTAATATAAATGCGAAATCCTGTTTTCTCTAACGTAATTGTCCATTAGAGTGAAAGTAACTGCAACAAGGACTCTAAAGGAAGATAAAGTAGGAATGTGATGTATAATTTCCCTTTGCATAATTGTAACTCTGAAGAACACATGCTCCTGGCAGAAAGGTAATTTAAATTATATCACAACAAATGCCATATTTAAAAAGAGAAACTATCCATCATGCACTGAGTAAAGCTGGTAGCAACCTATAAGACTCAAGGATATGCTGAAAATTCCTCCATGAGTCCATTAAGAATAAATTGGTTGGTGTAATTCCAGCATATGCTGAAATAAAGTCTAAGTGACATAATATAATTTTTAAGTGCATAAAATTACTAATTGCACGTTTAGAAAAAAATGATATAAGATAATAAGTAACATTACAAGTTTTTTTATTATAGAAATACTGAAATTTTTACCATGTAAACAGAATAGTATAATAAACTCCACGTGTCCATCATGGACACTATTTTTTTCTTTTTTGGCACCATCTCTCTTTGGGGTATAATTTTAAAAATCTGAAACAATACTGAGTACTTACTTTTTGGCTTCATCTTATGGAAAAAACTAGTTTTGAACAACAGTGAACATTTTAATGGTTGTAGACTACAGATTTAACTTCCTTCCATTGGGGTTATGTCCCGATAAACCCATTGTAAGTTGAGAATATCATAAGTTGGAAATGCATTTAGTTCACCTAACCTACCTAACATCATAGCTTAGCTTAGCTCACCTTAAACGTGCTCAGAACACTTACACTAGCCTATGGTTGGGCAAAATCATCTAACACTTTAATTTAAATTTTATAATAAAGTATCAAATATCTCATATAATTTATTGAATACTGTACTGAAAATGAAAAACAGAATGGTTGAATGGGATCAGAATGGTTGTAAGTGTAGCAGTTCAGTTGTTAACCCTTGCAGTCGAGTGATTGGGAGCTGCAGTTCACTGCCACCGCCCAGCATCATGAGAGAGTATCGTACCACATACCCCTAGACAGGGTAAAGATCAAAATTCAAAATTTGAAGTACGGTTTCAATTGAATGCATATTGCTTTTGTACCATTGTAAAGTGGAAAAAATGTTAAGTTGAGCCACTGTAAGTCACTGTGTAGTGCTAATACATATTTTGAAGGCATTATTTGGAATGTCTTGAAACAAATGCTCTAACAAGAAAATTAAAAGGTTTTTCATGTAGACAAAGAATGGACACATCTTTAACTCATTTTCACAATTTAAAATACAAACCCAAACACTCAGCAGTCGTCTCCTTGGTCAGCATAAAAGATATGAATGTGCAAAAGATATCAAGCAGTGCTCCTTCCCCCATGGTTAATGTTTTCTCATCTTCCTTTCCAAAGTTTCTTCTCTGCATCTTTTACATTAAAAAAAACACACCGTATATTTGTTTTTCAAAATAAAAATATTTTTTGATGTTGTAAACATAGTGTACTTCGAAAATATATCAAGCTATTCAAACTATGTAAACTTGATTTTTTATAGAAAAATTTTAAATTGTTACTTTGATTGATTGCTTTGTTCATCCAGCATATATTAGGCACCTGTTTTAAGACAGGTGCTGTTCTAGACTTTGGAGGAACGGTAAACAAGATGACTAAGAAATCCCACCTTTAAAGCGCAAAGTTTTCTCCAGCTGTTTCTTACTGGAGAGATAAGAGAAGCCTTTAGCTGAGGAAATGTTGAGTCTAGCTTACTTCCCTTACTTGTGCAGGTCCATTTCTCCACCCAGCTCAGCTAGCAGAGTTAGGACGGTGCCCTCTCCCAGTTCATCTCAAGAATTTCCAGTCACTTCCTCAAGAAGAGAAGCAAATATACCCCAAAGCAAAGCAAAAGAATGACTGTGACACAAGTAATTATAGTAAACACTGAAAAGTGGTGTCTATCTGGGGCTCTAATGTTCTCCCCCGTGTAGTAATTTTTCACAGTTTCAACTTCCTGCACTCCAGAGGGAATGAACCCAAATGTGCCTCATCTATGGGTAGCCGTAGCTTGAGCAGGGGACAGCTTCCTCTGGTTCCTAGTTATGTTTTGAAACTCAGGAGGGGATTGTGTAAACCCAGTTGGTCCAGTTGCTCTATCAATGCATCAGACGTAAAATCTCTGGGCTGGCTTCAGGGTATCAGGTCCTTTCTTCCCTCAGCCACCTAGTCCCATACGCTTCAAGCTCCAAGGAGGAACTATAACAGGGTTATAACACACACACACACACACACACACACGGTTGAGACAGAGATCTCCTTTCTCATAATTCCTGGATTAAAAAGTAGTGTCTGTGATTTTTTGGCTGCTTACCATGTGCTGGGCCCTGTGGTGACTGTTCTATACATATTATCTCATGTAAGCCTCACCACCTATTTCATGGAGTAGGTGCAGTTATATCTTTGAGGTGTAGATGAGGAAACTGGGACTGAAAGCTTTGATTTCTTGCATGAGTTGCAGAGCCTATAAAATGGCAGGATGGCAGTGATGCCCAGTTGAATCACTCTAATCCCAGAGCTCGTGTCCACCATGCGGGGCTGCCTCTCCCAAGACACAGAAATAGCCATAGAGCTCGGAGGCAGCATCCATAGGGTCATTCTTATCTTGTGCAGAGAGCGGTGAAGTTTGAAACGCTCTATTTGTGGCAGAAATGCAGTCTAGTGGCAAAGCTACAAACGGTTAGAGACCAAATTCAGACTTGGATTCTTTAACTTTAGAGTCTACACCTTAAACCATCATACTTTAAAAGCTCTGTAAAACAAAAGGATGTGGTTTGCTCAGGAAGTCACGTGGGTGAGATTGATGCCCTTCCAAAGACAGCAGCTTTGGTTCACAGGAATTTGGGTAGAAATTCAAGCTTCTGTAGTATTTCCTGCCTTAACACATTATTCAATAAAGATAAGATGTGTAGCTCTGAACTGATTTTGATATTTTGAATGTGATCTTTCTCTGTTAATAAAGTACCATAAAGTCAGTAATAAAGACATTACTGAAAGTCTGAAAAGGAGAATAGAAGCTAAGACCATCCATAATCCTGCAATTTTGATGTAATTATATTTTTGTGCATTTCTCTTGTTCTTTTTCTTAGAATATTTTACATGGTTATCATCACAAGATGCATATAATTTTTAATTTTCTTTTTCTTCCTTAGACATAAGTATTTTCCCATGTTATCACGCCTCTTCATAGATGCGACTTTTCATGGTGATATATCACTGAATTAATAAACCATAATTGTTGTGTCCATTTTCACATTACTGAGTATTTAGCTTGTTCATTTTTTTAATTGAAATATAGTTGATATACAATATTATGTTAGTTTCAGGTATACTATATAGTGATTTGACATTTGTATACATTATGAAATGATCACCACAACTCTAGTAACTGCCTATCCCTATCTAAAGTTATTACAATATTATTGACCATATTCCTTATAGTGTATATTACATGCCAATGTATATTACATTTTTAGCCAATCTACGTCTTTCCTCCACATCACTACATTTTGTGTTTTTGATGTCATATTTTACATTTTTTGTTTTATGTATCATTTAACTACTTTCTGTGGACATAGATGATTTTACTGCTTTTGTGTTTTAAGCTTCCTACTAGCTTTATATGTGGTTGATCTGCTACCTTTACTCTATGTTTGCCTGTACTAGTGAGCATCTCCTGGGAGCTATTAGAAATGCAGAATATCAGGCGCTAACTGAAACCTGATGAATTGGAATCTGTATTTAATAAGATCCTCAGGTGATTTGTATACATTTCAAAGTTTGAGAAGTGCTTATTCAGGTAGCCTTTTTTTTTTTTTTTTTCTTATATACACTTTAGGTATAAAGGAAAGGGTTGGATTATTTCATATATTGGGAGACGTATTTCTTTTTTAGTACAGTGGTCCTCAAAGTGTGGTTCCCAGACCAGCAGCATCAGCATCACCTGGGAACGTGTTAGAAATGCAAATTCTTGACCCCTACCCCGGACCCACTGAATCAGAAACTCTGTGGTGTGGTGCTATTTAAGTCCTTCAGGTAATCCTGATGCTTAGAGTTTGAGAACCACTGTTTTGATGCCAACTAGACCTGAGTTAGTTGTTTAAGTAGAAAGGTTAGAGGCTTTGAAACCATTTGCAAATAAGTGTCCCGAAAGATGTTTTAAAAATGTCTGAATGATGTTAATGTTGTGAATTATGTTAACTTTCAGGATTTAGAAATAGCGTAATATTAGTATTCCAAAGGCAAAATTGTAACTGTCTTTTTCACGTAGTTTTTCCCCGCAAGTGACAAAAGGCTATGATTTACAATAGAAAGGCCATTTATTTATACTCAGGTGAACTCCATTTTTTAAAAACCAAGACGTGGCTTTAGAGAGTTGATAATACCTTGAAACGTTTGGGCTTAAGTGGAAGAAATAGGTTGCACTTGACTTTCCCTGTATTTTGCAAATGCAAAAAAAAAAAAAAAATCCATTTATATGTCCTCAGTGGGTCCAGAATTTTTTACTCTGTTCTCTGTACTTCGGTGTCCCCCATCTGACAGAGCAGCTGGTCTATAATATATGACTCACTGGCTTTCAGCATCATAGCTGGGCTCTGCTAAAGCCATTGATGCTTCTCCCTGGTGTGATGTACAACTACTAAGAAAAGATACTGGATCCACAAACCCCACAGGAAATTAGTCTCATTACTGCAGCTGAATTCATATTCCCATCCAGAAGAGGGCTTCAACTGCAATTGCATATGGAAGTTAATTTACTAAGCAGAGTGTGCTTTTCTTGGTATCGGCTTTTATTCTGACTTCCAGAACAAGACGATCACCTGTGTCCTTAATTGTGTGTGCAATTTGACAGTCAAAATGGACTTTGAGTAATCTCTTGGCAGTGTCATCAGCAGAGAGGAAATTCTTCTGTGAGTTGAACTTTGATTCCATGTGACAGATATCTGTGTGCTTTTTTTTCTTTTTGGACCATGACCTCAATATGAGTCAGCAATGTGATGCATCTGTAAAAAGAAAGGCGAGGATGGAGAGAGAGAGAGAGAGAGAGAGAGGCACTACTCTAAACTCAATAGTGGCACATCGTATGAAAGTGAGGCATGTTGGTTCCACTGTGCTTGTCAGAATCCACCTAGAGAATTAGGGCATATCTAGAAGTCTAAGTGTAATAGATGATTCTCTGTACAGGGACAAGATGGTGGGAGATCTGTATACTAGACTTCAGCTACATTTTTGTTTGCCCAGCACCTTCTCCTTTCCACCACTGACTATTTTAAGAAGTTCTACTTGAACTTTCAAATATGTGCCTCTGTCACTCCAACAGATACCTACACCAACCCGGCCGATCAGATCTCTAATTGTCTGGGCTAGGTGATTGGTCTAGAGACACACTTATGACCCACATAGGGCAACTGAGGGTCTTTTGGGGGAAGTAATTTGAATGTTACAGAGCGTTGGCCATTTTCGCTCCTCTGAAATAGTTAGTTCCAAAGACTAGGTGAGCCTGAAACTGTGGGATCCAACTTTCCTCCACATGGATGCAGTGAGTTGGATAAAAAGCCCAACAGAGACAAGAAATGGAGAGAGAATGAAAAAGAGAGAGAGGAGTAAAAAGGGAGGAGAGAGAAAGACCTTATGGCGTCATTCAAATTCTTGGATCCAGATAGAGCAAAAAGGTCACACCTAAGACTTCCCAGTTACATGCACCAATACATTCTCTATTTGCTTAAAGAAGTTCAAGTTCACTTTACCTTCAGAGAGTCTTGACTTATGGAGCCTGGAAATCCCATGCGTGAGGAATTGTTTAAAGACAGAGGTAAACTTTACTGAGAAAAAAAATGAGGGTTGATGTTGGCAGGGGTGGAGGAGGAAGACTCACTTCAAATGTATCCAGATTGACAATGTGGAAGAAGGTGTTCACGTGCTCTTGGCCACTCTGGGGAGCAGGACCAGGAACAGTCATGGAAGTGGCCAAACAAGGGTGGAAGCGATGGTAAGGCAGACGCACAGATCTCAGTCTTATGGAATTCAGGCACCCACTCTAATTCTGCCACTTTCAAACCTTGCTCAAGTTGGTTAACTTTGCAGAGACTCCATTTCCTCATTTATGAAATGGTTATGATACTCTCTGCCCCCTTATCTCTCTGTGTCAAGTGAAAATGACATAATAAATATTTACTGAGTATCTACTATGTGTCAGGTGCTATGATAGGCATTAAGGACCCAGGGCTGAACAAGGAAGACAAAAATCTATGTCCTCATAGGGCTTAGAGTCTATAGTTTTTGTTGGTGAAATGGATTATTAATGAATGCCACAATCACATGTGAATGTAGAATTGTCACCATGATGAGGGTGAAGGAGAATGTGGGGCCGTGATAGCCTGTGGGAGGGTCAGCTGACCAGTTAGGGGACACGGAGGAGGAGGTCAGGCCTGAGTTGGTATCTGAAGGGTCAGGAGGAGATTAAGGGTTAGGGAAATGTTCTCGGCAAAGGGAGAGACACGTGCTGATTTGCTGTGAAATGATGGGGTTAAAAAAAAAAGGAAGCCAGAGTGGGCTGGGCTGGAGTTCCCAGCGGGGAGCTTGGTGTAGCTCCCTGAGTTGGAGGGGTAGGTGGGGAGCAGACCACACAGGTTGTTGGAGGCCAAATAAGGGGTCTTTCATCCAGTTAAAGGGAAATGGGAAGCCAAATGAGAGATTAAGTAAGGATGGGCATGTTTGTAACATCCTTGTGGCCGGTGGAGTACAGGTTGAAGGGGAATCAAAGTGGATGTGAGGATACACATTATTCAAGAAATATTTATAAAATTACACTGAAAAAGCATAAATACTTTACCAGTGCATCAGCAGCACCATGGTGGTGGTGATGAATAGCTACCTCTAAACTGAGAACTTTGTGTATGATAACATCTATTCCTCAAAACAATGCTCTGAGGTAGAATCTGTTATTAAGACTGTGCCATAGATTCAGAAACTTGACATCAGTTTTTAACGTGCTTAAATTCATGTACAAAGTGGAAGAGCTGGGACTAGAGCCTGGGATTATACAGTTGTTGTAAGTAGGTGTCTCTACACCTGAGATCTCATTGCATTGTATACATACCCTTCTTAACCCCCTAAAACTTAGTATATTTTAACGATTTGCATTGTCCACTAGATCATGCCTTGACAAGAGCATTTTTTTCTTCCATTCCTCCCTCCCACTGTTTCTTCCTTTCCTTCTTTTCTCTCTCCCTCCCTTCTTTTCTCCTTTCCTTCCTCCCTTTCATTTTCACCATCACCTAACATACACCAGATGCATCCAAGGTGCTCAGTGATATATTTCCCAATGGCTGATTGAGAGAATTAACGTTTGCTAACATAAGGGCTCCCTGTCCCTAGAAATGCAGAGCGGAGCTCAAGGCCAGCAGGTTTCTGTTGAGGCGTTCTGGGGAGAGTACCTGGGTTGGCTCAAAGATCAGATTAAGAATCCGCAAGAACCTTTCACAACAAACAGTAAATGGAGGTGCTGCACCAAAAGGAGACTCTCATCCTAAATCCTGGAGGACAGAGCTTGAGCTGAGTGAATGGAGGTTGCCTCCAAAGACAGTGATACTCTAGGGGGCAGCGGAAATTGGAAATCAGGAAGCAGATGGTTGTGGAGCAAGGGAGTGTCTGTGGCCAAAAATAAGAATATCTTTATTGGTGGATAAGGAAACAAGCCAAATGCTGATCTAAATGAGAGGAAGTTTCCTGAACATTTAGGAAGGATGTCTGGTCTTTAAGAGAGCTGGACCTGAGTGTGTGTCTCAACCAGCCTCCATCTTTATCATGTGGTTTACTACTTGTTCTCTCCTTTTTGGGGAGCTTGTGGGTTATTTCTCTTGTGGGCCCATAGAAGAGACCCTCCTCCCCTTGCTCACCCCATTCAGGTCTGAGTGTTGCTAGATCAGTGAGTGATCTGGCACAGGACGCATGAAGACTCCGAGGACTTTCCTGAAAGCTGAGCTCAACTCTGCTCGCAGTTCTCTTAAGAAAGTCTTCAGATGGAGAAGAAAGGCCTTAAATAATAGGGCTTCTGTTTTCTTGATGATGAAAAGGGAAAAATGTCTGAAAGAATGCTTCCAGCTGATTGGGGTTGGACAGAACAGCAAGGAGAAATTCTCTAAGTCCACTTGGAGCTTGTTAACATTGAGAATTGCAAGAAATTGGTGTTAGCTGATTCCTTTTCCCAAAAGCACAGGCAGATTTGATTTCCACTTTTCTGTTATGTTTGAGTACATTCTTTTGGCAAATACTTACTGAGCACTTTTAAGGTTAGGATTGGTCACTTAAAACAAGTATCTTCAAATATTCTTCATTTAAACACATAAGCTTCAAACTATAACAGTGATAGAATGAGAGACAGTCATCAGCAATTTGCAAAATTATGGTGCTGGTCGTCTTCCCAGCCAACTCCACTAGACTTCTCCCCTCTTCCCTCTTCCTGAGCATCTTTCCCGTTCACTGCTTAATCGTATGTTATCTTCAGCATGTGCTGTTACATACAAAGCCAGGTGTGAACCAACTGGTGTCACCATGACAGACAAGAAAAAGAGAAGTTTATGGTGAGAAATGGCCTTGTGGGCATGTGACACGTGCAGTTGCATAGTGCCCCCTGCTCAGAAGGAAGTTTGGAGGTTAATGCTCTGTGGTCACCATCTTGAAATTCTTAATAGATTTTTTTCTTTGTCTTTGTGTTTTGTAAATGAAGTCCAGTGGGACAGCGGAGCATGGTCTGGGGCTTGGAGCCTCCTTTCTCTGGCAGCCCCACTTCCCTCGGCCTCCTCATTCATCTCCCTGAGATGGGTTCTTGGCTACCTGCTCTCTGACCCTGCCCAGGTCCTGCTGCAGCACCGCACTCCCGCCGGCGAGCTCCAGGGCAGGAGGGATGAATCAGATGTATGTGTTCCACTTGCAGAATCGAAGGGCAGAGCTCCAGGCACCTTGGGAGAGTTTATACTCACCCCACGAATATCCTTGCCTGAGGGAGCGTGACATTAAATAGCAAATGAAAAACGCTATGACAGGTTCAGAGAAAGACAGCGGAAAAAAGGAAAAATGTTTGCCTGTTTTTTGAGCAAGAGACCCCACATTTTCATTTTGCACCTAAGCCCTACAAAAATTGTATGAGTGTCGCTACTCATAGCCTTTTGTTTATCACCACGAGCGTGGGTGGGTGGATGAGAAATGTGGGTCCACTCACATATGAATATGGAAAATCATTCTTCTGTCTAAATGCACTGAAGGCTGGCCCCTGTAGGCCAGCACTGCTCTCAACTGACATAGCTTATTGGTTGTATCTGTCTCCCAGAAACATATTGGCTAAAGCACTGTCAAATAATGACCATGTCTAACCATCTGAATATTCCTCTAAAAATTCCACAGTCAAATTTGGCAAAAAAAAGGTGATGACTGAAATTAATAGAATGTTCCCCAGAACAACAGCACGGGAAACAAGTGTGTTATTTACAGTATAAACTAACAAGGCAGGCCATGGCAATTGATGCTTGCCCCTCCTCTCCACAGATCTCTTCTTGTTATGTAAATAAGATGGCCCAAGGTGCGAGAACAATGAATAGCATAATAACTGGAAATGTAATGGCACTAATAGTGAATTTCTCTGGACTGTCAACTTCTGCTCAAAGGCCCTGGCAGTGAAGGATAGAGAGCAGTGTGTAGCAAGGAAATCTTTCTCTCTTCCTGCGTTGGTGTGTTGCCTCTGCAGGTTCCTTTTCCTCTCGCGTCCCACTCCTTCCCCCACCACACCCCATGTGTCTAGAACAATCTCCTCTGTAATCCTTCACTTCCTAAGTGACTTAGCCCAGAATCTTGTTTTGAATAGATCTTTGCACATTTCTTGATTGGTTGACGCAAGTCTGAACTGATGCAAGCCCCAACTCTAAAACATGTGATGTGACTTTTCCTTTTGAAAATGTCCAATTCTCGGTCATTGATTATTTGTTTGAAAGTAGCAAACGTCTACTCAAACAAATTTAAGAAAAACGGGGAATTATTGGGAGGACACAGGGTCAGGAAGTTCAGCCAGACCTTCCAAAGGGCCAGAACTAGGAGGCAGAATACTGGGTCTCAGGGACCCCAGAGGTGTCCCAGGCTTGCTTTGTAACATTTGCCTATTTCTATGGTAAATACCTCCACCATGACTGATTTCAAGACACCAACATGGCATCACTGAATGGGAAGTTGAGAAGAGATGCATAGTTGCATCCCATTTTATAGTATTTCTATCATATACATAAAATAGACGTAAGTAACCTTAAGAGCATAGATAATAGTAAAATAAAGTACAGTAATTAAAAAGTGATGCATTTTGAGTATTTGTTGCCTTTGCTTTTAAGATAATTTGTTTAACCATAAGCACATATAACAATTTTTAATAACATCTATGGTTAACATCTGGATTCACAGAATTCCTGACAATTTAACAGTCAACTCTTGGTAACAGTACATTTTGGCTCCCACATATCATTGTTTCCTTATGGGGCTGGGGGAGCAGCCTTTGTGAGAAGATGACAAAGTGCAGAAGGGGCTATGGGTGTTGAAGGAAATGACTGGCCAAAGGAGCAAATTGTTGGTATCTCCAGTTGTGTCTCTCCACAGATATTTTATTTTGGCATAATTCAGAGTCAGTATATAACTCCGTGTCAAAAAGAATTCAGATATGTTCTTGTCCTTGTTTTTCTCTGACTTCTCCGAATATCTCTTATCTGGTTCTTCTTCCTACCCCCTAACTGGAGGCTTTCTACTCTGTCTTTGGACATCATTTATCCTCTCTACGATGACAACACTTAAGTCTAAGAAATTTGTACTATTCCTCTGCTGAGCTTCAGGCCTGTGTATTGAACCACTTCCTAGACACTGTCACACGGATGTCCCACCATCACCTTGAATTCAAGGCATCCAAAACAATTGCGTCTCTCTCTCCAAAAACATACCTCCTAACCAAGTGGCAATGTGCTGTAATGTGAGGCACAGACTTAGAGTCTAGTGCCAAGTTGTATCCCTAACTTGACTTTGTTACCTTGCGCAAGTCACTGATTCTTCCTGATCTCAGTTTTGCCATCAGATAAATGGCCTAGACTTTGATTAATGGTCTTTATTCCATGGAGACCTTGATTTTGTGGGTCTACCTCAGAAGCTATCCAAGCATCAAGAAAAGAGAGGCTCCGGTGGAGTCCTGTGCACCCCATCCTCCCTTCAGCCAGGAATACTCCTCTTTCATACTTTTCATAGGTTAAAGTTCCATGAAATATTTCTTTTATGAAACAATTATCCAGGAAATTTTGTGAATCACTAAATTAGATGATCCCTTCAGTCTTATATCCCTTATAGGTCTAAGCGTTCCATGATTCTTCAGTTAGTGCTTAAGCTTCTGTTGGCTTCAAAGCTACTGGGATGTCAGCTCAAGATTATAAGACCGTGTTTTGCCCTCTGTACTTCATTGCATAGGGTTAAAGGTGGGAAGCTCCCCAACATTGAACGTAGTCTGTGGTAACTCTAATGCCTCATATTTGATTCTCATTTAGCATTCTACAAAACCCTTTTATGTCTATTTCTGCCCCAGGGTCCTAAAATATAAATTTTAACATCCTATGCTTCTCCTTGCCTCTCATTCCTAAATACAAATGGACGCTCATTGATAATCATTGCTGAATAATGAACAAATGATTGCTGAATGAGTGATTGAATGCATACCACCAGGGAAAATTACTGTTTTGAATCCATTTCTGGGCCTGAACTTTAGGAGAGTCAATTTGTTGCATATTAAGTAAGCCAGTTGTTGAATCAGCCTTTCCAACCAGCTTCCCATTTTCTGGAAGAGAGGTAAGTTTCTTGTGGGAATTGTTTGGGGTTCCTGAGAATTGCCATGAAACGTATATTTTGCTTTCTCTAATGCTAAGAGTTAACAGGCAGAGACAAGGCTTTTGCACAAAGTGAGTTAGTTGGCCATTCTCTATTCAGGGCTGTTGGATCAATATTTGTTATCATTTGGTTTATTTATTAATTCATTTAAGTTTCTAAGCAGCTCTACCTTTTGTTGTGATGATAATATGGCAAAATGCAAAACAGCTTCTGACAGACCTTTGCTATCTAGACTCTCAAGAATGATCTCTAAAAGCCAACTCATTTCATTTGCATCCTTTTATTAATAATACAGAAAACTCCCCTAAACCTCAACTAGTGCTTGTCACAGTCAGTGGGTACTTCAGGAGCCAAGAGTGCATGGGAGGGTATTTTTGGTTCATTATTGGGTTTCTGTAATTGAAATGACATTTTGTGAGAGCACTCATGTATTTTAAGGGGAAACTCAAACCAATGCAGTAGTTTCAAAGTCCTCATTACTATAACAATGAAAAACAAATTTGTTAGAAGTATGTGTGCATGTGTGTGTGTGTATACACATACGCTCACATACATACACAGGCATACACATACATTGGCATGGATAGACCTAATAAAACGTATGTAGTGTTCTCGTTGTTCCAAATACAGTTGGTCCTGTAGAGACTAAATAGACAATTAGCCGTGGCTTGCATCCCTCCTCCAACTTCCCCCCTTTCTCTGATGCTCGAGGCTTACCCACAAGTCCTACAGGGTTGTGGCCTGTACATTCAGCCCCAAATGAGGGCTCATGGGGGCAGAGCATTTACAAGCCTTCTCTTCTGACCCTCTGGTTAGATGAAGGTGATTGCACAGAGAGAAAAACCAGGGAATAACAAAGGAAACCGCTTAAGCAAGTTGTGTTTGGGAAGATTAGAGGAGGGAGTGCACAGAAGGATTAATCTGAAGTCTCTAAGGAAGTAATCGTGTTCAAATAATAGTTTTTCTTGTAACCCCATTTTCTCAGGTTGGTAATTTGTGATTGGGTCTCCAATTTTCTGAAATCTTTTAAAACTTAGATTCTAGCTTTCTTTCTTCAGTTTCCTTATTTTTATTTTCTCATTCTGGTGCAGCATCCATTCATTTATTCAGTCCATTGTCCATTTGTTCATTCATTCATTCATTCATGTATTCACTCAGCTGGCATTTACTGTTAATTGAGATGAATAAAATCTGCAATCTCCAAGATGTGGGAACAAAACCAAACCAAACGCAAACCAAAACTCGCTGAGAATCCATTGTGGCATGGCTGACCTTTAAGAGGTGTGGGCATTCTATCACCTCATTGGGTGCTAGGCAGTTGTTCTGATTAAATGCCTTGTTAAATATGTTGCATGCCAAAACTGTGGTAGGAGTTATGGTAGGGACAAGAGTACAATGAATAAAATATGGAGAGAGTCATTAAAAACATAACTGGCCTCAGAGAGAGGTCAGGAAGACTTTACAAGTTGGGTTGCTTCTGCCTTAGGCAGAAACCAAGTCTCAGAGCCTTCTATGTAAGGAAGCTGCCCGAGTACAGGCTGGAGGCAGTAAAGCAAGTGGTATTTTCAAATTTAACTGGGTCCGTGAACTTTGTTTAAAATGTTCAGTGTTTAAGCTCTGTCGAGGAAAGGTTTCTGATGAGGTAGCTCGTGAAAGTTGCATACTTTCATTTGTTGATAGGGTAGCTTGGCCAAGAACTTATTGGTTAGATGTAGAAGTACTGTCTGTCAATTAGACGTAGCCAAAAAAATGGGGGACGGTGAGAAGGCCCCATGTTCCCAAATGGACAAGTGAAAACTGATATCCTCCTGTTAGGAGGAGAAGTAATGATTCATGGCAATCTCTAGTAATAATAATAATGGCCAACATTGTTGATCACTTCCCACAAACCAAGCACTGTGTAAAGTCCTCCCCATGTTCTGTCTCCCTGAACCTGCCTGGCAACAGAGATGATTGGGCAGCGCAGGTAGTTTAGCCGTTCCTTGTCCTAGTTGCTTAGCCTCTACCAGCCTCAGTTTCCCCTTCTGTGAGTGGAGATCACAGGACTGTGGGGAACGTTAAATGAGACAGTGCTTGTTATGTGCTTAGCACAGTGTCAAGCAGGGAGTAATAGGTCAGTGAGTATTAAAGGATTAGCTAGTATTAGCACTCCTCTCCCCCTTTTACAGACAAGGAAACAGAGGCTCAAGAGGACCATTCTATCAATAAATATGAGCAGTACCTGAGGGCAGCAGTACCAGAAAATCATGCTCTTGTGAGTGCCTGTTAGAACATAAAATTGTCTGATGCTCAGAGTGACAGCCAAAAGAACTCTTACCAACGTGTGACCATCACCTTGCCATTATTACTTGATCTCATTTGATTCTCATAAGCTTTATGAGGGCAGAGATTTTAGTCTTGTCCACTGCTCTATCCCCACCTGTAGCGGTTCCTGGCACATTCTCCGCTGAAGGACTGACCTTTCATTTTCCTTCTTCTTTCCCTGGCAAACTTCTATGCATCCATCAGGAATCACTAAGTATCAACACTCCCCCCTCCACATAGCCTTGCCAACTCTCTGGGACTCATTCTGTCTTCACTTCCCACACAAACTCATAGTTCATACCGTGGTGAAAGTATTTTCACGTTGTATTGTGATATTTCTACTTTCCTGTCTATTGCCCCACTTGCTCAGACTCCTCTAAGGCAGATACCACTTTTTACCCCTCTCAGTGCCCCTGGCTCATTGCTTAGGATTGGCTCACAGCAGGCCTTTGCAGACACTTGAATAAATAACCATAACTACCTTCATTTGTGTCTGAACAGTTTTCTTGATATTTGAAATTCTCACCAAAACCCCCAAACCCAAAGACCTTTGCCATTCACTCAAAGGTTTTCAAAGAATGTTTGCCTTGGGATTGGGTAGCTCTCACATGCCTGGAAGGAAGCTTTGGAGCAAAAGCAAGACTGTAGCTCTGAAAGAATTATGTCAACATTTAATTGCAAGAGATAGTTACACTGTCCAGAGGGCTTCCAGAACAATGTAGCTTTTGGTTTAAAGCTCAATTTCTAAGTAATTGATCAAGTAGAAGCAATTTGACTATTACAGCTTAGATATGCAAGCTTTAGTAATGCTGTAGCTTCTTAAAATGTCCCTGTCAAGCCATCTTGGGACTGGAAATCTCTCTGGCAGGTGTGTGAATTCAAAGGCAATGGCTTTAACCTTGGGGATGTTTGGAGATGATCCACATCTTTGTTGATGACCCTCCAGCCTGACAGTCAAGAAAGACTGGACCTGTAATCAGAGCAGTGGTGTAGTGGGTGTGGAAACCCGAGACCTCAAGAGACATTTTTCTTGTAACAAATGGGTGAAGACCTGAACAGAACTGGGGGTTTGATGAATACTCTCCTGGTAAATGTTTTTTTTTTAATTTTTTAATTTTTTTAATTGAAGTGTAGTTGATTTACAATGTATACACATACATACATTCTTTACATTCTTTCATTAGGTTTATCCCAGGATATTGAATATAATTCCCTGTGCTATACAGTAGGACCTTGTTGTTTATCCATTCTATAAATATATGTAATAGTTTGCATCTACTAACCCAAACCCCCAGTCCATCCCTCCCCCACACCCCTCCCCTTTGGTAACCACAAATCTGTTCTCTATGTTTGTGAGTCTGTGTCTGTTTCGTAGATAGGTTCATTTATGCCATATTTTAGATTCCACATATAAGTAATATCATATGGTATTTGTCTTTCTCTTTCTGACTTACTTTACTTAGTATGATAATCTCTAGTTGCATCCCTGTCGCTGCAAATGGCACTATTTTGTTCTTGTTTATGGCTGAGTAGTATTCCATTGTGTGTGTGTATGGCTGAGTAGTATTCCATTGTGTGTGTGTGTGTGTGTGTGTGTGTGTGTGTATATATATATATATATATATATATATATATATATATATATATATATATATATACCACATCTTCTTTATTCATTCACCTGTTATGCATGTATCTTTTTGAATTATAGTTTTGTCCGGATATGTGCCCAGGATATATGCCCAAGAGTGGATCATATGATAATTCTATTTTTAGTTTTCTGAGGAACCTCCGTACAGTTTTCCACAGTGGCTGCACCAGCTTACATTCCCACCAACAGTGTATCTCCTGGCAAATGTTAACTTGGCTCTTTGAGCTGGAAGAAGAGAAAGGGGGCATACTTAGGTTATATTTAAGTAACAGAGATTTGAGAAATAAGGGTGATGAGAATCTCAGGGGACTTGGGAATAGCTGGACATCCAGGTCTCCTGGAAAAGGTAAGTTGTTTGAGGAACTGGAGGAAGAGTTATGTTCCCAGCTCTAGTAACTGGGTTGTCACTGCTGATACCACTCTATTTGCTTTGCTTCTGCGTCTCTTTAGTATGTGTCTCCTTTCAGCTAAGCAATCTTTTCATTTTTGCCTAGTTCAAGTTCCTGGGGAGAATCTAATTGGGTAGAGCTTTAATACTATTGGACAGCCTATGGATGAGCTGCTCTTAGGTCACATGGCCACTGTGAGCCAATCAGCAGTGCCCAGAGGAGGAGTCATGCAATACAGAACATGGCCACCTATGCTTAAGGAACTACGTAGGGCTTCTTCCTCAAGATGTGTCACAGACTTGTGCACTTTCGTAAAAATAGGCCATCAGTGTGGCAGGCACTGGGATGTTTCTATTTTATCAGAGGATGGAGTCACGATTAACCCAATGAACATTCAAGGATCGTTGAGGTTTAGGCATGGTAGCCTGGGATGTGACGATAACTTGAATTGGCACACCTCAATTCTTCTCACTTCTTATTCACAAGTAAATCTGTGAAACTCCTGCTAGTCTTTCCTTACACATGTGCAACAGCCCCCTTGGTTCTCTTATTCGTAGGCCATTGGCCTACCTGTGTTCACCTATGTGAGGGGACAGTTTGCAGCACCTCAGATGTGTCTATCTCTCTTCTCTAAGGGCTTTCTCAGTACTGGGAACTTGCTGGGTAGCAAGCAGGTGATTCCTGGAAATGTGGGAATTTAACTCCCTGGCGTCACTCTCAACAGATGGGAGAGATAAATGCCCCAGCCGCCCCAGCCTCCTGTGAGACAATTTGGGCCTCGTTTGCCCACAGGAGGAACCTGATCATTAACATGAGCTTTATTCATGTATCTCCCTTCTCTGTCTCATTTTTTTCCACATCCTTACTTGTTCTTCTTGCAGTAAATTCCCAAATGTATTACCTGTACCAAAATCCTTGTCTCTGGCTCTGATTTTGGGAGAATCCAAACTAAGACAATGAAATATTATACCAATTTCAAGGAAGATCATGAGCTATCTATGTAGGGACCATGTATTATGTTCTTCATCTACATAAAATCTGTCCTACCTACTGAATGTTTTTATAGTGCAAACAGGCTCATAGGCAATTGATTAAATATGGGAATATCAATACAACATTAAAATTACTTTGGTTCATATGCAATATTCCCTAGAACATTGGTATTTTGCACCACTAAGAAGTAGCAGCTGAAGGAAAGTATGTAGCTGAATGCAGCAAACACAAGGGGAATACACAATAGTCTATGTGCAGTTCACCCCAAGTTTCTCCTTTCGACTCACTTGGCCAAACCCTCGCTCTTAGAAGTGCCTGTGGAGTAATTTCCTTCATCTTGCTGCATTGTGCCTCTGTTTTTTTAATTCATCAGCCTTGGCCTTTCCTCACAACCCTTGCATCAAGCTGCATTCACTTTTTAAAAGGGAAAGTCCTTTATTCATTGTACTTTTCTTTTAATTATTAAGAATTTATCATGTCTTTTCAAATGTGCCAGCTTAAAAAAATTACAATTAGTATTATTTGCATTGATCATGTGGTTACAAATTTGCAAAGACCTGGAGTAGTGGTCTGCCCTAACCCCATCTTTTCCAAAAACGCTGTAATTTTATTGCAGAATTCTCCCAAACATCAGGTTTTTCTGGAGCACAAATCTTGTTCAGGGAACCTATTTCAAGGCTGTTCCAAGCATAGGAGCATCTGTGTTAGTTAGGTATAAGTACACACCTCATCGTTGGTACTTACTAAGCAGGTGAAGGGAAGGAGGGCAGCACAACCTTGGTAATGACACAAATTTAGATATGATGGGGTTGGCGGTTACCTCTGGTCCTTGGCCCAGCCAGCTCTCCAGAGGGGGAGGGTTGCATTCTTATCTTCAGCTGGGAGGTGGGAAGGGACATTGGGTTTAGGAGATGGCCACACCATGATCATTTGGTGTACTGTCAGTTACATCCAGCAGAAGATTCACCATTGTTTCTTTTATGATTTTGTAACAATATGGACTAAGTGAAAAAATTTATTTTTTATTAATATTACAGTGTCATTAAACCCTTATTTGATGATTCCTGCTTGGAATCCTATTTACAAAAATATGCCAGGTTTCACAGTATTTATTATTTCTACTGCATGCTAAGAACCATACTAAAGGGGAACATACATTATTTCCATGTGACTCTCATAGCAACCCTATGGGATAAACACTCTTATTTTCATTTCTCAGGTAAGGACATTGAGGCACAGAGAGCTCTTGGGGCCTGGCCAAAGTCTGGTGTTCAGAACCAGCACTCTCTGAACTCAGTTTCCGTATTTCTTCCACCTAGGTGTCTGCTCCTTGATAAATTGTTTGGGGTCAGTCACTTTTATCACTGCATTATGAATATGCTGGGTAAGCTCAAACGTAACAGCAAACTAGGAGTTAGTAGGATTTAGGCACGAATAAATGCCATGCAAACTTTCAAAACTTATTTTATTCATCACTGCTTCATATCTCAACAACTTCCATTTGTTAGTTAGTGTTTTCCAAGTTGCATTGTCATGAGCAGAATGTGACATATTTTTGAGGGGGAAAAATGAGAACGGTTCAAAGCTGTGAAATTTGGAGTGATGCTTATAAGTATTCTTCCCCTAACTTATCTGATTTTATATATATATAAATCCTAGCAGGAAAAAAATCAGAATACAATAATTTTCGATAACAAGAAAAATGGCTTCTGTTTACACTGAGTTCTCACAGGTGAGATATGCATTAAGGGCACAAAAGCTAAAAGACAAAAAGAAATGACAATTTGAGCACTTGAAAAGCTCGCTGAATTTTTTACAGGGTGTGTCAAGGGGAGTTGCAAAGTGAAACCACAAATCATTGGCAGGAAGGCTGGCAGCTGGCAATAGAACATGTCATGGACTGGTGTTTCCCTTCTATCCCCCTAGTGACCTGAACCTCAGACTTCACCCATGCCCTCTGTCTTTCCTCCAAGACAAAATGAGGGAATTGAATGCAATGATCACTAAGCTTCTCTTCCGGCTCTAAAGATATTCCGAGTCTCAAGATTTCTAAGAGTTCTGTGCCATTAGAATTGATTACCTTTAAATTGTTATCTACTATTCATAAAAAGAAAATTATTCAAGCTTGTACTTTTTGGCACAAACTTTACCCACGACTTTTCTAAAATATTTTCTCTTAATGAGCACAGTTCTCAAGCACTGAAACTAACTGGAACTACCACAGAGTATTAATAGAAAACATATGTGAGAGGATGTTATTTAGTAAACCCGTAAGTCCGTAATTCTAATGATTCAAATCAACTTTAACTTTCCACTAATTAGAAGTGAAACTCTCAGCTTTGCTTCTTTTATCTGCAGCTCCCCTTATCTCAGGCTGCTCAGTGATGGCCGTGCTCCTGGCTGGATCACTTCTTCCATGTCTACTGATTAAAGTCCTCTGGCCAAACAGTAGGCAGGCTGAACTTGAGGGAGGGTTTCCCTGGAAAGCCGTGAACAAAGAGTTGGGGACTAAAAGCGAAGACTGGCTATGTTGGAAAAACAAGGGAGCTCTGGTCTCTTTGGGTCTGTTTGTAAATATCTTTCTAATGAGCAGGCTCTCACTTTTGGGGCTGCCCTGAGTGGCTTGGGTGGGCATTCTCTTCATTATCCAGCCATTGTCATGGAGTGATTAAAGCGGCTTAATGACTTTTTGAGGAAAAATGATTATTTCCAGAGCTCTCTTGGAGGTACAGGAACTGCTCTAAAATTGCAAGAACAAGGCAGGACATTCTTGGTACAACTGTGTAAAAAATAACCAGCAGCACCTTGACATTTGTAGATTTCATTTAAGCAGATGAGTATGGGATTCCAGCTGCACCAGCCTCCTCACTAGTCCTAGAACACACCTCAGGGCCTTTGCATGTGCTAGTCTTGCTGCTTGGAATGTACTCCCCCCCCCCACTGTATCCTCATGGCTTGTTACTACTTTTAATTAGTTTTTGCTTGAATGTTACTTTTTCACAGAGGTCATCCCTTCCGTCTTTAGTCACTCTTTGGCCCCTGACCATGCTTTATCTTTACAGAATTTATCATCTCATGAGGTAGTAAATATTTAAAAGTTGTTTATTTTTCATCTCCTCTGCTAGAGTGCAGGCTGCATGAGTGCAGGCTCTTTGCCTGTTTTGGACCCCATTTCATCTCCAGCCCTAGGAGAGCAATAATGAGCACTCAGTAACTATTTGCCGAATGAATGAAAGTATGAAAATATACACATGGAGATCTGAGTGACTTTCCAACAATTTAAGTCAAAAGACAATCTTTACCTTAAAAATGCAGTGTCTGTACATGTTTGGCATTTGATAAATATTTATTGAAAAAAATGAACACATGAATGGAATGGATATATAAATTTAATAGATATATTTTTCTATAGATATATAAATGTGCCCCTGAGTTTTAAAAGGAAAATGAGAGTGGCAAGACTATGGTCTTGGGAACCAAGTAGTTGACAGAAAAGTTCAGTTTCTAGATACCCCATGACAATGCAAAAAATGCAATTGCACATAGCCTATTTCTTCATCTTTAAATGAGGGATAACTATTCAAACAACAACAGTAATATAAATAATACATACTTTGCAGCTTCAAGTGAGGATTAGATGAGATAATGCATGAAATGCAATAATCTGGGTCTGGGGTCTGGGTAATAGTAAAGTTTCCATGTATTGCACATATTAAAAAACGAAAAGCAATCAAGTATTTGGAATGAAGGAATGCAACCAGCCCACCTCTATCTCCGACCTGCTGGAGGAGGTTCTGATTCTGTCCATCCAGGTTTTTCACCTTCCCCACCCTCCATGACAAGACTGGGAGGAAACGTGGAAGGGGAGAGCTCAAATCTACATCTGGAAATGGAACTGTAGAATGTGAGGGTGCTGGGCAAGCAGATGTGAGAGCAGAGAGGGCACTTTGAGATCCAATTTGCCTTCTTTATGGGGTTAAAAACTATAAGCTGCGATTTGCATCCATTTATTTCTCGGATGTATCCGAGGCCATAGCATGGGGCCTAGCACGTAGTAGTTGCTCAATAAATAGGTGTTGGATAGTGAATGAAGAACATGAATCATTTTGGAGTTAACTTTGGTTGTGGATTTGCATCCCTTTATCCTGTGAGGTTGAACTAAACTCACAGTCTCTTCATTCATTCTTAATTCATTCATTTCTTCATGGAATCCCCTCACCTCCACATAGTTTGTGAATGCCTCAGGCAAATTGAATATCATTTTTCCTTTCACTTTTTAAAGAGACTAGTATTTGGGTGTTTTGAGCTGCAGAATTTCAGAATTCTTTCTGCTAAACACCTCTTGAGACCCCAATTACTGAGACTATAAACCCCTCTAGAACCATAAGGGTTTCCTTGCAAAGATACTGCCATTATGCATCTTGTGAAAAGCCCCCCACATCTTTAGCCCAATTCAACAAGTTTCCATTGAGTGCCCAGCACTAAAAGTCTTAAATGAAATTGATTCCCTACTCCTTCTATTTTAACTGTCAAAATCATAGACTACATTGTTTCCAACTGAAAACCCACTAACAGCTCCCTGCCGGTCATCCCATTGCTCCTTCCCAGAGCTGGCACTGCCTGGAACCAGTATCAATGGGGAATCTATATTGTGAATGGTATTTATTACAAGAAAATCATGTGGCATAAAAAGATTAATTGGCTTCATAAGCATGTAATTTTTTATACTATGAGCTTCTCAATGGAAAGGCATTCTAAGGGAGGCATAATTGCTAGTTCCAGTGTTAAACATGACTCTGAGGAGTATTTTACGGTCCGACTCTCTGAGTGTCATTTCTTCCTATGGACCAGAGAAGAGAGTGGAAAGGAAATAAGCTTTCATTGAGGCTTCTACTCAGGGCCAGGCCCTGTGAGTTCCCAGACATGGGTTTCTCCTTGTAATGACTTGAGAAGTACATGGAATTATCCTCATTATAAAAAAGAACCAATTCTCACAGGGCTTAAATAACTTCTCATAAAAATCACCTCCTTATAGTTATGTGAAATCAGGATGCAAGACCAAGCTTCCTAGGGAATACTCAATGACTCTGTATCCTATACCAATGTTTCTTCTGCCAAATTTAAGATATGCAGTGTCCCCAAGAGCCGCCTACCCCCAAGTATTTTTCCTCACCACTTCACTTCACTGTCTGAAAGTCCACCATTAAAATCAATCTTGTGTTACAAGGCTGGAGTCTTCTTAGGCTTCTGCTAAAATGGGGAATGTCTAGTGCAACCTCTCTTTTGAGTCAAGGAAAATATGTAGAATTTAGGTCAAGATGCCCCGAGAATAATTTACAAAACTCATAAATACAAAGCTGATATATTTAACACCAGGTTCAGACCGTTTTTGAAGAATTGAAACTCCCTCCTTAGCTCTGGAGAGAAACGAGATCCGATCTGAGACCAGGGAAGCACTTCCCTGCCAAGGATAGGTGAAGTGCTGTGACAAAGACTGAAGGTGCTCCGTAGACTCTGGATTGGATAGACCCGAGTTCACATCCTGGCCCTGCCAGTTGCCATCCATGTCCCCAGTATACACTTGCCTAAGCTTAGGTTCGAACCTCAGCTCCACAACCTTCTGCCTCATTAGCTTTGGTTAAGTCAGTTAATCTACAGAAGCTTAGTTTCCTCTTCAGAAAATGGGGTTATTTCTACCTCTCTCTTAGGGTTGTTGTAGGATTGAATGAGATGGTCCTTAAAAGCACTTAGCCTAACGCTGGACACAGAAAGAGTGGTCATAATGTGGCAATAATAGTAGTAGCCATGGTTGTTGCTGTCTTTACTATCTATTATTATCATCTAATATATATTATCCATTATTCAATAAATTCCAGTAAGTCTGGCTAAATCCCCCCCACCACGAATTGCTTTCTTTCAGCATTCCTCAGTGCAAAATGTGAGATGTCCTTTGAGGGTAAAATAGAATTTTAACCTTATCTTCAAGGCCCATTTGTGCCCAACATACAATTTAAAAAAAAATTTTTTTTATTGTAAAAATCTTCAGAACTACGGAAAAGTTGAATTTTGCAGTGGGCGCATGTGCACTCACCACCTAGATTCTACCTTTAACATTTTACCCCTTGCTTTTCCACTCTCTCTCCCTCTATGCATCCCTCTATCCATCCATTAATCCATCCTATGTTTTTGATTTGATGCACTTCAAAATAAATTGTAGACATTGATATACTTTCTTCGTAAATACTTTAGCATGCATATTGTTAACTAGAGTTCAATATTTGTGTATGCCGTTTTCTCTTTTGATGTAAAATTTACGCGTGGTGAAATGTATAAATTTTAATGTATGTTCTCTGAGTTTAACATACGCATGCATCTTTGTAACCTAAACCCTTGTCAAGATGTTGAATAGTCCCATTATCCCAGAAAGTTCCCTCAAGCCTCTTCCTAACCACTTCTGACACCCACCCTCCAACAACCCCAAAGCAACCGCTGCTCTGGTTATTGGGTACCATGGATTAGTTTTTTCTTTTCTAGAACTTGGTATAAATGGAATCATGCAGCATGTATTCTTATGCAAGACTTCCTTCAATGACTGTGTTTTTAAGATTAACCCATGTTGCACCAGTGCACCCACTGAAAGAGTAAAAACAACATTTTTTGAATTGCTGCAAGCAAAAGTCTTTCTTGTTTTATCTTGCTCCGTGTCAGACTTGACTTTCTTGTGCCAGTCGCACTTGTGTCCCATAGTCCCCGGCCCTTTGCCTTCCCAGCTCAATGCCTTTGCTCGAAGTCTTCCTCTCTACGAGGCCCTGGCCTCTGCCTGTTCATTCCCTGCACTCCCTGCAGGGCTCTGCTCCAGTCCCAGCACCTCCCTGACTCCTCTGAGGACTACCACGGGTTTCTGCCTGAACTCTCTCTCCTTTGGACAGAATTGCTAGCCCACTGATGGGTAGTGTTGCTGCTGGTGATCAGTTCCTGGTCATGGACTTGGGGAGAATAAGGGATGGAGACTGGCACTGAGGGTCCCAGGGAGGGGTACTCTTTACTTACAAGAGCCAAAATAAGCGAGACCAGGGTGATAACTGCAAGACCCCAAAGACAAAAGGAGTGAGGAGAGAAGGAGAAGAGCCAAGGGGATCAGTTCTATGTGAGTAATGGGTGTGAGGTGGGTTGCGGCTGACGGCTCAGGAGGGAGATGAGGGAAGCTGTGAGGAGTAACTGCTCTCACGTGTAAGTTGTCTAAGTACGAAATAACTGGATTGATTTTCCTCGTGGCTGGTGGGAATGCTTCTCCTTGCTGCGCAGTCATGCAACATATGTCTTATTTTCTCAACTAAATTGCAAGGGAGTCTCTTACTATTGACTGGGACAGTTTCATAAGGTGTTTGCTTATTTTGTTCCCCGTGGTAACCTGCACGTGGGAAGGCTGCAGTAGAGACACACTGATTGCAAGTGACGCCTCTCACCTGGTTATTCATTCTAGCAATTAGTTTTATTGATATTTTGGGGCCTGGACTTAACGTGCATTTGACTGAATTGACCATTTCAGCCACTATAGACTTTGCAGCAGTTTAATCTGTCAACTGTGCCAGGGAAATGGGAACTGGGCAATGGAGACTTCTTCCACTTTATTGCCATTTGACTACCATACCGTGGTAGCATCCAACCATTAATGTTCATGGTATAAGGTGAATTTTTGTCTTAAAAATATGGTATAGTATCAGTCTCTATTCTTGTTGCTCTAAAATTAAAACAGAAAACTTTGTCCCCAAAGTTTTGTCCATCAGACTTCCAGCCTAGTGCTTACATCTGTTTATAGCCCAGCAATATCTCCGATGGAGGAGGAAAATGGTCCAACAGCCGCTGGACATCTGTCTCTTCTTGTTTCTTACTTCCCTAACCCAGCAGACTTCCTCAATTGAGACTGATCCTTATTCAGTCTAACAAAGAAGATCAGAAGCAATTCAGTGTCAGTAGACTCCCTTTTACACCTTTAATATTTTGTATTTTGCCAATATTTCAAGGTAGTCTGAAGGTCTCCTGCTTTCTCATGAGGGCTGGGCATGAACGTTCAAGAGCGATCATTGTAATGACATCTCTCTGATTAAAAAGACAGCTAGTGAAATCAAGATAGAACATCAAATTCAGAAACATCATTAGCAGGATTCTATTTTGGCTAGGTCTAATCTTCTGTGGGGTCACCATGTTGCCTTCAATGAGCCTGACCATTTTATATCATTTAGATTGAAACAGACCCATCATGTCACAGGCAAATGCCTTTATCATATTTAATTAACCCAATACCATGTAATAATCTCCCTGGTAATTATCCCTAGCCAGCACTTGAAAGTATGCAGCAACAAATAAATCATCAAAGTTGCAGGTATACTTAAACTGTTATTTGGTGCCATGGCAGAAGAGTATTGACAAGTTACTGTACAGTACTAATTATACTAAGAAAATGTAAATGGTTTCGTCAAGAAAAGAAAGAACCAGATGGCAGGTTTTTTATACTGTATCCTCATATGTTAGGAAATGGGGTATTAAAAAGGTATCATGCCCTCTGCATCAGGGAAGAAGGAGGAATAAAGATACCTGTGTTTTTATGGATGCCAGACTGAACCTCCAATTGGGGAAGCTGTTTGGTAAGAGGTAACATTCAGAAGGACGTCAGTGGCTGTTGATATTTATGTCTCATGATGCTGCCCAGGATATAGGTGAACAAATAGTACTTAGGTGAACGCTACCTTTTTCTTGTGATAGTAGCTGCTGGCAGTGGTGGGGTGGGGGGGCGGGGGGTGGGAAATGACCTGTTCCATGGTGTCCTGGCTTTTCCTTCATGCTCGCAAATGATAAGTTATTCACGAAAATGGATGTACCCACCATGTGGTAAATCAGTGGGCCTCCACTGAGCTGGTTTTTCTGATGCATCAGGGAGAACATACTTACCTGACTGCACTGCAGTTGAAAAACAAAATTCAGTTGGAAACAATGGACTTAAATCTACAGATTGCAACAGCACGTGGCAGAAAGGAAATTTGATTTCAAAGGTGAGATTTGGCAAGCCTGTGAATGCACGGTGCAGACTACACAAGGCAAGGAAGACTGAATTGGATTTTTAATAAGCATAGAGTTCTGAATTCTCTTGTTCTTGAATTGCACACCATCTCATCCAGCTGCTGTCCCCAGCTAATGTCGCCAGAGCTGAAGTGACAGCCAAAGAGTAACTGTGGCTTGGGAAGTACTCATTTGAGTCTGATTATCTGCTGGTTAGGTTGGGCTGCTACCTGCCATAAAACATGGCTGTGATTTAGCCTTGTTAGAAAACAAATTTGGAAACCATTAAAAGAGAAGGGTGTTTGAATAGTAATGTGCTCCCTTGCTTTCCACTCCTTATTATTTCGTCTGTGTGTATGTGTGTTTGTGTGCACGTTGCGTTGTTGTTACTCAACCAATCAATCAAAATGCTGTTTATTATAAAAGTAATTCTCCTTAATTAGAGAAAATTTGGGACATAAAAAAGGAAGAAAAAGAAAACCACTCAAGGGTTGCCATCCAAATATGATCATTCTTAACAATTTAGTGTAGTAACTTAGAGTCTTTTTCCTTTATGCACATATTTTTAGTTGGTTTACTTTTTATATAGTTGGACTCATCATGAATCATATATTAAATATCCTTCTTAAAAATCATCTTAAGTTTAGTCTATATAGTTAAATTAGCAATAATTATGCTTTGAGCTGTATTACCATTCCATAAATAGGTATCATTTTATAATTTTTACACAGTCAGTTCTCAATGGTTGCATAATATTCCTCTGTTTATATATATCATATTTTGGTTAAGCATTTCCTTATTGTAACATTTTTGTTCTCAATATTTCCACGTTTTTTCTTTGTATATTAAAGAAACTAAGTTGTGACTTTAGTATAAATTAAAACTTGTTTTATTTCATAAATCTTTTCACATTGTTTTACAATTTTTTATAAATATAATTTTTAATGGCCACATATTTTTTAAAATCAGAAGGCAGCCTCATAACATTTAGCTATTCCTTTGTGTTTAACTATTGAGATCAAGGTGCTTTCTAATTTTTTACAATAATAAATGATAGGCCGGCTCATTAGCTAATCAAAATGTATTATGCACCAATTATATACAAAGCACCAGGCTAAACTGGTTATATTTGTGCATAAAGCTTTTTCAAGTTTAGGATGCTTTACTTAGAAAGGATGTCTAAAATTGGTGCTGTTGGATCCAATGGGATGTATGTTTTTAAGGGTGTGGGTAGAGGTTGCCTGATGGTTTTGGTGAGGGTCTGTTACTAATCTGTTCTGCCACCAGCACTTCATGAGTGCTCGTTTCACCACTGCTAGGGATCAACTGCTATTTTCTGCCATGAGAAGGTGGAGATAGTGGGGCAAGGAATTTTACTGGGTCAGGAACAAAGGGTTGGCCCCATCCCTTCGAGGGATCCTAGTTACTTGTTGCCCTCCATTGAGCCCTGTCTGGCTGCCCTGATTTTTGGGGGAGGGTGGAGCTCAGGAACAAGGCATGCTTGGATTTCAAGATCACAGAGCTGGTCAAGTGGGACCAGAGCTTTTCCAGAAGACCCATTCCCTCTGCAGAGGGAAAGACGGATGGAGGTCTGTTCCAGGAAAGGACAGCCAAGGAGCCTAAACTCTGATTCCAAAGGGCAGTGCAAGCTCAGGTGGACAATCGTGAGCCAGACTCTATGCTAATTCTGTTAGATGATTTATCTTTTTTCATTCTCCCAACAACCCTACTGGTAGGGACTTATTAGACCCATTTTATAGATGAAGAAATACAAACTCAGAGAGGTTAAATAACTTTCCCAAGTCAACAGCTTGTATCAGAATCAGGACTTGAACTCAGAGCTTTAGAATGCACGCTGTTAAAACGGTCACTTTGGTTCCTCAGAAGCAGACTCTGGATGAGAAGTTGTGTGAGTGTGATTTGTAAGAAAGGTTCCCAGACAGCACTGATAGGGAGGTGGGGAAGTAAGACTGGGAAGGGGGGGAGTGAGCAAGGAGTCAAGCAAAGTCCCACAGAGGTAAGTTTGGCCTAATCCCCCAGAGAAACAGGAGAGGTGTGGGTCACACTTCAGTGCTGGCCCATCAGAGGTGAGGGATCTTGAATATTTATACCTCTGAGCCCACCAATCCTTGGTTAGGGGCTTCTGGGATGAGGGACGAACAGGGGCATAAATGCCCAGACACTTCCTGTCCTCCCTGGCAAAACAGATCCTGGCATCCAGGATGCAGCCTTTGTAAAAGAGAAACACAGAGGCCCATGGTGTGCAGGCACTGGCTTGTAACTGTTCGTGAGTGTTGGATGTTAAATTGTTAGGAATTTTGCAAGTTAGTTAACCTCACATTGATAGCTTGAAATCGGCCATGGTGGGAGTAGTTACCCTATGGATGGCTTACATTACAAATCAGGGCTCTCCTATCCCCAGAGGTGGTTGTTAAACATTTACCAGCCTGCCACTGCAGGTGCTGGCTGTTAGGAGCACACTGGGAGCTGCTGTGCAGTAAAATGGCAAAGGGATCTGAGGGGATGTGGAAGGAGCAGTGATAGTATCTGCTGCGGCGCTAATCTATACCAAGCGCTAAATGCAGCAGGAAGCCCACCCCTGCCTGTACACACACACGGGCGAGGCAGGGGGCCCTGAGAGGAAGGGCACTGGTGAGAAGGAGGGGGACCAGCTGGATTTCAGGGCAGAGTCTCTGAACCTGGAGGTGGCCTGGGAAGGAGAAGTGCTAAACAGACAAAACCTAGGACGAACCGAGATAATAGCTAACTAAACTATTGAGCATTTACAGTGCCAGGCACCAAGTTAGATGCCTTACTTTGGTTACTCTTCATAGGAGCCCTAGAAGGTAGATATCACCATCATCTTTACCATCCCTTTTTTACAGATGATGAAACTGAGATTTAGAGAAGTAACTTGTCCAGTGTCATAGGGGAAGAGCTGAGCTTTGAACACATTAAGTCAGATTTCAAAGACAGATCTTTTAATAATGAAACCAGAATACCTCCCTGGTCGACTTCCTACAGACTCAGCCAACATGATGGGGGCATAAGATGGTAAAGGGGTCATCAGGATGCCCCAGGAATACCCTAATCTTACATGTCTGGTTGTCAGAAAAGGAAATGTAGAGGGAGCACCAAAGCTCAGAATTAGTGGTTGGGTCTTGGTGTGGAAAGGATGGTACCCACGTCCCATCAAGTGATGGAGCTCTAGGTATACTGCCTTCCTCTCTCAGAATCAGCTCAAGGCTGGGGCCCAAGGCAAAGGACGCAGAGGCTGAGAAAGGCAGAGAAAACCTGGGAGATGGGCTGAGCCAGCAGAAACATTTTCAGTCAGGCTTGTCTGAATTCTCTTGTGGCAACAAAGATAAATGTCCCTCCTATTGTTTGTGGTTTTCTTTGCCGTGAGAGTCACCACTTTGTGAAAGTCCCTCATTTCCTTTCTCTGGCTTGCCCATTCCTGGATTGATACAGTGGTCAGCAGTGAGGATGTGTGGAAGGGTCTTGAAAGTTGCCACTCTAGCTTCATTACTGCCATGCTTTGCCCTTCAAGGCCCCCAGGAATCCCTTGACATAAACAGTTTTGGAGGGGGAAGTAATAGAGGGACTTGTCTCTATGACATAGTGGAGATATATCTGAAAGTTTCCTTTGAATTACAGCTTTGTAAAAGAGAAACACAGAGGCCCATGGTGTTTGGCCCAAGCTCATTACAGCTTTCTGTTTGGGGTATTTTATCTTGTGTTTTATCCCATAACAGTCTAGAGCTGCCTTTCAAATCTCACTGGTCTCCAATACATTTTGTGTTTTCTTCTATGTATACCTACTTGTATGTATTTACAAATATAAAGTAACTTCACTGAAGCAAATTGAAAATAAAACCTTTCTTATGTTGCCAACATTACATTTTTTTCTTTTTCTTAATTCATCCAGGAATATTGTTTTCCCTTACACCTAATTATTCGATGGAGTTTCCTTTTAAAAAAAGTGGAATTGACATATATACAGTAATATGTATACAATAGATAACTAATGAGAACCTGCTGTATAGCACAGGGAACTCTACTTCACTGTACAGTAGAAACTAACACAACATTGTAAAACAACTATACCGCAATAAAAAATTTAAAAAGAAGGAAAAAAAATCTGCCTGTCTACCACTAGGTCAAGAATGTAGGTCTGGGGCTGTACTGCCTGGGTTTGAGACCCAGATCTTCCATTTTCTGCATATGACTTTGGTTCTGTTCCTTAATTTCTATATGCCTTGGTTTGCCCACCTGAAAATTGTGGATACTTATAGTACTTTTCTCACAGGTTATTGTGAGAGATAAGTGAGTCTGTACACACAGAGCCCTGAGAAATATGTCTGGCCCCGAGTAAGCACTGCATGTTGTCAGCTATCACTATGTATTCTTCAAGTTTTAATCTTGACCTTCAGAGAAAGAACTCTTTTATTCGACAAACATTTATTCAGCATTTACCATGTGCTTTGCTTTGTGCTATGCCTTTCCTTATCTGTAATATTTTATCTGATATAACTTAATTCTCACCACCACCCTGTGTTAAAGTTATTATTCTTGTTGTCTAGGGTTTGAACCCTGGAAATGCCACGTGCCAGTTGTGTCAGTCAGGATAGGTGAGGCTGTGCTGCAATCACAGACCAGCACGGGTCTCAGAGCCTGTTCACGACACAGGTTTAGTTCTCCCTCTTGAAAACCAAGTCAGGGAGCACTCCTCTGTGAGGGGGCGGAGCAAGCGAGGCTGCCCTGTCTCATTGCCCCTCCATGACTAAATGTGCTCCTACAGTTGCTACCACTGGGAGAAGAGCATCGGGGAAAGTCTCCTTGGAGATGCTTTGACTTGGAAAGGAAATGGGTCACTTCTGCCTACAGCCCATGAGCAAGAATGCCTCAAGGGCTCTGCCCAATGGTCTTAGGAATCGTAATCCTCCCATGTTCCTGGAAGGAGAACAGGGCAGGGTACGGTGGGCATTAGACGTCTCTACCACCCATATGTGGCTTTGAGCACATTGCTTAACCTTTCTAAGCCTCAGTTTCCTCATTTGTGAAATGGGAATGGAAACTACACCTACTACATATAGTTGTGATGCAGAGTGAATGAGATAAGTGCATGTGAAGCTCTCAGGACAGTACCTGGCACACAGGAAATAGCCATTTTGCGGTCATTATTATCATCGCCTACAGGAGACTCAGCAGAGCTTCATAATTCAATAGTTACAGTAGCCACAGCTTTGGATTCAATCATGAATGAGTTTGAATTCCAGTTCTGTCCCTTACCATCTGTATAAGCCTGGGGAAGTATTTTGCCTTCTCTTACCTTCCCTTTTCTCATCTACAAAACAGAGTGGAATCATACCCATCTCACAGGCTATGTCAAGGGTAAGATCACTAACATTTATTGATTCCTCAGTAAGGTGGGCCGAGTGTTTAAGATCTGTTGCATCAGCTGAGGAAGCTGAGCCACAGAGAGGTTAAGTAAGATGCTTGATATTCTCTAGTAAGTTAGTAAACAGTAGAGCTAGGATTAAAAACCAGGCAGCTTGGCTTCTCAGCCAGTGACCTTAACTCGTACACCTCACAGCCTCCCTGAGACCCACTAAAAAAGCGCCTGGCCCAGGGCCAGATACACACTTGATCCTTTCAACATTAGTGCCTTCGTTCTTTGCTTGGGTGCATGCTGAAGGAAATATGCTTTGGCTTGTTCCTAGACTAGATTCTGTTTGGGACACATATTGATGGCTTTTTTTTCCATGAATGGATGGAGGTGTGAAGAGAGCAATAGGAAAAGGCAGGATTTATTCCACGTGCCTTTGCGAGAATATCAAAACCTGTACGCAAAAATGCCCAGCACAAAGTTGGTGCTCACTTAGCAGGAGCCCTTTATTATTTTTAATAAGCGGCCATGTTTATTGGGAGTCTCTGAATCTGTATACATTAGTAAATGGGGACACACAAAGGGACCAGATGGACATAGTGGCAAATTTAATAATACACAACCTGCAAATATGAACCTTCTTTCACATAAGAATCTATTTGGTTTTAACTGAATGAGGAAGTTAAATCCATGTTCTGTTTTCTATTTTCATTGTACCTACATGGGTTGACTATGGAGTTGGTTTTCTTTCCAGAGTAAACACCTGGTATTTAAAGATATAATCAAACACCAAGGACGAACTGCCTTGGGAAAGCAGAACTGGTGAGGCGACTTCATTCTGCTTTTCCTCTGCCAGGGGAGAGGTGGAACGTTCCATTTCCAGCTGGAATAAAGATAGAGAACTAAGTGTCCTAGCACTTTGCACAGAACTAAAGCCCTGGAAATTTTGATTAAAGCCAGAGACTCAGTTACTGAGCTGAAAGTCAGTTTCTGCTATGTGCCAAATACTGTGCACTTTACAGACATCTGGTTTACCTTTCTCAGAAAACTGATGAAGCCAAGATTCTTACACCTACTCTACAGATGAGGAAACTGAGGGTCTACAAAGTGAGACCTGACACAGGTCAGATAGCTAACATGTTACAGACCTGACAATCAAAAAGATGTAACAATGCAAAGATGTAGTGTAAAGATGCTTCCAGGGTTTTAATGTACCATAACTCCACATTATGTTCTTTGTGAATAGTGCCCCTAGAGTTGGGTAATTTGGGGAGCCCTGTGTGGGCATGAGCTGAAACATTAAGTAGATGCAACAGGCCTTGTCTTTCTTTACAGTTTTATACCCTAGTCCATAATATATCTATGTTAGTTGTCTAATGCTACATAACAAATTACTCTAAGACTTCGTGGCTTAAAATTACAACATTTATTATCTCAGAGTTTCTGTAGGTCAGGAATCTGGGTGCAGCTTAGGTTGGTGCTCTAGCTACATAAAGGCTGCAGTCATGTCAAGGTTCTACTGCGCATGGGTTCGCTTCCAAGCTTACTTATGAGGTTGTTGGCAGAATTCTGCCCTTGCAGGCTGTTAGGGCCTTACTTCCTTGCTGGCTGCTGGCTGGGGAGAGCCTTCAGTTCCTTGCCATACAGACTTCTCCATAGGACAGTGCACAACATGGCAGCGTGCTTCTCCAGAGCAAACAAGTGAGAAGAAACAGAGATCCAAAATGCCAACAAGACAGAAGTCACAGTCTTTAGTAACTTAATCATGGAAGAGATAGCCCACCACTTTTGCCATATTCTATTAATTAGAAGCAAGTCACTAAGTCCATCCCACACTCAACAGGAAGAATTACCCAAGGGCATGCATATGGGGAGGCAGGGATCATTGAGAGCTAAGCTCTGCCTACCACAATATCTGTGATTACTTTAATGCAAAACAATGCTTCAAATCACTTACACTGAGTAGAATTGTCTCTCCAGAAAATCTTGCTTGCCTTGAGAAATTATGCAGCCCCTTGTACCTGTCTACATACTCTTCATAGCATAAAGACATCCCAGTCTGCGAAACCCAGGATAGCTGTCAAGCTTTACGTGTCTAGACATAGTAAGTCTCTTCCAATAATTTTGTACCCGCCTGCTTTGATCCATGATGCTAAAGCCAGGATTACTGCTAAGTTTTGGGTGATGGGGGCATTTCCATGTTGCTGCCATGTCCCTTCTACAAAATAAGTGTTGGCCATTGAAGTAGTCTCCCTGGAATGGAAGACTTTATGTTCACTCATGATGCAAACTTTGCCTAAGACCTTGTTGCAGCTCCTTTTTGGGAATGGCCTTTGGAATCACACCAGAACAAGACAAAAATCTGCCTCCTTTCTTTAAGATGTGATCACCAGGAAGTATTTATTACATATGGTTGGCAGGGAGTCATCCCCTTCCTTATTTATTATTTATGATTCCATACATTTCCTTCCTAGAACTAGTAGATTTGAATTCAGATCTAACCAGAGCCCTAGTTATTTACAACAGCTTTATGCTTTGGGCACACAGGCAATAGAAACCCATATTTAATCATTTCCAAACATAAGACATGGCAAAGACTACCACCTCCCTTCCTTTTTTCAATAGTGATTTAAAATGCTTAGATTGGCTGTCTCAGGGACTGAACTATCCTTCTTCTTGAATCCTGGGATAGTTTTAAATACAAGTGTAGGTCTGAGAAAAGAGAATGATCAGGAATCAGCCCTGGGGATAGCTGGGTATATTAATCAATCTTAGATGGAAATGTTGAGATCCCAGAGAGTGAAGAAAGGTGCTCGGCTTTGTAGCAGAGATGAAAGGGAACCTTGAAGTGTAAAGACTGGGGAGGGAGAAGGGTGAGGCTTGAGTAATCAGCTTATTAGAAGTTATTTTTTAGTGTAATAAATATGTAAAAACACTGTGTGCTAAGTTCCATTCTATGCACTTGAAAAATTTAACCCCTAGGAGGTAGGTATAATTTCATCCATTTTACAGATGAGGAAACTGAGGTACAGAGAAGTTGAGGACTTGCACAATGTCACGCAGCTGGTAGGAAGCAGTCCAGCTTAAGAACCTATATCTCT